>NC_067478.1:47903180-48580680 GCF_947179515.1 Apodemus sylvaticus | reverse complement strand
TTTTCTTTCTTTGGTTCACTTAGCTAAGGGTTTGTCAGTCTTGTTTTTTCCCACAGGACTAATACAAAGAATCGTTGTTTCAGTGATTCTTTGTATTCTTTCTTTTCTTTTCCATTTTATTAATTTCTACTTGATGTTAACTATTTCTTTCTCTTGACTGAATTTCCATTTGGCTTGTTTTGTTCTTCCACAGCCCCAAGATGCATTGTTATGTGTTTCTTTGAGATCTCCTTGATTGCCATATTTTTAACTGTAAGCACTTGCTATTTCTATTTTTAGAAATTCTTCATCATATCCCATAAGTTTGAGTATGCTGTTGGATTAGTAATTTTGGAGGCGTCAAGTTGGCCATGTTTTTGTCTGTTTTTGCACTGGAGTTTTGAACATCTGGGGTTAGGTTATTGGTTTGTTTATTTATTTATCTTAAACTTGTCTTTTAGTGGAAATGTTTACACTGTGCAGGAGAGACTAGGGTGCAGTAGGATTGATGTGCTATTTTTCTTTCCTAGCCTGGTGTTTGAAATCAGGTTCTATGTCCAGGTCCCCTAAAAGTAGAAATACTACCCATAGAATCTGTCAGCATAGAAGTGTAGGGTCACCATGAACGCACAGTAATGACTGACAGCTGCCACTTAGATGCCAAATACATTCTAAAATAATAACCTTGGTGGGTAAGAGGCAAAGGAAAAGGTTCTTTAGTCACTGCAAACTAGTAATTAGTACCAGGCTGATAGAGAAATGAGAGGAGGGGAAAATTAACAGAACGGGGAGCAGTCCAGACAAGGTGAGGGTAGGGCAGCTTTGGCTACAGGGGCTGAAAAGAGAGAAGAGAGCACATCAGTCAAGTAGCCTAAGGGTTCCTGGCCTCAGGGGGCTGAGGTATGGAGACCCACGCACTAGGCTAGCCCATGGTCTGTGGGAAAACCAGTCAGAAGGAAAACAAAAGAGGGAAAGGGCAGATCATCTACAATAAGAGAAGAGAAGGGGGGAGGAAGAAGGAAGGAGATGGGGAAGGTAAGACAGGAGCACAGAGAAGTCTTGCTAGAGTGACAGGGGATATTAAATAGAAGGATACTTGTAAAGGGGACAGAGCTGGGTGGGGCAGAGTTTGAGTGCACACCCTCTAGTGTTGATGGCAGTGTTTCTTCAGTCCTCAGATGCCTGGCACACCTCTGGGCAGCCCTTCACGGGTCAGATCACAGATGCCGGCCACATTCCTGGCCAGGCCTTCAGGTACAAGGTTGCAAATGCTAGACTCTTAGTTTATTTATTCAATAAATGATACAGTGTGTCGAATACATATTTTGCAAGGCCCATATGCCTCTTGGGTGTATTAGTGTTGTTAGGGGTATGTATCCTACACAGGGAGGGCCTGGATACTTTGTGGCCAACTCATGGGTCAGTCATGCCTCCTTATTTATCACATTCCTGTGCCCTCTGAGGTGTACCTGCTCCACTGAAAGTAGGCTTAATAAAAGACAACTTTATAGTACCTTTTTGAGAGAGAGAGGGAGAGGGAGAGGGAGAGGGAGAGGGAGAGAGAGAGAGAGAGAGAGAGAGAGAGAGAGAGAGAGAGAGAGAGAGAGAGAGCCAAATATACCAGGCAACTTTTGAGTACAATATATCATTGAGTATGCCTTTGAACTCCTGATCTTCCTGTTTCTATGTTCTGAATACTGGGATTGACAGTATGTCACCATGACTGACTCTACTGGTATTTTCAGTCCTTATGATCACTCCCATCTCAATGGCAGTGTTTTTTACAACTCAGGGAGAGGGCCACCTCTCTCTTAGACATCACTTGTAAATATGTTACTTGTGTAGGACTGGAACTGTTTTGTTTTGTTTTTGGCTTGCCCCCCCCCCTTTTTTTAAGGAAGTATTCCTCTTTGTAGCTCTGGCTGTCCTGGAATTCAGTCTGTAGACCAGGCTGACCACAAACCTCAGAGATCCATCTGCCTTTGCTTCCTGAGTGCTAGTGTGAAAGGCATACACCGCCACTGCAAGCCTTGAATAGCAGGCTTTTTCTTTGTATTAAGTTGCACCGTAGCTTTATAAACAGTCTTTCAAGCAGTAGATGCTTCATACCATTGAGGATCCTAAGTGGGAAGACAGTCTCATCTGTCTTGGCTTTCTCAGCCTCTCATCCTGAAGAACCCCGTTCTGAGGCACTGAGGGATGAAGTAACTGATCAGCATGGGAACTTACGTTCCACATGTGTCCTCACAACGTTCCCTGTGTTGGCCAAGCCTTTGGACTTAGACATAACCAGCAGCTGGGTGTCTCTGGTGCTCCTTCTCCTTAGACTTTCCCCTTGTGCTTTTGTTCAGACAGAACTAGGCTTCACTTCTAGTGTTGGTCATTGTATACAGGCAGAATCAACGTGCTACTGGAAGTAGTGCAAGTCCTACACTTGATCTTAGCCAGAAGGCAGAGGAGCGATAGTAGCGCAGTTCCCATCTGACTCATAGTTCTCAGATGCTCTGATGCACACTGCATGGTCTCTTATCAGTCTGCACAGTGCACAGACATTAGAGTCTGAATGTGGTGAAGCTGGTCACAGTAGAAAAGTTAAATGCTTAAACTGTAAATCCATCAGCTTTTGTTTGCAGCCTTTACTTCTTATAGTGTATTTAGAATGGCAATGTGAGGAGAGGTGTGGGAGACCTTTGTAGGTTGGACAGTGGGAAGCTGCTACTGTTGCTTATGGTCCTATTTGTCGTCACTGCTGAAATACCTCTTCGTGAAGAAGCAGGTTATTTAGCGCATAGTAGCCTGGCACAGAGGTGTGGTGTGGAGCACCTCTTGGTGCATCCCCTCATGGCATAGAGCAATGACTACAAGAACACATAGTTGACCTCCAACCAGCAGTAGAGGCTCAGAGATCACTGTGGAAGAGAGAAGAAAGACTCTCAGAGCAGAGTGGAGGGTGATTGTAAGGATGCAGGTTTCTGGATGTAGTCGGAGGTCCCAGGCTTGCTCTTTTTCATAACAACCCCTTCTTGTAGAACCCAAGGTGTCAGGTGAGAAATCATCCTCTCAGAATATGTCTCTAGGGACCTCTTAGTGGGCCCTCCTTCCCAAAGGTTCCCCTCACAGCATCGTCACGATGCAGGCAGATGCTTCAATCACAGTGGACTGGTGGGAATACCCGTGCAATCTTGCTTGGGGCTTGCTCTGAGAAGGAAAGCCATTTGTAAATCTATTTTTGTTCATGTGGGCGGCACATGTTTGGGATGAAAAATAATTGCCTTCTTGAGCCAAATTGCTTTGGAATTATTTTTTTAATGTTTGTTTTGAAAAAATGAGTTCATGATGATATTTTCTGAGGAAATTGTGTCATGTATTGTTCTCAAAGTCTTCTTCTGCTGTTCCTCTCTCCTCTTGCTGCCCCCCCAACCCCAGCCTTCACAAGTTAGTCTCCCTTCTGCTTTCAAGTCCCAGGAGAGAAAACATGTGATATTTACCTTTCTGAGTGTAGCTAATTTTGTGTGAAGATCTCTGGGGGGAATGAATTTCAACTTTGTTTTAAGTTTAGTCACATGAACAGAATTAATTGTGCTGATTTTGTGTTATCTGGATATCTAGGACATATTACAGCTTCAATTATTATAATGTAAAAAATTTGATAAAAATTCTGTATAAATAATCCTAAGTTAGGGATATTTAAAGCACTTTGTTTTAGAAATGTTGACAAGTTTATATGATACTTAAATTTAATAATACAGAAAGCAAAATTCCACATGATTTCCTTTTCAAGTGTTTTGTTAACTCTTTGAGATTATATACAGTGTGTTTTGCTGAGATCCCTTACCCTTACCCATCTCTGCCCAGATCAACTTCAGATGCCATTCCCACCCTCCTTTGGGTCTTATGTTTCTTTTCCTTTGTAAGCCTACACTGAGTCCTGTTAGTGCTGACTATGTAGTCTTAGGCAGGCATGTGGCTATCTGCTGGACCATATCAGACCTACAATGGTCACACTCTTCAAAATCCAGCTCTGTCTCTTCTGGCAGCCACTAACCACCTCAGCTAGGGGTGAAACTTCATGTCCACCTCCCAGCCCCAATTCCATGCTGTGTTTTGAACACACTGAGGTTGTACAGGTCTTGCGCATGCTGTTACAACCTTTGTGAATTCATATATACCACTGTCCTCTTGTCTCAAAGCCACCATGTCCTTATAATCACCACCCACTGCCTTTACTGGTACAATCTTTCTGCCCCCTCTTCTGTAGTGATCCCTGAACCTTGGGAGGGGGAGATTGTGATATAGTTGGACTGAGTGATCTATAGGACTCAGCATTCCATAATCAGTTATTTTCTGAACCCTGACTAATTGTGGGAATCTGTGTTAATCACCATCAGATGCCAAAAACTATGTCTTGGGCTGGAGAGATAAGTCAGTAGTTAAGAGCTTTGCTGACCCATATTTGGTTCTAAGCATCCATATGGTAGCCTACAACCTCCTGTAAAGTATGGTTCTAGAGAGATTTGATGACCTCTTCTGGTCCCCGCGGGCACTGTACATACGCAGTATATTTAACAGATATCCAGGCAAAACACCAATACACATAAAATAAAAAGAAATAGGTCTTTAAAAAAGAGAACCTTTCCTGATGAGGGTTGAGAGATGCAATAATCTGTGGGTGTAATGAGAAGTAGTTAGGAGTTGGCTTAATATTTTAATTTGTTAGCAGACTAATAGGATGCTTTATGATTTGGATAGTCATAGGTTCTTGGTCCTGATAACAATGCCATCCATGGGTTTCATCTTGTGCAGAGGACCTTAAATTCAAAAGGAAAGTGGTTGGTTACCCCTGTGATTTCCATGCCACTACTGCGCCAGTGACCGTATCTTACCAGGCACATGGTCACTGAAGTTTGCATGGTTCACATTTAGATAAGATTGCATTGCTTTTCTCCTTTAGTAACATGCCCAGCACCCTCCCAGCATTAGGAATGCTAGCCAATGGGGATGAGGCTTTCATTCAGGTCAGTTCCAGCTTTATTTCTCTATGGTTTTTTTTTTTTTTGACTCAAGTATATGATGCCTGAAGCAATGGGGGTCCTACTGTCAAATTTTGGAGGATAACCAAGAGCAATGACAATTAGCAGGGAATGTTTGGGGTCTCTGGGACCTCATTGGCTAATAGCTTCAATAGATTAACATATTTCTAACACTGGGCCTTTTATTTGTTAGCTGTCTTATCTAGTAGAGATAAGTAGAGATTGTCCCATCAGATGGTGACTTCATTTAAGATCTTTTTATATAGGCCTGTTTATATTTTAGGAAGCTTCTGCAGTATAGATTTTTATGACTGTTTTTAGAAGGTCTTTAGTGTGAGTTCTCTCTCCTCATATTCCCTCTTTCCAGCCCTCCCATTCCAGACCCCTTTTAACCTTTCTTATTCCACAACCCCCCTCATATCACAGCATCTTACTTTCCCTGAAAGCCCCACTTCCCAGTGACCCCTTACTGATCTCCTGATCTCTGTGGTTATTCCAAATGAGACATACACATCTGAAGATTCAATTTATGTGTTTATCTTTCTGGGTCAGTATTTTCTCACTCAGCTGTTAATAAAAGGAAACTATAAAATCTACAGGTAGGTGGTTGGAGCTGGAAATAATTATTCTGTAGATTTATTTTCAGTTGTTTTTCTCTCTCACAATAGCTTTGGTTGCCAGATTTCTAATTGGAAGCTCATTCCTTCTTGCTTTTCACTGGGGAACTCATTAGTTATGCACACTCAGCATTTCCAGTCCGTCTGCAGAACTGCTCTGGCATCTGGGCGAGCTGAGCAAAGCTCAGTGTGGAGACTATCTAGCTCAGTCCTGAGATGTTTGGGTTTCGTATTACTTCTCTATTAGGAACGCTGCAAGTAAATACAGAAAGAAACCCTTGGACTAACTTTATTATTCATGACTTCTTTAGGAGTAAGGGCCCCTACAGTAAATTCTTGTTAATAACTTTCCTCACTCTATTCCTGTGTTACTTTGTCCCCAGCTGATAAGGCTTTTCGAGACATGAAGGTGCTCAAGATGAGCCAGTCTATCATTGTATCTGGAGAATCAGGAGCTGGCAAAACAGAAAATACAAAGTTTGTTCTAAGGTGAGTGTTTAGCTTGTCTGAGATGTTTTGAACAATCAGACATTATTTTCATGGTTCAAAAATGCATAACACTGAGTTTGTCGACTTACCCCTTTTGAACATCAGTAGTAAGTATATTCACGTTGTCACATTCATGCCATTGTGTAGTCTAGATTCTTCATGTCAGAAGTCCATCAACTGTCCTCATTAAATACCTCCTGTTACTCCCCCAGATGCTGTCAACCACTGTTCTCCTTTGGGTTTCTATGGTTTTCTCTAACTACCTTGTTTAAGTGGCATTGTTTTGTATTAATATTTCAGTGACTTCCTTAATTCATTTAAGTTAAATATGATTTATGCTTGAGCTGGTTAGAGTGAATGTGGCTATATGTGCACACACACACACACACACACACACACACACACATGGATTCTTGGGAGACTGAGGCAGTAAGATCACTTTAGTCTCATGGGGATAGGAACCTAGAGAACTCAGTAAAACCCTGCCTCTTAAAAAAAAAACCCACACTCACCCATGTTATAGTATGTTATAGTTTGCATTAGAATTTTCTTCCTGAAATTTAGGGCTGAATATAATTTATTACATTTGCTGTATGTGTACATGTGTTGATAGACACTTGGGTTGTTGAGTGTGTGTTGGGGGTGATGAGAGTATTTAAGTAAATTGACTTTTAATATCATTGCATAACTCATGGAATCATTTAGAAGAAATCAATAGCTCCTGTGGTAGCTAATCTCTAGATTGTAGAAAGCTGGCTCTGACGTGTTCTTTCTCAGAGGATTCCATAGGAGGTTAGTGCTGGCTTGGCAATAAGGACCACAGAAAATGCCTTCAGAATCCAAATGGACATTCTGTTCTCAATGTTCGTGATATGAAATATCTTCAAAACTACTTTTTATTTAGACTTCCGCCATCTCATCTCTCATCAGATCCCCTTTTCTACCGTGAAGATATTAAACTCTCAATACTTGGTGTACAATCATGACATTTAAAAAGTGAAGAAGCCTTACCATTATAGGACTGTAGTTTCGATCTGTTATTTTAAGTACTGTAAATCTTGTCACTGCTGTGACAAAATGTCAGACAAGAAGTAATTAAGAGAAAAAGGGTGCAAGGGTAAAATTTCCCAGTGGTGGAGAAGGCTTGTTGGCCAAGGTTGGACACACTGCATCTGCAGTCAGGAAGCAGCGGAGGGTGAGGGAGTGTTTGTGTCTAGTCTTAGCTCTTCTCCATGTGGTCCAGGAGCCCAGTGAATGGAATGTGGTTCCTTACAGTCAAGGCGGGTCTTCCCACTTCAGGTAACCTAATCTATACCAGTCCCCCACAGACATGGCTATGGACCTGTCTTCTAGATGATTCGGGGTCCCATTGAGTTGATGATCAATATGAACCATTGCACATATCCAAGGGAGTTAAATCTAGTGGTGAAGATACTGCTAAGACCAGCACATTCTGAATTATTATCAAAATTGTACCCAATCAATTGCACTTCTTAGGTTTTTTTGTTTGTTTTGTTTTTCAAGACAGGGTTTCTCTGTTTAACAACCCTGGCTGCCCTGAAGCTCATTCTGCCAACCAGACTGGCCTTGGACTCACAGAGATTTGCCTGCTTTTGCCTTACAGTGCTGGGATTAAAGGCGTGTGCCACACTGCCCAGTTCAGTTCTTAGTTTTTTCATGGTGGGGTCCTTTATGAGAGTTATCTATTTGTTATGTAAATGTATATAGCTGTTAAGTTAAATAGTTATTAAGAGATACTTATGTAAGTCTACTTAAACAATCTGTTAAAATCAGAATATTTCTAAACAGCTTGCAAATGTGATTCCATGACATGCAATACAGAAACATAAATAAAAGAAATAAAAATTTCAAAACCATTACCAGTTACATTGATGATCCGTGTTTTATTAGTTTGATATGTATTCAATAGTAAACATAAATTTATTGTATTCAATATTATTGTTATTCAAGGATTTTTTTATCCTGTATTTTAAATAGATACCTGACAGAATCTTATGGAACAGGTCAAGATATTGATGATAGAATTGTTGAAGGTATTGTTAATTTTTATTTATTATTGTTGGGTGCCTTTGAAGTTGACTTTAGAAGGATCTTATTTGTGGTCTAGAATGCTTTCCTCTTAGCGGTGTGAGAGGCCTTCCTATCTCCTGTAAGCCTTTGCTCACATACCTCCTTTATGGTGATCTGTGAACCTATTGTCTTTCTCTGCCTCAGAGCCTTGTCCCCTAGATGACTCTAGATCCTGTCCACTTGTCAATCAAAAGTAAAACCATTACAGTGCCTAAACATTTAATCCTTAGTGAATTTGACATTACTTGAAAATTTTTCTGTATTAACATTTCTAAGAGAATTTATTCCAGATTTTCCCGAATTTCCCTCCTTGTGGAGATGTAATAAGTATATTGCTTTATAATTTTTCTTCATGCCTTTCTCATGGTTTTTTTTTTTGATGAAGTATTTTCATTTCTTCTTCAATAGCTAATCCACTTTTAGAAGCGTTTGGAAATGCAAAGACTGTCCGAAACAATAATAGCAGTCGATTTGGAAAATTTGTAGAAATTCATTTCAATGAAAAGGTAAATGGAAGTTGCTTTTGTGATATATTTGGGAAATGTTTGTGGTCTTATTAGAATTAGAATTAGAATTAGAATTAGAATTAGAATTAGAATTTGTATAGTTCTAAGATTTTTATTGTTGTAACTATTATTGTATATTTATATGTATTTACAATCAGTATCCAGAACTTCTATTTAGTCTAAAATTAAAATATTGTATTTGGATGCATCACCAATCATAGATTTATAGTTTTTTTTTTTTTACTCATACTTGATTCCTTTGTTGCCTTGATAACATGTCATAATGTCCAGGATCATCAGGCACAGTATGACATGTAGCAATACATTATCTGTTGATCTACCTAGTCTGTAATGATCACATGAGGGCAGTTAGTGTCTTAACAGTAGGTTTTCATGGTGGCGAGCTGAGCACTCTTCAGCAACAGTCTGTGGGCTGCTGTGTACACTGGGCTGCACTGCTAAGTCAGTTCTAATTCTGGAGAGGCTCAAAAGCTAGGAAGGGCCAGGGTAGAGAGTGAATAACAATGTTTAAAATGAAGGAGAAATAATCAAAGCTTACATTGTCGGGTTTTTTGTCTAGTCTTTAATAAATATTTTAACTTCTTTGATAAGCAAATGTTTATTAGAAAAGATTTGTTTAACATTAAGTTCTATTTCAATTCCATAGGTAGATATAAAATGTATGTTCTGTTTTGTCTTTTAGAGTTCGGTTGTTGGAGGATTTGTTTCCCATTACCTCCTAGAGAAGTCTAGGATCTGTGTTCAGGGCAAAGAGGAGCGGAATTACCATATTTTCTACAGGCTGTGTGCGGGGGCTTCAGAGGACATTAGGGAGAAGCTTCACTTGAGCTCCCCAGATAATTTTCGGGTAGGTTGGAGGAAAATACATTTTATACCAGGTTTATAAATCACTTACCTTCTTAGTCCTAAAACACACTGTTTTTGGATTCCTACTTGTTTTTGTACATAACTTATATTAAATCAAGTACAGTGAACTTTCTGGATTTTCAGATTTTACATCTTAGTATTTACTATGAATTTCAAATATTGGAAATGATAAAGAGAGCACCTATGATTTCTTTATTATTTACTAAACAACAAGGAATAATATACCTTCACAGAACATTTATGTTATAATAAGGATTATAAATTGCTACCCCATAACTATAATTTTGCTTGTTATGAATCATAATATAAATGTCTGATGTGAAGGATATCTGATATGCATGATATCTGATGACCCAAAGGGGTCTTGACCCATAGGTTGAGAACCACTGGGCTAAGGCATTGCTTTCCCCTTGCCCCATGTGGTTTCCTGAGATTTAACTAGATGGTGTGTTAGAATTATAGCCTTACCAATGAGCTCTCTATTGAGATTTATTTGTAAGTTTATCATGGGTTCAGTATCCCTGATGTGAAAACTCCATATCTCAAACCAAAGTCTGTGTCTTCGTACTTTAAAATTTGCAATGCTCAGCTAGAAAATGAAAGTTTATACAAATACTCTGAAATGTAAGCAACTCTGAATCTGGATCACTTTTTCAAAGTATTGAGAGAGAAATGATCCTCACCATGTATAATACTATATGAGAAGGTATGTAATTCAATCAGTAAAAGGACCAATGTTTAAAACCATATTAATTTAAGCCCAATTAAAAATTTACAATGTTTTGTAATACTAGCCTTAACATTGACTTTAATGTAGCTGTAAAAACTGCAATCACTGAATCAATGTTAATGAAGAATGTATCATTGTGCCCCTTAGTTCAATTCCACAATAAATACTTATTGCTTGATTATTGGTGGCTAGACATTGAGCCAGGATTAAAAAATAACTTTTAAAAGATAAAGGGCATAATCTTGTCCCTGGGCAACTTAGAATGTGTTGGGAAATGCACGAACTGTTTGCATGTTACACCAAATAGTGAGAAACTGTGCATGCTCCACCCCAAATGCCGAGATGATTGAGGCTTTGAAAAGCCTAGTGAGAGAACCGACTCCTTGAAAGAATGCTGGTGTAGGACAGGAGAGATGGCGGCAATTAGGAGCACTGGGTGCTCTTGCAGATGGCCTGGGTTCAGTTCTCAGCTCCCACACGATGGCTCACACTGCCTGTATTGCCAGACTGAGGGGATTTGGCATCATCTTCTGACCTCTGCTTCTCAACTTAAGTACAATTTGAAGTCAATTGCTTATTATATCTTTACGAAAACAGAAGAGGCATTTTTGACCTGTGTGTTTTTTTTTTAAATACAAGTTACTAGAAATCATATGAATTATGATATATGTCTAGATTTCACCAACACTCAGCTGGTCAGAAAGTAATATGACTGCTGTAGCTTTAATCTGGTATTTCTTTTGGCTTGGAGGCTTGGGAGCATAGCATTTCAGGCTCAGAAGGCACTGCCTTCACTGGAACAGTGAAGGGCATCCTCAAAAGCACAAAAGCAACCAAAGGCTTTCCTGCCTTTATGGTGTGGCCCACCAGGACAGATTTCATTTCCTCCAGGGTGTCCCCAGTGGCAGCAGGAGTGAGCGGGACAGGGCGGGGTTTGTCTACATATGCCATAATCGATATTTCTTTTATGTGTACCATAAAACCACATTTCTATCATGTTCCCCAAATAATTATTATAAATGGCATGAAAGTGTTCTGGTAAGTTCATTGTTTGTTTGCTTGTTTGTTACTTTGACCTTCTAATTTACTGATCGGCTGTTACCACAAAGAAGAGCTAGAGTAGCATGTGTGCTTTTACAGTGGCTGAACTTTCTTTTGTTATTACTTTATCCAAACTGATTTATACTTTAGAGATTTATTGTTTCAACATATTTGTAGCAACTATCTTGCGAAATAGAAAGCTGAAAATGCTCAGCATTATCAATTTAAAAACCTTTGTACATATTTCATGGAAGCATGTGGTACAGTCAGGCAAAAACCGTGGAGTATGAAGAAAGCGTACACAGGGTGACATGGGTGGCAAGAATAGGTACAGCCTTTGACCACAGCAAAGCCGGAGGAAACAGCATCTTTCCTAGACCTTTAGTGGTTTTTCAGTTCTTGGGATTAAGCACAGGGCCTGTGTATGCCGGGCGGCTGCTCCGGGGTCCCTGGCTGTCACCCTCAGCTCTCTGGGTTTTACTTCTTTGTTTGTTTGCTTAAGGCAGAGCATCTTTATGTGGCCCAGGCTGAGCATGAACTCACTTTGTAGCTGTGCTCATTTCCCATGGATCCTATGGTAATTGTGCCTTTAATTCTTTGTCTTAGTATTTAAACCGGGGCTGCACTAGATACTTCGCTAACAAAGAAACGGACAAACAGATTTTACAGAACCGAAAAAGTCCTGAGGTACAGTAGATTATAATTTGAATGAACATCTTTACTGTAAAAAATATTGCTGAAGTATTTGTCTTTATTTTGGGACTTCTTGCTTTCAGGTTATGTTGTACTCTAACACCGATCTCTCTTGTAGTGTGACACTCTAGACCTCTGTTCTAGAATATAGAACAGCAGGCTCTGGTTCTTGGGCCCAGATGCATTGGTTTTCTCGTGTTCCTTTGCTATGAAATTGCTTATGAGTCATCATAATTCAGCAGTGCACTTGGATATTACTATTTGTAGTTAAGTATTAATAAGTTTTCTACTGCTGCAACAAAACACAAAAGCAAATCACCTTGGACTGTGGAAGATTTGTTTTTGCTCAGTTTTATATTTCAGTCCATGGTTAGTTGTTGCTGTTTCTGGGCCATGGTGAGGCAGGTAGAGAGCATGTGTGTAGGTAAGCGGCTCACCTCCCGGCTGCCGGAAGCGAGTGGGAGGTGAGCCTGAAGAAAGGAATAAGAGAGGGTGTGTGCCAGAGATAAAGTAAAGACCACAAGATTGCTAGTTCTGTCAGCCAAGTCCCCATACCTCCTAATAGCCCATCAGCAGATCAATCTATTGGTAAGATCAGAGTCCGCATGACCCAGCCACTTCCCGAAAGCCTTTCTTCTCAATACTGCTGCACAGAGAGCCAAGCCCTCCACACGTGGGCCTCTGGGAAACATCCCAGGAGAAAGCCTACAGAGTGCCTTCTAATTTATTGTGTACTGAAGTAAGATTTGACACAGACTCTAAATACCTTAAGCATTGTTGTGAAAGACTGTTTACATATAATTTTGCTGTATCAACTATATATCTGAAATATATTATGAAGTTTTATATATGGTTGCCTTACTAAATAATCTAAGAATTAGGTAATTATTATTTAAAACATATTAAATGTTTAAGAATTTTAAACTTTTATAAAATTTAACATGGAATTTTAGTATTAAATTTCTTGTATTATATCTAAACAACACATTTCAGCTATAAAAACTAAGTCATGATTAGTTATTGGTACTAGTTAATCTTGACTTATTTTTAAAAAGATATTTATGCCAGTTGAATAACTTTGTGCTGTTAGCAGTTCTTAAGGGTTTTGTACTTGCCAATCAGATGTTTTGATTTTACTCAGATTAGGTAAGATACATTATGCGTAAAGTACATTAATATAAATGAATAGAAAGAAAATGAATAGAATTCTCATTTCAAATCATGAACACATGAGAATACAGTTATTGCTGGTTTAATTTGATACTTTTCATATTATTTTTAGACATAGATATCTGAGTTATACATACATTTTATGTTACAGCCACAGCTGAGACTTTTGGAAGCAACATCAACATTTTTTATAGTAGTTACTACATCTTGAAAGACTATGTTTTTGTAAGACACCACCAAAATAGATAAGTTGTAGTCTTTCCACTAAGATAATCAAAAGCCACACAAAACAACTGTGGCAGTTCTGTAGGGAAAACACTAAAAATGCAAAAGCAAAGAAAAGGTAGTGGGAGAGAAAAGAAAACCCGACGCTTAGCCTCCAGAGTGCGCGCGCATGCGCAGTGCCAGGCGGGAACATACCGTCCTTCGGTATTTCAGAGTGAAATGCTATATCAGAAATCTTACGTCACGAGAGAGAATATGCATGCATGTGATATGTACAGGTGAACCGTGGATTAATATATTTAAATTACTTTTTATCTCTTCTTTGTCAGGAGGACGAGGTGATCATTTTGACTAATTAAGCCCTTTGCTTCATTCTGTTTGGGTGTCTTTCTGCTGTGTGCAAATTTTAGGAGAATGCAGTATTTTCAGTCTGCTGTGAAGCAAATAGCTCATGAGGATTTGGTTAGAAAACAGTCTTTAAAATGGTGCCCGCGCTCAGCTGCGAGACTAAAAATCCTGCATGCCAGTGCTTCTTCCCACTTTGCATGTGGGTGTTGCCTTCACCTCTTTTTTAAAAGAACAAAATAGAATTTCATGTTCTAGACATTTTCCGGAAATCTGACACATAATCAGACATTTAAAACATCTTGAGACTAGCAGGCCGCAGTTGCATGGGGTTTGGGGGGGGAGGGAAGAAAACATCCTGGGAAGCGGCAGACATCTTTGATGCTCGATAATTCTGATGCTGAGGTTTTTATTTTAACTTTAGTTTTAATGCTCAAGTTCTGGAAAATTTCTAGGTTGGTTTTTCTGTGTCTAGTAACATCTCTTTCTGTTTCTTCTTTTAGCTTGGCAGGCCTGACTTTCTTCCCCCTCTGTCTGAGTTTGCTAGATTCTAACATGAGTACTAAGGATGCAAATTCTTCTAGTAGAGAAATGGAATTTCTGTTCATGTTTTCCTTTGTTTCCAGAAAGCCCTTGCATGGATTCCTGGATTAGCCTATTGTGTAGTAATTCACCTCACCTCATACATACAACATAGAGAAGTTACAGGATTATTTCTCAGGCCATGAAGATTCTGTAACCTTATCTGGATTTGCTTCTGTTTACATGGATGTAATTGTTAGCGGTTAGTTCCATGCCTACTGGAACATTAAATTCCTTATTATAATTCTTTTTCACTTGACCATTTTTGCATATTTATTTTTAATTGAGAAAAATTGCACATATTTGTAACCCACCTGGGTTATTGTGTAACATTTTCTTACTGTAATGACAGAGTCAGGTGAACACCCATTACTATCTGATTGCTTTTTGACCCTTCATCTCAGCCATTCCTTCCTTTTCACTAATTTATTCTTTCTTAACATCTTAAAGTATGCTAGAGTACCTCATGCTTTAATTACAGGGCATCTTACTCCATTGTTTTAGTTGAGGTTTTTCTTGAAAGAATTATAGACTCACATGAAGTTTTAGGAAAGAACACAGAACACTCTTGCATACACCTTCTATGCCTTTCTGTTTTTAAATGTGTTCAAATGCTTACGTTTTTATGTTGACAATTTTAAGTTTGCATGTCATATGTTGCAATAATAGACCTGCTGTTGTAGTTTTTAGTTCACTTGAACCACATAAAGACCAGTCAGTTGATACTTGTTGTTTTATAGTATGTTAAGGCAGGTTCCTTGAAGGATCCTCTACTAGACGACCATGGAGATTTTATCAGGATGTGTACAGCTATGAAAAAAATTGGTTTGGATGACGAAGAAAAACTTGATCTGTTTCGAGTCGTAGCTGGTGTCCTGCACCTTGGAAATATTGATTTTGAGGAAGCTGGAAGCACTTCAGGTTGTTTCTTTAATTTTTTTAGTTAAGGGATAAAATTGGGTGTAATGTTTGTCCTCTCTCAGCTATATGAATAATTTAGTGATTTGTGTGTATGTCTGTCCAAATTACAACAAATGTTTGGGACATTTTCTCTTATATGGTGACTTTGACAATGAATTCTACACCATCGTGAACAAATTAGTAGCTATTATGAGGTTCTTATTTAAAAAAATTCAAACTAATAGTATACTTTTAATAGTTAATAAATAATTGTCTTATCCATTAATATACACTTTTAACTTTTTCTGTTTTGTAGATCTAAACTTGAATTAGTTAGTTGGGGTGATTTAATATAAACAGTACATCCTTCTTCAGTGAGAGATAAAACTGTTTCCTTCTTATGGATGTTGAAAAGTATTAAAGTGCTATCAAGATAGTGCCTTTTTGCTCTTAATAGTTCCATTTCTGTATAAGCAGTAAGACTTTTTCATAGTTGTAGATTTGACACCTGAGTGTGGAATTGACAAGCCTAGTTCATCACCTGTTTTTATAAATACAGTATTAGTAGAATGTCAGTGTGCATGCTTCATGGCAAAGCTGTGGTCAGTACAGACTATGTCCTATCAAACCAAAACTATTTATTGTCCCCTTAGCATATAACGTTTTCCATTCCTGCATTAATACATTTTCCTAGAAAGTTACAATAAGCACGAGTGAGGAGTCTTAGGCACCAGTTCATACAGCAGCCAACACTATGGGTCTGGTTCAGATCACACAAGCACATTCACTTTCAAAGTGAAATAATACACAAGTGCCTTTAGAAAGTACAATTCCTAGTAGTGGTTTGTGTATAAGAAAAGGACTCCCAGAGAAAGAGGGGAAGGCCACTTAAGAAACAATGTGTTGGGGTCAAGATTCTCTCAGTGTGGAGAATGTCTCTTCCTCTCTCCATCTCTCTCTCTCTCTCTGCTTCCATCTTTCCTTTTTACATTTTGATTGTTTTTATTTTTCATTTTCGTTTGTATGAGTATATGCACACTCCGTGTGTTCCCAGCACCATAGAAACCATAAGGATGTAAGATCCTGTGGAACAGGAAATACAGGCAGTTGAGAGCCACCTTGTGGGTGCTGCAAACTGAGCCTGTGTTCTCTGAAAGAACAGAACGTGCTCTTCCTCACTCAGCCATCTCCCCTTTTGGAGACAGGTCTCATGTGGCCTAGACTGGCCTCCAAGTGCTCGTCTAGTCTTCCAAGTGCTGGGATTACAGCTATGTTCCCTGATTCCTAGCTCTGCTTAGCATTTTGAGGCCTCAATCTTGATCCCAAATCCTGGGAGAAAAATGTCTTCTATGCAATAAGACCCTTCACAATCATAATTGAAACATAGAAAGATGAGATTGGAGATGCCTCCATTTTGCAGACATGGAACCTGCACAGTGGTGTTGAGCATAGTGACCAATAAAGCGATAGACAGGAGACCCTGGTTCTACTCATGCCTGACTAGCTCGGGCGATGGTCATAACTGCCTCTCACTACATTCAGGCCACTGAGCCTTGTCATCCATGAGTGAGCAGACTGAGACAGATCGTCTTCGATGACTTTCAGGCCCATTGTCCTATGATCCGGTCAATAAGGTTAGACATAACATAGCGTACTGGATGAACACATGACCATGAGTCAAATTGCTTCATGTGCCATCTCTTTGTATGACCTTGTCCGTCCTGTGTAGTTTTCTCACTGTAGAGAGATAATAGCCCCAAACTTGTATTGTGAAGAGAAATCAATGAGTTAAGTATTTACAAAATGTTTTGAATAGTGGTGTTTGGTAGATAGTAAATAAATCAAATTAAACACACACTACTTTTCATTTTCTTTGAAATGAAAATGCATTAAAACAAAATTAGGTACCTGGAATATGCATTAGTAATCAGAGTTTGTTTGTTTTTTTTTTTTTTTTAAAGAGGAGGGATTGGAAAATTTCCTTTGTAAATATATTAAAACATGCATTTCATTTGTACTTAGGATCATTATAGGAAGGGAGTTTGTGGGAGAGGCTTAATAATACAAAAAAATAAGTATAGAATAGTTGACATACATAGGAATGGTAGAAATGGTAATGATTAGAAGTGATAAGAGATGTTCCTGTCTCTCATTACTGCCCGGAGGAAGGACATTCAGCTGTACAGAACATCCAAAGTATCATGTGACCAGCTGAAGGTTGCCAACTGTCAATAGGGACAAGGCCTGTGCTTGGTTTCTTTCTTAATTAAAATAATTCCTTTCTGTTGTGGGAGAAATAGAAGGCATGCCAGTAGGCTGGGGCGAGATGAACATTAGTTTTAATTATTGTTGTTGTTGTTATTATTATTGTTTTAATAGCTAAACTTTTTTGTGTTAATCTTCATTCTTTTCTGTGACCTTCCATAGATCAGAAATATTTCCTGCTAACTAAAAATGAGGTGTTCTTTTTCTCCCTTCTTCCTATAACATCCTTGGGTGAATTATGCAGAAACCTAGTACTTTTGTAATGATTTGAGCACAAATCATTATTTGAACACAAATAATACATGTTCGTGAGACTCCCCAGTGTCATAAAACTGTTTTATTTAGTGGCAGTGTAGAAAGTACCTGTTAGGACTACCTATGTTTCAGAAATCCTATGTAACAACCTTGTAGGCCATAACAGTAACAATATCACAAATATACAATATAACAGTAATAAAAATGCTTAGAGAACATCTTTAGGGAGTGAGTAATGTTAACGTAATATAGATATTATCTTACAGTTTTTGCCTTTTCAAGATTAAAAAAGTTGTTTTCTTATGTTGATCTACATCATTCTTGTAAGAAATGTAATACAGTAAAAGAAAAGAAAAAAAGAAGAAACATTTAGATAAATGAGTGGGTTCCTGGTATTCCCTCTTTTGGGTAATTTTAGTATAGATTTTTCAGACAAAGGGATTATAGTCCTGGCAGGGATGGCAGGAGATTCTGTCACAGAGTTCAGAGGAATGTACAAGTGAAAACTTAAGAATTGTTTATTTCTGGAATTTTCCACAATAGTTTTGCCTCAACTTGGCAGCAGGTAACGGAAACTGTGGAATGCGAATCTGCTGGCGGGAACGCTCTCTTTCACTGTGGGTCTGCCTGGCTTAGGGTTTCCTGTTGAATTTGCCAGTCGGGGTGTCCAACAAGGATGGAAAAAAGTGAGCTGGATTTGAAAGTTAAAAGCAAGCGTCATCTGTCCCACAGTGTTACATAAGTGCAGAAAATGCTAAGAAACAAACCCAGATCTCACTTACCTAGTGTTTATTAACTTCACATGGAAACATTTTCCTTAGGCGGCTGCAATCTGAAGAACAAATCTGCCCCGTCCCTGGAATACTGTGCTGAATTGCTGGGCCTGGACCAAGATGATCTTCGAGTTAGTTTAACCTCTAGAGTCATGCTCACCACAGCAGGGGGCACCAAAGGAACCGTTATAAAGTAAGCTCCACCTCATTGCTCTGCAGAAGCTCTGCCTTGTGGTCTGTCACGGAAAAATACTTAGATTTTGAAAACACTGAGGTTTAAGGTCAGGGTTTGTGCATCATTCAATCTTGCCATTTGAATGTTCAGGCTGTGCCGGATAGTTCAGAATTCTGTGCTTCCAACAGCTGTAGTTGATCACATAAATAAATGGGGATTTGCACAGCTTGGAGTTGTTTCTTGGACATATTCTCCATGACCCAAATTTGGAATTTATTAAACAGGCGAGATTTGCTTTTGCACAGCTATAAAAATGTAAGTGGCTTAAGTATCTCATTGTTTTCGGCCACAGAGTCTTTTCCTTCAAAAGTGCTTTTCCATATAAATGGTGTGTATTAAAGCTCCTATTAAGTGCAACTCACTTTATAGAATAACCAAGGAAAGGGAACTTCTTGTTATACTTACTATTTTATTTTTCATTTAGAGAAAATCACAAGTGATAGAAAATCCTTCCTGTCCCCTAGGAAGAATTTATTTCCTTGGCTTTTGTTTGGGCACATGTGTGATCTTGATGTTTGTATATGTCAGTGGCTGTGTGAAGCGTGTGTGTGCACTTGGGTGCCTGTGTACTTGTGTGTGTGGAGGCTAGAGGCTGGCGTGAGTATCCTCCCCAACCATTCTCATCTTCTGAGACAGGGTTTTTCACGGAGGCCAGAGCTCATCCATTTTTCTGGCCTGGCTGCCCAGGTAGCCCTAGAGATTCCCTCCTCACAGTTGGGTTACAGATGGAGTCACCACACTAGCTTTTACATGGGTGTAATCCCAACTTATACATACATGTTTCTGCGGCACGTACTTCACCAAGTGAGCTATTTCCCAACCTCCTTTGGTTACGACTTTTAAATTCAGTAACCAAGAGCCTCAGATTGTGCCATATTATATAGTTTTGGATTAATAGCATGTATTTTATGAATTTTGGCTTTAGATACTGTAGCATAAAATTAGCACTTAGGTTTACCATTCACAAGTATTGCAATGCAAAGTCTTTACTTTTGAGGAAAAAGTCAATCCCTATCCTTTTCTAAAGGCCTATCCTTTTCCAAATATGGTAGCATTAAACACAAGTGACTTATTCAGAAAAATATTTGGCACTTATAACAAAGCCAGGTGTGGTGGCACAAGCCCGTCATCCTGCCGTTTGGCAGGTTGAGGCAGAAAGATGATGATACACAGAAAGTCCTTGTCTCAAAAACAAGAAAGTCACCACACATTTTTTCCTAGTGACACAGTATTTTAAGTTAATGAATTGTCCAGTTAATTATTTTTCTTCAGTATCACTCACGCTGAATAAAGAGCTCTCCTATTTCTGTACTGTTTTAGACCAGTTTTCATGTTTTCTATATTGTATATACATACAAACTTACAGAGAATTCTGGCATTGAATTTATTTGAATTAGTCTTTTATTTTATTCATTAGTTTATTTATTATTTATCTTGGAGTCAGGGTTTGGCTATGTAGCTGAAGTATTCTAGCATGTTTGGTATGGTACAGGATACCTACAATTCCAGCACTCAGAAAGCTGAGGCAGGAGGATTGTGAGCTCAAGCCTATCTTCAGCTACAGAGCTACACAGAAACTCTGTTGAAAAATCAAGAGCTCTGGATGTCTTAGAACTCACTCTGTAGACCAGGCTGTCCCTAAACTTATAGAGATCTACCCACTTCTGCTTCCCAACTGTTGTGATTAAAGGCATGCTCCACCACTGCCCAGCCCATGCTTGAATAATTTAGAAGTCACTCAACAATTGGACATTTCTTGTGTTTTCCTATTGCACTCAGTACTTAAGACCTAGCATGGCATTTGGAAAGCCCCCTCTAGGAAATGCTCTTTTTAAAATTAGACTCCAATTTTATGGAGGAAAACAGTTTGCATTTGTGTCTATAATATCAAATACCATCATCCCATATAGTGACTACATACAGGATTTTTTTTTTGTCTAATAGTATATTTTAATTAATTGTTTTAGTATATCTCATAATTTTCTCCTTAATTTTCTCTGCCTACTCACCTGAGGCTTGGTATCTGTTTCTTCTGTATAGGCAATATGTTCAGCTACACTTTGACTATGTATGTAGCAGTTATTTTCACAGTCTGTCCCTTTAAGGACTTGTCCTCGCATTGTTTTCCTAGGGTCCCCCTGAAAGTGGAGCAGGCGAACAATGCTCGAGACGCTCTGGCAAAGACGGTCTATAGCCATCTCTTTGATCACGTGGTAAACAGGGTGAATCAGTGTTTTCCTTTCGAAACATCTTCTTATTTTATTGGAGTCCTGGACATTGCTGGTTTTGGTAAGCATTGTTTCTCTTGTTAATTTTTATGTGTTTTTTTTTTTTAAAAGAAAATATAACAATGTTTTCTCTAAAGCTGTTGTAGTGGTGTCCTTTCTCATTGCTATGACCAGATACTAGAGAGAAGCAAAAGAAGGCAGTGTTTACCGTGCCTTGAGATTTCAGAGTTTTCAGCTTTATCAGAGCTGCTCACATCCTGAAGGCCGGGGGCTGGGGGCTGGGGGCTGGGGGCAGGGGGACAGGGAGAGGATATGACTATATATGGTAGCTTTCTGATCCCCCCTCTTGTTGCATCAGGACCCCCAGCCCCTGAGATGGTACTTCTCACATTTGGGGTAGGCCTTTCTGTTTGGTAGCCCTCTCTGGAAAGAACCTCACAAACACCAGAGGTGTGCTTTAACAATTTTCTTCGTATTTACTTATCAGTCGAATCAAGTTGACAATCATGATGAAATATCAGAAACCTTTTCTTCTTGTGATTCACTTGACATAACTTCTTTATATGTTAATGTCTGCACTTAATTATTCAGCTTTTGGAGAAAACTAATTAGTACTAAATTAAAACATGTTCATCTAAACTCTTACAGTTGAGAAGTCTCCATATTCTGTACAGCTGTACGAAAGATAATCCCTGAGTGCTGCTGATAAAAATAATGAATATAGTTGGAATATAGTTTTGGAACACATAAACTCCCATCATTGATGGGATTTCATCATCTTTAGACACTTGTTAGCATGATACACACGTTCAGAGTGTGAAATTGTAGAACCTCACGGATCTTAGACATAATTCAACCCTTAACTTTCAAATGAATCACTATCATAGAATTTTTGGTAAGAGATTAAACAGGAAGGAAATCTCCTACAGTACATCCATTTTAAATCATTTTTATACTATAGATTGCTTTAGTACCTGAGTTTTAGAAACATGTTAAAAAGAGCTTACTTCTAATTTTTTGATTTTCATATCATAAAACATTTGTGTGATTGGACAAGGTATTTCTGATACCTAGTTTTAGTGCCTGACAGTATAAGCCTTGAGTTAAGAACATGTTGGGGACATAGAACAAACAGTGTTCTGTGTTTTGTAAGCCCAGCTTTAAAGTAAACCATTGACACAGTAACTCCTGGGGTACATTAATGCACGTTGCAGATGGTGACAGGTCTACTCTGGTTTTGTGTTTCCAGAGTACTTTGAGCACAACAGCTTTGAGCAATTTTGCATCAACTATTGCAATGAGAAACTTCAGCAGTTTTTTAATGAAAGGATCCTGAAGGAGGTGAGTGAGGATATTTAAATTTAAGGTTCGAGTTAAGCTGTTTACATTTCAAGGAAGAAAACCACGACTGATGGAGGCTGAAGGCTGATGTGAGGTGGCCAGGTGGTCCAGCTGGCGCTCGGGTGCCTCGTAAGAGTTACCAGCTTTGCAGGAGCGAGTGCCCGTGACTTCCTTCCTGCGACTCTCTTTCATTACTGTGCTCAGCTTCCGGTTTTCCTCTTGGGTTTGTTGTTTCTATTTCTGCCTCTGTTGACCTGCTTCCCACTCTCATCCTGGGCTTTAACTCCCTTGTCCTTCTCAGTGTCTGCTTCTGCTTGCTCTGCCACACTTTGTTGCCTCCCTGTGTGCACCAGCTGGGAGATTTTGAGCAGAGTACCTCTGGCTAGCACTCTGCCTACCTTGTGTGTTGTAAACTGCTTTGAGTGTCCTGTCTTCGGCCACCTGTTTCCTCTTCAGGAAGGAACTTACTTCCTCTGCTCTCAGTATATAACTGGGTGTCTTAGGGTTTCTATTCCTGCACAGACATCATAACCAAGAAGCAAGTTGGGGAGGAAAGGGTTTATTGAACTTACACTTCCACGTTGCAGTTCATCAATCACTAAAGGAAGTCAGGACTGGAACTCAAGCAGGTCAGGAAGCAGGAGCTGATGCAGAGGCCATGGAGGGATCTTTCTTACTGGCTTGCTTCCCCTGACTTGCTCAGCCTGCTCTCTTATAGAACCCAAGAGCACCAGCCCAAAGGTGGTACCACCCACAAGGGACCCTCCCCACTTGATCACTAATTGAGAAAATGCCCCTCAGCAAGATCTCATGGAGGCACTTCCCCAACTGAAGCTCCTTTCTCTGTGATAACTCCAGCCTGTGTCAAGTTGACACACAAAACCAGCCGGTACAACTGGGGGCAAGGCTGACACTCAGCATGCCACGATAGAGTAGGAAGCGTTATTTTATGACTCTTTAGAATTTTAGTCAAAGCAAAGATAGCTTTGGATGAATTGATTTGTTCCAAGGCTCGTTAGTTTTTCCCCTAAAACCTCCAGTATTTCCTACGAGTACCTTGGTTCCCTCCTCCGTACGGTCTGTGATGGGTCTTGCTGATTGACAGTGCTAGAGCAGAGGAGCTGGAGAGTTTACGCAATGCAGCCTATCATTGTTCAGATGCGGAAGGCGGGCCCGAGGGCATCCCATAATCCCCCAGCCTTGGACCTCCTTTCCTGGCTGCGGGTTCACACCCTGTGCTTCCTTTCTTTCATCAGGGTTGCCATTCCTGAGTCTTTGAGCTGAAACATGTAGTGTTTTTTTTTCTTTATTTCAATCTCATCTATTTCCCCCTTCCATATTTTGCTTTTATTTTTGTGTTTGTAAGGTTGCTGGCATATTATTGCATTTGTTAATTTTTAAATAGGCTGCAGGTAATCAGTTGTAGCATAAACAAAATGAAGTAAAGCAAGTACTTCCCAGTAAGACGGTGTCTCTGTTTTGTCCACCTGTGCTGTTAGTCCTTCTGTTGCTGTACTGCAGGCTTCACATGCATGCATCACTCGTAACATGATGTAATCTGTCCTTCTCATGCCAGCTCAGCTCAGACTCCATGTAGAAATGGGAACCATATCAGGAGGGCATGCTGTCTTGTGTTTGCTTTGATTACAGTCCTTTGTATACGAATTTCCAATTCAGATTGTGTTCAAATTGACAGTGCCTTGTAGTATGTGCGGGAACTTACCTGGCATAGGTTACGAGACGAAATATTTAACCATGGTTGGGGGAAATGGTAGGACACATTAACTTACGTTCAATGTTCAGGTTACCCATATGATAAAAATTGTTCCAGATTATTTTAAGAAGATGCTGATTTACATATAGAGAATATGCTTTCATAGAGATATTATTGATGTATCATTCTTTCTAATTATATGTGTTATATTGCTATGAATTCTTTGTACCCATAGTTGGCTGCAAGTGTTCAAACTTAGTTTCATCTTCAGGAAACCATTGGGAGCTATACCTGTTGGTAAAAACCTTTATATTTTAACCAGTAACTGAAATGACAACAAAGTCCGGTGGCATTGTACATTACATGGTATTTCCATGTTGATGACTGTCATATTTGATTTACAGGAACAAGAACTGTATCAGAAAGAGGGCCTGGGTGTGAATGAAGTCCATTATGTGGACAATCAGGACTGCATAGGTATGGGTTCTGTTATTCCGCTTTGGGGAAATATGGGGGAGGCAGTGGGTGCATTTGCTGGGAACACCTCCGTGTTCCGTGGTGTAGACAGTCATTGGACTCAGGACAGTGGTGTTGGAGGCAGGGACTTTTGTAGCATGTCTTTCCAGTTATTTGTCTTGGCAAGGCATCCTTGCCAGCTGGGTTGAAAGGTTTTCTAAAAGCTCTGATTATTATGATACATATTTTATGGCTCTGAAGGCTATCGGGTAACCCAGGTAAAGGGGAAACTCCATTATTCAGGGAATAAGCAGATAGCTGTGTCGTCTGTTGTGACAAAGTACACAGTTTGGTGAGGTTTGCCAGGGCCTCTTGGTTCTGACCTCCTTGTGGATGGCGGTATCCCTCACTCACAGTAAGTTGGCTTTAGAAGTTTCATGTGTAACACAATCGATCCCTGGTCCTTTTAGCTATCAAGCCATATCTCCATCTCTAGCCACTCTCTTTTCTTTTCTTTCCCACCCCATCTCTAAAGTCAAGTGTTGGGTACGACTGGGAATTGAAAGTCCAGTTTGATAATCCAGTCACAATAACGCACATTATCTAAATTTTGACAGTACAGTCTAGAGTAGCAGCCTGTGTCAGTGTAGCTTTTCAAAGTCCTCCCTGCTCTACCCTGTTCTGCAGCATCTTTTTAGCCACTGTGTCTTTTCTCACCTCTGCTCATTGGCTGTGGGGTTAACAGTCTGGCTGGAACTTTTCTTCTTCTGTTGGTCCATTTTCCCACTTCTGTCTCATGTAGTAGCTACCTGAATACTTTTCAGTACAGCTTAGTTCAGTGTGTTTATTGTCCTTCATCACCCATTTTCAAAGAAGTGTCGTGTTCCTTGGCTTCTCATTCTGTGTTCTGGAACTCTATTCTAGCTCATATGATCTATATCTGTATATCTGTATATATATGTATATATGTATGTATGTGTGTGTGTGTGTGTGTGTGTGTGTGTATGGATATCAAATTGATATAACCTGCTGAGCCTGTTTCATTACTTGTGTGTATATGGTTTCAAGGCTGACCACTTTGCAATGGACAACATAAGAGACTTATGCCTGAGAGAGGCTAATTATCTGTCTTCCAAAACTCACTAGTTGCCTACAGTTCTTTATCTATGTGTGGGACCACAAGGAATCCCCCCCCTGTCCACATTGATATTGATATGTCTATTGATATTGCCATTGTTCTGGTCTTTTTAATAATCCATTTCTAGGAGAGAGTTTCAAGTTGGCTTCCTGGTATTCTGGCTCTTACAATCTGTCATGCGTCCTTCTTGGTCTTGGGCCATGAACGCAGGAGCTAATGAGTCATTTTCTTTGGGAAGCTGTTTCTCCAAAACCAGTATTAAAACTATCATGTTACCTTTAAATAAATTGCCATATTTGAAATAAAAATTCTCCCATTGCTAGATGACCTTCTACATAATATGTTCATGATATCTCTTATAATCCAAATACTTTTTGAAGCCAATGAGTAAATTTTCTTTAAAGTACTGTTTCATCACTGTAGATGTTTTGATATCTTAAAAATAGATTTAATTGAAGTGAAATTAGTGGGAATCCTGGATATTCTGGATGAAGAAAATCGTCTTCCCCAGCCGAGTGACCAGCACTTTACATCTGTGGTTCACCAGAAGCACAAAGACCATTTCCGGCTCACTGTGAGTTTGCCATTCTAAAATGGGGGTTCTACTGGGAAGAGAAATATTTAGGCTAGCAGTTGTACTAGGTTTCAGATGTTGTTAACCACTAGAGTCACAGTTATCCAGAAACTAGAGCAATTAGATTATAACCAGCAAACATTGTCTTTAGATGGGTATAACATTGTGTATGTGTGTGTGTGTGTGTGTTTGTGTGTGTGTGTGTGTGTGTGTGTGTGTGTGTGTGTGTTTATGTGCCTGTATCTACCTATACATATTTGATGATCAAGTTTTAGCTGAGTACAATAGCTCACGTAGCCAGAGAGGGAAATGGACACCGAATTGGTAGGAAGATTAGGTAGCATAAAGGGCAGAGGAGACAAGGCGAGTGGTAGCAACAGGCGAGAGCATACCTTTACAGAAGCCCAGATTGCTCAACTGCTGTTGGCTCTTGAGTCCTGGTGGCAGCAGAAGTGGGGCAGTTCTCTGGGAGCCTGGTGTTTGTGGCTGTTTAAACAGTTTCCTGTGTTCCTCCAACACTGTGCTCTTCCCTCCACTCAAGCATTGTCTCCTGAGATAGCCCATAGCTTCACCCAAGAGCACAGTAGGAGCCTGACCAGCACAGAAATGCTGGCTTCAGCTTCACTCCCAAGGTAGATGCTGCCTCATGTGGGAAAGACTAGCAGCCGGACTCTCCCCACTTCCCTCAAAAGAAGACACAAAGAGAAACCAGAGGAGCTACTTAGGAACGCTTAGTGGGACTAGCACACCAGTAAGCGAAGGCCTCCATTAACCGTGTGTGTCAGGAAGTTGTCATTGCTTTGATTGGTCAAGCTACTTAAATGAATGGTAACAAATGTGCTCATTTCTATTTATTATAAACAAAATAACAGTGCACACACACACACACACACAAACACACACACACACACACACCAGGAGGTATTACTAGAGACCCCCCATTAATAAGTTAAAAAAGAGGCAAGGATTAATTTAAAACTTAATTTAAAAAGTTGACAAAACATCAGAGGGAGATAGATTCTGTGGCTGAAAACCTTGTGTCTGGACCTCAGAACCACCTGCTCCATGTTGACTGACCGTCTTACCTATCCCTGATAATTATCCTAACGCACAGTACTTTGGTGGAAAGAAACGAGGCAATATGCATTCTCCACAAAACTTCTGCTAATTATAAAGCTGTGTATCAATGTTCCTTGTTTATGGTTGTTTAATATGTGCCCGGTAATGCACAGTTGATGTCACCAAATCGGTAAACAGAATTGTGACCAGAATAATCGCAGAGACCTGTCACTTAGACAGCAAGCTCAAGCATAAAGAACGAGGTCTGGCTGCGCTTCTCGGGGAGAACAGGCAAGAACAAAGCCACAATCCCAGCTTACACAGGCCATTGGCTTTGCTGTGTGTTTTTGGAACTGAATGTAATGGTCACTCATGGAGCACTTGCATTGTCCGAGTGCTTTTACTTGAATGCCTTTATTTAATCCTATTCGTATCCTCAAGGTACAGATGAAAGACAGACAAAGGGAGGTAAGTGCCTGAGTGGCATTTAGGAGGCCGGCGAGGTGGTGTGGCAGCAGAAGCCCTGTTCTGGCTCCTGGGTGATGGCCTTTCTACTATTCTAAGAGCTCAGACCTGGGCTCCCACGGCTTAGTCTTTCCATTTTAAGTGATAACTCTCTCCTTCACCCTGGGTTAGTTTTAGACACAGATGTGATCACACATGTGAAAGTGTTTTGGAAAGATTAAATAATTCATATATGAGATACTGTAGTTAAATGTTAAAGCTCAAGGAAATGATGTCGTTTCCTTGAAGTGGTTTCAGGCTCATTGTGTAAAATATGAGGATGCTTGCTTTGAGACACCACAAGTGTTTCATGCTGATCTCATGGTGTTTTACTGGCTGCACTTAGGAATCATTCTCTATGAACACTGTGGGGCGAGGGAAGTTTAAAACTCCCTCCTGAGTGATTCTACTAAGCACTAAGATTCAGCTTTAGAAATAGGTGGTTCGTTACACAAAAAAAATTTATTATTTTATGTTTACTTTCAAATGAAGTTTTATTTTAGAAAAGGATTTTTTTTAAAAAAAGATTTATTTATTGTTATATCTAAGTACACTGTAGCTGTCTTCAGACACACCAGAAGAGGGTGTCTGATTTCATTATAAATGGTTATGAGCCACCATGTGGTTGCTGGGATTTGAACTCAGGACCTTCGGAAGAGCAGTCAGTGCTCTTAACTGCTGAGCCATCTCACCAGCCCATTTTAAAAAAAGATTTATTTATCGTTATATCTAAGTACACTGTAGCTCTCTTCAGAAGGATTTTTATCTTCACGTGTCCATGTATGTGTATGTGGATATCATGGCAGTGCCTGCGGAGTTCAGAGGAAGGTGTTGGGTCACCTGGAGTTGTAGTGGTTTGGGGCTGTCACACATGGGTCCTGGAAACCAAGCTCAAGTCCTCTGGAAACATAGAAAAACAGAAAATTATTTTTTCTCCCCCATGAATTTACTTATTCACTTTACATCCTGGTCACAACTCCTCCCTTCACTCCTCCAAGACCCCTCCTCACAAAGACCTCCCCTCGTTACTGCCCCTTTGGATACCAACTTGCCCTGGAACATCAAGTTGCAGCAAGACTAGGCACCTCCTCTCCAACGAAGGCCCAAGCAGGCAGTCCAGGAAGGGGAAGGGGAAGGGGAAGGGGAAGGGGAAGGGGAAGGGAAAGAGGAAGAGGAAGGGGAAGGGGAAGGGGAAGGGGAAGGGGAACGGGATCCAATGGCAGGCAACAGAGTCACAGCCATCCCCTCTCCAATTGTTAGGGGACCCACATGAAGACCAAGCTGCACATCTGCCACAGATGTGTAGGGTGGCCTAGGTCCAGCCCCAGCATGCTCTTTGGTTAGTGGTTCAGTCTCTATAAGTCCTTGTGGGCCCAGGTTAGTTGACTCTGAAGGTCTTGTGGTGTCCTTAACCCCCCTGGCTTGCTCAGTCCTATTCCCCTATTCTTTCACGAGACTCCCTGAGTTCCGCCTGATGTTTGGCTGTGGGTCTCTGTATCAGTTCCCTTCAGCTGCTGGATGAAGCCTCTCAGGAGACAGTTATGCTCACCTTTTGTGTACAAGCAAAGCAGAGAATCATTAATAGTGTCAGGGGTTGGCTGTCTCCCATGGAATGGGTCTCACGATGGGCCAGCTAGTGGTTGGTTGTTGGTTTTCTCAGTCTCTGCTCCATCTTTATCCCTATGCATCTTGTAGGCAGGGCAAATTTGTGGCTGAAAGCTTTGTGGGTGGGTTATGTTCCCCTCCCTCCAATGGAAGACCCACCTGGCACACCTGTATATATTTTGTGCATGGCATGTATGTACATGTGTTTTGTGAATGGCATTCACACATGTGTCTATATTTTGTGTGTTGTATTCATGCATGTGTATATATTTTGTGTGTGACAGGCATACGTTGTATATATATTTTTTGTGTAGCAGGCATATATGTATGTTTTATGTGTGGCAGGTGTGCATGTATGTTTCCTGTGTGATAGGTGTACACGTGTATATTTTGGTCTTACACCAATTTTTTTCCACTAAGATATAATCAAATTTTAATTAGATTCCACAAGTACTTTAAGGTGTTTTCAATATTTAGAAGTACTATGATTCTTAAAAATGTGAAAGTTCCCTTATAAGTTTAGGCACTTTGTGTCTGCAATTGTCTAAGGAGTCGCTGACAGTCTTCTTGATAACATAGTAACTTGCATGTGTACTTTCCCCCTCAGATTCCCAGGAAATCTAAGCTGGCGGTCCACAGGAACCTCAGAGACGATGAAGGCTTTATCATCAGGCACTTTGCAGGGGCCGTGTGCTATGAGACAGTGAGTAAAGCATTGCTTAGGAGAAGCAGTCGCTGCTGAAGCCACCTCTGCAGTATGATAGTGGCAGCTTAGACTTGAGCAGGCCTAAAAATACAGCCCCCCTTTAAAGCGCTGAATACCCATCATGCCCTGCTGTCTTGGACAGTGTGGGCATGGAACGTTTGTGTTTTCTCAGAAAACTGCATGGGACAGAGTTCAGGTAGGGTCTATTTATCACAGTGCAGATAGAAGCATTTTATTTGATTTTTTTTTCAGACCCAGTTTGTGGAGAAAAATAATGATGCACTGCATATGTCTCTTGAATCCTTGATATGTGAGTCCAGGGATAAGTTTATACGGGCCTTATTTGAGTCATCCACAAATAACAACAAGGATACGAAACAAAAGGCTGGAAAACTTAGCTTCATCAGCGTGGGAAACAAGTTCAAGGTATTTGAGCCAAATAACTTAATCGCTGGGCTGTTTTGGGCTGTATTTAAGATTAAAAAAACAAAACCCATTGTTTTATATTGTAAAGTAGATCACGGAAGTGCCACAGGTGTGTCTCAAGAGAAGACCCTGCAGTATTGATGCTTGTATGTAAGATCTAACTGTAGTCCCTGTAACTGAGCGTACAGAAATGCTTATATTTTGAGGCCTGTTTCTACACTGCATATCATATTGATTCTCCTGATGTTCTTGCTTCCACGTACTGCCTGCCTTCACGTCTCCTCTTTCCCACGTGTCTTCTGTTTCCTTCCTTGTTCAGCAGTTCTGTTTAGCTGCGGTAGTTGAGCTCGGGATGGCTAGAGAGGACTAGTTGAGGAGAGAGGAAAAGCAGGCGCAGCCGGGGCCTCAGGTAAATGAGCATCCTCAGACTCCATCCACAGCATGGCTGCTATGCGACAGAGCCCGTGTCAGAGGAGTGGTGCAATTTGTAACTCATATCCACGCGCGCGCTTTCTCTTTCTCTCATGGCACCGTGGGCATGCATATGACAGTAAAACTTGATTGACGCTTTTGATCATCTTTAAAGGAGAAGTTCTCTCTCTGGTGTGGCAAGCTCTTCAACTTGCTGTTCTAACTTTAAGGAATAATTTGTTTTTTTTTTTTTTGAATCAAAATTAATTCTTTGAAGTCTAACAAGGACTGTTTTAAAAGAAGTTACATTTTAGTGATAGGATGCTATTAATTGCTTGTATAAAATTTAAACCTTAATAAATAATTACAATGCATAGTCTAAAGAAATATAACTAAATTCTCTCTAAATTTCCAGTGCCTTTTGAAATGTATATTTTAAATATTTAAAACGATGTAATTAGGAAGAGTATTTATATTTATGTGGAACAGTGTTTTTCATTCTTCCTAATGCTACAATCCTTTAATACAGTTCCTCAGATCGTGGTGATCCCACCCATAAAATTATTTCCATTGCTCCTTCATAACTGCAATTTTGATATTATTATGAATTGTAATATAATTATCTGATATACAGGATGTCTGACACATTATTCCCTAAGGGGGTTGCAACCCACACATTGAGAACCACCAGTGAAAAGAGATGTGCGGTGCTGACCAGTAGCAGGAACCTTCTCAAATCCCTTTCTAGTTGAAATGGGTCCTAAACTGGGCTTGGTGACACAGACCTGTGATCCCAGCTCTGGGGACAGAGAGCTAGAAGGAGGATTTAGATTTCAAGGCCAGGTTCTGGTACCTGGATCCAGATCACTCAGAGCTGTGTAAGAACTGTGTCAAAGCCAACAACCAAACAAGACAAACAAACAAACAAAGAAAAAACAGAAAGAATTGACATGATCCTAAATATCAAACTTGATACTACATTTCTAAAAGCTAAGTTTCTTTTTAAAGCATTTTAAATGTAAATATAAAAAAAGTATATAAAATATTTTTAGGTATCTGAATTTGCTTAAAGATGTGTTGATATGCTCAGCGAGCAATATATTCCATATGTATTTTTCTCTGATTTGCTATAAAATGAAGTCCTTTTTATTTTTATTTTGAAACAGGGTCTCATTATTGTAACCTCTGCTGGTCTGAAACTCACAATATAGACCGGGCTGGCCTTGAACTCCCAGAAATCCACCAACCTTTGCCTCCTGAGAGCTGAATTAAGGGCATGTGCTACCATGCTGGGGTGATATGGAGTCTTAATAGGACCCTTCACTTTAAACATACATCAGTAGGTCATTGAATTAAATTCGAGCTATGAAAGGCAAACAGAAAGCAGACTTCTTTCTAGTCATTTTTCACCAAGTGAAAAGATTATTAAAACTAAAGTTTTACTGGTAGTCTTTTAGAAAAAAGTAATTTTTATGGAAATCTTATTCTATTACAAACACAAATATTTGTATCTTAGAAAATGAGATAGAAAGGGCCATTAGAGTGATGGCTTAGGGGTTGCAAGGGACCCACATTCTGGTGCAAGCACTCAGATCGGGTGGTTCACGTGCACCCATAACTTGAGTCAGAGACTCCAGCCCTGGCCTCTGAGGGCAGATGCGCTTGTGACATGCAATACATAATCAATGCCAAATCTAAAAATAATTAGATAAATTATCCAAACGAAGCCTCGTTGCCCAGAGTCCTTCCTTCTTCTGGGTGTGGCTTTGTGCTCCCGAGCTTTCTTTGCTGCTTTCTCAGCTGTCGTTGTTTACTTTGCTTCCACTGTTCTGACTTCATCCCCATTCTGGGAGGAGCAATGTCACACTGTGGATTAAAGAAGAGGGGATTTGTAGCCACTGCTTTCTTTACAAAGAGGTTCTTGACTTGCTTTTCAGTTGTTTGAGGTAGAGACTGATGTACCTCAGCTAGCTTTGTACATGTGACTGTATTCTTCAGTCCCAGGGCAAATTCATTTATTCTAATATCAAGTAGCTTCATAGTCAGAGAAGGAACTTGGATGTCTGGGCTTTGCCACTGCAAGCTCCATGCTTTTAGACATATTGTTTCTCTCCCTAGATCTTAATACCTGTATAATAAGCCCAGTAATCTACTGTCAATTAGGTTCATTGTATTGCAGTCTTCATCAGATTAAATATAACAATACTCAGGAAAAGCTTTCTTTTGGCAGTGCTTCACTCACAGAAAAGCATTCAGCAGTGTTTACACATTACTATTAATTACAGCTATGCGCAACACAACATGTTAATTTAAGAATTAGCATCTTAATTTGTAATTTCCAAGTAGCATAATAAGCATTTCAGCATAAAATTACTTTGTAGAATAGCAAAACAAACATGATGTAAGTGCACTGAACCAGAGCAAATTACAATCAGTGTTCTGAAACTAGGTATTCACTGATTTTAAAGAAAATTGTTTGAGTTTTAAGAGCACTTGAAATATATAACATTTTAAAATAGGGGAGGGGATTTCTGAAGCTAGATTAGGACAGTTGTTTTGCTGTGGTGCACGGGCCCATCCTGATGTACAGGTGGAGCTCTTTTTAAACATCAGGCTCTGTAGCATGCGACACGACGGTGCCTTGTGTCACTCACCTGGACACTGCACTGCAGCTTCCACACTGCAGCCCCAGAGTCTTCACAGGCCTTCACTCATTGCTTGCATAGTTGCCTTATTCATCCCATTTGTTAATGTGTCATAATGTTTAGCCTTAATTATACAATGTCTGTTAATAATGTAAGTTATTGTCCCTGACATTTCATTAGCCATTTTGCATGATGCTGCCTGTTCCAGAGTTTGCGTGCAGGGAGGTTGCTATAATATGTTCCACGTGGTTGTTTTTGCATGTTACTTTGGTCTAATACTGGACAGTTAATATTAATTCATCTCCACTATATATTTTGACTTTCTGAAATAATCGTATTTTCTTTCTTTCCTAGACACAATTAAATTTGCTTCTGGATAAACTTCGAAGTACTGTGAGTACACTTAATAAGAAAATAGGATTTTAGTTGGAGCACCTATCTTCTGGCTCAGTGTACCTGACAGACCTTTTGTGAAGCAGCAATTATGAAGGACTTGCTTACCCTGTATTGGCAGAGCTTGGCGGTAGACTTCCTTGAGTCTGTTTGTCCTTCCTGAACAGCATTTTGTCTGTAGTTGAAGCCTGGGCAGCTGTGTGCCCAGTGGCAGTTTGCCACATTGAGGCCCATTCCAGATGGAGGGTCTTGATGCCCATCATCTTCTTGAAATAGAATGGGGTGCTGCCAGGAGCTGACATGTCTTAATGTCAGAAAGGCCTTAAATCAACAAAAACATCTCTAAATGCCAAAAAAATAGAAAGAAAAGTTTTTTTAAGATGCTCTTTGAAACTCTTATTTTTAGTTATCCAAGTAAATGTGATAACTCTGGAATAATGGGAAATATATTTTAAACCTCATTCTCTTTCAAAGAGAAGCCAGTTTTTAGAGGACTAGAATTATTCTCAGTGCTAAATGTTTACCTGGTAAGCACAGGGTTCAGGATATCAGTTCCAGTGCAACCCTGCCCCCCTCAACCACGCATACAGATACCCAGTCACGCAACCAGGCAGCTTTTAAGATGGTAAAATGTTATTATTAGTTTTTTGTTTCTTTAAAGAATGTTTAAAGTATGTTGTCAAATGAAATTATTTGGACATCTTTGCTATTAATGAAGATTTCACAAAATGAAAGTAATGATTATGAAAAAAGCAAACATTTTAATATTAATGATAAAACATGTAATTATTATAGTAACATTCTTCAGACACGACAGTGTGCTACAGACAAAACTGAACTTAATATTTTTCTATTCTTTATTAATGCCAAATTTACAAGTTCATCTTTTAACTGCATTTCATTGATTCACTCTGGTATCTTTTTTTCTAGTTGTTTTTTGTGGTATTGTCATAGAACCCAGGATCTTGTTTCTGCTATTCAAATACTCTACCTCTTAGCTGGTCATTTGGCCCTTGACTTTTTCCTTATATTTTTGGACAGGGTCTCCTTATAGAGCTCAGGCTGGCCTCGATCTAGCTATGGAGCTCTAGGCGTCTCTGAGCTTGCAATCACCCTCTCTTTGTCCCAGTGTTCTGGGGATTACAGGTGTGACTCACTGTACTCTAGGATTTTGACTGGAAAACAAAACCCATGTAGAAAGAAATCCTAATTTCTGAGTAAGGTGCCACACACCTGGCAATCGCAGCAGTTGGGAGTTTGAGGCAGGAGGATCATAAGTTTGGGGTCAGCCTGGCCTTGAATAGTGAGAGCCTGTATTTCAAAAGCAAAATAAAAACCACAAGGAATGTATGAGTTATAGAAAAATTGTGATTCCAAGGAAAGACTAATTTTTACACAAGCCACAGAGATAAATTTGACCCTCTTCCTTTTGAAATACCAGCTGTTTTCAGCAGCCTCTGCTGATACTGTTTTGTTTACTGATGAAGCGTTTGGAGCCATCCAGAAAATCATGAATGTTCTGAGTCTCTCAAATATTTGCTCTTAAGAGAGTCTTGTAAAAAAAATGATATTGTTTTCCTTGAGAATTTCATACCTGGATACAATGTATCTGATCACATTCACCGGGCACCCTTCCTCAGGAGCCAGGCATCTGTAAACCTCAAGTCTGATGAGGAGGTTGTTTTATTTTCATTTCCCCATGAGTGCACTGTTCTAAAATGATGAGGTGATTTGTGATTTATAGAAACATTTTATCCAAGTATCTGTGGTGCATCATTTCTGAAATACCTATTCAGTGTTGTAAGGTGGCTACTCTGAAGAAAAGCAGCTCTTTGGATGTCTGCTACATTAGCTTCAGCACATAACACTTTCATTGTGGTACAAAAAGTATTTTTCTGCTTTATTCAGCAAAATACGAACACTACAGGGAAGCCTTTAAGTTTTAAAAAATATTGCTAAACAAGCAAAACTTTAAAAGCACACAGTAAAACAGTTTGGGAATTGTTTATTTTTAAAGTCAAATGAAAATACTGATCTGTGTGTGTGTTGTTTGCTTACATATTGGCCTAAATTTTAATCAGTGTTATTTTTATTTCCCTTCCCAGCCTCTATAGAGGCTGGGGATTGAGCTCAGTGGTAGAATGTTTGCTTGTGTGTGCAAGGCCTGGCCCTGGTAAACAAAAACCCAAAGCCTCTGTGAGAAGATAGAGTTAAATCTCGGAGTGCTTTGTTTAAGTGTAATGAAATAGTTTGCAGTGGAAAACTTTTCTTTCTATGATTTCCAACATGCAGTGCTAAAATGTCATTGTGCTGATATTTATTTATACTGCAGAGATTAATTTCAAGGGTTAAATTATAGAAGTATGACAGGAACATTTTTAAGCTCCTTTGTAGTCATTTTGTGTCACTTATTGACATTTACATGCCGTGAAAGCTGATGGTATTCCTAGATATAGAAACATAAAGATGCTATATGTAAATATTAAAAAGCATTTCTTATTCTTCCAGGGAGCCAGCTTTATCCGCTGCATCAAACCCAACTTAAAGATGACAAGTCACCACTTTGAAGGCGCCCAGATTCTGTCTCAACTTCAGTGTTCAGGTATCTCCACATTTTTACAGCCTGTCACTATATGTTTAGACAAACTCTCACTGTTGCCTTCCTCCTCTTCAATAGGATTCTTATGTTTCCCTTAGTTTAGAACAAAACACAGGGGACAGATGACTTGAGCAACAATGACTTCTAGTTTCTGTCAAGTAACATCATGGAAGCACACGCAGTTAAGAGCGCGCTCCTGGCAAACCTGGATCTCTACACAGGCTGCTGCTGGCAGCTGCAGTCCACCATCATCCTCACTACCCACACAGCTGGGCCAGATGGGGTTGGTGTCCTCGCTTTTCCTCCACCATTTGTGGGGGAAACAATCAAAGCAGGATTAAGCCCTTGGGCTCTTTCCTGAGTGGCTCATCCGACCCATCCAGCCCCAACCCCAGCTCCGTTCAGTCTCAGAAGCCCAGGCGTTGACACTGCACTCACGCATCAGGGCAGCCATAGCTCTGTCTTGCTCTTCCTGCCCTTGTGGTTTGGTCCAGCCTAGACCTGCTGCCTTTCAAACCCTGATGCTCTTTCTCTGACACCTTATTCTGGTCCTCTCAGAGGCCATTTTACAGTGAGACTGAGGTCTCTTTAAGTGAACACTTTCCAGAGCCCTTAAAGAGTCCTCCCCAGATGGGGCAAGCTTTGGATCCTGGCATCTGGGTCTTCTTCTAACTCTTCTCACTAAACTTTAGCTGTTAAGAATTTAATCCAGCATTCTCTCCTTGTCTGCACAGGGCTGGTAGGCCAGCCAGGTTGGCACTGTTTAAATTCATGGCCACTGACCTTTCAAGGCTCTCAGAACTCTTCTGCGAGGTCTTCCCACTCAGCAGTTCTGTTTCTCTGCAGAGCCAGTCAGAGCCCCTCCCCCAGGCTCCCTGTTCTCTTTAGAACTCTGAGCCTGTGCCAGCAGAGGCCTCTTACCAAAGCCTGGGAGCTCCACCAGGATGCTGCCAGGTTCCTCATCCTGGCTGCATCCCCTTTGGGCCTGTCCCTGGTATAGCACCTTCCTGCCTCTCATGGGTCAGCTGTGCTGTTAAGAACTGGGCCAGGGCCCAGGGACAGGAAGGAGTGCCTTCATTTGCACCGAGACACAGTAGACTCTCAGCTGTCACAGTGGCTTCCAGATCACCCTGTCTTCCACTGTTTTCTCTACTTCCTTTTCTGTTTGCCACATTGCTTTTGACCTTCTGACTCCTGCCTTCCATTACTTCTGTAAGCCCTGGTGTTACCTAGTATGGTAACCAGGAGATTGACGCTATGAGCTCCTTCTTAAGCATTTGAAATGTGGTTGGTGGGACTTATGTAGAGGTGATTTTAAGTTTTATTTAATACTAAAATATAAAACAGCTGCGTGTGCCCAGCTAAGGACCTATGACCAATGACTGCTTTGTTGGATAGTACGGCGCATACTCTGTCTCTTTTCTGAGCACTGTGACTTCCCACATGGTAAGCGGTGTTGCCAGCCCAAGCTGAGCCTTCTCTCACTGGCCCTCCAAGTCACCCTTGTGCCCTCCTGGCACCTGCTCAGTACATTGTAGACATGTGTAGCATTATCCCTTCACAGTTCAGCTCTGACCATGTCTTCTTACTGTATGCAGTGCTCTGATGGCCTCTGCTGAAGTCAGGGAGAAGATAGCATCCTGGCGCTCTCTCTCCCTCTGGCCCATGTGTTCCTTGTCCGTCTTCGCACGTTTCTGTCTGTGCTACAGCCACACACTCATGCACTCACTGCCCCACGTCCCCTCCCACTGCAGGGTCTGTTTATCTTGTTGGGACATCTTTCCTTCATCTTTCAGGTGTCAGCTAGGAACAACTTCCTTTGGAAGCCAGCCTTGCTCCTGGCTCTGACTCAGGCTCCGCCCATGGCACTGAGGTGTGGCACTTTGATTTCACAGCCACAGTTATAGATTTTATGTATACTTATATAGAGTATGACATTAATGTTCTGCTTACTGTGCTAAAGATGTACATGCCTGCTAGTATATCTAAAGTTTAAAGTTTCCCTCCAGGAACTGTCTTTTGGCTTCCACAAAATCCTGTTTTTTCTAGTGTGCTTCAGACTAATTCATCATTGAATTGAATGCACAGTCTATCAGATACAAAAATTTATTTTTGATTAATTTAAAACAAGTACTGGAAAGTCATATAATGCATGCTTGAGGTATTTCTGCATAGAATAATGAGGGAATCTTTTTGCACAGTTAACTACATTTATTTGAAAATCCTTTGCGTATATATTACAGAGTAATCCAATTTCTAGCATGTTCTTTGTCAGGTGTTACTTAATAGCAAGAGGTATATTCTGAAAAACAGTAGTTACGTTGTATGCTGTCTTTAGGGTGGGTTTTGTTACTTTGAATGTGACTTTTCCCTTTTAGGATCGTTTTCTAGCATAGCATACTGGTCTCCACAATGAGCGTCTAGCGTTCATTTGTCAAGCGCGTACAGCTGCAGGTGTGTGTGTTTAGATTAGCAGAGCATGGGCTTACTGGTGTGTTCCAGGATTTCTGCATCATGAAGAGTGTGTGTTAGCACAGTCAGCTAAGTTGTTGCTTTACTGGTGGGCACCATTTCATTGTCAAAAACGGTGACAATGCCAACCAAACCTTACCTTTTTCCCCTATGAGCAGGCCTGAGAACTAAATCTTTTTCTGTCATTCATGAGTTCAAAGCCAGCCTGAACTGTGTAGCCATGAGCTAGGGCTGTAGCTCAGTCCAGTGGTAGACTACTTGTTTAAGCACATACAAGGCTTAGTCTTTGGTACGGCAAAGAAAACAGTGATGGTCTCTATGTGTTGCTTTAATCAGTGTACATTATGTGATACATTTTATGCTGCATAGATACATTCCTGTTCCCTATCGATGTGTTACATTCTATTTTATGGGTGGAGTACATTTTTTTTAAAGATTTATTTATCTATTATATGTAAGTACACTGTAGCTGTCTTCAGACACCAGAAGAGGGGGTCAGGTCTCTTTATGGGTGGTTGTGAGCCACCATGTGGATGCTGGGATTTGAACTCAGGACCTTTGGAAGAGCAGTCAGTGTTCTTCCCTGCTGAGCCATCTTTCCAGCCCCAAGGTGGAGTACAATTTAATGAGTAGGTTTTACAATTATTTCTGTTATTGTTTTTTTCTGTTGTGAACAGCGACTTGGTGGATATCTGGTCATTTTCCACATGCCTTTGTCCATAAGTGAGAAAACTAATTTAGATTCATAGAAGTAGAAATGATCGAAAAGGAAAGACTTCTCGAGTTGCTCTCTAGAACTGTTGGCGTCCGTAGCTTCTCACAGGGCACACTGAGCTTGATTCTGTTGTTCAGTCAGACTAGGATTCAGTCTATATAGAAGGGTTGCATTCCTAAGATTATTTTAAAATTAAGATTCATGTATTAAAAACTATATTCGCTTTTTAAAATTTTAATTTGACCCAACTGGAATTCATTTTGGCGTAAGGAATAAAGTAAGGATATATTATTCTTGTTTTTGTTTTCCGCATGATACTCATATTTCATATTTTTTATCATGTCCAATTTCTTTAATATTGATCTAATAACTGCCTCTTTATTGAAACCAGTGTCCCCTGAGCGTGAGGAGTGTGCCCTCCTACTGGGTTACACCCCCAGCCCCCATCACTGTATTTTTATTGAACATTTCCCTCACTGCCTGTTGACTTGTGCGTCGACACCAAGACTGAGTGTAGAAGCTGTTGGGCTTTCTCTCTGTGATATTTAAGATGCGGATTCTATTTTGACCTTTCCATTTAGGCTTTTTTTTTTCTGCATTAAAGATAATCATTTTAAGATACCAGCCTAGTATGCTTTCTTTCGCTAGTATGCTTTCTTAAGACCATGACCAACTTGAAGAAGGAAAGGATTTACTTCACCTTACAATTCCCAGGTCACACTCCATCACTGAGAGAAGTCAGGGCTGGAACTCAAAGCGGGAACTCGGAGGCAGGAACTGAAGCATAGACTGTGGAGGAACACATGGTTCACTGGCTTGCAACAAGCCGTATACAGCCCCGGGCTCCAAGACCACATATCCAGGGGCAGCATCACACACTATGGGCTGGGCCCTCCCACACCAATCAGTAATCAAGAAAATGTTCCATAGATTTCCCTACAGGCCAATAGAGGCATTTTTCTCAGTTGGTGTTCTCTCTTCCCAGATGACTTCAGTTGATGTCAAGTTGACTAACCAGGACGGATGCCTTCTACTAAAATTACTATATGACACGTATCAGGACAAAGTGAGGGAGGGTGAGAGAGGCAGGCTTTTGTCTTTGTAACTTGTGTTGCCTGCCTGTTAATGCTGACCAGACAAGTTCATGTTGACTTGAGGCTCAGTCTGACCATTTATTAGAGTTAAATTAATAGTTGTATTTATCCTGTAGACTCATTCTCAACCAATAGATACATCTTTTTTTTTTTGAGAACTTAGTAGAAGAGGTCTAATTTTGAAGCTGGGGCTAGAACCTAAGGCCTTGGGCATGCAAGGCTAGTGCGCTGCTTGGGAGCAGTTGTTCCAACCCAGTAAAAGTGTGTGTCTGTGTGTCTGTGTGTCTGTGTATGTGTGTGCATGTCTGTGTGGTGTGTATATGTGGTATGTGCATATGTGTGTATGCAGTATATGTGGTGTGTGTATATGTGTGTATGTTGTGTGTATGCATGTATGTGTATATTACATATAATATTTAAATAATAAATTCTCTCTTGCTTCATATTAGTTCTAGGGAAAAATGTAGAAATGGAGACTTTTTTTAAGAAGTTTTATTCTTTAGGATTTAAAGTGATCAAATGCAGGACTTTGCTTTATGTGCTTTTATAGAATTTAGGAAGATATGTTATACTGGAGCCTTCTCGATGGGCTACCTCTGGGAAATGGTCAGCTGTGCTGATTTCACTTGGGGTTTCCTTGTGACTGCTTTATATGATAAATAAGCTGGGACTCACTGACTGGAGGCATGATTCCCTGGGTCGTCCTCACTGTTGATACTCCCTCCCTATAAGGTGTCTTTTCATAACCTTTCACTTGTAAAATTGATGGGTTACTCACATGTCACCCTGGACTTCTGTACTGTGACTGGAAATTATTTGTGCTAACAATTCTAGGTATGGTGTCTGTGTTGGACCTAATGCAAGGGGGTTTTCCTTCAAGAGCCTCATTTCATGAACTTTATAACATGTACAAGAAGTACATGCCTGAGAAACTTGCAAGATTGGATCCACGGCTATTTTGTAAGGTATAAATGCTGCTTCAATAGAAATTTCTTAGCAACAATTTTTTTCTGTTAATTTGTTGTTGAAACTCAACTTTTGAAACTTGTTTTTCAGGCTCTTTTTAAAGCTTTGGGATTAAATGAAGTTGACTACAAGTTTGGGCTAACAAAAGTATTTTTCAGACCTGGCAAGGTAAATATATATGATATTTGGGCCGTGTATGTATCTTCTTAGTTATTAGCAATTTATATTATTATACCATTATATGAAACAGTATGAGATTATGTTTTTGCGTATACAGGTTTTCTGTTTGGGGGTGTTTCATATTATGAGTTTAAATTATACTTTTAATCAGTATTGAAATCAGAGGATTGTTTAATTTTTTCTTAAATAAGGACTAACCAAAACTTTCTAACATTTTAAATAAGTTGAAAACATTTCTAGAATATTTTCTTTTTTTTTAATTTATTGATATATTTATTTACGTTTCAAATGATTTCCCCTTTTCTGGACCCCCACTTCCCGAAAGTCCCATCAGTCCCCTTCCCTCCCCCTGTTTTCCCACCCAACCCTTCCCGCTTCCCTGTTCTGAATTTGTTCTATACTGCTTCACTGAGTCTTTCCAGAACAAGGGGCCTCTCCTCCGTTCTTCTTGTACCTCATTTGATGTGTGGATTATGTTTTGGGTATTCCAGTTTTCTAGGTTAATATCCACTTATTAGTGAGTGCATACCATGATTCATCTTTTGAGTCTGGGTTACCTCACGACAATTAGATAGCTCAGCATGTAATCCAAGTGGTCACTGGATTCTATATCTAAATTGGCCCAGACACCTTAATTGCAGGTCTATAAGTTTGTTTGGTGAAGTGTCTTAGTATGTTGGAGTTTTCATAGTGGGAAAGTTTCACTAGAGTGTGGTAGATATAGAAAGCATATCAAACTCGTTTGGAGTTTGTACTACTGACTGTTGCCAATTTTTTTTTTTAAGTTCTCTGGAAGAGTTTTTATTTATTTTTCCTTTTTTCTTTTTTTATTCAATATATTCTTTATTTACATTTCAAATGATTTCCCCTTTCCTGGATGCCCCCCTCTCTGAAAGTCCCATCAGCCCTTTTCCCTCCCCCTGTTCTCCCATCCACCCCTTCCTACTTCCCTGTTCTGGTATTCCCCTACACTGCTGCACTGAGCCTTTTCAGAACCAGGGGCCACTCCTTCAGTGAAGGAATGTATAAACACTATATACATTAGGTTGTAATTGTGATATTCACTGACTATAGGAAACTTCATAGCCAACTGTATTCTGTGCACAAGGGTTAATAATACCAATTCTATGTTCCTAACATTTTAAACACTGACTTAATGATTACACCTTTATAATTGTAAATATAATTGTTATTGCAGCTAACTAGTTGCACTAGTCAACTGTCTCTAGTGTCTCAAGGATAAGGCAATTATGATAAATCTAATTTCACATTTTTGAGCACAAGATGAAAATACACAATTGCTTTACTAGTCTGTGGTGTCTGTCACAGAACCTACACCCTTTTGCTGTGAGAAATGAAGAGAAAAAGGAAACAGGTGTTCATAGCTGGCTTCGCATTACTTTGTGTTATTTATCATAAATTCAGCATTATCTCTTGTTTCAGAGCTATAGTAACTAATTAGTATCTGCACAGAAAAAGAACTTGCGTTGTTCACCTCCAGAAAGATGCATAAGGGTTGTTGAAAGCTTAAAGCAAGTGGAGTCAGAGATGCATAGTCTTGTTATGCTATCTTTAAGATTTTTATGATTGAAAACTTGTTTTGTTGGTTGGCATATGACACCTTTAACACTGCAGTGTGATATTTGGTGAAGAATGGAAATAATTCTGAAATTTGATGTTAAATAGAAGAAGTACTACATTTGCATAGTGTATCTCTTAGTAGTAATTTCCTATTTTTGTTTAAAATGAGTATTGGGAGAGACAGTACTTTTGGTGGCTCTTCTGCTTCAGATGACCTTAACTTGTTGAGCGTGGATGTCTGAGAATGTGGATGAGCTGGTTTGGACATGTTAGCCCCATTTAACATTTTCCCTCAAATATTTCTGCCAATTTTCTGTAATTAGTATTTAAGAGTTTTTTTTTTAATACCTACTTTTGCTGCTACTTAGGAATAAATAAGTATTCCTTTCTACCTTCCAAAAAGTTGATGAAGGAAAGATAGAAGGAAAGGACCATGACATGTAGTCAAATGTGTTTTAAGTTTTCTGTATACCCTGCTAAGATATCCCTGGAATTGGCTTTTAATCATTTTTAGGAAGTTATATTTGGGATTTGAAATCCATGTAGTTATTTTCTCTCTACTTGGACACATTTTCCCTTTAATACTGAGACTAAGTTATCTTACTCCTAGTTTGCAGAATTTGATCAGATTATGAAGTCTGACCCTGATCACTTAGCAGAGTTGGTGAAAAGAGTCAATCTGTGGCTAGTCTGTAGTCGCTGGAAGAAAGTTCAGTGGTGTTCGCTGTCAGTCATCAAATGTAAGTATTTCCCTCTGGCATAATAGCTCGTTCTTTAATTCCAGTGCTTGGGAGGCTGGGGTAGAAGAATCAAGAGTTCAGCCTCTCCTGTTCCTCCCCTCTTGCTCTTCAGTTCACTGGTGAGCTGAGTTTGAGTATATTTCTGACAGATTGTGACAGCTCTTATATCTGGTCTAAAACATGAGTGAGTGCAAAATATTTTAGATTTCTTGAAGGTCAATGGTGAAAGTTTAATGTTTGGGAGCTATGTGGAAACCACTCACCATGCCCCCCTCATCCAGATTACCTCAAATAGTTTTTTGCATTAGGGAGTATTCAGAAGATAAACCTTTACTAACAGAAGAGTAAAATTCACTGGGTCTAGCACAAAGGAACTAGGCACATTATTATTAAGATTTTTGTTAGACAATAGTGCATAGTTATAAAAACACTATAGTAAAGAAAAAAGATAAGAGAGTCGCATTCCCCATCATTTTTCAAGTAAAATATAAGTGTTTTTTTTGACCAAGCCAGCTCAGTCAGTCATCAGGTTCTCCAGAGAGGGAGTGAGGATTAAAAAGAAAAAGACAGACAACTCTGTAGCGTGACACCGGCCTGTTCTTAGGCTGAAGCAGGTTTATTTTTTTTTTCCAGTCAGTTCTTATATCATTCTAGGTATGAATAAAGAATATGACCAGTTCTAAGTCATAAACAAAGTAGTTAAGGAACAAACAAAGCATGGACAGAGTAGGTAAGGAGCAAACAAAGTATAGATGGAAGGTCCCATGATTGCTATATTCAGGGTCTTAACAAGACCCATCAAGATACAGAGAACACATTCCTCAGCTGTATTCATCCCGAGTCTACTTATTGTCCTAGCCCAAAGTCAAACTTCTGACTGAGCCTTCTTCTTCTTTGTTCTAGTCCAAAGTCAGATTACTGCCTGAGGTTAGCTTACTTACTCAGTGTCCTGGCCCAAAAGATCTCTACAGTTTTTCATGGGATTGATGCTTGCTTTCAAATTTTATATATATATATATTTCCCCCCCCACGGGATTGGTGCTTGCTTTCAAATATATATATATATATATTTGAAATATATATATATATAAATATTCAAATATGTATATATTGCATTTTAGAAGAAAGGGTATGTTAGTTTTCTATTTGTGCCACACCTCCCACTTGTGGACTGTGTTGTAACAACAAACCATGCTCATTTACCAAACAAGATCTCTGCAGAATGTTAATTGGGAAACCCTAAAAAAAAAAAAACAAAACAACAAACCAGCAGCTAAGGTCCAATCATACTAGGAAATTCTAGGCCTCCTGCAGCTGAAAAAGTCCTTTACTGTTAGAGACTGCAACCAGAATATTCACTGTGAATTTACAGAAGGAAGTGAACTGTATTTCATAAATTCATTTGTCAGGCTAATTGTTTTAAAAGACACAGCATATAATACAGTAGTTATTAGAGTTCCACCGGAGGGTGGAACAACTCTTTCACAGGGTCGCCTAAGACCACCAGAAAACACAGATACTTATGTTGCAATTCACAACTAGGGAAATTACAGTTTTGAGGTATCAACAAAAATATTTTTATGGTCTGGGGTCACCACAACATGAGGAGCGGTGGTAAAGGGTCGCAGCACTAGGAAGGTTGAGAACCACTGGAACATTTAATAGAAATGTGGCCCAGGACACTTGAGTAACAGCAGTACTGCACATTGCAGAATACATTTGAAACATAAAGCTAGACACAGCAATCATGCTTTACTTTTAAGAAGTTAAACGTTAGATTTCCCAATGCTGATGGCTGGAATAACATACTCATCAAGATCTTGTGAGAATTGCTTTCTGAAAATGAACGGGCTTTTAGTTAATGTCCTATCTGAACCAATTTTTTTCCTGTCATTTTATTTTACTCTTATACATAGTGAAAAACAAAATAAAATATCGAGCTGAAGCTTGCATTAAAATGCAGAAAACCATCCGAATGTGGCTTTGCAAAAGGAGACACAAACCACGGTAAGAGAAACAGTGTCCAACCGTCTACACAGCACTGCACTGTAAGCTGGCAGGGAAGTCATGGCAGGAGTGGGTGGCTCCTGCGTTCTTTGCAAATGGCCTGCTAGTGCTGTGCATTCTGAAGGCTCCTTCATTACATAGCTTCATTACAAACTGAGTGGCTGGCAGGAATGTGAACTCTGAGAGGTTGGAGTGAAAGGCTGAAGGCTGAGAAAGACCTGCTGTTCTGGTTACTTTATAATTTGAGTTTCTCAATGATACTAAGTTAGAGGCTGTCTGGGAGGTTGTTTAATAGCCTGATCATAAAATCAAAATTGCTCATAAAATCATCTTGGTTTTCTTTTTTTAAGATTTATTTATTTATTTATTTTATGTTAGTACACTGTCACTGTTTTCAGACACACCAGAAGAGGGTGTCAGATCTTATTACAGATGGTTGTGAGCTATCATGTGGTTGCTGGGATTTGAACTCAGGTCCTTTGGAAGAGCAGTCTTTGCTCTTAACCACTGAGCTATCTCTCCAGCCCTAAATCATCTTGTTTTATATATGTATAATCTCCTTTTATATATTGCATTTTCCATCTTATTTAAACTTTGTATTATCAAGTTACTTTTTAAACTTTGGAAGCTTGAATAGGTATTGAAACCACATATATTCAAAGAGATGTGGGATCGTTTGAGGTTTATAATTTGAGTCCTAGTTTTTCATTGTGAACATAGCTGGCCTTCATCTTGTTGGCAGTCACCAATGCTATTCATATGTGATTCTTGTTAAACTTAATGAGAGATCTGAACAGTACCGTAACTGATACTGACGTCAGAAGAATCCTGCCCTGTTCAGGCACAATGTTTGCTTTCTATCAGTGAGAATCTTCACTAGGACATTAGCTTGTGAGGTAAATGTCTGATGGAGTCCTACCATTGCAGCATTGACGGCCTGGTTAAGGTGGGAACACTGAAGAAACGACTCGATAAGTTCAATGAGGTCGTAAGTGCCCTGAAAGATGGGAAGCCGGAGGTGAACAGACAGATCAAAGATCTTGAAATTTCTATTGATGCTCTGATGGCCAAAATTAAGGTAGGTAATTTTAATCCAGCTTACTAGAACATTTTTTGTTTAAATATAATTTGCTTGTTTTTGTTATCAGTGTTGAAATTGTATAGGAAAATATCCTTACTCAAAATATAAATCATCACCACATGGATACTCACATTAATCTTTCCTGAATATTTGAAAAATATCATAGTAAAAAGATAAATAAAAATGTGTTTTTTATCTGTTGTTAGGCAAAGTCTTACCCTCCAGAGAATAACTAAATAGTGAATGTTGGTAAGCTTTTGCAATCATGATTCAGAGAGGATTAATGCAGGTTCGTGTGTGTGTGTGTGTGTGCCTTTGCATTTGCGTGTGCGTGCGTGCGTGCGTGCGTGCGTGTGTGTGTGTGTGTGTGTGTGTGTGTGTGTGTGTGTGTGTATGTGTGCGCTTTTCTTCTTTCCAAAGCCAGTTTTTACTCTGTAGTATTCACTTTTCTTCTGGTGGTGCTGGGGAATCCTTGCAGCACGCTCGGCGTGTCCAGTTGATTTCCTTCTACTGAGCCACATCCTTACCCTCCCCACACCTCCAGAAGTGAAACTGCTAAGTTATAAAAGTAACGTATCATTGTTGAAAACGGAAAGAAAATCACTGCAAACTCCTCGATAGTGCCCCACAGAGCACTCAGCTAGAGTTTGCTGTATTTCCTCGGTGGTTCCACTTGTGTGCATGTGCTCTGCATAGTTCTCTGTCATAACCATGCATTTCATGGTGCACCTGCTGTTATTTGATTCTTTGTGGCTAATACATTACCCCTCTTAATTACTTAGCTGTTTTAAAAGTAGCAATTCATTTCCTTCATCTTTAAAGGAAAAATGGGGCTGTTTTGGTTTTCATCTTCAATTGCTCTATCATTAATGTGACTGAAAATATGAAGTTGCCTGTAACACTTGTCATTCTAGTTCATCTTTTTCAGTGTCCTCAATTATGTGTTAGGGTTTCACAGGGTTTTTCTCAGGCAGCATTCAGAAGTCAATGTATGCAAGTTAGCCTTTTTGTAGTTCCTGTGGATGGGGTAAATATTACAGGTAGACAGAGAAAAGCAATCAAGAAAAGGATGAAAATCCCACGGTGGGTTCAGCTCAAGGGTGGCACAAATTTGTGAGGTCACCACATCAATCAAAATTACCCCAGGAAAATCTTCCAACAAGCTTAGATATGATTTCCCAACTGCTCCTTAGGTACTAACTGAATACTATAAAGAAAGAAAGTAAACTTTGGCTAAACAAGATAGTCATTCCTTAAAAGGACTTTTTTAAAAAGTATCTTAAAGCTACGCTTGTACAGCTTTGTTTGCAGTGTTCTTCAGATATTGATGGCTTGTTTGATAAATATAGAATCTAATATTTATGTGTAGTGACAGCATTCACGGACTATGTGAGCAGCTGGGACATGGTAGTGTATACCTGTAATCCTGGTGTTTATGAGGTTCCTTACCTCCATTCCTAGTTCAAGGTTACCCTAGACTACACAAATATATATGTTTCATAAAAAGATAGGAATATGAATTTGTTGCTAAGTTTTGCTACTCTCAGTCCCGTAAACCCACACAGTACAAGAGAACCAGCTCCTGTATCTTAGAGTGTTGTTTTAACTACGTAATCGCAGGAATGTTGAGTTTCTCATTGTAACCATTTTACAGTGTACAGTCCAGTCCTGCTAAGCATGTCTGTACTGTGCACAGGGGGGTAACTACAGAATGTTTGTGATTTGTCTTCTTAAGTCCACCATGATGACGAGGGAGCAGATACAGAAAGAGTATGATGCACTTGTTAAAAGCTCCGAAGAGCTCCTCAGTGCACTGCAGAAAAAGAAACAGCAAGAGGAGGAGGCAGAGAGGCTGAGGCGCATCCAAGAGGAGATGGAGAAAGAGAGGAAGAGGCGCCAAGAGGATGAAGAACGTCGCCGGAAGGAGGAAGAGGAGAGGCGGATGTACGGATTTGTATTGTTCTCACTAGAAGCTTACAGGGTGAAGGATGGTGGATGTTTTAAAACTGTATTTCTACTTCAATCAATTGATTATGCTTCCTTCCTTCCTTCCTTCCTTCCTTCCTTCCTTCCTTCCTTCCTTCCTTCCTTCCTTCCTTCCTTCCTTCCTTCCTTCCTTCCTTCCTTTCTTCCTAATTTTTTTGGGACAGATTTTCAGAGCATAGCCCACGCTGGCCCGGAACTCTCATCCTCCTGCTACTGTCTTCTGGGTGAGGGTTAAACTTACACACCAACATGCATGGTACAAATCAACCAATTTTAGGATAAGGTTAAAAAAGTTAAATGCCCATTTTCTATAGCTGTTTAGAGTGGTTAAGTACAGGTTGAATGTTCTTAATCTGAAAATCTAAAAACTGTAAAAATTCAAAGTCTGAAATTTTTTTATTACATTTATGTGTGTGTGTGTGTGTGTGTGTGTGTGTGTGTGTGTGCATTACTTCTTTGTCATGGTGTTATATGGAAATCAGATAGTAACTTGTAGGGGTTGTCTTTCTCCTACTGTGTGGGTTTACAGGATTGAGAGTATCAGATCTGGTGGCAAGTGCCTTTACCCTCCTAGCCTTCTTGTTGGCCCCAAAGTCTGAAACTTTTAAAGTGAGCACACAAACTTGATTCATTCAAACTTGCTTTATGTTATTCTTTGGCATTTAAAGACGGCCTTGTGGCCCTGACCGACCTGGGTTTTGTTACTTAAGGATATGTACATACATACATACATACATATGTATACATGCACAATGCACGCATACATGCATACATGCATACATACATAAGCATGCATACATACATAAGCATGCATACATGCATACATACATACATACACATGCACAATGCATGCATACATGCATACATATATAAGCCAAAGCCTGCCGCCTTCCCCTTTATAGCAGTCCTCTTCCCTCTGCCTCTAAAACATATTAATTGTGCATATTACTGCATTCATTTGATATTACAGACATGTATTGTGCATTTGAGGTCCCCATCCATTTTTTCATTTTTTTCTCTTCTCCCTATCTTTTCACTTGCCAAGTGCTCTCCAGGGTCCCTGGAATTACTATTCTGTTTTCAGGTAGACTTATCTCTTTTCCTCAAGTTTCACATAAGAGAGAACTCATGGCTCCTGTGTTTCTTCTGAATCTGGCTTATTTCACTTAACACAGTACCCTCAACTTCTATCCGTTTCGGTGCAGACAGCAGAATTTCATTCTTCATCCATGGCTGTGCTCCCAGGCTGATTCTGTATCCTAGTTATTGTGAATAAGTGTGGCTGTAAACACAGCTATGCAGGCCTCCCTTTTATACACCAACGTCATTTCCTTGCTGTATAAGGAATATATAATGTGAACTCACCATTACCAAGTTGGTCTAGCAGGGCTTAATGCTACAGAAGATGATTGCATTTGCTTCATTGTTTAGGGGAGTTAAACTTTATATCATTTGAACCAAATTGGTAATGTGTGTGGTCCGAGGCTAACATGGGTTCATCCTGCTGGTCTCTGGTGCTTGTTTATGTATGGCTTGTCTATCTTCTGAAAAATTACATAGTATGTTAAAACTGAGTTCTCTCGCCTGTTCTTAGGAAACTTGAGATGGAAGCGAAGAGGAAACAAGAGGAGGAGGAAAGGAAGAAGCGGGAAGACGATGAAAAGCGTATCCAGGTGTGTTTACTGGGCTGCATTTCTCTCAAGTAGATCCCCTAAGCAGTGAACGAAGGGAACCAAACCCATGGTTTGCCAGCTTAGATGTCACTAATTTACCCCGGGGGTTAAAGGGTATGTGAGATGGGACATTGGTTCTAGGGAAGCCATGCTAGTCTCCTGTCTGCAAGCACATCATAGTATCAGTAACAGTGTCAGGCCTTGGCGTCCCCCAAGTCCCCCATGAGATGGATCTCAAGTTGGACTGGTCATTGTACTGTCTTTCCAGTCTCTTCTCCATTTCTGTCCCTGAAGTTCTTTTTGACAGGAACAATACTGGGTCAGAAATTTTGACTGTGGGTTGGCAACTCCATTCCGCCCCTTGAGGCCCTGTCTATCTACTGGAGGTGGACTTTACGAGTTCCCTCTCTCCACTGTTGGGCATTTTATCCGAGGTCACTCCCATTGAGACCTGGGAGTCTCTTACATCCCAGGTCTCTTGTGAATTTCTAGAGGGTCCCCCACTCCCACCTCCTGTAGGTGCATATTTCCATTCATTCTCCTGGCCCTCTGGGCTTCTTTACTGTCTTCCCCCATTCCTGATCCTGCCCCCTTTTCTCCAACTCCACCCCTCTCCCACCCAGGTCCCTCCCTCCCTCTGCCTCCCATGATTATTTTCTCCCCCCTTTTAAGTGGGATTGAGGCATCCACACTTGGATCTTTCTGTTTGTTACACTTCTTATGGTCTGTGGGTTGTATCCTAGGTTTTCTGAACTTTTTGGCTAGTATCTACTTATCAGTGAGAACATACCATGTATGTCCTTTGGGGTCTGGATTACCTCACTGAGGATATTTTCTAGTGCCATCCATTTGACTTCAAAATTCCCGATGTCCTTGTTTTTTTTTTTTTTTTTTTTTACATCTTTTTTTTTTATTTGACATAATTTATTTACATAATTTATTTACATTTCAAATGATTTCCCCTTTTCTAGCCCTTGTTTTTAATATCTAAATAGTAATCCATTGTGCAAATGAACCACATTTTCTTTATTTATTCTTCGGTTGAGGAACATCTGGGTTGCTTCCAGTTTCTGACTATTTTGCTGATTTTTTTCCAATTGTCGGTGTCTTTTGCCTTACAGAAGCTTTTCAATTTCATGAGGTCCCTTTTATCAATTGTTGATTTTAGATCCTGAGCCATTTACATTCTGTTCAGGAAATTTCTCCCTGTACCAGTGAGTTCGAGGCTTTGTCCCACTTTCTCTTTTATTTGATTCAGGGTATCTGGTTTTATGTTGAGGTAGTTGATCCACTTATACTTGAGCTTTGTGCATGGTGATAAATGTGCATCTATTTTCATTTTTCTATATACAGACCACTAACTAGACCAGCCATTTATTAAAGATGCTTTCTTTTTTCCACTGTGTGTTTTTGGTTTCTTTAACCAAAACCACAGAAGATTAAGTATTCATAAGTGCGTGGCTTTATTTCTGGGTCTTCAATTCTATTCCATTGGTTAACCTGTATTCCTCGCTACCAATAGCATGTGTTTTTTTATCACTATTGCTCTACAGTGCTGCTTGAGGTCAGGGATGGTGATTCCCCCAGAATCTCTTTTATTGTTGAGAATTGTTTTTGCTACACGAAAGACTACACAAGAAATTAATCATCTCACAACAAGCCCAAAAGAAGATAATCAATCACATACACATAATACCACCTCCAACAACAAAAATAGCAGGAACCAAAAGCAAAAATCACTGGTCTTTAATTTTAATATCTCTCACTCAATGGACTCAATTCCCCAATAAAAAGACCTAGGCTAACAGACTGGATACACAAGCAGGATCCAGCCTTTTGCTGCATACAAGAAACACACCTCAGCGACAAAGACAGACTCTGCCTCAGAGTAAAAGGCTGGACAAAAGTTTTACAAGCAAACAGTCCCAAGGCACAAGCTGGAGTAGCCATTCTAATATCCAATAAAATAGACTTTTCATCAAAAGTTATCAAAAGAGATGAGGTAATAATTTTAGGGACAAAGAGCTCTGGTTAATTGTGGCTTTTTGTGCTGCAGGCTGAGGTGGAGGCACAGCTGGCAAGACAGCGGGAAGAAGAGTCCCAGCAGCAGGCGGTCCTGGCCCAGGAGTGCAGGGACAGGGAGTTGGCCCTGCGCATCGCCCAGAATGAATCGGAGCTCATCAGCGATGAGGCACAGGGTGACATGGCACTCCGAAGGTACTGGGCTCTGGGTCGCACCCTGTCCTGGGCTCTGGGTCGCACCCTGTCCTGGGCTCTGGGTCGCACCCTGTCCTGGGCTCAGGGTCGCACCCTGTCCTGGGCTCAGGGTCGCACCCTGTCCTGGGCTCTGGGTCGCACCCTGTCCTGGGCTCTGGGTCGCATCCTGTCCTGGGCTCTGGGTCGCACCCTGTCCTGGGCTCTCTTAAGCATCCTGATTGCTGTGTCTATTTGAAAAGGACTAGGAGAGACTCGTACCTTTTAGGTTTTGACATATTTGATCTAAAACCATTTAAAGTTAGTTGGATTTACTTTTGTACTCAGATGAATAAAACAAACGATTTTGCATTTAGTTTTTAAACTGTTAAAATGCAAACCCGGCATTTTCAGTAATGGTTGTTCTGGTAAGAGTAAAACTTGCATTTTTTCTGAAACTGCTTAATGGAATTGCATAATACTTGTTAAACACTGACACAGAAGTTGGTGATACACGAGTCTGTATTTTTCTAATGCAAGTTTGAAGCAACACACCACATTCTTAAGACAGCAAGATACAGTTTATCTGCCCATGTCTCAGAATAAGAACGATTCATTTTTCAAGAAGGAAAGCCAATTTTACTGAAATGTTTTGGTTCCTTAGATTTTGAATTATGTCTAGATAGAATGGTAGAGTTTGGAGGAACATAGAAGTTCTTAATATTTTGCATCAAGTTTTGGAAAAGTCAGTATTTATCATCTAAAAATTTTTAGAATATATAAACAGTTATTTTGATTACTCATTTAAAACGGCAAAACAAATTCGTGAACAGTGTATGCTTTCTGTATAATGAGAGGAGGGCATAGACTTATAATTTTGGTTTTTGGAACAGTGTCCAGCGTATATTAAATTATAACCACTAGATGGGGCTGTTTGCTTGTAAAAGGCAACAGTAATGCTATTCATTTCTGAGGTTAGATTTTATTTAGCTGCAAAGATGGATTTTGTCCATTTGTCATCACAAGTTTTTCCAGCATGTGATTATTTTGAAAAGTGTTGGAGTCTGCACTGTATATGAAAGTATATGGTACTGCAAATGATTTGGCTAGGACTGGATGTATGTGGCTGTAATAATTACATAAATGATGTGTATGATAAATACATGGCTTCTGGTATACTAAACATCTCTGAGTTACTTTTTCAGCTTGAGTTCCTGTCCAGCAACTTCTAAGTAAGACTTTTCTTGCAGACATTTTCAAATATCATCTTAATCCATTACACTTATGATCCTTGATACAACTGGTAACTTCAAATTGCATGAAATTATAGGGACATCACGTTTCTGTTAACACTAAATCTCACAGCATATGGATGTCTGGATTTTCTAATCTTAATATATTTTCTCTTTAATTTTAATTAATTCCCTTAATTTATTATTTTGCAATCCTTCCAATGAATATTTTAAAAACACATTAAAGCCTTAATGATCCTATGTCGATTCCAGATAACTTGTATTTCTAAATCAACAAGTAATTATAACACAAATTCACATAATTGAGATTTTGACAATTCAGAGCTGGTGGTGATATTAACCAAAACATATTCTTTTCACAGAACTAATGGAACAAGACCCCAAATGACACCGTATGTCATTTCTCTTTGTTTCTTTAAAGATTGATTTTATTTTTGAGAAGTACTTCCTGAATTGGAGTAAATTTTACATTGCTTCCCTTTTGCCAATATATATATATTTAATGAAATTACTGTTTTTCTACCTCTTCTTTCTTGCCTTAGGGAAGTGTCTGGTGCTCAGCCGTAGCAGCCATGACTTGCTCTCCTTTTCTGTGTTGTTGTTTCAACTTTAATAACAACTTGTTTTGTGTATTTTAAATTTAAATCTTGATAGCAGGAGTGGGAGAACAGACAAGCCTAAGTAAAGTCCTGGCTTCCAGTGTATGTTATGGTTAATTCTGCCAATATGTGAAATGGGTCTCCACCTGGAGCTTACATCCAATGCTTCTTTCATTATAAGTCTCCCCACAGAGAGAGGATTTTAGTAACCCGGGAAAATAAGAGAACACACTGCACACACGTATGAAATATTTAGAGATATTTATACAGCCTGCAATTGACCTGAATTTATGCAGCATTGAGCTAGTTTTCGACTGTGTTAGACTTCAGCACCAAGAGCTGGTGTTTCATACACAAGGTGGACATCCACAATGAAGCATTAATCGTGGTGCTTGCATAGTTGCTGTAGAAGACACGACCCAGTGAGTGGATGTCTCTGCTTCCATAGAGAACGGCCGTGACCGCCATAGCTAGAGATGCAAACTGATCGGAGAATGTTGTCTCACGAGCTGTAAGACCACAGCAGCATGCACCCTTGACTCAGACAAAACAAAATGTCTGTTCTCGATTGCACGATGTTTGCATCTGCAGAAAGATCATGTATTAAAAAAGAAAACTGTGCAAAATATGATATGAACATGTAAAATGATTTACACGTAAAGATGTATTTGGGTGTTTGCTTCACTTGGTGTATCTGGCAAACATGTTGATCTTATGTGGGTCAGAGGAGAGGTCCTGAGGACACTTCCTGTTCAGGACACTTGTGTCCAACACCTCAACAGGCACGAGGAATGGAAGCTCATTGCATTGCTACTACCTCAGCACCAACCAGAAACTTGGAAGAGTTGCCAAGTGGACACTTTTTGCTGCCCCTCCATTAGAACAGCTGCTTCAGAGTTGCCATTTGAGTTTGTTAAACAAACGCTGTCATTAATGTGTAAGGTAAAATTGCAGGCATTGCAGGCAGCTCAGCAAAACCAGAAGATGAAAGAACCTAGATGCAGGGACGAGTTGGGCTCAGTGAATAATCTGGCGTAGTGCTGGCGAGAGTCAAGGAGGAGAGTCACTTGGTAGACAGAGGCTGTCTCCTGGTGCTGAAGCACTAGGAGACATCTCTGTATAATCAACAGACCAAGTGCTCTACAGCCTTGAAAAGCTATTTGACTTGTTGAGAACTTGCTGTGAGTAAACAGATGGAAGACTCTTTAGGAGAAAAAGGGATGCTAATAACAGACAGGAACTTTGAAGCTGGGTGGCAATTTAAAATTTAAAATTTATTTTAAAATATAAAGTAGTATAATTTAAAAGTTGTACTATTTGAAAGTTATGAAATTCTGGTAAACAGATAGTATTAGGAGAGATGGATAGTATATTGCAGAAAAGACAATTTTATTACATTATATTTGTGTAGTTTATTTTGTGGATTTCAGCTTCAGTGGTGAGCTTCTACAAGGTTAGTTTCTTCTGTATTTGCCTGGACAGCTCCCAGCAATAGTGTTGTCACTGTCTAATACATACAGGGAATTATATATAAATTATATATTTGAATGCAAACCCCTGCCCCTTAGTCAGAGTTCCAGCTTGTTGCAGGCACTCAGGAAACCATATCCACAGCCAATATATCCATCTTTTTTAACTCCCTGATTTGTTTTTAAAAAACTGATTGGAAAGGTTTGTAGTTGCTAACATTGAATGAATAGAATGTATATGAAAATGATTAATTATGAAGAGAAAAAGGAGCAAAGGACAGGGATGAAATGAAATAAAAAGGTGTTGATCTCTTGAACCCAGCGAAAGTGCCATTCCTCTTCACAGAGGTGCAGAAGTGACAGTCCTCAGAGTAATTAAAGAACAGACAGCTTTTCGCTTTTCAGATGTTCTGATACTTTCAAGGTCAGATTACATCAGGCAATTCATGTAACAAGTGCTTGTGCTAATTTTCTTCTTTTATTTTTAAAATATGTGCTTTGCTTTGGAGCTGAGGATCTTTGGAGTGTTATCTGAGCATATCAGCTTGGTGTACCACCCTGAAGCTCCATCTAACAAATGTGCTAAGCATCCTTGGTGCAAAAATCCTTGTACAGCATCTATATCCTGCCAAGTTTCCTGCGTGCATTTAAAGCACGCTATTTATATTATGCACATAAAAAAATACCACCGAAGCATGGCCTTCATGAGATTTTATCTGAGAGTTTTTTCCCAGCAATAGAGATGTGCTCAGATAACTTGAAACTTGAAAGACCTCACCATGTTTTATGGGTAGAGTTGCTGACAAGCGTGTCACTAATGGATACTTCACAAAGTAAAATAATTTTCAATAGGTATAATATTGATAATATTGAGATTAATTATATTTTCATATCTTTTAAGCAATTTATGTGGTATGCCTTATGTATAATTGTATTGTATTATCATTTTTTTTTCTTGTAGGGAACAAATGGCCAAAGAAATGTCAGACATTTTGAGTAGGTTAGTGCAGTGTGTTTGCAGAAATAAGTATTTATTACAAAAATCCTAATTGAAACTTCCTTTTGATGATTTGGACTAGAACCTGTCGTATGAATGGCTCACTGTCTTTCCGTGTAACTTGTCTGTGTGAGAAATGCCAGCCCAACACAGAAAGAAGCAACACTCTTCTAATCCCTGTTTCTCACTGAGGACACGGCTGGCGTTTTGGATGGGGAAGCTCTTCACTGGTGCTGGGCTGTGCACTTCAGTCTCATCCTGAGGGAATGAGTACTGTGAGACTCCCCTGGGGATGGGAGTGCTACCTCTAGTTTGGGGGCCACTGCGCCCAGCTGAGGGGGGAGGACAGTAAGATGGGATGTTAAACATGAACGTGAGTTTAAAATCCATGGGTGCAAGTGAATCTCTCGAGAAAACCTTCTGGTAGGTTTTTTGGTTATGAGCCTAGCCTTTAGTGGCTATGTCTCCAGCCTTAGTCCATCATTTTTAGAAGTAGCTTTGAGTCAAAAATATTTTTGACACTTTTAAAGTTACAACATTACTAAAAGGTGCTGTTAGCGTGTCTTAAAACTCAAGTCATTTCTATTACTATTTTGTTTGTATGACTGTCTTTATGGTAAGGTTAATCAGTAGGTTAACATTTATTATTTTATTTTACTATTTTAATTTTACAGAGATGTGGAGGGGGACATTTACCTACATTGAGTTCATGTACTACTTCTAACTCCAAATATATTTTTTAACAGGCTTAGTAATATGAATGGAAAGATACTGTTGTTACATTCACATTTCATGCAAGAATAATTTGAAATCAGTGTTACCTTTAGAACTTTTCAAAGCATGACACACATACACACACAAGCAGACATACATACCCCCCCAACAGATGTTTTTCATATATTTGACCATCAAACTATATATTATATAAATTGGCTTTCTTTTTCAAAACAGAACAGAAAAGCTCATAATAATTTTTTAGTTACTGCCGTAGAACACAGTAGGGGGGAAGAGTGATTTTTTTCCAGCTACTTTACTGAATGGCAGTTTAGAGATGTAGAAAAGAATGTTTCCATAGGTATTAAAAATAATGTATTGGTAAGGATGATAGACATAGCTGACTCTTTAAACAGATTTTACAGTGCACACTCACTGTACGTGTGTGTGTCTCATAAGGACATTTTCATACAACCATCTATTGAGAATATTTCTGCCACGTCCTGCCCTCTCCTTTCTTTGCCTTTCCCTCCTGTTAATCCTTGGCTCCCTAGACAGTTAAACTCCTACTTTCATTTCATAGATACAGACATGATTTCATGAAACTATATAAAATCTATAAGTCAAAACTAAGAGAAAATGTGGAACTTGTCTTTTGGAGACTGACTTAATTTGATTAATATGATTATTTCCAGTTATATTCATTTTCCTGCTAATGCTGACATAACTTGGTTCTACTGATAGGTGCCTAAGTTTGCCCTGTAGGTTGTAGTTGACCCTTTGAGCTAAGCAGTTAGGAATGGAAAGCTATATGCAAATCCACAGTCATGCAACTTTGTACAAATGCAGATTCTGCAGTAAAACCAATGTTAATCATAAAATGCAGAAAGGATTATTAAGTAACTGCTTATTATTCATAAGTTGGTATACTATGGTCACCATGTCAATGAGTTTTAAGTATGTAGTGTGAAATATACCATTTTTCACCCACAATACACACATAGGCCTTTAAAAGAGGCAAAGATACCTTATTTATTTCATTTTAGGTTTAATATTGAAAATGTAATTTCTATCACCTCAGGAAAAAGGTGATGTGTTTTATTTTCTTAAAATGTTTTTCTTTTGTTGAAAATATAAATTTTTTCCAAATAATCTATCTTGATTATGGTTTTCCCTTTTTCTACTTCTTCCAGTTCCTCCCCACCTCCCCTTCCATCTGCGTCCTGTCTGTTTCTCATTACAAAACAAACAGGTTTCTTAGGAACAGTAATAAAATAAGATATAATGTAATATAATAAGATAAAGCAAAAACAAACTTATGAAATAGGATAAAACAGATAATCAGGAGAAGAACCCAAGAAAAGGCACATGAAGGATGATGTATTTTCAAAGGTGCTTTTTCAATAATGTTAGTCATATAGGGTCTGCTATTCTTTCAAAATGTAAAATGGTGAGAGGCTACACTCTTGTTCTCGGATAGCTTGCCTTCATTGTCCTTAGGTTTTCCAGGTAGAAGATGGTAGAGGTTGGGTAGGGGTTTACTTCCTTGATACTCAAGAGTCAGGATTTTAGACCCTCAGTGTTGATTTTCTACAACATTTGTGTTCCTTTTTTCCATATTTTGAAATCTTTGATGCATCTAACCTCTTTCTTTTTCACATTGGGGTTAAAATAAATCATGAAACTTAATTTTGAGTACCTGTCTCATGACCAGTATATTTCTTGTTTAAATATGTGAAATTTTTTATTACAGAGGTCCTGCTGTACAAGCTACCAAAGCTGCTGCTGGCACCAAGAAACATGATCTCAGTAAATGGAAATATGCAGAACTACGTGATACAATCAATACTTCTTGTGGTAAGTGCGTGGAGAACATGAAGGAGAGGAGGAGACTGTACCAATAGCCATTAAGATAACTACCTAGACTAGGGTGGTATGTGTGTGTGCACAAGTGTGTGTATATATGTGCACATGTATGTAAGTGCATATATATATATATATATACATATAAAATGTATATGTACAAAATACCTAAACAAGTGTATTTGTTATTCTTTATTCCCTTGAAAATGAAGACATGATTTAGTTCCAAAAAGAAAGACATGTATTCCAGTTTCTTTTCTGTTTCTGTGATAAAATACTCTGACCAATTGTAGCTCCTAAGTCAAGGTTACAGTCTATCATAATGGAAGACAAAGAGGCTAATGTGGTTGGTCATATCACATCCATCATCAAGAGGAAAAAATCTATGCACTGTACTTACCTTGCTTTTACAGGCTTACGCACTCCTAGTCCAAACCCATATTGGCTGGGCCCCCTCACCCCAATTAATACAGTCCAGTCAATCTCCCAAAGATATGTCCACAGACAGACTAGCCTGATGTAGACAGTGCCTCCCTCTCTGAGACTCTTTCCAGGTGATTCTAGGTTGCCTCTGGTCAACACTTAGAACTAACCACCACAGCACTATTATTGAATGAAATGTACTGTGCCCATTTCTTACCCAGTCACAGAAAAGGACCAAATACAAATTATAACTTGGGTTGTATTAATGACTGGCTTTTCCAATGCTAATCATAATGGTTAAACTTGAATATCTGAATCTTTTCTTTTGTGAATCCAGAGTAATAAATAGCAAAGTAACCAGATTTTAAATGTTTCCCCCAGCCCCAGCAGAACAGTTGTAGAGGCACAACACCCAGAGTCTCACGCATACTCAGGGTCTTATGTAAAGCACAGTGTTTACCATTCAGGACACTGCCTAGTAATGGAGGCATCCTAGTTGTACCGAGTTCTCGCTATGTTCTTGGCTTGCTGAGTCTGGCATATTATAAACATGGAAATGGGGCACATTTACCCCTTTCTTGTGCTTGAGCATATTGTCTTATTTTAAAAAAACCTTTCTGATTCCATTTCTTCATGTATAAAATACGTATTTAGTTTAGAGATCCTGAGTAACCCACGCTTCAGGGTGGTGACTTGTGAGTGATAAATTGTATGTGAGAAAGACCAGGAAGCGCCCATCTTATCTTGCTTTCTCTTTTGTCCTATAAAATGAAACCCAACAACCTTTTATGTACACCCTGTTTATGCCATTGACTAATTATGTCAGATGAATAATTTAGAATGTGAATTTTTCTTTCTATGTAATCAATAGACATCGAGCTCCTGGCAGCTTGCAGAGAAGAGTTTCACAGGAGACTGAAAGTGTATCATGCCTGGAAATCCAAGAACAAGAAGAGAAATACTGAAACAGAGCAGCGTGCTCCCAAGTCTGTTACTGATTATGGTAAAAACAACTCTGTACTTTTCTCTGTTCTATGTATAGTATGCATAAATGCATGTAGTTACACATAATGTTTTTGAGTAAAGTAGTCAACATAAAGTTCTCTTATAGTGATCTAGTGAACATGATGCAATCATCATTACCTGTCATATATAGCATTTCCTAGGGAATAGATCTTTAAAGTCATATGTGTCAAGATACATTGAATTTTCTTGTTATAACCAAGTCTAAAGGTAAGAATCTTCTTGTCTGTGTTGACAAAATCGTACAATACTAACTACATGGTACACACACACACACACACACACACACACACACACACGGCTGGCCTATGTTGGGTCCAGTGCTTGCCTGGAATATACTTTATTCAGCATCGCAAAAACTCCAAACACAAACAGAAAAGGTAACATGTAAAACTGAAGGTTACTGTGATCGATTTCCTCTGTATGCACATGCTCCTACGTAGGAACATTAGGATTTCTGTATAGCTAAAAAGGATCTTATTTTTATTTTTTAAAATTTTCCTTCTTTTAAAATTTAATCTAGCTCAGTTTTTAGAGTAGTTCTCCCCCAAAAAGCAAATACACTTTTAATATGGAGGTATACATCCTTTCTGGTGCATTCTGGAATGGGATCACGACCTAGAAAAAGAAAGGATTTGGTTCTTGTGTCCTCCATCACCATGTCAATTGTCCTATTTAAAAAATGTCCACTGCAAATTTTACTTTATAGTACTGTGATTTTGCCTAGATGAAGAAACCACGTGCACCAGGAAGTGGGACAGGGCAGTCTCATTGGAGCTGGGCAGACTGTCACATTGGCTCAGATGGCATGCAGAATGAGCTAGATTTTCAGTTCTTTGAAAAGATTTATTTTTAACTTTATATGGGTATTTTGCTTAGATGTATCTCTTCGCTACATGTGTACAGGCCTGAGGAAGGCATTGGATCCCCGGAACTGGAGTTGCAGATGGTTGCTAGCTGCTCTGTGTGGGCTGGGCATTGAACCTGGGGCTGCTGAAAGATCAGACAGTGCTCATGACCACTGAGCAGTCTCTTCAGATCCAGCTTTTTAAAATTTAAAGCAGCAAGTGGAATTTCATTGGATACCTTGGTACTTTTATACCATCATGATTTTTCCTAATTCAGATTAATAACAAGGTGACAGCAGGTGTCATATATTCTCAACATGGGGCCTGTGGTTTACCAGTGCATCGAATTTGAGTTCTTGGATATAGTTTTAAATTCTCACTACTTACTAAGGAAATAAAAGCAATATTTGAGAAAATTCAGTTAATTGGTAGGACTTCAGCATTTCTCAGTTGTTGGGATGAGTTGATTGAGAGCAATAAGGAAGACAGTGATGGCGACTGTATTTAGGCACGTTCTAATATGATGAGATTGGGGTCATCTACAGCTGAGAGATAGTAGGTTTTCAAAGGTAGAAGCCCCAACATTTTTTCTGTGTACTGAAAATGACAGTAAGGTTCATTGTTTAGGTATTACGTTTTTGCCAGAAATCATGCAAGGAAAACAGTGGGCTCTTCCTTTTAGCTGTGATCTCAGCTGTGAATGCTCTGTGCTTACTTTTACCATGACAGGTCTTCATTGAGTTGTAAAATTTACACACCTAAATTAGTACACCACAAGTAGATGGGGCTTACAAATATTTCATGCAGTTTTCATTCAAACTTTACTACTTAAAAAAAAATCTACTTGCTGCTGTTAAGTACAGTATTATGTCAGAGAAATTTTCTAAGAGTTCTATCCAGGAGTTAAAAAAAAATTAGAATTTTTAGGCAAATACAATCAGTTTGTCAACCTTCAGATAATTTGATTATGAGACATTTTTGGGATAAAAATCTGCTCCCTCCTGTGAAGTATTTAATCCTGCTTTTCTCTGTGTATTTTCCTCGTATAAAATTCAGTCTGACACAGAAATGTGCTTGAAAGGAGTGGGGAAGGGCATCTGGAAACTTCCTAGGTCAATGGTGAAAAGTCTGTGCTGTGTCGTCGTTATATTTAGAAGAACTGGGATTCGTTTGAAACCATGAAATGAGGACACCCTGTGATTCACAAAAATAAAACCTGATGTCAATGAGTGTAAGAGCACTGCACTGATGAGCTATGGCAAACTTCTGTGGCGATGGGAGAAGCGTGCCCCTTAGGAGTGAGAACAGTCCCCTTCCTGGCCTGGGTCCCTGGCATGCTCTCAGCTCGCTTATCACACCATCTCCACAAACGATTTGGGCCAATTATAACTTATTCAGCGTGAATACTTATAATTGTTTCAAATTATGATTTTGGAAATAACTTAATTCAAATTCTTAAAAAAATGGCTCAAGTTTAAGATATAAGAAATATGAAGCAATTATAATATATTGACTGTAAAGACAGTACTGTTTATTATCATTTAGTTAAGTTCTCATGTCCCAAAATTATAAATGAAGTATAATTTTTAAATTTTGGTACTCTTCACCTGTGCTCAGATTTTCCTAAAATGTAATTAAACAAAGTAGCTTCCCTCTTCCTTTCTTCCTTCCTTTCTTTCTTCCATGCTTTCTAAAAAATCATTTTTAAAATTAGAGTGCCATTTGCTATAGACAATTCTTTGAGCTCTTTCGTATAGAGTATTTGCATGTTGGTCACCACCTCAATTGATGGGATGGATTTATTAATTAGGAAAGTGTTCATTTAACAGCTTTGGCATTTTTATATTTTCTTCAACATACAATATTTGTTCACAGATTTTGCACCATTTTTGAACAGTTCACGTAAGTCAAGTCAATGGGTGGTAACTCATGTGCTAACCGGAAGAGGGGTTAAAATACTTTCTGCAGTACTAACTTTCTATCAAACACTGTTTTGCTACGTTGTAAGTGGAGTTGTAGAACATTAAAGACGTCTGTCTATATTAAAACATATTTGAACTTGAGACATGATACATTTTCTCAGATCAATTAAAAAAGTGCATGCAGAACAAATATTGACCACACGATGGCGTCATCGGTCAGATTTCACTCATTTAAAACTGGCTGTACTCACTTCTTACTGTAGCAAAATGCTGTCTTCATTTCCCAGCTGACCTAGAAGAAAGACTAACTCTTAGGTGCTGATTGCAAAGGCTTCATTGAGATGGTACCTGTGTTTCTGTTTATGGAGATTTGAGTTCACTGTAGCAGTATGCACACATGTAAAAACGCCCTCTGCTGGCGAGAAGAGGGACTTAGCGTCCTGTGATGCACATTCTTTCCATACCTGGAAACTTCAGGTCACTTTTCCCTGTTACTAAGTTCCTAGAATGAGTAAAGTGGTTTGCCAGCTGGGGTTTTGTTGAAAAGAGCTAAGAACTTCAGTTAATATTGCCAACTTGTTGGGCCTGGTAAGGAGCACTGTTGGGACACATGCTCCTTATAATTTGTATTTGGTTCTGTAGTCTGAGGCATCGGCTCACGATGCAGCTATCCCAGACTGGCTCCAAGTCTCAGTGCTCTGGCCTTGGCCTTTCAAGGGATAGGGTTTGTTTCTGGATCCCTGCCTTTTCAAGGGGACACGATTGGACAAAAGCAGATTGTTAAGAAGATTATTATCAATATTATAATATCTGCTTTTTCAAAAACAGAAGTGAAGTTCTTAGCTCTTTTCAAGAAAATCCCAGTTTTCTTATGACTAGAAAAGGCTATCAAAAAGTTTAGTTTCTTAGTTTTACTCAATGTGTTAACTTCAGGAGGCAGATATTTTACAAAATAAGTTGGAGAATAGAAACTATCACTGCCCTAGTAAATTTCCAATCACTCATTAACCACCCAGAAGGGTTGGTGTTTCTAAAATACTTGTCCATCCATCCATCTGTCTGTCCGTCCATCCATCCATCCATCGATCCATCCATCCATCCATCCATCCTTCCATCCATCCATCCATCCATCCATCCATCCATCCATCCATCCATCCATCATTCCATCCATCCATCCATCCATCCATCCATCCATCCATCCATCCATCCATCATTCCATCCATCCATACATCCATACATCCATCCATCCATCCACCCATCCATCCATTGGCAGTCTCACTCCTGGCTGGCTTGGAATTCACTTTGTAAACCAGCTGTTTTTAAACTTCAGGTGTGATTACTGACCTACCAAGTCCAGTGGCAGGACCAGGCACAAGAGAACAAGCCTATCTCTGTTTCTCTGCTAAAGGCCATGCAGCTTCTAACCTCGCTAACAGACCTGGCCCTTCCTTCTTTCATAGGCATGGGTGGTTTCTCCTTCAGTGCTTGTTGCTTCCTCTGATTTGTGAGTGAGAGTAAATCTAACCTCCCAAAAGCTGTTGATGTTTCTTGAGGATGTAAACTGGAGTAGGAGTATTTTCGTCCTTTCCGTGTTTCTGAAAGTCCCTAAGAGAGCCACCTGCTGTGCGTGGTTTTGTGTGTCGGATCCACTTTCATCAATGCGCTTTGATTTTCATATCGAGGTTCTTGGAACTGCAGTAAATTGTTGTTCTACTTTCAAAGCTAGGAATATGAAGTGCACCAACAGCCTCGCCTGCTCGGGGTGTAAAGTCATTACTCGAGGGATGTGCTTACACATTTGCACATAAAATAAAAGCCCAGTCATTCAGTACTGAATCAGGCAGGGGTTAGGACTAAGCAGAAAAGGAAGAATTATTTCTTCCCATTGGTAAGGAAGCCCATACAGTATATCCTTTACTACCTATTTCAGTGGGTTTTCTGTCAAGAGAAATCTCATTTTGCAGTAAGTAATATTTTTGAGGAAAGGGTCATACCCACTATTACATGTGGGCTTTTGGAGGACAACTTTTTCTAAAGGTATCTGTGCTATTTTGGCCTTTAAAAAAAACCCAGAGTTGGTAAAAGAAAAAATTTTGAATGGATTTCTCTTTTGGTGGAAAATATAATTAAATGAACAAGTCTTTCTAGTTTGAAAATTACTGTTTATGTAGTTTTAAGTAGTCATGTAAGTTATTCTTCAACTTTTACCTGAAATCCTTATAGGAAAATAATACTAGACTACTTGCCTGCTGTGTGAATTAATTTGGGGTTACTGAGAAGTCATTTGTGGGAATCTGGTAAAGGTTTTGTTGCCAGTGGTGGTGGTGGTGATGGTGGTGATGGTGGTGGTGATGGTGGTGGTGGTGGCGGCGGCAGCGGGGGCACCTGTGTGTGTACCATATTTCTGTATATACACAAAGCTTTAGCATGTGTGCTGTGCCTGTGTACAGTACTTGTGCATACAGTAAGTGCACAATGCTTGAGTATGTGTATGTGTACTATGCATGTGTGCAATACTTGAGAGTATATATGTGTATATGTATGACCATGCGTGTGCACAATACTTGAGAGTGTGTGTACTGTTCATGCGCCCATGCTTGTCTATGTGTGATTATATGCTATGTGTACATGAGCACAATAATTGTGTGTGTGTGCACTGTGCATGTGCACAGCGCTTGAATGTGTATATGCATGCACATGCACAGAGCCGAGAAACATCTTTTGTTAAAGACAGTTCTAAGAAACCCCACTCCGAATTGAATTCATTAACAGGCAACTAATACTAACGTTTCAAAGTTACTTCCTACTAGTGTAGGAGCCTCTGTTCCCCCTCCTCTCATTAAATCCTTGGTGTCTTTTAGGAATGATGTGTGTTTTCTTTTCCTGTGGGTAGCTGGTGTAACGTTGCCTGTTCTGTATAACAGCTCAACAGAACCCTGCCGCTCAGCTCTCTGCCAGGCAGCAGGAGATTGAGATGAACCGACAGCAGCGCTTCTTCCGCATTCCCTTCATCCGCCCTGCCGACCAGTACAAAGACCCTCAGAACAAGAAGAAGGGCTGGTGGTATGCCCATTTTGACGGACCGTGGATTGCTCGGCAGATGGAGCTGCACCCTGACAAGCCACCCATCCTTCTTGTAGCTGGTGTGTATAATTCCCGGGGTGGGAGGGAGGAGGAGAGCCAAACAGAAAAGGATTGTAGATCCTTGGATGAAGCAGTCTAATACAGAATGTAGTAAGTCAGTCCTTGCATTTCAGAATTGAATGACTGAGATTTGCCCTTCAGTCTCAGCTCCAGTTAAAGGAAGATTAACTGATTTACAAAGCAAAATTGTTTTTATGCCTGTTTAGATTTTTAGTTTTAGAGAACAAAAAAAAGATCTGTCATAAAAACTTGTCTTTGGTGCTAAGCTCTAAGTTCTGTCCTAGTTTTGAGGGCACACGGAGTTTGTATTAACCCTGATGATTTCTTTGATTAGTGGGGGGGGGGGGGGCTTAGACATTTTAAGAGTCCTTAATGGGGGCAAGCTTAAGTGATTTCTAGAGAACTTAAGCAGATTTCCATCTTGCAGAAATAGTTATAAGTTCTCAAATCCATGAGAATTGTTGGGCAGTCAGGAATAACACTCATAAAAATGCTGCGCAAAGATACAGTAATTTTGTGGTGTCTCCCGTCTGCAGGCAAGGACGACATGGAGATGTGTGAGCTGAATCTCGAGGAGACGGGTCTGACTCGCAAGCGTGGCGCTGAGATCTTGCCCAGACAGTTTGAAGAGATCTGGGAGCGTTGTGGAGGCATCCAGTACCTTCAGAGCGCCATCGAGAGCAGGCAGGCCCGGCCCACCTACGCCACAGCCATGCTGCAGAACCTACTCAAGTAGACCGCAGGGTTCCAGCCTCACCCTGACCCTCACAGGCAGGAGGTGACCAGAAGGTTCACCACTTACTTGCTTCTGGTAGAAATGCCTTATGCAAAGTGAACAGATTTTTATTAATCATGGATTGTGTTAATTTGTTCAAGGTTAATTAAGGTTGAGGTAGTGGATTCAGGACCTAAAGAGAGAAAAGCCCTGATTCCAGCAGTGTCCCCCCCCCCATTGTAATGCTTTCTGTACCCAGACAGAAGCTGATACTTCTTGCTCTGCACACTGACCACCTTATTGCTTAGTTTTGTCAAGGACAAGACTTTTTTTGTTTTTAATTCAAAACATTTGACTTTTTAAAGGAAAAGGATGTCACAGTGCCTTTATAACTGAGATAATGAAATCTTAGCTTAATTTTGTGCAAGAATTAAGGTACTTGAATTGATTAAGGCACAGATGTGTTTGGTCTAAAAAGCTGTATTTTGTCTGCTTTTTTTCACAAATCCATGGAGTTTGATTTCCCCTTCTTGCAGTGTGTTTAGTGCCCATGATCCCAAAATTCTAGAATTCTAGAAAGAGCCTTACTGTATGGACTGTCTTACTGCAGAGGAGGTGCTGGGCGTATGCGGCACAGACCTGGCGTGCTTCTCTACCGCGCTCTGTGTTACTCTTGGAAGCTCCTCTTCCTAATCCATAGTCGAGTAAAGGAAATTTGGTTTCTTTGAATGACTGGAGGTTTTGATATAGCTTTGTTTCAGTTTGGAAGGGAGGCAGGGCGGGGGCAGTGTTCTGTGACTCTTCTGGACTGAATTCCAATATTTTTCTACTTCCTCTCAACTGCGGTCTCTGTTTGAACCTTGTCCAAGTTGTTTCATGTCGCGTAAGCTGCTGTACTGCTTCAGACGGCTCTCCTGCTCTTTCCCTCTTCCGGGCGTCCATTTTGACCTTTGAGACATGGGAGGGCTTCTCTGTTAACTTTGTAATCCCGAAGTCCTTGTGCTTAAACAGAGTTCATTTCATGCTGCAGGAAGCCTTTAAAACCCTCCCTTTGTGTGCTGTTCAGTCCTCATCAGATGTCAGCAGCTGGGGCTAATATTTACGACTTTAATATATTAGGAATTTAGAGACAAAAAATACATCAAGGAGTTATGTTGACACCCAAAGGAGTCTTTGTATTTTAGAATAAAAGTAGAAAGTAAAACTATTCTTCACACTCCCTTTGTTTTTAAATACCCTGACCTTTGAAATTTCAGGATTTTTTCCCCCTTAGATTCATGTTCAGAAGCCTCGGGTACTATTGGTGGAATCGCTCCTTTCGAAGTGTCGTAGTACTGAAGTACTTATTTATTATTATGACATCGTGGAAATGATTGTTTTGTGTTAAGGAAATTAAGTGGCCCTGTCTCTACTAATAATTGAAAATGTGAATGAGGTTTTCTTCTGGAGGCTGTCTTACTGCTTAGACTTACCCTCTGTTGGTCCTGTGATTGATGGCAGAGGTGGAGTTACTGAAATAAACAACTTGTTCTTCCTCTTTCATCACTCACTTTTTGATTGGTGTCTTTATTTGTGCAGGGTACTGAGTAAGGTTTATTTCAGAGTCCAAATGAATATAGTCCTTGGGGAAAAAAATCTAGTGGCCTAATGGATTCTTAGTCACATGTGAGTTTAGCACTGTTTTCTGGAGCACTTTCATGTGTCTTTTGCATCTGTGAATAAGCGCTAGATGAAAAATTAATCAAAAAGTAGAAATTATGATAATGACATTTTAATATTGTAAAGAATTTGTAGGAAATACGGGACAGCAAAGCACTGTTGAAAGTGTGGGTTTTGGCTGATAACTCTGTCATCTCTGACCATTTCCTTCCTAATTATGTCACCACGCTGGCCTACAATGTATCTGTTTCAGATAGTCTCCTGAGTTAATTTTGCCAAGCAGGAGATCTGTCCTAATTCAGGCAGGCTTTGAGCCTTCTGCATGTCATAGCATCCAGATCCTCCCAGGGAAACTCTAGAACATTATTTTTTGGAGGCACAGCAGACATGATGTTCCATGAGACCTTGTTTCTCTACCATGTTTCATGGGTTCAGATCCACAAGGGCTATGCAAGAATTTGAGGCATCCCGATCAATTAACTCTTAGTCTAGTCAGCCATTTAAATTTCAGTTTAAACCAATATCCTATACATGAAGAACTAATTTCTCTAATGTTTGTCAGCTCCAGTTTCGTCCACCCACAGTGGGTATACATTTAAATAGAACACAGCAACAACAACAACAACAAATGATGGCAAGTGTTTCCATGTTAAATTCAGTTGTGACATTGCACAATGCTGGCAGCACCGTTAGACACGTGTTAGTGGAAAGATACGCTCTCAGCGAAGACAGGGAGTTTCTAGAGGCCTGGTGTGTTCCAAAAGATTCAGCCCCTTTCCTGTCACCGTCGGAGACCACCTATGCACAGGTGTGTGAGAAGAAGAGAAATTAATGAGCACTAGTGTACCCTAAAGGTGACTAGTGAGTCAGGGTCTCACCGGCATGTAAAAAGCCTTAGCAGGCCGGTGAACTCTTTGGTTTAACAAGCAACCAAGAAAACTGCTTAAGGAAAAACTAGGAGTTGCTTGTGAGATTTAGATAATAGAAACCACAGGCAAACTAATAATAATAGATATTTATTACATGTGAATTTTATTAATTGATTTTTTTTCAGTGCTGGGGATTGAACCCAGGGCTTCATACAGGTGAGGCTCTACCACAGATGTACCACCCTAGACTTTAGTTGAATATTTCTGCAAGAAAGTTCTTCACTCCCAGGTTACTAATATGGTTCTCAGGGGATTCACATATGTAGACCTTTGGGTTTTTAAAAAATAGCTTTAAAATACTTGGTTTAGCAGAATAGTTACTGATCTAATGAGTCAGTTAATACTAAGTTGATGATAAACTACTTTATATGAAAAAAAGTAGCAAGCCAGGAAGGTCATACAGTTTGCTACTAGACCATGAAAAAGATGTAAATGTTTTGCTCCAGCCGTGGAGCGAGAGCCACGTTTGTCTGCTCAGCAGATCCCTGGAGACCTCCAAAGTGTTGTTCCTGAACTTTATTGTTTGTCCTCAACACCAGTAAATAAACATCGAGTTTTAGTTGCTTCCAGAAGCTACACTAACAGTTGGGGGAGGAGAGGGCAGAGTCATTTAACAATGAGGATGAGGATGAGGTATGGGAACAGTGATAACCATAGGGCAGATGAGAGCATTAGTGGAAGAGAAGGGAAATCCTGCACCTCAGTGGGGAAACACTCAGACACCCCAGCCAACCAACACTCTTGGATCCTTGCTACAGCTTAGGAGCAAAAATTGAGGTTAGTAAACTTGGATCGTGACTCACATGGCATGTAGATGTTAGCATTTAAGAAAGGTGCAGCTGAACTGGAGGCCACCAGGAAAGAACTTAGCATCTTTTATACAATCCAAGTGCAAAGTCTGGTGGAGAGCCTGCCTGTGTCAATGCCGTGTCTTTTGACAATTTGGTCCAATTCAAATCGGTGTCTTTTCCCCCAGCACTAACCTATGTATGAAGTAACTTTGATTCTTGGAAGTATTCCTGGAGATAGGAAAAATTAATGCACATTGAAAACTGCACAATCTTTAATCTTAATTTTCATCAATATAGAAATTCTATGTCAAACTACAAACAGGCATATTAAGCAGCTACCTTTCTTTCCACTTCTGGAAGTTTGTCTATTTTTAATTGCAATTTTTATTCATTTCATGAAAAGTGTGTGTCTAATACTTTCCTAAAACACTGATGTACTGGAAATTCAAATAAATTGCCTTATATGTAGAACATCCTTGTGTATTGTGTGTTTTTAATACAGGGTGCGAAATGTCACGCTTTTAGTAGATTTCATGTCGGAAATGTTGGGGATAATCCATGTGCTAGGGCTACATGGAGAGGCAGGCACTCCAGGGGACTGAAAATTCCTGAATCCTGACCAGACATTTGTATGTAATCTCCTTGCAGCTAATAAACAGGGCTGTGTGTGAGCCACTAAACCCACTCAGACTGGAGGCATACTGATCTGGGATGTCTCACTCCAGACTCTGACTAATCCGTGAGAGGAGAAAGATCATAAAGCCCGGTGACCCATAAACCCAAAGACTCTTGCCTAAGGTTTGAACACCAGTCTGGATAGCTTGCTCTATGAAGAGTTTTGAATCTTCCACATTCCTGGTGGGTCTCTGAGAGCAGAAGGAAACTAGTTTCTTTCTGTATTACTTTTTTTGGATGCCAAAACATGGGTGATCCAAAGAGTTAGAAGCAATGAACCTACACTGGGACCCCTTTATACAGAATGTTTTACCTACATAGCTTCTCTATAAAAATCTGTCCTGCACTGCTTAGCATTGGACTAAAATGTGGGTGAGCGGCCCGGATGGGAAGGAAGGGGTAGACAGTTCCCTCCTTGTGTAAGCATTTCACTCGCTTGTGATTGGCCTGTCATGCTTTAGCAATTCTGCCTCCATATGGGATGTTCCAGGGATTTGGGATTGGGTTGCTCAGTCCATCTTTGCTACTATTCTTTAGTCTGTGACCTTGTCACCATATACCAACGTGACAGCCTTACTCCAGATATAGAGCTTCCCCTGGGGAGCCTGGAGGAGAAGTGAGGATGCAAGCTCTTCATTTGAGAGACCAACAGGAAGGGATTTAAAGTCTTGTATCTCTTCTCCATGAGAGAAAACCACTTTTCAAAATATCCTCTTCATTATGAAGAAATATTTTGATTTTGGTTTTGTAGCTTTCTTGTTAAACACTGCTACCAATATTTACTATTTCACTGTCAAGGCAGTATTACAATAACCTGTTTCATTTGCTTATCAAATCCATGGAATGACTAGTAAAATACAAATATACTTTATTATAAATCTAAGAATATAGTACTTACATTTTTAAATTTATGATATATTTTGCCCCAAGTATATTTGACAATTGGATTTGAAAGTGATGCAGAGATAGGAATTTCCCATCAAGTAGCATATTAAATGCTGAACTGTATTTCATTGGTACCAATACAGATGCATATAGGACAGTGTGTAGACATTGTTCATCTGGTGGAAAAACCAGACACATCATGCATGTCATGTTGTTCAAACTCTTCAGCTTCTCACTGACACAGTGCTTTCCTTCAAAATCTTCCTTTAGGGTGGCAACAAGAGAGTAAGATTTTTCCCGTGATATGTATATCTGAGCCTCAGTCTCTCTGTCTCTTTTTGTCTCTCTCTGGGTTTCTCTCTCTCTCTCTCTCTCTCTCTCTCTCTCTCTCTCTCTCTCTCTCTCTCAGAGCAATTCAGAAATTATGGGCAACAAAATAATCTACTGTGTAAGCAAGAACTGCTTATATAAAACCAGAATGCTTAAACAACTGGAGAGAGTTGAGAGTGAGGGGGAAGAGGGAAGACACACACATGCCACGTACACACACACACACACACACACACACACACACGGTAGGGGGAGAGAGAGAGAGGACTGTAGTGTGGAACATACATTTAGTCATCACAGTACTTGATACTACAGTCATACACAAGAGATCTGACCCTCACACAGTGATCATCTTTAAAACTAAAATATTTTTAAAATTTAGATTTTAAAATTTTTTGTGTAGGAGTGTTTTGCCTGCCTGAATGCGTATGTGCCACATGGCTGCCTGGTACTGGTAGTAATCAATTAGAAGAGGGTGTGTGATCCCCTTGAACTGGGATTATGAATAGTTGTAAACTGCCTTATGGGTGATGGGTACTGAATCTGGATCCTCTGGAAAAGTAACAACTATTCTTAACCACTGAGTTAGCTCTCCAGCCTCCTTTTCCACCCCCGATAAAAAAAATGGTGTGGGTGTGTCTGGTTTTGGTTCTGTGCATGTGGGTACCAAGGCCAGAGGAGGGTGTTTGTGTTCTCTGGAGCTGGAGTTGCAGGTGTATGCGAGCCAGTTGATGCGGGTGTGGCATCTAAACCCAGGTCTTCTGGAAGAGCAGTACATACTCTTAACCACTTAGCTGTCTCTCTGGCCCAAATAATAATCTTTTAACTGTATATTATAATATATAAAAGAACCAGTTCCCCAATACTGTACAACCCACAGAACAAGTTGTACTTTTTTGAGTATTTTTCTCTTCTACTTGAGTACTGTCCAAAAATAGTCAAATGTGTTCAATGATTGCTTTGAGCTTTGACTAAAAAAAAAAAAAAAAATGTGTTCCTCCCCCACCCCCAGGCTTAACTGTCATCAAATAACAAGACTGTTCTCTAGTTCAAGCATGTCGATTCTCAGAGTTAATTACATGCCTGTATTCCAATGACCACTGAAAATCTCTCTCTGTTTTTCAGAAGTTAACAGAATGGATACACCTTTAAGAAATAAAGTTGCCTTTCAACAGAGTTTGAAACATTATGCATATGATTCCAGCTTTTAATTTCCCTCCAAATCCTGGTCATCAAATTCTTCAAATCCTATAGCTGCTGACAGTTCAGAATTTCTTTTCTTGACTACCTGGAAGACAAAGAGTTTTATTGTAAGAGCCATTTAAAATCAAATGAACAAGTACTTCAGGTCCGACTGCCCTTGGTGGATGAGGGCGGGCTTGCCGTTTAGGAAACCTTTGAAAGGTCAGAATGGTGTCCGTTTATTCTTAACTTTACACCCACCAGGACTGCAGCCTTTCCTTTCTTAAACCTAATACCTTTCTAGGTTGATCGTCTTCTGGAACAAATAGTCTGTACATGAATTTCACCATGTTTCTTCCCAGTTGTAGTGGGCACCACTAATCTATTACAGAATTCCTAAGAAACACATACATGTCCTTCAACCACAATGCCTGTGACCTTGGACTACACCCCCCCCCCACACACACACCCTTCCCCACACACCATGCAAAGACAAGCCTCTGGTATTTCAAGATATAATTGCTGCTGGATGAAACAAGTTGTCTCTTAGTGTTAGCTCTGTGCTCAGGAGGCTGACAGTTGAATACAGTTTTCCTTAGGAAAGCAAGTCGCCTTCAAAATAGCATCAAATTTTATCAATATCAGATCCTATATCTTGTCATCACTTCATGGTCTGTATCTAAACTTACTCTGTTTCTTCAGTTTTCCTGGTTTCAAAAATTCAGATGGTACAATACAACTCATTTTCAGTGTGCGACTGAGTCAAGCTTATTCTAGTCAGTCTTGTTGTTACCATGTTGTTCTTGGTGGTAAGCCAGCTGGTAACCACCCCAGGTGCAGGCTTAAGGAATTTGCTTTATTGATTGTCTCTGGCATGAGCAATGGTTCCTTCTACCATTTGTTACTATCCAAGACTTCTAATAATTAAAAACAAAATATGCAATTTGGGAACAAAGATGTCCAATCTTTTCCCTCAAAGTTATTTTTTTTAAAAAAACTAAATCTTTAGATTATATATACCCTGACTATAGATCACTTTTTTTTTTTTATAAAATAATCTTGTTAAAATAACTTGTTTTAAGAGACTTTAACTTTAACTTTCTGAGGTTGTTCATATTTCAAAAATAATGCTGCTTCCACATTTTTAAAATTGTGGATGATTGTTATTTGAAATAAAAAGAAAATTAAGCCAGGTGTGGTGACTGGTACCTGTCACCACAGCACTCCAGAGGCCAAGGCAAGAGGCTGTAAAGCCCATGACCAGTCTGGGTGCTATAGCCTATTTCCCATAAGAAAGAGAAAGAATTGAAAGCATAGCTTATATGAAATTACTCAGGACCACGAATATTATTACTTGGAAAATTTCAGTTTTGTCAAAACACATTTGATTACTCATAATCTTTTTTTCAAGAAAAGATTGGGACTCTTATAAAACATTTAGTCTACTTCCGTGATTTCATTATTTTAGCCACATATTTCAGTTGCTGGGTATTTTTCAGTCTCCATCCTTGTTTCAGGGAATACCTCTTCCCAGTCAAACTCAGTTCCAGAAGGCTACCAAATAAAGAACAAGTGCTTTAGGTTGCCTCATTAGAAACATTTAAAAAAGCGCAGGTGTCAAACTGGTTCTATTTTTTTTTCAAAAGTCAACCTATTTCAACTAACAAAGAAAGTTCAATTTTACCTCATTTTGCTGACGTTGTAGCTTTTTAACACTAGGTTCCTGAACTTGGTTTGTAGAGTGATCTGGTGGCCTGCAAGAAAAAAAAAAAAAAGCAGTATTATCTTCCACAGTTGAGATCAGCTAGGCTGCTGCTATCTTGGAACTGAAATTACGGCTGGTGAAAGTGCTTAGCACAGCCCTGCAGGCTCAGCCAGTGCAGTTTCTCCTCTCGGATGGCTTACTTCCTGGGTCTCGGAAGGGTAGACAGAAATGCATGGGAAAGATGGGAGGGCGGGCTCACTGTGCAAGGGCAGTGACTGTTCAAGCCAAGCACTGAGCTGTGACTGCTCTAAAAATATTATCAGAGCATTTTGGTTCATAATGCTATTCAAGGAAGGGTTAGTCTTAAGTGCTGTTTACAATTCCAGACTTATTGTATTACCTACTTTCTCTTCATATTATATGTGTCTTCACTTTATATTTTTCATTATAAAATGGGCATAATACCTGGAGGATTTTGTCCTATACAGTTTCCTAACAAGTAAACATTTATTTCTTTCAATCTTTTAACATGTGTATATGTATTTCTTTATTTATCTTAAGTTCTGTGACAATCAATAGCTTTGTATAGCAGATTTTAGTAACTTTCACCTCCTACCATTCTCTTATCCCCCACCTCTTGCTTCTTTCCACTCTGAACATTCTGAACTCTTCCATCTCTGAACAACAGCGTATCTCCTCACCCTTGGTGAGAATCACATTTTGATAGTTTCTCTTCAGCTGTATTCCCAGTGTATCTGGGTATGGAAAAATAGGCTGTTCTGGCCTAAATTTGTTTCGGGTGCACATGGGTACGATGGAATTGCGTCCTCTGCCACATTCTTAGGGCCAATCCTCTCATTACCATCTTATGTTGTGCACAATTAGATATGTATATATTTAAAATCGAATGCATTAGGGGATGGGACATACACGGTAGGAAAAGTAAATTATGCAACCCAATCTATCAATCAAGATGGAGAAGCATCCAAGCCATGCTCCTTAGCAGCCAGCTCTTCCTCCGTGTAGACACTATAAAATAAAGGCTCCAGGCTCCAGCCAGTGAGCCTCCGGTACTCTCAGTCATGTGATCCACTGTCAGTCTTTAGTAGTTCATCCTTCTGAAATCCACTCTGTCCAGTTACCTAGCTGCTTCTGTAATTCCATGTGAGCCCTCATTTTCAACTCTTCTGGTAAGAGGCCAAGAACCTCTGGCCTTACCACCTGGCCCAGAACAGTGAATAGGTATAGCTATAAAAGTTATTTAAAACTGTCCAAGCCACATTTATTTTCTAGAGATGCTGAAAAGATTTTCTTGAAAGAGGGCGATTCTGCTATGCAGATCCACCTGCAGTGATGATTAGAAGTGGTGCAGCTCTGGACGACACATCATCTGCACTTGGTATTATTAACCTTCTAGCCAAACTCACGAGCAACACATAGGATTCCAACTGTACTTGGACATCCCTGTCGACAGTGAGACCGAGGATCCTCTGTATTCACTGGTCTTTGGATTCTTCTGTGAATAGCACCTCTGTAGTCATTGCTTACTTTATCATTAGGATTTTCATCTTTTACTGACCACCTTCTTCCTCCTCTTCTATTATTAATTATTATTATTAAACAGTAGCTTGTCTATAGTATAGGCTATATTTTTCCTTAATCTTCTAGTTTATTTGTTAGTCTTCTCACCTGTGTCTACCAGGGAAATATTAATGTCTTCTGGGATTTTTTTTTTTGTCTCAGTAGAGTAGATTTTTTAGATTATAGAAATTTGTTTTTTTTTTTTTTTAATAGATAGGGAGTCTGGAAACTGGAACTGGCCAGTTTTGAACTTGCAGCTATCCTCCTGCCTTGGTCTCTGAAGAGCTGGGCCACCATACCTGGTTCAAAAGTCATTTCTCGGGCTTAGGCAGCTCTGCTTTTGTAAATGGGAAGCAGCTGTGCTCCGGCCCGGCCCCGAGTGGCTAGTCCATCCCTCTCTTGTTTATCTGCCCTGCTTTCTAAAGATACTCCCTGGTGTTGAGGATCTGTTTTGAAGGTTGCCTTTGTTCTGCTTGCCACCTATCTGGGTGTCACAACTATTATTTCATGTCTGTGTTGCCACTTTATCATCTGTCGTCTCTTACACTTTCTTATTTCCAAAGGAACTTTATAAGCAGAATTTCAAGCCATATGAAATCGTGTTCATGCCTTGACTGTAACAGACATAGAGATGGCCCGTGGACACTCCTCAGCTTCACTTCCTGGATACCATGCACTGCATGTTCCTAAGAATGCAATTTGTAATGACACTTCATGGATTCAGTAAGCTCATGGTGGACTGGACTGGCTGCTTTTGTGTGTCAACACAGGCTGGAGTTATCACAGAGAAAGGAGCTTCAGTTGGGGAAGTGCCTCCATGAGATCCAACTGTGGGGCATTTTCTCAATTAGTGATGTGGGGGGGAGGGTTCCTTGTGGGTGGTGCCATCCCTGGGCTGGTATTCTTGGGTTCTATAAGAGAGTAGGCTGAGCAAGCCAGAGGAAGCAAGCCAGTAAGAAACATCCCTCCATGGCCTCTATATCAGCTCCTGCTTCCTGATCTGCTTGAGTTCCTGTCCTGACTTCCTTTGGTGATGAACAGCAGTGTGGAAGTATGAGCTGAATAAATCCTTTCCTCCCCAACTTGCTTCTTGGTCATGATGTTTGTGCAGAAATAGAAACCCTGATTAAGACATGGACTCTTTCAGTCTTATCATTCAATAAGGAAACTACATCTTAGAGAAGGAATATATGCATGGCCACTTCTTGACCATTTCTAACTGGATTACCAAACTGCACTTTTAAACTGTTATCTGACCCCAGAACATTGCTTCCTAGTCATGGTCAGGTAATTATTTTAAAAGTGTTGATGCCTTGATATTCACAGGGTGAGAATTATAAAAAAGAGAAGAAATCTCTCTATTTTCTTACAGATGGAATCTTGGGAGGTATGTGGCCTTGTGGTGTGACATTGGGGACTGTGGCCATTCGAGTGAGCAAGAGGGGGGATGAGGAAATTAGAACCACCTGCCAGCCATCTCACACACCAAGCAAGTGTTTGGTTGTGTGCTTGAAGGCTGTGGTAGAGAAAGGCTGGCCATACTCTTGAAAGTGGCCTACGACTGGCCTCTGTGGAAGCCCCTGAGAGCAGAGGTTGCAGACCTTTCCTGTGTGTACCACAGTTTGAGGAGAACCCTGTGTTGTCTCCTCTCTCCTAAGCACATATTCATGTCTGATCACATCTCCGTTCCTTCCCATACCTACCAAAGAGCTTCCCTCATCCATTTTGATTCCAGCAGAAATCAATTTAGGACACTTATAACGAATGAACTATTTTAATCATTAAAAATGTTACTATACGGGCTGGTGAGATGGCTCAGCGGTTAAGAGCACTGACTGCTCTTCTGAAGGTCCTGAGTTCAAATCCCAGCAACCACATGGTGGCACACAACCATCCATAATGAGATCTGATGCCCTCTTCTGGTGTGTGAAGACAGCTACAGTGTATTTACATATGCCAATAAATAAATCTTTGGGCTGGTGCAAGCAGGACTGGAGCTAGCAGAGGTCCTGAGTTCAATTCCCAGCAACGACATGATGATGGCTCATAACCATCTGTACCACTACAGTGTACTCATATACATAAAATACATAAATAAATCTTAAAAAATGTTACTATACAAAAATACTTCATGACAGGAGGAAATTTTCAGGGTTTAAAAACCAAGCTGATGGGCTGTGCTCATGGTTCACAGGATAAAGTTCTTGTCGTGCAAGTACGAGGACCTGAGTTTAGGTCTCCAGAACCTCCAGAAGGCCTGACAGGTAATGAGTGCCTTTAATACCAGTGCTTCTCTGGTGAGGTGGAAAGTGAAATGGATGCCGTGGAAGTTTGTGTCAAGCTAGCCTGGCATATGCAACTGCAAACAAGAGACCCTGTGTCAAGGACGACGTAAGGAATGACACCTAAGGTTGACCTCTGACCTCTAAATACATTTGGTGACACATATACCTACCGACCTACCTACATACATACACATACATAGACACACACACACACACACACACACACACACACACACACATACACACACACACAGGAGCAGAGAGACAGAGCCAATCAGAGACAGAGATAATCAGAAACAGAGAGACAGAGACAGAGTGTAAGAGAGTGAGCTGTCTATAAAACAAGCCCATCCAGTTTCATGTTTTGTTAGAAAATTTCTTACAAATTAATTCTACATAAATAGGGACAGTGAGAGAACAGGCGATTGGATGAGTTCCAAAGCATGCTGATGTCTAACTTTCTCTGTTAAGCATGCTGATGTCTAACCTTCTGTTAGTTTTCTTATGATGAATGATATAGGTGTGTTTGTAAACAGAATGCCCCACATTTCTCTCTCTCTCTCTCTCTCTCTCTCTCTCTCTCTCTCTCTCTCTCTCTCACACACACACACACACACACACACACACACACAGTAGTAATCCACTCATGCCTTTTCTGCTTCTCTCTGGGCAAGTCCAGATACTAATGAAAGCCTCGCACAGGGCTCCCAAGTGTGGCCCTTGCATGGCTGCCCCAGCCGTACTTGAGCAAGGTGAGAGGAGCGAGCCCCGATCCCACCTCTGCTGAGAAGTCGGGCAGAGCAAGGTGAGAGGAGCGAGTTTCCATGAGGCATCCAGAGACTGGGCTGTCTGCTGAACTCGGAGAACCCAGCTCTGCAGGAACCTATGACTTCTTTCACCTACAAAAATGATTCCTTTTATTTTGATACTCAGTAACATGTACAACACTGAGATTGTATGGTTCCAACTTCCCTATTATCACTTGGGTGCATCACAATGTATTTACCCTTAATGGTGAGGGCACCTTAAAGACACTCTTGGCAAGCAGGATCCTGTATTAACACATCTCCCCGCCTGTTTCATATACAATTTAACTTATAATATCCAAAATAAAACTTTTGCCTACAGGAGCACATGAATTTATCCACATGGTAGCTTTCCCAGGATATGAACAATGGCTTCTTCTTGGGTCTGCAATCTGCGTACTCGACCTACCTGCATGGGGTCGCTTGTCCTCTGCCGGCCTCACAAGTCTTTCCAGGGGGACAGAGGTTCAGGTCCTGGTCATCCAGGGTCCCGTGGCTCTCATGTCCCTGTCTGCAGTGACACTCCGCTTCCTCTGTCCACTCATTCTTTACACATTGGGCAAATTTGCCACAGTCTAGGAGTTTGCAGGGATCTGCTTGATCAGCTGCAAGAGACAGGGCAGATGTTGATGAAGGCGTGGGCATCTAAACAGTGTGCCTAGCAGCAGTCAACAGTAAGAGAGCAAATACATTTGCCATCGCCCCATTGTTGGAATGGGCTGTACCGGACTGATTAGGCTGGAGGAAAATGAAAACACACTTCGTATCTTTGATAAACGAATCTAGACCAGGGCAGTAATATATTTAGCTCCAACTGTAATTATGCACAGGTTTTGGAACGCAGCACAGTCATCTGGAGGCCTTATTCAGACAGATTCCTTCAGGAGGAGAATTGTAAATCTAGAGCATCCCAGGATGCTTCAGTCTGGGAGCACGCTGGCCTCATCAGCCTGTGCTTGCTCGTACAGAACTGACAGTGAGCCCACACCAAGTGTCAAATGTGTAGCCATTGGATTACTCTCTTTTCTGCATTGAAAGGGTTTCCTTTTTAATCATATTACTGGGTCTATTACATGCATAGGTCTAGGGCAGGGAGCCATGTGTAAAACCACTCTTTCTTGAAATCCCAGAAAATAATTCTACATGTGAGATTCAATTTGTGAGATTCAATTTGTAGAACACTACAAGTTTGAAATAAAGATGAATTTGGAGCCAAGTCAACAGAACAAGAGTGGTTTTAAACTGAGGTTTTAAAATGAGGGCCATCAAGGTCACTCAGTGAGTCAAAGCCTGCCATGAAACCCAATGACCCAAGATCGAGTCTCTGGATCCACATGATAGGAGGGGAGAACTGATTCTCATAGCTTATCAGTACTGACCAATTAAATTTGCTTCTCTTGCATGTTTAAGACTGGGACAGATGTTTCATCAGGAACAGCAGCAGGGGCAGAGGCATAGAGGGGAAAAGAGAAAGCAGGAAAGATCTGGCTAGCAAGGAACAGAAGCATGTGTGGGAAAGATCAGAGTTGAGACAAGAAGGTATGTTAACATCATTTCTGAATGCCATACTATGATATTTAGACTTAAGACACCACCACCACCACCACCACCACCACTACCACCACCACCACCACCACCACTACCACCACCAACAACAACCAGACACCACTTTCTCATTGCCATCTCCCTAACCACAGGGATTTGCATGTTTCAGGAAATAATATCCACAGAGGATTTTTGCCCAAGGAAAGACTATGATCAGAAATGTGCTTCAGAATATTTGGAATTAGAACTTGTATGTATTTAAGTATTATGATGACATCAGAAACCTTCTGGGCCAATATGTCCCTAGTGGGAACATTTATAGAACTCTGATTCAGCAGGATTTGATATGCTTTATATTAAAAAAGAGATACGCTGACTAAATAAGCTTAAAGAATTCTGTGTGACTGTTGATGAGAATGTAAATTTGTGCAGTCATTACGGAAAGCAGAATGTTGGCAGTCTCCGATTAAAAATAGAACCACCAATGATTCAGCAATACCACTACTGAGTATGTACCGTGGTGGTTTGAATAAGAATGGCCCCCACAGGCTCATATATTTGAATGGCTAGTCACCAGGGAGTGGACGTGTTTGAAAGGATTAGAAGGATTAGGAGGTGTGGCCTTGTTGGAGTAGATGTGGCCCTGTTGGAGGAACCATGTTGCTAGGGTAGGTTTTGAGGTTTCAAAAAGCCCATACTCAGCCCAGTGTCTCTTTCTGCTTGCTGCCTACAGATCACAGTGCAAAGCTTTCAGCTCCTTCCTTAGCACGGTGCCTGCCTACATGCTGCCATATTCTCTGCCATGATGAGAGTAGACTAACACTCTGAAACTCTAGGCAAGACCTCAATTAAATGCTCTCTTTTTATAAGATTCACCTTGGACATGGTGTCTCTTCACTATGACACTACTAAAGAAAATGAAATCAGCACATTGCAGAGACATCTGCATTTCTACATTTACTGCATGAGCACAGTGAGAACAACTTAAGTGACCCCCTAAATGTTGGGTAAAATGGATCACACACACACACACACACACACACATGGAAAAACCAAGAAATTTGTTTAGAGAGATGATTCAGGGCTCTATTTTTGTTGAAGACCTGAGACCATTTTCCATTGCTCACACTGGGTGGGACATAATCACCTGCAACCATAGCTCCGGGAGAGCAGGCAGTCTTTGTGGGTCTGTGGGCACATGCTCTCTGCTCTCTCTCTCTCTCTCTCTCTCTCTCTCTCATACACACACACACACACAATCTCTCTTTCTCTAAGACAAAAGTAAAAGTCTAAAAGAACACACAAATCAAAGAAATCCTTTCATTTGTAACACATGGCCTAACTTGGAGGACATCATGGAGGCCAAATATCTTGGAGGACAGAAGGACAAATATCGCATGATCCCAGTCACACACGCTTAAAACATTGCTTTTGAGAGCAGAACAATGATTCCCAGATTCTGAGAATCATTGGTTCACAGGTGCTAAGGTATGGTCAGATGAGAGGAGAAAATTCTAAGTGGCATAATACACAATCTTGTGACAATGATTAATAATAATGCATTTGGTCTCTCAAAGCAGCTAGAAAAGAATATTTGGAATAGTCTCATCATAAATAAACAATAAATGTTTAAGATATATTAAATTATTATCCATAAATAATTATGGATATATGAGTTGTCTTAACAAAATATATATACATATGATGAACCACTACATTATATCTAATAAATATGTACAATTATTGTATGTCAACCAAAAATAAAACAGGAATACGGCAGCGTGTGTCTGTACTTCTAGCCACTTGTGAAGTCTGCTCAAACTATGGCTTCGGAGACCGGCTTGGGCAATGCAGTGAGACCCCTATCTTACAAATAAAAAGGTAATAAAACAGAAATTAGAAAACATACATCCTACAAAATAAATATAATAGGTTCTCTGTTTTCTTTCTCTGTTCTCTTTTACCCTCAGTACCACCTCCTTCTATTTTACTTCTAAACCTCATGGGCTCATGACCAGGATGTGTCTACTGTAGCCAGCTCCTCTGACCAGCCAGAAGAGCTAGGAGCTGTGCAGATGGGCAGGAAATGGGCACCCTCTATTATCCCAGTTCCTGCTGGGCTCCCTCTTATGGTGGGAGGCTCTGAGACAGGGAGATGAATGTGACCAACCTAGGTTTTTTTGTTTGTTTGTTTGTTTGTTTGTTTGTTTGTTTTATTTTTTTGGCAATGTTCTTAAAAAGATGTTTTGAGACTCCCAGCAAGGTTGCTAAAGTCTTTGAGCAAAGTTGAATTTCTCTGTAGCTTTCCCATCTCATTTTGGCAAGGCTAGCATGTTAAGGAATTGTGTCACTTTTGAGGCAATAACTCAAATTCCCACTGACAACCCAGATGATTTTACATCCAGGACCCACTTTAGTAAACCACAAATGTCAGCAACTAGTGTGTGCTTGAAAATAAAAGTGGGATGTGTGTGTGTGTGTGTGTGTATGTGGGGGGGATTGCAGGCTCCACTTCCTTTTCAGCCATAGATGTTTAACTTGAAAAACTGACCAAAACAAACAAACAAACAAACAAAATGCTTCCCTCTGAGGCCAACAGCAAAACTATATTTGAAATAACAATAAAACAAATATTCATATTCTATATTATTAAAAATTAATAATATAATAATAAAATAAAATGCATATTTAAAATAAAATAATCAAAGAGTGTGCCTGTAAAAAAAGTGTTTCTATTTTTAACATAATTTCCTTTTTTCTTGCCAGGTACAGATTATGTATTTTCAAAGTTGTACAATGCACAGGCAGCATTTGGGGCAAGGACTTTAGCCAAATTGGGGGGGGGGCTCCTGTATCAGATATGGGGGATGAATGGAACCATTTTATAAATTAGTTGGTATTCTCATGTTTTTTATCCAGGACCAGTCAACAGAGAATGAAAGAGACTTTAAGTCACCAAGCTTAGGTTTTGTTTGCAGTATACGCCATCCTAGATACTAAGATAACATCCATTTATTCGACAAATATCAACATGACCTTTCAAAAGTTTCAGCACCAAGAATGACTGATATCTGTGCTGTGTGGTTTTAGGTCAACTTGACACAAGCTAAAGTCATCTGAGAGGAGGGAACTTCAATTTAGAAAATGCTTTCAGGAAATCCAGCTGGAGGTCATTTTTAAATTAGTGATTAATGCGGGCAGAGTCTGTGGTACCATCCCTGGGCTGTTGGACCTGGGTTTTATAAAAAAGCAAGCTGAACAAGCCATGAGGAGCAAGCCAGTATGTAGCACTCCTCCACTGTCTTTTCATCACCTGCTGTCTCTAGGTTCCTGCCCTGTGTGAATGAACTTCTGTTCTGACCTTTTCCAGTGATCAACAGTGCTGTGGATGTGTAAGCCAAACAAACCCTTTCCTCCCCAACTTGCTTTGATCATGATGTTTCATTGAAGCAATAGAAACCCTAAGAAAGAAAACATTTAAAACTTTTATTCATATACAACATTTACATCTCAGAATTTTGAAGACAGGGGGTATCTTAGAGACCTTCTAAACTGTCTTTGTCTCTTAGCGAGTGAAGAAGCCAAGATGTTGGGTGTTACTGAGAGCATGCCTGTTTGCACTTACCTCCTCTAACAGGTTCTCAGTTCTATCACCTTGTGGACTGTGTGACATGATCCAGGGAAGTCACATCCCCAAGGCAGAGCTGTTGGAATGTTTGCTAATATGGCAGATGCTAGCAATCTCAGTTAATTAGTCTCAAACAGAGGAGGCCATGCTTACAAGACTAATTATAGAAGCAAGCTCAGAATACCCAAGATCTATTTCACAGATCAAATGAAGCTCAAGAAGGAAGACCAAAGTGCGGATCCTTCAGTCCTTCTTAGAAGGGGGACAAAACACCCACAGGAGGAAATACAGAGACAAAGTGTAGAACAGAGACTGAAGGAAAGGCCATCCAGAGACTGTCCCATACATATACAGTTACCAAACCCACACACTATTGTGGAGGCCAACAAGTGCTTGCTGATAAGAGCCTAATATAGCTGTCTTTTGAGAGGCTCTGCCAGTGCCTGACAAATAGAGATTGATGCTCTCAGCCAACCATTGGACTGAGCACAGGGTCCCCAATGGAGAAGCTAGAGAAAGGACCCAAGGAGCTGAAGGGGTTTGCAGCCCCATTGGAGGAACAACAATATGAACCAACCAGTCCCCCCCCCCAAGCTCCTAGGGACTAAACCACCAACCAAAGAGTACACATGGAGGGACCCATGGCTCCAGATGCATAGCAGAGAGTGGCCTTGTCGGACAATTAGAGGAGACACCCTTGGACCTGAACAGGTTCGATGTCTCAGTGTAGGGGAATATTAGGACAGGAAAGGAGGGGTGGGTGGGTTGGTGAGCAGGGGGAGGAGGGATGGGAGAGGGGGTTTTCCGAGGGGAAACAAGGAAAGGTGATAACATTTGAAACATAAATAAAGAAAATATCTAATTTAATAGAAAGTACTTTCTTCTTAATTTGTGTGTGTGTGTGTATGTGTGTGTGTGCGCAGGTACCATGGTACACGTGTGGAGGTCAGATATAACCTTTGGGAATCCTCTCCTTCCACCATGTAAGTTCTGGGGATCCAACACATGTCTGTAGGCTGGGCAGCAAACAACTCATTCACTGAGCCATTTCACTGGCCTCGAAGAACTTTCTGAAACAAAACCCGCCGAATCATTGTCCTTCTTTGTTATGTCCCAGAGACATTTCTCTTTAGAATGAAGGATTCATTCCTAATTCATAGATAAGTCATACAATGGTTTGTTTCTTCCTTAACTGTAGACATTTGCTATGGATGTATGTCCTACTCTTTGCTACCAATCTAGCTGATGATAATTATCTGTGCATGGTATATCAACAGCCTAAAATTTATTGTCATAATAATTAATTTATTGTCCCCATGGACTTAAAAGAGGACAAGGAGGCCTGAGGTGGACAGCAGGCTATAAAGGTAAAAGAGATGCCATTTTACAGGGAAATATTTATAAATTGTAATTAAATTATATGTAGAGTTAAGGGAGTGAAGTTCTCACAAGTTGCTTTATAGACTGCTTCATAATTGTTTTAGCTTTTGAGATTTCCTTAAATCTCTTTTAAATTGTTTTTTTGTTCTTTTTGAGGACAGTCTCCCAGTATAAACCAGGCTGCTCCAGAGCTCACTGTGTAGCCTAGATTGGCCTCAAACTTGTTGGAGTCCCCTGCTTCAGCCTCTGAATGCCTCCATGTCTAGTTACTCAGATTCCTTTTCCGTTGGCCCTAGAAAGGAGTTTGACAAGAAAAGCCACCATACTCAAGAGATGCTTAGCTATTCTCTGAGACTTAGTGTAGTTCCTCCATGGCAAAATGACTTGATACTCTGTCTTTACCCAGTGTAGACGGCTCTTCTGTGGAGCACATATGATAACCTCAGCCCAGGACACCTGGCATTAGTATATGTGAGAATATTGTGAATATGTGAGAATATTGGTTATGAGTCAGCAGTTGATGGGGAGGTTTCAGACTCATCAGCACATGCGGAGGATTTGAGCAACACGTTTGACATCCTATGTGGATTTTCAGCATAGGCAGAGGACATTCATGTCATTGTTTAACAATGCTTTCTTAAGATGCCCTCAGGGGTCACAACCTGTTACCTGTAGCTACCTCAGGAGCAGGAACTCATATTGTCAAGAGCCATTATGTGTTCTGCACCATGCCGAGCACTTCCAATACACGGTTTTGTTAATGCTTGAACTTGCAAGAGCCTTCCATATACATACATATATATGCACATATATCCATATATACATGGAAGAGAGGATAGGAGGACACAGAGAAAATATCATATAGATGCTGTAAATGTACATCATACACACACACACACACACACACACACATATGTAGGCTGTGAACCACTATGCCTGGCCCCATACTACTTTTATAATTCACTTATCAAGTACAACCCAAGGTCAATACTCATTTCTATTTATAACGCTTAGATCTGTACATCTGTGTTAGACTACATTCTGTGGTTAGTCTACAGGGTTCTGTAACACCCGCTTCAAGGCCCTATGGAACTGAGAGAGGCTGAGGGTGGATAGGAGCCTGCCCCCCCTCCACATCAGCCCCTCCTCTTACCAGCTGATTCAGGCTTTCGTGAATATGTCTGTTGAATAACGATTCTCCCAATAAACAGATGCTCGAAAGGCTGCCATGCTCTGTCACAAGGCAGAACACTTTTCCTAGGAAGCATGAAAGCCCCATTTTCTTTTCATCTGCTCAACATGACAGCAATGAACACAGCTTGAAGTGGGTGCACTGCGGTGTGTATCGTCTGAGCTTTTTGGTGTAAGCATATTTTCGGTATCCGTTTCCCGGACTTGCTTATGTAATGTATTTTGTATGCATTTCAAAGGTCCTGAAAAGCTTTACTAACCTGCTTGCTGAGGAAGGTGGCCTCCTATCTCTCCGTCATCCAGGCAAACCCACCTGAACGTCCCTGATGCCTTGAACACTTTTCTAGTTCAAGATTAAAAGATTAAGGTTCTTGGGGCTGGAGAGATGGGTCAGCTGTTACAAGCACTTGCTGCTCTTCCAGCGGTCCTGGGTTCAGTTCCCAGGACCTTGAGGCTCACAGCATTCATTATTCCAGTTTCAGGGGGTCAAATGCTTTTTCTGACTTCCATGTGCACTACGGTTGCCACATGGTACATGTACATTCAATCCAAGCAAACATTTATATCCATAAAATTAATAAACCTAAAAATAAAGCTTTCAGTTTTTAAAAAGCACAGGGAATTTGTGTCTCCATGAAGCTTACATGTTCTTGGCAGGCCAATACTCTCTTTTTCAAGTCTTTTTCTGGTCTCAAGTGAGTTCATATTCTTCAGATCTTAAAGTAGTGTTTTCCTGCCTCCCCTGGCCTCTGAGTCTCTGTCATCCCCCCAGGCCTGCAATGGTCTCCACTACATCTCATCACCTCCAGGACACCCTCACTGCTTCTTTAGTAGGTTGGGCATTGACTGTCTCTCTCTCCCAAGCATCAGCAACACCTGATGTTTGCACTGTTGTCATGGCGCTGACACCGCGGGGTGGAGAGCAAAGCGTCTCCTTTTGGCCACACCCAATGGAGGTCGTGGCTAAGCTGGGATGAAGTCAGCTTTGACTTGTATTCCGCAGTGCTCTTCTTTGGGGAAATGGACAGAAGTCAGGACCTTTGAAATGCATACAAAATACATTATATAAGCAAGCCCAGGAAACGGATACAGGAAATATGCTTACACCAGAGGAGAAGGATTTTGACTTGGGGGTGGGAGAGAGGCCAATACAGAAGGAGAGACAGGGAAGAGGAGAAAATTACACTATGTCCTACATCACAGAGCACACACACACACACACACACACACACACACACACTCAATTTAAATGAAGTTCCCCTTTCTTGGACTTACAATGTTTTTCCTCCAAGAGTCATAGACTATCTAATAAAAACTCCAAGACTAAGCACGAGAAACTCCTTTCCTAGTTGTTGGCTGGGGAAGTTCAAGAGACTCCCTAAACCATCCGGGCTGTTGCTGATACTCTCCCTTGCCTCTCAGGGGTTGAAGGTCATCCCTGTTGCTGAAGACACCATGCATTTAGAGGATCCAAACTGGATCTGACCTGAAGACCTCCTCCCTGAGCTTTCGTAACAATGGAAGGTGCTGTGCAAGCTTCCATGGGGAGAAGCAATGAACAGTTGCACCTGAACCACAATAACCAGCATGGTGGGATAGCCACAGGGGTACAAAAGCGGCATTAATATCTTGGTGGTAACCAACAGCTCTCTAACTGGACTTAGAGGCTGCTTACACGGAGAAACTGCGCCTTGTACTAGAATCCTAGCCAACTACACGTGCCTAGTGGGGCTGTAGAGGGGATCCTACCAACAAGTGTATAAAGATACACTTATTTTAGCCCTCACCCCTCATTAAGGAAAATCTCCTCAAATGGACCATTGCAGAAATCCACAACTGATCAAAATTCAGTGACCTGCTGATTGTTGTGAGCCTAGCCCTCAATGGATACATCTACAGCTCCATTCCTGCACCCAAGGTTCAGGAAACATCTTAGAAGAGAGGGTGGTAAGATTGTAAGAGCCAGAAACCAGGAAATCTGCTGTGACACCAGTGTCTCCTAGAAACGACAGGGAAGCTGCCCCCAGGATACCTCAACAATATGGCTGTTAAACAAGACCTGACAAGGACACCACCAGCAGACATGCTAATGCAGAAGGAGAAAGTCTCATGGGGGTTCCAACCTTAGAAAGAAAACACAAGCAACTAGAATTCGGAAAGGAAAAAAGTCTTTAAGGATGGACCCCTAATTGGCCATCCAGCATTCAATGGTCAGACCTGAAATCATAAACATAAAAATTAGAAAGACTGTACAGACTGTATTTATATATTTAGGCAAGCACACACCTACACCAACAACAAAGAAAAAGAGGCCATTATTTGAGAGGAAACAAGTAGGAAACAGTGAGTTGGAAAGATGCAGGGAGGAGAGGAAATGCTGTAATTACATTTTAATGAAAAAAATTAAAAACAGCAGCAGCAGCAGCAGCAGCAGCAACAACAACAACAGCAACAACAACTATAAAGGAAAACAATTAGGCTTCACCTGGAGCTGTTCAGGGACTTTTTCCCCCCCTCAAATCTATGAAATAAAGTCCTCACTAGATGGCGCTCAATAGCAAAAGAAGTAGAGAAGTAGAGCTAGAGAAACTGAAGCTTGCAAACTGATTTTTTGTTTCTTGAAAACCCGCCCAGAGCGGTGGGAGCGGTGGAGGGACGCAAGGTCTCCAGGAGAGCGCCGGCGCACCGGTTCTCTGGATGCTGATGGAGCTGTTGCTGCTCCGGGATTTCGGCGGAGTCCAGGCTCGGGAATGCGGCGCACACCCCGGGCCATCTTTTCCTTTTTGGGTCCGCTGCAGGTGCGGTGGGTCTACCCATCACCACAGCCTTTGTTACTTTCAGGACCCACGAAGATAATTGTCTTTAAATTCAGAATACTTAAATTAGTAGACTCAGGCCAGATGATATTAGGTTCCAGATCCATACGTTTTTATAAACAATTCTAACAGTTCTTATTAATTAGTGTTAATAGTGATTATGCCTAAAGGACCGTGAGTACAGGAAATCCTAATAAGTCCTGGTACTCTGTCCCTTTGTCAAACTCGGCCGTTAGTAATGTGGATAAGTCTCTCAAGGAAAAACTGAGATGTACAGTAGTGTTCCCACCTCCTCACACGGGTCTCTTGAGGCCACCGTGAGGCAGTCTGTATCTGCAGAGAGCATGGACCCTCGCAGCCTTACTGGATTGCAGTGGGAGACCCTGGAAGCTGGAGAGGCTGGGAGAACCTAGGAGTCAGGGGAGTCAGGGGAGTCAGGGGAGGCAGGGGAGGCAGGGGGCAGGGGGCAGGGGGCAGGGGGCAGAGGGCAAGGGAGGCAGGGGAGGCAGGGGGCAGGGGGAAGGGGGGCAGCAGGAGCAAGGGGCAGGGAGGCAGAGGGCAAGGGAGGCAGGGCAGGCAGGGAGAACCCATTTTTAGGTCTAACCGACCTTCTAGGACTTTCTTGCTTCGGGGGTTAGGGAAAGGAATGTCTTTAGGAAGCCTGGTGAGTTGATTGGTGTGTGAAACGGAAGGCACAGATTGAAACTGAAGTGGGCTGATATAAATCTGGCAGTGCAGACAGTTGAGGGGGGGGGGGGTCCAACAGAAAAAAGTTAAGTGGAAAATTTTCTCAGGAGGCAAGGGGCCCATGAAATGACCCTATGAGACAGGGTCCAGGGCACAGGTGGCAAGTCCCCTCCTAGGAGGGCATATTAGGTGAGATTGGGAAATTTGGGAGTTTGGTTCCTGAAAGTAAAGACTTTTTTTCCATTGTACAATTATGGCACAATACTTTAGGAAATTTTAGGAAATTTGAAGAAATTCAGACTTTAGTAGAACTCAGTTAGGATGCAGTCTGGTCAGTAGAAGGCCTTACAAGGGTCCATTCTGTAGAGCAGGGTATAGTCAAAGGATGCACACAGACCTGGAGTCCAGCCACTGCAGTAACTGGGCATTTTGTTACATTTTGTTGTTATTTTTTCCTCCACATATTTTCTCCAGTAATATAAAGGGTATGGGATTTTTGCCTACTTTGTATATTTATTAAGATGAAAACAGAACGTCAGTTAGTACTTGTGATTATTACGGGTTTTATTGTCTGTCTTGTGATGAGTGACATCTGCCTCCTTCTCAGTGGTGACTACTAAACAGGAATCTGGCAAGTACTGCCTTTTACTGTGAGAGTGAGTTTGTTGATCCACGTTTTCGCTGGAAGCCTCTTTGGATGGCAGCCTGTAATTAATTCTGACATTTGCCATTTGCCAGCCTTGGGGTTTGCCTGTGTATGAGCAGGCTTCTTAGGAATTCAAGGGGAGAAGTTACATGTGGTTTTTGCATTCTCGAGATCTTCAACCGGCGCAGCCAACGTGTGTAAAAGCCCTGCATGCTTCTGAGGAATTTTCGAAGCCCAAGAAATGAAAGACGAGACTCTTGTTGCCGGAGATGCTGGCAGAATACGGAACAAACTGTGATTTATTCTGTTTTTCAGTTTATAAATCACAGAAACTTCTAACATTGGTTTGTACTTTTATATCACAGATCCATTTGTTCAGGGAGCTCTCAGAAGGGGGACAGCAAGCCAAACATCGTCGTAATAGTGTCAGCCATGGACTGGGTTCTACCGGAGCGCCTCTCTCTCAGAGGACGTGGGAGGTCAGATGCTGATTTGAATATGGAGGAGTAGGCCCTTGGGAAGCATGTGAGAATCTTTAGGTTGCTGTTGTCCCTCATAACTTCCGCTGGTCTCAAACTCACTGTGGGAAGGCGGGCTGGTCGCTTCAGAGGGAAAGAGGATAGCGTGGCTGGAGGATGTTGATGTCCCATTTTCCTCTCTCCTCACCAAAATCTGACCTTCGCCCCTGCTAAACAGTTAGTCTGTTTTTGGCAAGTGTTACCTGTCCCCTCACACGACCTCAGTTGCTCCCATCAAAGGCATCCCCTGCTACCTGTCTCTTCCTGCTTCCCTCGCCCCTTTCGGAAGTGCTGGATTTGAGCCAGAGGCTAAGCCTCCTGCTCTTGCTTTGCTGATAATCTCAAGGCTCCATTAGGGTTTCCCAGAGCTGTTTCTGGTTTTCTTTTCCTCTTCCGGTACTCAATGCCCTGGTTCAGCTTAAGCTGCTTCCTGGGTCTGCTTCCCACATATTGATTGCCAGGTTGGACCTCTTTCCTGACCTCTAGACAACAGCCTCATAGGGAGTGGTTAGCTCACCTGACTGCCGTTTCATTACCACTGGAACACACTATTAAACAAACAAATAAACCAAAACCAAACAAAACCCTTTCTTTCCTTAATATCACGGGGTCTTATTTAATTTATCCATTTTATATTTAAATTAAAAAATCATCTAGGTGGCATTCTTTGTCGCCAGATATTTTTTATCAAATATTCTACAAACAATGCAACATTTTGTGAATGAGAAACTGCCTTTAGGACATTCAAAGGACTGTTTAGTATCAACTCTACAGACATTTTGAGTGTTTCAAGATGTGTTAAAATTTAAATGACTTTATGTACTGGGGGAGTGTGGGCAAGAAAAAGTAAGATATTAACGTGTACTCCAGGAGATGTGACAGGGCTGAGAGGTGACCTGGCTCTCTCGCTTTCTGTTCCTTCTAGCCAGAGTCCCCCTTCTCCCCGCTCTGTTCCACAGCTGACAATCACATTGGAAGAGCAGCAGCACCCTGAGTTTACCAGACATGGCTGCGGTTTCCTCCCTCCCTTCTCTGTGTGGCTTGGCTACATATCAGGACCCAGCCCCCTTTTACCCTGTCTCTGTCTCTCTGTGCCTCAGTCTCTATCTGTGTCTGTGTCAGTGCGTGTCTGTTTTTCTGTCTGTCTGTCCCCTCCCTCCTTATATTCCCACCGTTAATATCCAGATTATGCTTCCTAACAGGTTCTAGTAAAACTTTTTGTATTTGTTTCTGTTTCTCTTGCTAGCTACTTAGCTTTTTGAGGGAAGGGGTAGCGTTAATTCCTCTTTATGTCCTGGTCTCCATAAGAGTGGCAGGCTCCTGGCAGGCTATCCACAGTCACTTCTGAATGCGTGGACAGCCAGGAACCCGTGTCGTGGTTCCATTATCATTCACTTATTTTTCTATAATAGGAAAGAAAAGGGCCGGAGGGGGTAAGAGCTTGCATAACTGCTGATAGTTTTAGAAAAATCATCCAATATTTGGGAATAGAGAGGGAAACTGGCAGTGTGACCTTCAGTATGGTCACAACAATGGTGGAGGCTACCAGTGCCCACCCCACTGGCTGCCTGCCTGTGTACAACTTGTAAGCCAGGAACGCTTATGTCTTTAAACCTTTTTAAATGGTTAGATTCTAAATAGTTATGTAAGTACTTACATAATATTTTCAGTTTTTACTTTTGGCTTGCAAAGCTTAAAATATTTACTATCTGGTTCCTGTAGAAAAACTTTGCTGATGTATGGAAGCCAGTCAGTCAGTTGTTTGACTCACTATTGACTCCATGATTCTGGCCTGGGCATTTTACCACTCTGGAAAGTTCGAAGCTAAACAGATAAACATAAAGTGACAGCATTTGCACTTTCTGGCTTATAGTTACAGTCTTATTTTCATGTTGTCTGTCATTGTGTTTCTATATCCTTTTCCCACGAGCTGTGCCGGCCTAATGATTCGCTTAGAAGTTAAATGCAACTTCAAAGCCCATGCTCCCTACCTGCCCTATGGCAATTATGGGTTTTATGTTTCGAGGAAGAGACTCTCGGTGCAGGTGGGAGAGGCAGGGTGCACAGGTCTGATGAATTTGGAAGCAGGGAGGACCTCAGCAGGGTGGGAAAGCCTGGCTGTGTATAGTGCTGACTTATATACGACTTTTCTTGACAAGATGGTGAGGGATGGGAAAAGGGTAGAAATCCAGCAACTCGCTGTTGCTACAGAGGACATCGCTGCTGTGCTGGGAACAGGTTCCACTCATGGGATACCTTTGGTACTTTCTGAAGATAAGCTCTTTATATTCTTCCCCATAGATAAAGCTAAGTATCTGTTTCCAATATATAATGCTTCCAGTGGGCTTCCTCTCTCTCTCTCTCTCTCTCTCTCTCTCTCTCTCTCTCTCTCTGAGAGTCTTTCCACAGACAGAGTGTCCCAGTCTTGCTGAGCTCCACTGAATGCTCAAACAATCGAGACTAGAAGTAGAGGGTTTTCATTCATTTGCCAACGATGACCTGGAATTTTATGGGCCTGTGCTCTTCAGCACCCACAGGCCTCTCCTACTCCATGTACTTGGACCGATACTCTCGTATGCCAGCCCTGACTTTGTAAACCTGAACAGACCACACCGGCACCTCAGGTGAGTGGGAATTTAACTCCCATTTACAGTTGCCTTCATTCGGGGTCCAGGAACCCGAGAAGCAGCACCATCTGCTAGGTAATGGTAATTTGCTTGTCTGTCAGTCACCAGGAAATCCTCTCCTCCAATACATCATGGAAAGGAGGAACGTGGCTTAGCCAGTCATTCTGTACAACCAGGGACGAAAGAACTGTCATCTGGCTAGATCAAAAGGAAAATGACAGAAGAATCCCATGTATACTTTCTTTACTGTTTCAAAATGGAGACCTTTATTTCTTCCTTAATCAAAATGAGAGGAGCTGGAAATGTAGCCTAGCATATGTGAGGCTTCTATTTCTAGCACTACAAATAATAATAAAAATATTTGTTTATGTCCCCAAACAGGAGTTCTGGTGATATGAAACTTCACCGTAACACTACGGGACATTTCTTTTAAAGGAATAATGTTTTAGATTTTATGCATTCAACAAGTTTTATAAGACACAGCAACTCATAGAACTAAGAAATGAATGTCCTTTTTTTTTTTTCTTTTCAAGCAACAGTGTAGAGCTTTGGGGTTTGTGGAGAGCAATCTCTTTGTTCTATCTTGAAACAAGGCTTCAAACAGGCAGGGGAGGGTCACACGTGAATGAGGATGGTGTCTGTGTGTCTGTCAATGTTTGTACCTGACTGCCACTTGCTCTTTCCCAATGGCCACCACTTCCGGTGACAGTCTGTACTTCTGTGTCATCTGGAGTGTGAGCCTGCACAGTCCTGGTCCTTTGTGCCTCTTGCCAGCTGCTCAGTGTTGGCCATCAGCCCACTCAGTGGCCAGTTCATCAATGAAGAGGGGTCAGAGGCCTTTGGAGTGTGTCTAGTCCTACACTCCCTCTACTCAGGTGGCCAGGTCTCAATATGCTGAGATTTAAAGGGAATCATAGTCCTCTTCCTCTGGCTCCAACCCAAGCCCACAGGAACTTTCTTGAAGTTTGCTACATAAGAAAATGACCATTAAAAGGTATGTTTGAACTAAAAAAGATATATTTTTGATGCCAGCATAGTTTAAAGATGTCCTTTCTCTACAGTTCCTTTGGCCAGGGACTGTCGCACATGGATAGGCCATGCGGGGGTGTAGAGGAGCTTACGAGAGATCAGAGATGATGTTCCGGGCCCGATGAGCCACTCGGGTTGTCTCCCTGCATGCATCTGCCCTTTGTCTGTGGTGAGACTGGCCGGGCTCCACAGCTGTGAGCAGGGAATCTCACTGGCTCAGACCTCGTCCCCTCCTCCCCATGGCTCCTCCTGTCTTCTCCTATCTGCATTGTTGTTGATGAGAAGGAAAGCTTTTACGTGTAGTTCAGAGCCATGGCTTCTCCCTGTGCACAGCACAAAGTCATTGGAACCTCTTGTAGGTGAGTAGTGTGTGTGTGCACATTTTGATTTACCTAGAAGAAACCACACTCATTTTAAAAACATTTATAAAGCCATCTTTACGCTTTCAATCCTCCTGTTTTCAGAGCTTTTGTCTGGAGCACTGTTAATGTTTCAGGAGGGTCCCCATAGCCCTTTCCTAGCAGACTTTTAATATTAATTATCTTTTGTCCTTCAGTCATTCTTTTATTAATTTTCTTTGTATTGGAAATAAGTCATCTATCTCCAGGTATTTAGTAAAGAATAGAGTATGGAGAATTATTTCACCCTGAAGCTCAATGTAGCAGTGCAGTAACTTCTGCAAAATATCTCCCTGCGGATATTCTGAGTGGTCATTCATTCATTCATTCATTCAATTCAACAGTTTTCATCCATGTTTACTGATGGACCCAATTAGTGTGTCTAATTCTCTGAGGATTTCTGAGCTGCTCCCACTCAGGCCTGGAGAAGGCAGACTTCCAGGTCTTCCTCTCTGTCTTTCCCTACTGCTCCACCTCTCCAGTTGGGGACGTACCCCGCAGCACACTGGCAAGCCTGTAGGCATGCTTCTCTTAGTTTGCTCAGCATAAATTTGGCTCTAGTGGGAACTGCAGCAGATCTTAGGACTATCACACCCCCAGTTACCTAGAGGAAAGGCTACACAGCACGCCTGACCACAGGCTATCCCTGAAGATAACCTCAGCTCCCACGGCTTCACAAATACCATGCCATGCTGATGTTTATCACTTTTTGTGGCACCTTGTGGAGGTCATAAATTAGTAGTTAAGTTCATGACGACAATGCTGTAACCCTGACTATTAACATTTATTAGGCAACTATAATGTGCCAAACACCATGCTAAAGACTAAAAATACTCTAGCATGTAGCCCCTCTCCTCCGCCTATGGTGATACCCGACGCAGTCCTTCATACTGAACTAGCGTCATCTCTATGACTTTGGCTGCACCTGTTTGATAAAGATAAGACAGCTGGGCTTGTTGGCTGTTGATGGTCCCTCATAGAAGGAAGGATGAGAAGGGTCATGGGAGGACTGTCACCTCAGTGTCTAGCCATTCCTACCAACTCTTACTGCATGAAGTTCTTCCCTAATTGCCTATCACCTCAGGTAGGACCTAGGGTAGATAGGTTGGGAAAGGGTTGGGTGAGGGCTTCATCTACCTGAGTTGTCATGCATACTGGGCACAGACCTTGCAGTGTGACTGCTTTAATGACACCCATACCCTCAACCCATTGCTCTGTAAGTAAGCCTAAAGCACTCAATGGCTCTCCAGAGTGAATAATGCTGGTGGATGTGAACCTCAGTTTGGTTTGGGGACCTTAGGAGAAGGTCCCCCACCCCCACCCCGGGAAGGAGTTTTAACGACAACATTTCACTGTGGAATTGAGCACATAGGATGCACATTCAGTTTTGGATTGTGCAGGCTGTGGCTAGCCTGTACTTTCAAGCATCAGTAGCGGCCCTGGCACGGCGCCTTTCTAAGGCACTTATCGAGTGGTTCCTAATGCTCAAACTCCTGCTGTCAGAGGCACACACCCTGGCTCTCCCCAGCCTGCACATTCCATGGACAGTTTTTATATTAAGTGGGCTCCTAAAGACTGCCGGCTGACTGAGGGATGGAGGAAGGCAGGGACCGTCCCTCCCCTCCCGTGCTCCCTAGTTCTGTGCTCCCTAGTTCTCCCATCTCTTCCTGTTAGTTTTACCAACTGACTGAAAAGAACAGCCTTAGCCCTGGGCAATCAGTTTTTCTCTGCCATTTAGCCATTTGGGTGGTCTTTGCTTGCTGGGGAAGGGGGTCTAGAAGTCTTCCTCAGGCTGGTCCTGTTTGGAGGCAACCATTTCCCAGCTCAGTGCCCAAGGCTGTGCTGTCTTTTTTAATGATGCTGTTTACCAAGGTACTGAGGCAATTTTGTAGGATTGCTCCAAAGCTTGCTCTGTCAAAGATAAATGTTTCCTACTGAGAATTTTTTTTTTGCTTGTATTTTTGCCCAAGGCCTTTTCCCTCTGTCTTGGTAGTTAGTCCACAGAGAGCTAGAGAGAGCTTTAAAAGATCTACTTCACTAATTCATAGCCAATTAGGCAACTTTGTTTTGAATCTGACTGGAAGGTCGCTTTGGCAGTGGGACAGAGCCCTCCTGTCTTGCACTCCAGGGGATTAAAAACCTTCCTGCAGTTAGTTAGAGAACAATTTTGTAGTGCATGGTAGAAGCAGTCCCCAGTTCAGCCTTGGCCATGACAGTAGTACATTGCGTTGTTGCTGGAGCAAGCCTTTGCTTTCTGTTACAGAGTTTCTGGCAATCTCTTTGTTTTATTCACATGGGTGCTATGCACATGAGGCTGTGCAACTGAGAACCAACATTAGTTTATTCTTTGGTGATTTCTCCATATTTCAATTTTGATCTTTTTTCTTCTTTCTTTCTCTTTCTTTCTTTCTTTCTTTCTTTCTTTCTTTCTTTCTCTCTCTCTCTCTCTCTCTCTCTCTCTCTCTCCCTTCCTTCCTTCCTTCCTTCTTTCTTTTCTTTTCTTTTCTTTTCTTTTCTTTTTTTTTCTTTTCTTTTCTTTTCTTTTGCCTCCTCAGTGTTTGGTCATCCTCAATTTTGTTAGGAAAAGACTATTCTGATAGTTTACTGCAACCATAGGCTTCTGGAAGAGGAACACTAGATTGCCACAGCTTCTTTTAGAAAGTGCCTTTGAATTTTAGCAGAATGTAAACTAGCTTGGTTTGGGGCTATATTTCAAAAAATTCAGTATAGCAAAAGTTTATTCCTGAGAAAACGGAGGCTCTCTGACTGTGTGGTTAGAGGCCCCCTTACTGTTTGCTTTTCAGTGTAGGAAAACTTGAGCAGGTTCAAACCTCTCCCTTCCTTAATCGGGAAGTTGGTAGCTTCTAAAAGGTTGCCTTGCTATGTCCAATTTAATTTCATTGTTGCAGTTTGACACTTAAAACAGCATGCTTGAAAACAAAACAGAATGAACCAAGTTCCCTGACTTTCTTTGCTGGCTTCACCTACCTGCTTCAACATTGAGGGAATAGCTTTCGATTTCCAGATTGAGTTCTTCAGATGCAGCGGACCGAAGGTCCTCCAGGACCTCACGCACTGCCTGGGTGAGGTTGTAGGGCACTGCCTTTGCAAACCTCACTCTGCTGTTAACGATCACACTCCCGTTTCTGAAGCTGAGTATTTCCAGTTGCTTAAACCCAGTAAGATTCGATCGTAGATATGGAACCAGCTGCAAAAGAATGAAAGGGTTTATTCCTAGCTCGGCCACTGCTGCCTCTCTTTGTGTTCCCATTTCCGATGCATGACCTGCATTTCACTTCTTCATTGTTGTTCTTGTTGTTGGATGTTGAGACCGGCACACCACAACCTAATGAACTATTTATAGTAATTATGTTCATATTTCTACCTTTCTGCCTGTGTTGAGATAGATGGGCAGGGATTTTCTTCATGCCTTGTGAGAACAGATGCTTAAAACAAAACCAACCAACCAACCAACCAACCAACCAAGTCAATGCTATCAGCCAAATAGTGCTAGGTTACTAATTCTTTTTAAGTGAGTATTTCAGATTGAGCCCAGGAGCCTACCAACCTATGTCTGTGTAAATGGAAGTAGTCAATTTGAAATGACCCACTGAGATAAAAAACCATGAGAACCCACCCTGTCTTTATGTCAGTGCAGTAAAACTTCATAGCATGCAGAAGGGAAATGAAAATGAGGAGTTTGGATGGAGGTCGCTGAAGCTGGTCCCAGCTAGCTGGACGGCCCTCATTGAGCAGTGCAGTAACTGGGTGGGACCTCATGCTTATCTGAACTGGGTGAGAGAGAGCACAGGCAGCTTCCTGGGGATTCCTTCTCAAATATGATGAAATCATCTCAAAAGTGTTCTCAGAGTTTCCCGTGTGTACACACGTCTTTTGTGAACCACAGCCATCTTGAAGTTCATTTTTCCAGAACTCTTTCCTGACTCTAGAAGAGTTTCTGAAAGGCAGCTGTGTATGAACAACTGGCCCGAAGGCTCAAGCTGTAAGCTTCCAGGCCTGCCTCAGCGCCACACGCCCTTCCTGTCTCTGCCCCACTAGAGCTTTGATTCTGATCTTGCTTCATGAGGTATGCTGCTTAGTCATGGAAATTGGGTAAAAACTAGAATTTTCCTGAATATTCCTTGATTGAGGAATTACCCCTATCAGATGGGTCTGCGGGGTCTGCGTCATTCATTTTAACTAATGTAGCCCACTGCAGGTTTTACCACTTCTGGGCAGGTGGTCCTGGGTTATACAAGAAAGCGGACTGAACAAGTCACGAGGAACAATCCCATAAACAACATTCCCCAGTCGCGTCTGCATCAAGCTCCTGTCGTAAGTTCTTGCCTTGGAGTCAGTCCGTCAATGAGAGACTAGAACCTGTAAGGTGAACCAGTTCCTTCCAGAGCTGACTTTGGTAAAGGGTATTTATTACAACAACAGAGAAGCAAAGTAGAATGGCCCTGTCTTGAAAACAAAATGAACCTTTCTACCTGGACTTGTTCTACTGCTCTGCTGACCTCATTCCTTTGTTTTTATTTTTTTTCTTTTCTTTTTGGTTTTTTGAGACAGGGTTTCTCTGTGTAGCCCTGGCTGTCCGGGAACTCCAGGCTGGCCTCAAACTCAGAAATCTGCCTGCCTCTGCCTCCCAAGTGCTGGGATTAAAGGCATGCGCCACCACTGCCCGGCTTGCTGACCTCATTCTTAAGTTAGCCCTGCTTTGACCTGGGGAAGGAGTTTTTGGTTTTCACCCTGTGTACCGACAATTAGCTGCTTTGTCGACCACATTAATTCCCAGAATGCAATGGCTTCATTAGTGATGATATTTTCCCAGTCTCAACGCAGCCAACCCTGGTCACGCAGACAGCTCCATCACCACAAAGTGTGCAGGGATGCTGCTCCTTTGCCTCACGTTGACAACCTGTTCTCCCTCGCTCTTTCTTCTGTCATCTCACGAGTGAAAACAGAATGTAGCAACCACTCAGCCTTGGCTTTGCAAAGGAGGAAAACTTCTTAGGGTGGCACAGCCACCTGTGGAATAAACGTGGGTCTCCAGGAGGGCATGAGAACACAGCTTCCTACCGAGAAATAAGCCTGATTCTGGTGTCGCTGTCCTTAAAGCATCCCGATCGCAGTCCCCGCTTCCCAGTTCTCCTTTACACAGCCTTTCCTTTCTTCCCCTTCCCTTCTCCTCTGTGGAGGGGGAGCCCCTCCATAACCCACCCTGGCAGCATATCACAAACCCTAAGGAAGCCACTGGGAAGCCACTGGGGTGAGGCTCATGGTGACACGGTTCCCTAAGATAGTCTCAATACTCACCCCATGCAGTGTGTGTGTGTGTGTGTGTGTGTGCAGAACAGAGAGTCTTACTTGAAAAATGTTCAAGCCACTTGATAATTTAACTTATACGAAGCATATATATTTTCTGATATTGTCAGAAATCATGTGTAAGATATGCATTGTGCATTTTATTTAATCAGATACGACTGTTGCAGCCATCACCGGGTTCAACCTTTATTACCACACTTTTTTTTATTATACATGTAGGAACAAAATTAAGATGTGAGTTTGAGGATGCCTATTATCAAAATATACCCACTGTGAAAATCTTCTCACTTTATATGCCCAGGATCAGGGATGACATACAGCCATTTACATCAACCTGAGAGCTTTCATACCTGAATGCTCCTCCTCTTCCATTCTGGGCAGCATTGGCTCTGTGTGCTGTTAGATTCCAAGCTCAGTGTTTCTGTCTTGGACTATAGTGTTTCTGTATCAAGTTTGGAATAAAAATATTGAGGGAGAACCAACCCTAATAAGGAGAATTTAAGGATAAACTCCTCACTGCGGGACTAGGCAGTCCCCTCCCTCTGTGGCTAGACAAGGTAGCCCAGTTAGGGGGAAGTTGCCACACACAGGCAACAGAATTGGGGACAAGCCTCTCTCCAGATCGGGGGAGGGGACATGCATGTGCAGGGGAGGGGTTTGTTATGGAGGGACTCCTCCTTCACAGAGGAAAAGGGAAGAGGGGAAGAGAGGAAAGGCTGTGTAAAAGGAGAATTGGGGGGCGGGGCCTGATATTGGGATAAAAAGTAAGTAAATACATAAATAAATAAAGGAAAAAAAAAGAGGACAAACTTGTTCCTCTGACTGCCCACCATAGAATTCATTTCCTTGGTTGGAATCAGATCGCCTCAGAACTCTAGATGGATGCCTTCTGCAACAGTATAGCGGCCTAAATGCTCCTCTCCTCTTACCCTGCATTGCTCAGGATGAGCAGTGATCACCATGTAACCGTAAAGCTGACAGCAGAATGAACAACGAGCCCCAGCAATGGGAGAAAGCCATGCCACACCCACTCACCAGGTCTGTGAATCGTTGTTCCAGGGCTTGGTACTCCAGAGAACTCTTGTTGAACAGGTCATAGGAGAAGGGCATGTTAGCAACTCGCAGGCTGAAGAATACCACTAGCTCGTGGCCCGTGGTGGCGATAGTCTCAGAGCTGGTGGTGATGTACTGTAATGTTGGGGTGGGCGTGGTCATCTCTAAAAACTGACCGGAGGCAGAATCATATCCACTCAGTTCTGATATGTCTAACAAGGCAGGTGTGTCAGACACACCCATTTCATCTAGGTCTTGGACTGGATCGTGGCTGCTTGTGATTAACTCTTTGTCACTGGGAGATGCAGGCCAATGTGACACTTCCAGAGGCAATTGGCGGATGGTAGAATAGTCGATAGTGGGGAGAGTGACCTTGGGGAGGAATGCTGTGGCCATCAAGGGAGGGGAGCTTTGATCGTCCAGAGAGAAGATGCCAGGTGTAAAGGAAGGTAGATTTTCTGATCCGGAAGTCCAGGCTGATACAGGTGGAGACCGAGAACTGTCTTTGGAGGACACGCCTGATGCCATTTTATGTCCAATTATTTCCACCCAAAAAGAAAATAAAAAAAAAAAAAACAAAGTTAATCAACCTTAAGGAATGATACCACATTTACACTGAAAATTTCAATCATTTTCTAAAAAGGAGATTGGTACAGAAAGGACAGGCAATGCTGTATCCAAACCTACGGAGATAAAGCATGGGTCCCTGGACTCACTTTATCCAGACCCCAAGTTCTACATATATGAGATGAGGAGAGCATCAGTTAATTCAACTTTCTAGGACTACTGTCTTGGTAGACTTAGCACACCTGCAGATCAGATAAAAGGGTTACTGAGCACCACAGTAGAGTTGGACTAGACCACGGTTGGTGCTGGCATAGATTTAAAGCCACACCCTCACCTAGAACGTCCAGACAACTTTCTGCAGCTTTGGTTCAGAGATTTTTATTCGCCTTCTTATACTGCAAACCTGAATTTTGCACAGCTAAACTTTTTTTGGATTCGATGATCACATTTTGGTAGCCTTATGACCTAAAATTCTACTACTTTTTGTTTTTTTCAGAACTGGATGTTCAGATTGAATAAGTGGACTGTTTGCAGACTGGTGTTGAGGATGTTAAGGTATGGATGATGCATATTTGGACTTTATAGTGAATGTGCAACTTGGTAAGTATTTGATAATATTTCAAGCCTTTTCGTTGCTTTCACATAGGACTGCTGAAGTCCATTCCATTTTTTGGTACAAAATTAAAAACAGTATTTATGAACCAAGAAAGTAGTTATATGAACCTTTCAGATAGAGAGATTGATGGATTATTAAGGTAGTCCAAGAAACCTAAATCCTGAGCCACTGATTGCGCTTAAGGGACTCGGTGAATAAAGGAGGCAATTTTCTATGATTACTTCCAGTGGCATTTTGGCAAATCTGTGGGAAAGTTCTGCTGAAACCTGCATGCTAAGTATGATGAATGGTCTGTCTGAACGCAGATAGAATCTTTGGACTTGCACTCAAATAATTTACCACAGTGCAATCACCAAAACTGAAACTCCAAGTTCTAAACAGCTCTGAGAGGCAGAGTCATATAAGCTTTATTACTTTCTTAAAATAAAACCTTACTATTGGTCGAGCTATGCTTCCATAACGGGAGGAACCCCTTACTCGTTGTCCTCAGCACAAAGTTCCTAGATGTGTAACCGTGGTTCAGTCAACTGCCAGAAATAATATTTGCTGATGTCTGTTATCTCTGTGTATATAAGCTGAGATTTTTATTCAAATCATTTCCTATGAGCTGAATGCTTGCATACCTCTCAAATTCATGTGGAAAACTGTTCTCCCACAATACATTTGGAGATGAGACCATAGGGAGGGAGGGAGGGAGGTTGTGAGAAAGGAGCTTTTGTTGGATGATGTTGGTATTGGTACCCTCATCTGAACAGATATGAGGGACTACAGAAGGCATCTGTCACACCCATGAGCAACCCAGGGGACATCCTATCACCAGGGATCCAGTCCGTCAATAGTAGCTTGATTTTGGAATTCCTTTGTTTTAACTTTTAAAAATTATTCTTCTTTCATATAGTACAATCTGACCACAGTATTTCCTCCCCCCTCTCTTCCCTGTCTCTCCCTGAAACTCTATCCACTCCCCTTCCTCTGTTTCTCTTCAGAAATGAATATCTACCGAACATGGCATATCAAGATGCAGTAAGAACAGGCACTTGCCCCTTGTTAAAGCTGGACAGCGCAACCCAGTATGAGGAAAATGGGCCCAAAAGCAGGCAAGGGGGTCAGAGACAGCCCCTGATTGCACATTTAGGAGTCCTGTAAGAAGACTAACTGTAACATATGTGTAGCGGGCCTAGGTCAGAGCCATGCAGGCTCCCTGATAATCAGCTTAGTCTCATTGGGTCCCTATAGATCCGGGTTAGTTGATTCTGTGGGTTTTCTTGTGGTGTCATTGACTCTTCTGGCTCCTACAATCCTCCCCACCTCCCCTCTTCCCTGGGAGTCCCTGAGCTCTGCTTAGGGTTTGGTTGTGGGTCTCTGCATCTGCTTCCATCAGTTGCTGAGTGAAGCCTCCCTGGTGATGACTGGGCTAGGCCCTAAGCTAGATTTTGGACTTCTTTCACAGTAGAATGTACAACTATACTTCTGTTGCTTAATTTAGTTAGCATACAATATTTTGTTGTAGCTTGTTCTCAGTATCTGTGCAAGGCATGGGAATGAGTAAATTGAAAGTGTCTCAGTGCTAGTTATGATTGGGTCTGACTTCTTTTTATACACACACACACACACACACACACACACACACACACACACACATAATTGGATATTTTACTATTTACATTTCAAATCTTATCTCCTTTCCCGGTTTCCCCCTCTCCCAGAAACCCCCTATCCCATCCACCCTCCCTCTGCTTCTATGAGGGTGTTCCTCCACCCGCCTACCCACTCCTGCCTCCCTGTCCTTGATTCTTCCACAGTTGAGCATCTATCGAGCTTTCATAGGACCAAGGACGTTTTCTCCCATTGATGCCAGACAAGGCCATCCTCTGCTACATATGCAGCTGGAGCCACGTGTACTCCTTGGTTGGTGGCTTAGTCCCTGGGAGCTCTGGGGGGAGGGTCTGGTTGGTTGATATTGTGATATTGTTTTTCCTATGGGGCTTCAAACCCCTTCAGCTCCTTCAGTTCTTTCTCTAATTCCTCCATTGGGGACCCTGCACTCAGTCCAATGGTTGGCTGTGAATATGGGCCTCTGTATTTGTTAGGCTATGGCAGGGCCTCTGAGGAGACAGCTATATCAGGCTCCTTTCAGCAAACATTTCTTGGCATCCACAACAGTGTTTGGGTTTGGTGACTGTATGTGGGATGTCCCCCTAGGTGGGACAGTCTCTGGATGGCCTTTCCTTCAGTCTCTGCTCTACACTGTCTCTGTAATTGCTCCTGTGAATATTTTGTTCCCCTTTCTAAGAAGGACCGAAGCACCCACACTTTGGTCTTCCTTCTTGAGCTTGTGGTCGGTGAATTGTATCTTGGGTATTCGGAACTTTTGGGCTAATATCCACTTCTCACTGTGTGCATACCAAGTGTGTTCTTTTGCGATCGAGATAGCTCACTCAGGATGACATTCTTCAGTTACATCCATTTGCCTAAGAATTTCATGAATTTATTGTTTTTAATACCTGAGTAGTACTCCATTGTGTAAATGTACCACATTTTCTATATCCATTCCTCTGTTGAAGGACATCTGGGTTCTTTCCAGCCTCTGGCTATTATAAATAAGGCTGCTATGAATGCAGTGGAGCATGTGTCCTTGTTATATGTTGGAGAATCTTTGGCTATATGCCCCAAAGTGGTGGAACTCCAGAGAATCAAGTAACCCTATTAAAAATGGGGTACAGAGCTAAACAAAGAATTCTCAACTGAGGAATATCGAATAGCTGAGAAGCACCTAAAGAAATGTTCAACATCCTTAGTCATCAGGGAAATGCAAATCAAAACAACCCTGAGATTTCACCTCACACCAGTCAGAACGGCTAAGATAAAAAACTCAGGTGACAGCAGATGCTGTGGAGGATGTGGAGAAAGAAGAATACTCCTCCACTGCTGGTGGATTTTGAGCTGGTACAACCATTCTGGAAATCAGTCTGGCGGTTCCTCAGCAAATTAGTCTGACTTCTTCGTGTCATGCATTTGGATCTGTGCTTCTGGGCTGTGCACTCTGTGCTCCTACAGATGATGGGGGCTGGGAAATGAGAGGCGTGGAGGATGGTGATGGAGGACTGTGATGGAGGACGGTGATGGACAGCTGGAGTGCTCTGGGACCAGCAGCTCACCACCTGCTCCTTTCTCACTCGACAGACTTGAACCAGCTTAAGATAGGCGTGCTTCATGTCGTCAGTCAGGGACTTTGTACATTTCTCCCTCTGTGGCATCTTAAGACTTCACATGCACAGTGAACCTGCCTGAGCCGGCTCAGTGACATAACAGATGAGCATTGAAATGAAGGCCGCACCAACTGAAATACTTGTATGCTAAAAAATTCCTCATGTGTTCATGGAAAATTAAAATTTGCCTCCAATATTTTATTTTTCTTTGCTAAATCTAGGAACCCTATTTAAATGTGCTTTGCATTTTCTCTTAATCTCAAAACTAAAAAAAAAAATTTAAAAGGAGTTTTTTTTTTTTTTTTTTAAATAGCTCAAGACTGATTCTACTGAGGCATTAGTCAGCTCCTCTAGGGGGAAAATTATTCCAACCTTGCCATGACTTCTAATGTAAGTAGTTATGCCTTTACCTGATTCTTATGCAAACATGAGACATGGCAATGACACAGGCTATTCTATTATAAGTTTGAAATGCTGCGATAGGAAGTCAAGAGCTATAGCAAGGACACTTATTTCACTACGGAATATGAAAAATAAAAGACTCAGAATAACGATGTTAAGAGAGAGAGTGTGTGTATGGGTCCTACAAAGTGGTGAAGTGTTTGTGCATAGTGGGGCTCTAGCCTAAAGCCCAGCTGAAGGCAGAGAGGAGCGGGTTATTTCCATCCCTTTCTAGGCAGGAGCTTCTATTCAAAGTCAAGGCCACAGTTAAAATGGTCCAGCTCAAAGTAGATGAACATGGGAAAGCTGACACCCAAGGGAGAGAGGCCAACAGCTGAAGGTGAGATTGCGGGATGGTGGGAGTGGGCTGGGTGTGTGTGTGCGGGTGGGGGAGGGTGGGGTGGGGGAGGGTGGGGTGGGTGGGGGTAGGTGGGTAGTCATGCAGGAAGCCAGAAGAAGACAAAGAAAAAGAGAGCAGGCTGAAGGAGAGACGCAAGCAAAAGACTGTATCACATCCGACCCGTCGGGCATAAGCCTCAAGCATTTGCCCATTTCAAGTTGAAACAGTCTAAGAAGACATTCTCTGATATCCTTCAGATCTTCAGTTGGCACAGCCAGCACGTTCTTAGTTTTATATGAAACACTACTTTTTAAATTACAATCCCTTTCCTATGATAGAGCTAGGAAATGTGTTGTTTATTAATTCATTTAATGACTAAATAGGTATGGAGAGCCTCCCATGTGCTAGTCCTGGTGCTCAGATGCGTCAATGAACAACACAGCTGTCGGTCTCCGAGAGATGACTACGTAGTGGCGGGAGCGAGAAAAATAATCCTTCAAGTAACACATCAGAAGATTCAGAATGACAGGTGGGGGTAAGAACTCTGGAAATAAACCCAGTGGGAGCGGAGTTAAAGGATCAGCTGCACAGCAGAAGCGAAGGACGAGGACGTAGGGAGAACATCTTGTGCAGGGGACCCCTAGCTTGGGGGCAGGGAGACCCCATTGAATGGTCCAGTATCTGCCAGTGGTCCTGGCAGCTGAAGATGGAATTCTCCTAGACATCCTTTCTTAGGATTGTTCAATTAAAATGAAGAAGTAATCCAAGGGAGTGGGAGAAATGGTTACCAAAACAAAACAAAACAAAAACACAAGCCAACAAAACCATCAGAGACAGCTTCTGGAAAATGGAGACGGCACTGCTAAGGAGAACAAGACTGGATGTGGGCGGTGGCTCGCAGATCTTCACTGACTGCTAAGCCTGCCACTTTTCTGAATTCTAACTGGAAAAAAAAAGTGTAATACCCCCCCCTCCCCCCGCCTTTCTCCCTTTCTGTCTGTTCTTTAGAAACAGGCTAAATTCTAAGCATGCACTCTCTGACACTGTAAAATTCATTTCTCTGCCGAATACTCCTTCAGCTGCCTGTTACCCCATGGTTTCTCTTTCAATCGCCCATAAGATGATTCTCAAGCTTAAAAAGAGAAAAAGGATTAGTTTTGTCTAATTCTACAGGAAGCATGGACGTCACCAAGCCCTGTGACAGTGTGAGGATTTTTACAAAATAGTCTTACACCTTCATTCGTGGATAACTGGCAAGTGAAAAAAAAATGTCTGCCTTTGACTTTTATTTATAATGGCAAAATTTTCTGGAGAATGTATTACAAAGCACAAGAGGAAACCTGGGGCAGAGGGAATCGGGGGGAAAGACGGGAGAATTCTGAAGAAGGCCAGGGAGTGTATTCCACAAGGCTGAGGGGTTAGGTGCTCCCTCCTAAGAAAGAGTCTTGAAACTGAGGAGCCTCATCGCTAGGTGTTTATAGATGCTACACTGAAAATTCTACTGAGATGCTAAGGGGAACTAGCAATAAATAGAAGGCTAACCTGAGGAGAACAAAGTGCAAATTCATGGCAATCAGGAAATAAAGAGCTAACAGTACACCTGCAGGTATAATCTGAATGCTAACTATTGATTTAATGATAGTTGTATTGTTTACCAAAGCTTTGGTAGGGAAGGCTGAAGGGATCAATCTGAAAGAAACTGAAACCACCAGCTTCAGAAAGTCAACAAATAAGTGATTTCTTTTTAACAACTAGAGGAAGAGTGACTGCCGGGAAGACAGCTGAGCTCAAAGGCAACATTTTAAAGTTAGGGGCCTCACAGAAAGCAGGCGTGACAGACCACCCTTCCCTATGGTTTAACTTAAGAGACTTAAGAGACTTAAGACACTCTCTTGAGTGTGGAGACGGTTGCAGATTCAAACGCAGTTCTAGAAACGAACACAGAAGTGACATCAGTGAGAAAGCCACAGAGCAAGAACCCCCATCAGTCTGCTCCTTCAGGACAGTGACACAGACTGGTGGGCCAGCAGAACGGATTTTTCCCGAGACGCTGGAAAATTGACTAGTCTTGCTTAGCAATCACGGGGCTGTTTAATTACGAAAACCTGGCCAGATCTCAGAGCTCAGCAGTGAACAGCAGCGAGGTATTTTTTACTTTTCCTGTTTCCCTCTGTTCTGAGGCTCAGCGGTAGCCTGGGAAACAGCAGTCCTGATCCTCAGTACCAGGACTTCCGCAAGCAGAACGGTCCTACTGAAGAAAGAAGAGTAATTATTTGTTTTGACCTGTCTTTTGACTCCCTGGAAGCCAGACTCAAAAGGCCTGCTTTTCCCCCAGCTAAGCAGGACTCTCCTGAGGCTGAAGCGGCTACCTGCAGGGTGCCTGTTGGAACCACAAGGCACATGGACTAATTGCCTCTGTGTGAAGCAGTGGCAGCAGCAAGCACAACAGCCCCTAGCCGAAAACTCTGAGGGGGGAAAGGCAGAGGAAGAGTAGCTCGGAGGGACAGCTCTGTCCTGTGGAGAAGAAGCTGGCTCTCAGGTTTAGCCTGTCTCCTCTGAGAGGACATAAATTCACACAAGTTTCAAGCCCAAGCTTATCGAAGGCAGAAACTCCAGCAACTATTTTTCTCCATGTATGCATCTTTTCATGTAAACAATTTACATAAATGGAATAATTCAGTGTGGTGATAACGTTTTTTCTGAAAAGTATCTTTTGACCCCCAAGGAAGAGTACTCTTCCTAGACCTCACGGCCAAGCTGATAATGTGCTTGCGATTACTTGAGGGTACTTAACCCACAGTCCTGCGTACTTAGCTTGTATAAATTTAACGTGCCTTTAAGAGAACAATGTAACTAACTTCACTATGTCTTGGATTTCCCATGCAATCAGAGTTTACCACTTCAGCCAAGTGCATAATTTTGATCTTGACTGACATACTTTTTCATGAGCTTCCTCACCCAACAGAACAGAGTTTGTATGTGTTGTGGTTGAAAACAACATATGGATATAGGCTTGCGGTGTGTGTGTCTGTGTGTGTGTGTGTGTGCTTGAGTCCTATTCTAGGTTCAGTAAAGTAACTTCTTCCCTTGAAAAGTCCTGTTAAAAATCTCTGAAAGTGATCTCATACCTTTTCCATACTACACTTTCTGTGCTGTTCAAAGAACACAGATCAAAGCTCATTGTTCCGGATGGGCACAATTACAGCCCACAACACAGGCAGCAAGGACATCAGACATATATGAAGGACTGCAGACAATCCAGTAACCACAGACAACAGTTAGAAGTCACAGGGAGAGAGGTGGAGAATTTGAATTTGAGCTTGTTCTTGGCCAAACTAATACAACAGGCAGTTTCTGTCTCCATTCCTGAACAGCGCATAGATGCCCGTTGCTGCCTCCTCTGAGGTTTCTTTAAGGCTCCAATTAGCCAAGTTTTCAGTATATGGAATGTTGGAGTTGACTTTTCTCACTCACCGTAACCTTCAGGAGAGTCCTCTCAGCTGTTATCACTATGTGGAGTGACACCTATCATTTAAGATTTCTGAGAAGGAACATTTTACCTCAGTTTTGAATTCCTCCATTATTTAGCGGTCCAAATCAGTTCTGCATACCACTACTTGTTCTAAAATAGTTGTGGTAACTAATTTAAAAAGCTTTTAGTTATTCAATCTGTGAAGATTTTCTCACATATATCATCGAGATCTTTGTTAGGGTCAGCACCTCCATGTTTACTGAAGCCAAGCTATGGAAGTACCCTAAATGTCCACCAAAAGTCACACTGATAAAGTGTGATGTGTACACACTTTAAAAAGTTCTGTTTCAAACTTTAAGACAGAAAATATGCCTGTGATTATATACCCAAGGACAGCGTGTTCCAAGAAATAAGCCAGGAACGCAAAGAGATACCTCACAATCTCATGTATATGTAGAATCTTATGACGTCAAACCCATGCAAGGACAGAGTAGGAAGGTTGTTATGTAGAGTTTAGGAATTGTGACATGACAGACATTTGACAAAGAACACAAAATTTCACCTAGGTAAGAGGGAAGTTCAGATCCTACCATGGTGACTATAGTTAAAATTACACTTTCGTATTTACCGAAAGAGTTCAAGTGTTTCAATAACAAAATGGTAGTGCGTATATTTTCACAACTGAACTGTTGATATGTGTGTATGAATATACTTCAATGTATATAGATGATAGATGCATGCAGTCCTCTTTGTCAACAAAAGTTCTGCATTGAGCACCTCCATGTTTACCACAGAATGGAAATATGCTAAAAATCAACTTAATAAGCTGAGACTTTTATTCCTAGACCCCAGGGCACTTCATCCATACTTTCTTACTACATTAGTCCCATGTCTATAGCTAAGGGATTGGGTTGGCGCAGTGGGAGGAAAGAGCGCCTGTTCTGCTGTAGATGTTCTGCAGATGATTCTCAGTCAGTGTTTCTACTCTCCTAAGACATTTTATAAACTCCCAAACTGATTATATTGTCTGTGCTTCTGATGATGTGACTTCCTGAGTACTTGTATCAGTCTAGTTGTGTGTTGTGTGTGCCTCGAGTGATCAAATTTGCAGTTAGAAGATGCAACCCAAAGCTGCAAGGACAAGTGCTCCGACCAGTGCTGACCCGGACAATGAAATATGCACATACGCTTTCTTTCCTTCCTTTTAAAAAACACTGAATTCTCTCTTAAATCATCAATCAAAAGTTAGCATTTACACATCCCTCTCACTAAATAGAAATGCTGGAGCTTTGGAATATTGTTAAAAACCACTGCTGCTAAGCCCAGAACCACGGGACACCTTTTCTATCTTCATTCTGAAAACTGTGATCTCTACTTATTTTCAATTTAGAATCAGTCCCTGTATAGGAAAACTGCATACATTTGGCAAAGAGCCAACCTATGTTTTTTCTTGATTTGTTGGTTGATTGCTAATGTTTTTTTCTTCCTGGAAGACATTGTACCATAGAACTGATCTTCAGTGAAGTCATTTTAAAGAACATAGTCATGTCAATCTGTCTTTTTTAGCTCTAATTTTCTTTCTTTTAAGAAATATTTACGTATTTATTTTAATTTTCTATGCACATGACTGTCTGTGTATATGTTTTTGAGCTACCTGCATGCCTGGTGCCCAAGGAAGTCAGGAGAAGGGGGTTGAATTCCATGAAACTGGAGTTATCAATGGTTGTGAGCTACCATGTGAGAACTGGGAATCAAACCCAAGTCCTCGGCAAGAACAGCAGATGCTCTTAATCACAGAATCATTTCTTCAGTCCCCTGTGGCTCTAATCTCCAAAGTGAAGTGACTGTATATATATATATATATATATATATATATATATATATATATATATATATATATATATATTTCCCGCCCCTGCCTTATCTTCTCCTTCTTGCTCTGATCCTGCTCACTCCAGCCCCACAGTTTTTTTTTTTTTTTAATTATTTGTTTCTCATTACAGATGGTTGTAAGCCACCATGTGGTTGCTGGGATTTGAACTCATGACCTCCAGAAGAGCAGTCAGTGCTCTTAACTGCTGAGCCATCTCACCAGCCTATCTATCTATCTATCTATCTATCTATCTATCTATCTATCTATCTATATGTGTGTGTGTGTGTATATGTGTATATGTATATGTGTATGTGTATATATATATGTGTATATATATGTATGTGTATATATGTATGTGTATATATGTATGTGTATATATGTATACATATATTCTCTTTACTGACAACTCCATATGCATCTAAGAATACAATAAAGATTAATAGTAAACAAAATTTGAATTTAGTATCATGAAGAACTTGCAAATATAACATGGTAGTTGTCAGCTTCCAAGACGGCTACTGGCAGTCCTTTCCCAAGTAGTCCATACCCCTCACCTCCTTCCATATTTCATAGGAATGATTTCTAAAAAAAATCCTATGAAATGACATATGGTTTGGGGACTCAGGCATTTGCAATAGATTAAATTTATCCTTGATGTAAACTAATAACCAGCAGAAATGACTCCTGGGAGGAATTGTTTATTTTGTCTTGTGGTTTCTGAGAGGTCAGTCTGCGTCACTCGGCTGCATGTCTCTGAGCCAGTTGTTAAGTCGAATGTCGTGGTGGCAAAAGTATGTAGCTGTGAGGGAGCCAGCGGAGAACAGGGCAGTGCCAGAACCCTGCTTGCTCCCGTGTTCCTTTATACTCCAGTTGGGTCCCCAGCCCAAGCAATGATGCTTCCCATTGAAGGCGGCCCTGCTCCTGTCACTTATCTTTTCTGAACTACCCTCACAGCCTGCCAGAAGTATGCCTTGGTCTGCTTGGTGAGTCAAAAGCAAGTTAAGGAAAAAATTAATTACCAGGGCTGGAGAGATGGCTCAGGAGTTCAGAGCCTTGTCTGCTCTTTCAGAGGTCCTGAGTTCAATTCCCAGCAACCACACAGTGGCTCACAAGCGTCTGTAAAGGGATCCAATGCCCTCTTCTGGTGTGTCTGAAGATGGCCACAGTATACACATATAAATAAAATTAATTAATTGATTACTGTAGGTGTAGAAGTGGATCAATTGTTCTGTATAAAGAGAGTTGTCATGGCATGGGAACACGAAGCTGCCTGGCAGGAGGCTATGTGAAAGGACTGAGCCATTGACTGACTATACCTCAGGAAGTGATTCCAGCAGTGATGTCATCACTCCAGCAGTGATATCATCACTCCAGCAGCGATGTCATCACTCCAGCAGTGATGTCATCACTCCAGCTGTGACATCATCAGGCACACATATTAAGTCTTAGAAGCTGTGTAGCCTTCCACTGACATCTTGACATCAAACCAATGGAAGGCTCTAAGCTACCTAACCATGCATTCACTCCTAGATTTCCAAAGTACCAAGAAGAGATAACTTGATTCTACTGCTGCCTTAAGCTGTGAAATTTAGAAACATTTTATATGCAGCAGGGAGACCACTGCACACAGATATCATTAAATCCAGTGTGACAGGGCTTCTTCACCTTGCCAGATTTCATCTCTGGCTTTTATTATATAGTAAAGAAAGAATTTGGCTACAGGTTTAGAATAGTTACTTTGAAACATGCTTACATGATAGGAACACACTAGAATATGTACAATATGTTAGAATTGATGCTTCCAGCATTCTGATATTCAGTGGGGCTATTAGTTATCAGTTTCCTGTTTGTAGGGAAGTGTTTGGAACAGGATATATGTTTACACTTATTGTATTTATTGCTTATGCAGGAAGGAGTATTACTCCCAGCATGGGACATTGAACTAATCTGCATTCCAGAATTTTCCATCCCAATTAATCAGTATTTTTTTTATAAAATACTGATTTTATTTACTATAATGAGCATAAACAAGAATATGACCCAATCAATACACATTTTCAAAATAGGTAATGCAGTGATACCACATGAAGAACAAATGAAATTTACTATGTAGCCCAGGCTGATCGTGAACATGCTATGTTGCCTAGGCTAGCGTCAAGCTTTTTGTCTTAGAAGTTTGCAGTACAGGTGTGAGCCACCACTCTTGTCTCACATTCATATTTACGTGCAAATATTTTCAATATCATTGCCGATTCCAATGCTATGAAATATCCCATTTCAGATGATACAATGCCACAGAAATATCTTGATTTCACCATTACAAGGCAATGGTTTTCTGAAATGTTGGTAAATTTTTACAACAAATTTAAACAAAACAAAACATAATTTGCTTTTAATTTACCAATTAGTTTTTTTGCTAGAAAATTCAAAGTTGATTAAGATGTGGTAACACATACTTTGAAAACTATGCTTAACTGAAAAAAGCCCTGAGAAAATGTGAATGCCTTAAGTGTCTAGTCTGGAGTCTCTAGTGCATCTTCAAGGTGATCTGACTGACGGGTCCTGTGGCTTTGAGGCAATCAGATAGAATACCTGAAGCAATGCATAGTTTTTTTGTTCATATAACACAGAGGATTTTCATCACAGGGAATATAAACCATTATTTCTCTGTAGATACTGAAAAATTTTATGTCTATTTTATACCTTTGTTTCCACAGTTATGATTGGTAATCATGTGTTGTTTAAATTCTCTTTTGAACTGTTCATAACATCTCGTTTCCTTATTAATGCATATGCTAAATGTAGCTCTTAGACCATTAATCTTCTTATTACATAAGAGTGGTTTTTATTTTTAGTATTCTAATAAATATCTACTTTAGGAGAAGTCTAGGTGTGGACACATGTAGTTTTTATTATCATATATATGAATGTTTGCCAGGCTACTATAAAGCAAATGAGGCTAACATGACGATAGGATGTGGATTCCTCTCAGTAGCACACGGATACATAGAACATTTCATCCAGAGGCAACAGGATTCGGATTCCTCTCGGTAGCACACGAATGACCTCCAGGATATAGTTAAATGATAGGCCACAAATAAAGACACAGTGAAGTAAAAACAATTAAATAATAGTATGTCTCTCTTTTAGATCGCTACAGAACAAAACTAAAACCGTAGGAGAACAACATAAAGTTCAGGCAACATGCTTTCAAATGACCAATGGTTAGTCAAAGAAAGTAGAATGGAACGCCATATAGGCCTTGAAACAAACGAAAATGAAAATGCAATGTATCAACATCTGTGCAACCTGTCTGCCATCAAAAACTAGAAAACAGTAACAGCATATTGAGGCCAATAAGGCAAACACAAGCCAAATCCAAAATTAGAGGGAAAAGCACAAAGACCAGAACAGAAATTTAAACCAAGTTACTTTTTTTTTAAAAAAAAAGATAAACAAAATTGCAAATCTTTTGCTACACTAACCACATTTTATTTTTTCTCCTGTTTGAGCTCTTGCCAGCATGTATGTCTACTGTATGAATATCACACATATGTAGTGCCCCTGGAGGCCAGAAGAGGGCGACAGAGCCTGTGAAACAGGAGTTACACATTGTGGTCAGCCACAATGTGGATGCTGGGAATTGAACACACTGAGATCCTTCACAAGCATTTTTAACCCCTGCCCTCCCCTATCTACATTTTAAACTTATTTAAACCAATCATTCTCCAAATACTTACTGAATACCTATTGCATGTCTGAATACAATTTGAATCAACCATAAGAGCTGAATTTAGAATTATTGTTTAGACATCTAGACTTAAAGTAAGACCAAGGACTGGGGTGAAAACCTAATGGGCCAAATTTATTTAATCCAGGGTGATTTCTACAGAGACTCAGTGTTTAAAAGTTTGCCAGATTGTGAGACTGATGTACTACCTACTGTGCTAATGAGGCACGCAGTCAGGACTCCTAGTGGAGGGATGAGGATACCCAGAAACCTTCAACCAAAAAGTTGCCCTGCCTACAAGAAGTGCAGGAACAAAGATGGGGCAGTGGCTGAGGGAACAGCCAGCCAATGACTGGCCCAACTTGAGATCCACCCCACGGGCAAGAACAGATTTCTGACCCTATTAAATGATACTCTGTTATGTTTGCAGACAGGAGCCTAGCATAACTGCCCTCTGAGAGGCTCCCTCCTAGCAGTTGCCTGAAACAGATGCAGACACCCACAGTCAATCACTAGATGAGGCTCTCTGGGAGTTTTGTGGAGGAGTTTTGGGAAGGATCGAAGGACCTGGAGGGGATGGGAACTACACATAAATAAATAATAAATGGAGAAAAAAAAGAAGAGTTTGGTAGTCTACTGTTTTTGTTTTTCTAATTTCAAGCTTTCTATACATTAAGAGAACATTAAAGAGAAAACAAAAAAGCACTCGATGTGGAACCCTGACCCATTTCTGCCTTGACTTCATTCATTCATTCATTCATTCATTCAACAAACATGTATTGTCTAAGTGGCTTTATGTCCATAACTGTACTAGAGTGCAATAATAGCTCCCATTTTTTTAAAGTACTTGGAACATGCCAGGCCCAGCTGTAAGCACTGCACATATTTAAGTAGTCCTCCGAAGAACTCTATGATCATTTCAAAGATGGAAAACTGAAGCATAGAGGGAAGTTGTTTGCAGGCCTGGGTTGCCGGTACTCAAGCTTGAGTTTGAGTGCCGCCTCTCTGCACTGTGGAGGCTCCGGTGGTTTATATAACAGGTGTTCTGCCTGCCTCCAGGAAACCTTCAGCTTCGCGCGTCACTCATCTAATACCAAGCATATAAGATTCTGCAAAGGGGAGTATGTCGGAGCTCTGGTGTACGTAAAGGAAGGCCTGTGTAACTGTGAAATGAAGTTCCCTGTTTGCTTTAGAGTATTATCAATAAAGCTGGATGAAAGAGAAGAATTCGAGAACGCTAGAATGTGCCATTAACTGCATTTTGAAGAAACACAAGCTGTGACCATTTGTAAAAACTGAAGCCTCTTGTGCTGGAGATGCCCTCCTGGCTTCTCAAGAGAGCCGCTTCAGAAAACAGCTCTGAATAGTTTGAACTTCAAAGAGTTATTTTTAAGAAAATGCAAACATTTTCTACAAATTGCAGAATTGTTTACTTCACAAAATATTTTCATAAAATCATCCTGAGAAATATCGAAGGTATGTTTAGTGAGAGTTTTCTTAATTGTAAAACTAATACTTTACATGAAGGTAAGGTTGACTCTCTAGCCCTTCAGAGGATTACATGAACATAAGGTTGACTCTCCAGCACTTCAGAGGATACCCAGAAATTTGATATTTGTGCAATTAAAAAAAATAGTAAATGAAAAATCAGTAAACATAAACATTTTGGAGAAAAGTCAGGATAGTTTTGGGAAGTCAGGAAGCTGTAAAACCAGAAATGAACCAGATTTCCACGAAATGTCTTTATTAGATGTGCTTGTGTTAAGAGTATGTGCTCTCCCCAGAGCAGAGCCTGGGTATTTCGTGGGCACTGTGTTTCACCGACTGCCGTGCAATGCGTCCACTAATAGTTGTGTTAGGCTGCAAAGGAGCAGCTCACAATTAGGAGCCAGGGATCAGTTAGTAGTGTAGCAGTCAGTTAGTGGTATGTGCCAAGTTCCTACATCAAGCTGAGAAGATGTGTTATAAAACGGATAGGGGACCTGGCCACGTCCCAAGTGTAGTTAGAATGAAATGAGCTCCAATTTGAGCCTGTCTCTGAAATACTGAAAAAGTTAAAGGAAAAAAAAAGTTCATGTCAGAAAAAAATTGGGGAAAAATTATATGACTTTAAAAGGTTAGCGTCTTTTCAGTGAATTGCCGAGTGTCACCTGGCAGCTTGCTGGGACCATCTAAGTTAGAGATGCTTTAATTTTCATTGTCTCTGACAGAGCCATTTTATATGGCAGCTTGCTGGGGGCCATCTAACCTTAGAGGATGCTGCTATACTTTTCATGGTTGCTGACAGAGCAATTTTGTGTGTTCACAATCTGTAGAAAAATAATGATAATGCAAATATCTCTAGTCCATAGAGATGGGGGCAAACTTTATCTGATGAAGATGACTTTCTATTCCCCTGAGAAAGAGTGGTTTAAACTCTGCATTTTATTACAGATATTTATTGGTTTTGCACTAATATGCAGGGTTTTTTTTTGGTCAGCATTCCTGATTGCCTCATGGATTTGGCAAATGATTTTTAAAGTGGGCCAATTAGCAAATATTCTAGTCGAAACAGGCCTATGGTCTCTAGAACCACAAACACACTGCTGCAATCTAGCATAGTAAAGACAAGTGTACAGCAGAGGGCATAATGACATCCATTTGAGTTGGATATAATTTCTGCACAACACAAATATTTTACCTTTAAAAATCTTTTCCAGGAAAAAAAATCTTTTCCAGGTAAGTACACATATAAAAATATGCCCAGTTTACAGAATGTACAAAGCTGGTGTGTGTGTGGGGGAGTCAGAGTATGAACCTTGGGAATAGTTCACCAACTCCTTCATTTATATTTGGTCTGTTCTACAAATTCTCTTTGAACTGAAAGTGCTATCTTATTATCCAACAAGGCAAATAAAATATCCAACATGAATTCGTCTTGTGTTTCAATGAGTCATGACCCTGCCTCCTTTTTGGAAGTACATTATGGTAGAGTGCTAGCCTAGCATACATGGAGCCCAGCATTTGATTCTTAGCTTCAATTGAAAGTCATTAACATTTCCCAGGGCCAATGAACAAAATCTGCTTCAGATATTCAGAGGTGATGAACCAAATGACAGGGCTTCTCTGCTCTGGGCTGACACTAGAATTCTGTGGCATCTTCAGGACTTATGTATGACATGAAACCATCTGTGAAGGAACTGAAGTTGACTACCTGGAAAGGGACCTCATATGGACATGTCTGGAATGGTTTCCAGATGATTCTAAGATATTGGGGCCCTGGGCCTGAGTAAGGTAGTGGTTCTAACTTGTTTTGGGTGTATCAAAAGTAACTTGCTATTTAAACATATGAAACATGATGATATGGACAGCACTCCTGACTTATTACAGACCACGTGTCTGATAATCTTAGTACAAGGCAGAAGGTAAAAGATGATCTAACTAAATTTAATTAAGCTTTTACAATTTTTCTTGTTGGTTGGTATTTGGCTTCAAGGATATTGTTTGAGAATTAAGTATACATTTAATTTATTTAAGTCTCCCTTCACTACACAAATCCTTTGAGGTGGATTAAAAACATAGCAATAAATAATAATAAAAAAAAAAAAACACCAAAGCAATGCTAACAACAACCTGAAGGGTTTTGATTTCCTGTTTCCTCAGAACACTCTAGAGTTTGGGATGTGGGGAGTTGGGAGAAGCAGCTTACCAATCAGGCCTTTCCTTGCCCTGCTTTACTCAGGAAGGGTGTGGAAGCTGGGCTTTGAGCACCTACCAAGCAAAAGCATCCAGGGGAATCCCCCTCTGCATGATGAAAGCTGAAGATGTTTCAAGTTATGGAAAATTATATCAGGTGCATTTTAACACCAGCGAGCCTGTCAGTTTATCAAGAGCGTACTTTATGTCCCTCATAAAAATTTCATAATAAAAGAGTAATTGTATTTACTAGCAAGGAACTTTACTCTGTAGATCAGCTCACCCTGTTAGACCTTACATCCTGATGAGGCCAGGGATGAAGTTAATGAGCCCACTGGAGAAACTGAAGTCAAAGAACTCGAATAAGGAAGAGCAGGCTAAATCAATAAGAAAAACGACCCCACCTACTACACGGGGAGATTGGAAACTTGGATCCCTCCTTGAACAGCAGCTTTCCTGACTGGGTCTGCTGTATGCCTCAGACACAATCACACTGGAAGGGCTTACAAAGGAATGTCTCAATATATGGACATTTGAAGGAGAAGTTGGATTTATGAAAGGGGTAGGGGAGACAACCTGTCCTAGCTGACTATATATTAAATTCTAGGAACTCTTTTCCTAGAAAAAGTTAATCTCAAGAATGAGGGAACATTAGAAAAAGTGGACAGAGAGGTGGCAAGATACAGAGAGGTGAAAAGAGCCAGTCTCTATAACATCAAGTAAAGCAGGGTGGCGCTGGAGGCATGCAGTGTGAAGGAGTCCTGGCCAGTGCTTAGGCTTCTGTTGTGTCACAGAAACAGGTTATACACAGTGAAATCCCATAATATTTCTCATAAATACTCTGCAGTGGGAGGAAGAATAACTTTTCTTTTCATCTTATGGGTTGGTTTGGAAATAGATTAATTAAATAAAATTCACAGAGTAGCTCTGAACCATCAAAGCTCAAATATACACAATATTACCATGAAGCCATAATTCTTCAAGCTCTTCCTCTCTTGAAAACAGATTCCTGTAGTGAATTTATAAAACATGCATTCTGCTCTAGGTCCACAGACAGGTTCAACCATGTTTCATGAGGCTCTCCAGAAGAAATCCTGATTCATAGAAAAGTGTGGGAATAATGGCGGGAGAGTGGTTTTCTAATCTACTATGGGAAACATAAAGCTTTGTCCTCAGGTTAGCCCCAATCTGACCCCATGGAAGGTAGAGACACTTTTCTTTTGCCTTCAGGTCTCTTGGTTCCTAAGTCATGCACAAGTATCTCTTCATTATATTAAACTGGTAAAGACATGGACCGGTAAAAGCTATCCAAATATTTATATTTAATACAGAAACCTAGTGAAACCCACAAAGGGAAAACTCTGCTTTAGAGGCAAGTCAGTTAAAAAAAATTGAATTTGAGCAGTAGCTTTGTACTTTGATGAGCAAGAGATCAAACTGTGATCACAATGAAAATTCTCTAGACAATGAATTGTCTTTCATTTGACATTTAAGATGATTTTTGTATTGGTGGATGTCATTAGAAAAAAATAAATTACATTCTCTACTGTATACCTAAAGGACTCATTAAGTAAAATGAATGTTTAAAAGCACATTTGACTTTCTTGGTGGTTGTCATTCTTACCTGGCAAATGTCCATCTTTGATTACATCTTTTTGAAACATAAGAGGATAAGTCTCTCATAGGAAGAAGATGGTATGGTAGGTTTTAGTGGCTTTTGTCAAATTATATTTGTGAAAGATATTTGTATTTCAGCCACTTAAAATAATTACTTCCTGCCTCAAAGAATTTTGAAAGGCTGTTCTGTAAACACAAGGGTGTGTTAGTTTATCTATGACATCTATCTATCTATCTATCTATCTATCTATCTATCTATCTATCATCATCATCATCTTCATCAGCACCATCTATGACCAATCTATTTACTCATATCTATATATGTGTACATCAAATCTAAGTTATACTATAAATCTTATAAACCCATAGTTTGAAGATGTTAACATAGCATATCATATTCAAGTTGGCAGGAACAATTATGTACAAAGAAAGGAAAAACATAAGACATTGGTTTTAAAATGCTGTTTTTAAAAGTTTCAAAGCAGCCGGGCAGTGGTGGCGCATGCCTTTAATACCAGCACTTGGGAGGCAGAGGCAGGTGGATTTCTGAGTTCGAGGCCAGCCTGGTCTACAGAGTAAGTTCCAGGACAGCCAGGGCTACATAGAGAAACCCTGTTTAGAAAAACCAATAAATAAATAAATAAATAAATAAATAAATAAATAAATAAATAAATAAATAAATAAATGTTTCAAGGCATAAACGTTTGGGGATGGATACTGCAATAGTTCTAGCTGGAGCTATTCCAAACTCAGATTTCTAAGCACTGCCCATCTCCAAGTAGTTGGCAAAAGGTTTTGAATTGCCTTCAGAACATTGGATGCTTGATTAATTTCATGCATTTGATACTGGTTAACTGTCCATATTTTATGGACAGATATTTTATCTGTTTTATTGTATTGGATATTTCAAAGAGTCTGTAAGATTTATTGAGGAAATGAATTATTAAAGAATCAAAGACTAATCATGTATTAAGTCATAAAAGTTCAACTCTATAGGACATATGAAAGGGTGATGGTGTGTGTGTGTGTGTGTGTGTGTGTGCATTGTGTGCATATTTCAAAAGCTGAATGTAAAAGCAATGTAAACATTTTATCAAGGAGAAAATGTGAATGATTTAGGCAACAGCTTATTGCGGTCTACATAGGAAAGAACACCTGTGATGGAGAATGCCTCAGTGGTCGCTATCTTTCTCATCAAGTCAGATGCTTTAAGTATGAGTTTAAGATAAACTATGAAACCAAGCATGGCCCCATTTTGCATCATGAGCACTTTGTGTTCTCCTCCACCATGAAAAGCAAGCCCAGGAACACCTCTACTGTGGACATGATTATTACCAGTGGCAGCCATCTATCTGCAGTCAACATCTCTCCATCCATTTAACCACTCATTTATTTATTCATTCATGCAGTGAATGTCCTTGGAGCAGAGGAAAGCAAGAAAATGATAGGTATTAGTGTAAAGAGGTAGAGTAAAATTGCTCCAATTCAAGGGCAGGTAAAATGGATAACCACGTCAAGGAGTCACCAGCGCTAACTTGAAACTATCTCAGTTGATTAAGCTATTTATTACTTCATCAAAACAGATAGATTTGGCACACAGGAGTTATTTCCCAGTAGAAAGAAGCAATTCTTCAGCTACTTTAGATGCATAATGCAGAGACAGCACACCGCTTGTTCTTTAGGTTAAGCACATTTAAAAAAGAGTCAGTTTGGAAGTATGATGATTTTGTGGTTTGCTGCCTCCACGGTACTGGAAATGCTGTGACAGAATGCTAAGAGCCCAGCCTACTGAAGCACAGAGTCAGTACATGATGCAATTCCTTATGTGGGAACTGATCTGTTCCTGGGCTTAGATTTCCTCTGAGTCATTCCCGTACTTTCTCTGCTCTGCTCTCTTCCAGGGTAAGGATGTATAGAGCTCTGTATTTTTTATTTAAAAATTTCTGTATAACCTGGTTCTAGGCGCCAGTGTGGGTGGGGCAGATATATGCCAAGCAGGTATTTTGGGGAAAGTCTCTTCTCTGGGTTCTCACGCTGGCTAAGTGTTTCAGGAATGCAGCTTCCTTCAGTGAGCTAGCTCTGGACTCTGACATTGTTCTATCTTCCCTACATCTCCCTGCCTTGCGGGCAGCAGAAGTGTCCCCCTCCTGTTATCCCTGGGTAGCCCTTCCGTCCCTCTGGGGTCTTGTCCTTCTGTATATAAGGCCCCATTCCCTATGCTTATTTCTCTTTCTTGTGACTAATTTTTGAATCATTTGAAGTTGCTGATATTTGTTGGTTTCAGTTTTGAAAAATGCCAATCTAACATGTGAAAAAGTTTTGTTCTTCTGGTTATTTATATTTTGACTGTTATGGGTCAACTAGGAAATGGAACTGACATACTAGAAAGGGACTTTCAAATGCTGGCCCAGGCCCAGGAATGATGGTGGCTCTAGGGCCCAGAGCTGGGCTGGTGAGGAAGCTATGAGCCACAGTCAGGACCACATGGCAGTGCAGGCTGTGTGTCAGGAAGCCAGAATTTTCCAGGTGGGATAAGATCAAACTACAACCTTAAATAGTCTGATTGAAGTCATTAGAGAAGAGAAAATAGAACATCACGGAAACTTATTTATATATCAGTGACTACATAAAAAGTTAATCCATTTCTCACCTAAAATAATGTGTTAGTGATTTAGAGTGATGTCTTTGCTGTCTTTATGAATTCTACCTACATTGTCATCTGGACCAGCTTACCTTATTAACCCCTTATGAAACATCAGGAGAGGCAAGTCTCCACTTCGAGAGGACAGATTTAGGGACTCAAATTCCGTTTCTCAGTTCCGTTTCTATGGGGCCAGAATATATCCTGGAGCTACACGGGAAATGTGTGCTCCTGTAGACACTCAACAAAATATCTTTCCGCATTTTGAACCCAAAATAAAAAGCTAATCAAATCTGCACGATAAGAAAATGATTATATTTGAAGCCCCATGAAGCCCAATCTGTTTGCTTTCATGTCAACCCTCATGAACCTGCCTGCAGGGCCTCAGGGGCCAGGAGCTGTGGGCAGATTGGAAATGACTGTTGTCATTTCAGCAGGAGGGTGAAACAAACAACGGGATATTCGTACCTAAAATATGGATAGCTTTGCATCATGATTATTTTTGCACCAATTTTATATATTTTTGGAACACTTCAAGTACAGGGGAATTATGCCATCATGAAACCTGTCCTTAGCAAGTGGAGGAGTTACCAACAACCAGGGCTGAAACATACCATTAAAAGTGCATGGGTGTAAAAGGCACAAAATGTCAAATTGGGTATCTTGCCTAGACTGTGCCTCACAAGAGCACGTAGGAAAAGTTAACAGTGAACAGAAAATAAGTCTTCTCAGGGGGAAATAGATGAAGAAATATAATGGTTTATGTATAAAGGCTACAAAGCTAAAAATCCAACAAGCAGTTTAGGGAATGAGCCATATTTTTTATGTATAACAAAATAACAGGAGACATATGTATATCTAGAAATCGTGGCTATTGAAGCAACCATTCCCCATTGTGCCAATAAAGCTGGAGGGTCTGGTACAGCACTGTCTTCTAGTTTCCTTTGGTTAGTCCTAACATCCTCTTTGCCTAGCAAGGAAATGATTCCGTTAGAGATGGACTTATAGGACCAGAATCATCCAGGACGAAATACAGCCAAGCCCTCATCAAGGGCCTCTCATCTGTCATTCCCCCTGCCATCTCCTGGTGAGGGCCTTTGGATTTCAGCCTGACTCTCAAGTCTGGTTGCTTAATTGTTTTCTTTTTCATTTCCTTGGGGAGCTTACTTATACTGGATAGCCTCTTAAAGAAATTCTGGAATCATGAGAAAAAAATTATCAAGTGAAGGTATATGGAGTATCAGCAGCAGGTTTTGTTCAGTGTACATGGTTAAGGCACCTTCTCTAATGAGTTCTGACTTTTCTCTATGACTGACTGTAGGCTCTTCCATACTCTAGTTTCCAGATGAAATGCTCATTAAAATTGGTTCTCTCAGGGAGATGCTCACGTCACAGACAAGTCGTAGCTGCTTCCCTTCAAGGAATCATTCTCAGCGGATGTTTCCACCATCTTGTACTGATCACTGTTGGCCTATTTCCATGATCTCTAGCCATGTGAAGTTTCTTTTGCTGTTGCCCACACCTTTGTTTCTAACATATATCCTACCATGTAAAGGTCTTTGGTTATTCTTTTTTTATTTTTGCTAGCTTAATCCTTCTTTCTTCTTCAATTTACTAACTACTCCCTTTGGCATTCAACATATCCCTCCCCCCACCAAGGATATTTTGACCCTGAGAGGAATCATCTACAACTACCTCTACCTAAATTTTAGTACACAGTAAGATGATTAAAGCAAAGAAAAAAAAAAGGCTGCAAGTGATTTGCTGAGTTTCTTTCTGTTGTGCATCTGTCCTTCAAGTCCAATAGCTATCAGGTCATAATAAGAGCCGCTGTGATTACCCAGATGAGACCCGCATAAGATAGGGTTGGTTCACATCGTTCCCTCAGAAGAGGGTGGGAAGAGTCATTAGATGTTCAGCTAAAATTTTAGTCATTTCTTACCATACCTTCCTCTCAGCATTATGTCAGCAATTCTCAACCTGTGGATTTAGACCACCTTGGGGTCCAATGACCCTTTCACAAGGGTCACCTAAGACCATCAGAAAACACAGATTGTATGTGATGATTCAGAGCAGTATCAGAATTATGGGTATGAAGTAGCAGCAAAACTGATTTTATGGTTGGGGGTCACCACAACATGAGGAACTGTAGTAAACGGTTACAAGCATTAGAAAGACAGAAAATCACTTCTCTATATAATTCTGCTCCAGATGCATGTGTCCTCAGCAGCTGCTAGAATATGAAGATGGTGTCTCAGTCAGGGTTTCTAGTCTTGCACAAGCATCATGACCACGAAGCAAGTTGTGGAGGAAAGGGTTTATTCAGCTTACACTTCCACATTGCTGTTCATCACCAAAGGAAGTCAGGACAGGAACTCACACAGGGCAGGAACTTGGAGGCAGGAGTGGATGCTGAAGCCATGGAGGAGTGTTGCTTACTGGCTTGCTTCCCCTGCCTTGCTCAGCTTGCCCAGGGATGGCACCACCCACAATGGGCTAGGCCCTCCCCCCTTGATCACTGATTGAGAAAATGCCTTACAGCTGGATCTCATAAAGGCGTTTCTTTAAGGGAGGCTCCTTTCTCTGTGATAACTCTAGTTGTGTCAGGTTGATACACAAACCCGGCCAGTACGGATGGGAAAGTTTAAGGGAAGGGTGCACTTGAGGCTATCTGGATCTGCTGGGAAGTCATCAGCCTTGACAGGCTGAAGCTTTTTGGTGATGTTACATTTTATTTTGTGGCAGCAAGGTTGAGGGGTTGGGGTGTGTATCAGTGGTCATTCACACTCCAGAGAGTAACCTTTTACCTTTAATCTAAGTAAGCCAAATAAATTCATTGGCTCATTGAGATGGTTCCACTCTGGTGGAATGGTTACTTGGTCTCTTCTTGATGTGCCATCTAAGGCAGCTAGGTGGTTATTGAAGACTCATGAATAATCAGTGCAACATTTTGAGATTGGCTCACTTAAAAAAAAAAGGAAGATATGTACCCCAAAAATCATATAAAATGTGGCAAATATACAACCTTTCAACTTTTCACAAAAAGCCAACAGATCAGTGGAAAATGTGCCATCCTGTGGAATGATCAACTCAAGAAGTTAAAGAGAATTTTCTTAAATTCCAAACATAAGCAGATCTTGGGTGCTTATCACACACACACACACACACACACACACACACACACACACACACACACGTTAACATAGTAAGAGGTGAAATGTTAGTTAGCTTGCTTATAATAATCAGCTGACTATACATGCATATGTTAATAATTATGTTTTAAACCTTAGATATATGGATACTTCTTATTAAAACTTCCTCTGACTCTAAATTATGCCTTATTCCAAATAACCCAACTTGTAGAGACAAATGACAATATTTGTTTTTTTCTCTTTATAGATACTTTTATTTGTTCTTATTCTATGAATGAAGTTTGGAGAGTTTTGGGAATGCTGACTTTGGCTGATATTTACTAAGTGCTTCATTAAAGTCCTGTGGATTAGTCCTTGTTTGAACATTTTGAAGAGGATAAAGCCAATAAGTATACAGTGGATTCTGATCGACCTGGCAATTGAGAGGACTTGCCAGCTAGCAATAGGCAGCTGATCCTTTTCTTTCCCATTCACAGCAAGTGAGAAAAGGAGGCAGAAGAAATCTCATTTTCTCTTACTGTTGGACTGACTCCATGGTCCCTGTGTGCTATTCCCTCTGATTAGTGAGATCCACTTAAAGATTTCACTTTCTTGACATTTACATCTCGGAAGCCACTGGCTTTGGGCAGAGCACACAACATTTGCAGGAACTTGCTCAGTTGCCCATGTATATTCTTTCTAAAACCAACCATTGGATTGTAATCCGTAGAGATATATAAATGAGTTTTGCTTTCTTAAAACTCCATAAAGAAAGGAAACCATTCATGGGATTTTTTGTTCGTATTCCCCAACTTGCTTACATTCTTCCCACTGTAGAATAGTTAAGAGGTCTTTTCTCCCAGGGCTGTGCTGCATCTTTGATTAAAGTCAACCATATTGTACACATCTTTATGCAATTCTTCATAACAGGTCCCAAGACAACTTCCCTTTGTCATGGCCTCACAGAGGCCTGGCCAGCTCTGGTCTTAAGCTTATTTTTAAACACATGTGGGGTACTTCACAGACTGAAGAGAAACGAGTAAAAAAGAAATACTTGCTTTCTTATCTAATCCCAGTGACATATTTTGTGCAGATCAAGCTAAGAGGCACAGGGCAGTAATCCTTGTAGCAATGAATGTACAATGGTGGTCACTTGAGAATGGACAGATGGGGAAGGGATCTACCTACGAAGTGCCATCTTTGTGGCTCCACTTTCCTCTGGATAACTTTCTATCTAGTGTTCCCCACTGATGAGTAGGCAGTTTCTGTCTGCTTTTAGCAAATGAGAAGTTTTCCAGTACAGCAAGTTCACCATTAATGGAAAACAAAATAAACCAAAACCCCAAAAACAAAACAAAACAAAACAAAAAACCAAAAAAACCATTATCTATGACTAAGGGTATCCCCACAAGCAAACCCAACTGTTCTTTTGTTACATGAATTGTTGACTTGTTATCTGATTTTGTTTGTTCTGGTCCTGGGTTTACATATTTTCAGCTGTTGTGATGTACAAACCAGCTTCTGAGTCTTACTGGCTACACTGAGCTCATTCAAGACATAATGCACTGATGAATTTTATGTATCAGCTTGACTAGGCCACAGTAGCATACATAGATATTTGGACAAATATTCTAGATGTTTCTGTGAAGAGGAGATTAGAATTTAAATTGGTGGACTTTGAGGAAAGAAGATTCCTTTCTGTCTAATTGGTTGAATCAATAAAAGAGACTGAAAAGGCTATGTTTCTTCCACTGCATGTTTTCTGCGACTTTGTCAAAGATCAAGTGACCATAGGTGTGTGGGTTCATTTCTGGATCTTCAATCCTATTCCATTGGTCCACTTGCCTGTCACTGTACCAATACCATGCAGTTTTTAACACTATTGCTCTGTAGTATTGCTTGAGGTCTAGGATACTGATCCCCCAGAAGTTCTTTTACTGTTGAGAATAGTTTAAACTATCTGTTTTGTTGTTGTTGTTGTTGTTGTTGTTGTTGTTGTTATTCCAGATGAGTTTGAGAATTGCTCTTTCTAACTCTATGAAGAACTGAGTTGGGATTTTGATGGGGATTGCGTTGAATCTATAGATTGCTTTTGGCAAGATGGCCATTTTAACTATATTAATCCTGCCAATCCACAAGCATGGCAGATTTTTCCATTTTCTGAGGTCTTCTTTGATTTCCTTCTTCAGAGACCTGAAGCTCTTGTCATACAGATCTTTTATTTGTTTGGTTAGAGTCACATCAAGATACTTTATATTGTTTGTGGCTATTGTGAAGGGTGTCATTTCCCTAACTTCTTTCTCAGCCTGCTTATCCTTTGAGTATAGGAAAGCTACTGATTTGCTTGAGTTGATTTTAGAAGCAGCCACTTTGCTGAAGGTGTTTATCAGCTGTAGGAGTTCTCTGGTGGAGTTTTTGGGGTCACATAAGTATACTATCATATCATCTGCAAGTAGTGATAGTTTGAGTTCTTCCTTTCCAATTTGTATCCCTTTGACCTCCTTATGTTGTCTAATTGCTCTAGCTAGAACTTCAAGTACTATATTGAAAAGATATGGACAGAGGGGGAAGCCTTGTCTAGTCCCTGATTTTAGTGAAATTGCCTCAAGTTTCTCTTCAACAAATGGTGCTGGTTCAACTGGAGGTCAGCATGTGAATGCGAATTGATCTATTCTTATCTTCTTGTACTAAGCTCAACTCCAAGTGGATCAAAGACCTCCACATAAAACCAGACACACTGAAACTAATAGAAAAGAAACTGGGGAAGACCCTTGAGGACATGGGCACAGGGAAAAGTTCCTGAACAGAACACCAATAGCATATGCTCTAAGATCAAGAATTGACAAATGGGATCTCATAAAATTACAAAGTTTCTGTAAGGCAAAGGACACTGTCAAAAGGACAAAAGGGCAGCCAACAAATTGGGAAAAGATCTTCATCAACCCTACATCAGACAGAGGGCTAATATCCAATATATACAAAGAACTCAAGAAGGTAGACCCCAGAGAACCAAATAACCCTATTAAAAATGGGGTACAGAGCTAAACAAAGAATTTTCACTTGAAGAAATTCAGATGGCTGAGAAGCACCTTAAGAAATGTTTAGGGTCCTACATGGAGATCAGCAGAGGGAGTGACTCCCCACTGCCATCTTCCCTGCCTGCCAGGACAGAAAAGCAGCACCAGGTACTGAGATATCCAGAGGTTAAGATCTCTGGGGGCACAAACTGCCAGGGGTCTGCCTGTTCCCAGGACCTGAGCACATAGTTGGTTTGTCTACCAGCCAGCCTGTCATGGGGCCTGTGTCTTATGTGTGGATCAGCAGAGGGAGTGACTCTCTGCAGCTATCTTGGCTCCATGACAGAGCAGTCAGGAAGCACCTGGTTCACTGAGACAACCCAAGGATAACATTGCTTGGGGCAAGACTCAGCAGGGTTCCAACGGCACAAAAGAGAAAGGCAGCACATCAGCAATCTGGGCCAGAGGAAACCCAGCATCCAGTGTCACTGAAACAGCCTTAAAGGTCCACTGGAGGTTGAAGCACCAGCCACTGACAATAAGAGCATCTACCACCAGTGAGAACTAGATGGCTAAAGGCAAATGTAGGAATGTTACTAACAGAAACCAAGGCATTATGGCAACATCTGAATCCAATTCTCCAACAACAGCAAGTCCTGGATACCTCAATGCACCAGAAAAACAAGAGTTGGATTTAAAATCACTGGTCATGATGCTGTTAGAGGAATACATGAAGGACGTAAGTAAATCTCTTAAAGAAATTCAGGAGAAAAATGATCAAAAGCTAGAAGTCCTTACAAGGGAAACACAAAAATCACTTAAAGAAATTCAGGAGAATATGGGTCAAAAGATAGTAGTCAATAAAGAGGAAATGCAAAAATCACTTAAAAATACAGGAGAACTTTGATCAACAGGCAGAAGTCATGAAAGAGGAAACACAAAAATCTCTCAAAGAATTACAGGAAAACACAGACAAGCAAGTGAAGGAACTGAGCAAAAACATCCAGGATCTAAAAACAGAAGTAGAAACAACAAAGAAAACTCAAAGGGAGACAACTTTGGAGATGGAAAACCTTGGGAAGAAATCAGGGGCCATATAGACGCAATATCAACAACAGAATAGAAGAGAGAAGAAAGAATCTCAGATGCCAAAGATACCATAGAAACCATGGACTCAACAGTTAAAGAAAATACAAAATGCAAAAAGCTTGTAACCCCAAACATCCAGGAAATCCAGGACACAATGAGAAAGCCAAACCTAAGGATTATAGGCATTGATGAGAGTGAAGATTTACAACTTAAAGGGCCAGCAAATATCTTCAACGAAATTATGGAAGAAAACTTTCCTAACCTAAAGAGAGAGATGCCCACGAATATACAAGAAGCCTACAGAACTCCAAACAGACCGGACAAGAACAGAAATACCTCCTGTCACATAATAATCAAAACCCCAAATGTACTAAACAAAGAAAGAATACTAAAGGCAGTAAGAGAAAAAGGCCAAGTAACATATAAAGGAAGACCTATCAGAATTACACCAGACTTCTCACCAGAGACCATGAAAGCTAGAAGATCCTGGGCAGAGCTCATGCAGACTCTAAGAGAATACAAATGCCAGCCAAGACAACTAAACCCATAGAAACTCTCAATCACTATAGATGGAGAAACCAAGACATTCCATGACAAAACCAAATTTACACAATATCTTTCTACAAACCCAGCCCTACAATGGTTGATAGGGGGAAAACACCAATACCAGGAGGGAAACTATACCCTGGAAAAAGCAGGATAATAACTTTCTTTCATCAAACCTAAAAGAAGATAACCACACAAGTATAAAATTAACATCAAGAATGATAGGAAGCAATAATCACTACTCCTTAATATCTCTTAACATCAATGGACCCAATTCCCCAATAAAAAGACATAGACTAACAGACTGGATACAAAAATAGGACCCTACATTTTGCTGCATACAGGAAAAACACCTCAGTGTCAAAGACAAAAACTACCTTAGAGTAAAAGGCTGGAAGACAATTCTACAAGCAAATGGTCTCAGGAAACAAGCTGGAGTTGCCATACAAGATAAAATTGACTTTCAACCTAATGTCATCTAAAGAGACATGGAAGGACACTTCTTGCTGGTCAAAGGAAAAATCCATCAAGAAGAACTCTTAATCCTGAACATCTATGCTCCAAATGCAAGGGCACCCTCATTCATAAAAGAAACTTTACTAAAGCTCAAAGCATACATTGTACCTAACACAATAATTGTGGGTGACTTCAATCCCCCACTCTCCTCAATGGATGGATCAGGAAAACAGAAACTAAACAGGGAGACAGTGAAACTAATTGAAGCTTTGGACCAATTGGATTTAACAGATATATATATATATAGAGAGAGAGAACTTTTCATCCCAAAGCAAAAGAATATACTTTTTTCTCAGCACCTCATGGTACCTTCTCCAAAACTGATCATCTAGTTGGTCACAAGACAGACCTCAACAAATATAAGAAGATTGAAATAATCCCATGCCTACTATCAGATCACTATGGAGTAAAAGTGGTCTTTAATAACAATAAAAACAACAGAAAGCCCACATACACATGGAAACTGAACAATACTCTACTCAATGATACCTTGGTCAAGGAAGAAATAAAGAAAGAAATCAAAGACTTTTTTAGAATTTAATGAAAATGAAGGCACAACATACCCAAATCTATGGAACACAATGAAAGCAGTGCTAAGAGAAAAACTCATAGCTTTGAGTGCCTCCAAAAAGAAATTCGAGAGAGCAGACACTAGAAGATTAACGGAACAACTGAAAGCCCTGGAACAAAAAGAAGCTAATTCACCCAGGAGGAGAAGTCAGGAAATTATCAAACTCAGGGCCATACAAAGAATCAACAAAACCAGAAGCTGGTTCTTTGAAAAAAATCAACAAGATAGATAAACCCTTAGCCAGACTAACCAAAGGGCACAGAGACAGTATCCAAATTAACAAAATTAGAAATGAAAATGGAGATATAACAACAGAAACTGATGAAATTCAAAAAATCATCAGATCCTACTACAAAAGCTTATACTCAACACAACTGGAGAACTTGGAGGAAATGGACAATTTCTTAGACAGATATCAAATACCAAAATTAAATCTAGATCAAAGAGATCATCTAAACAGACCCATAACCCCTAAAGAAATAGAAGGGATCATAGAAAGCTTTCCAACCAAAAAAAGCACAGGACCAGATGGTTTTAGTGCAGAATTCTATCAGACCTTCAAAGAAGAATTAACACCAATACTCTTCAAACTATTACACCAAATACAAACAGAAGGAACACTACCCAACTACTTCTACGAACCCACAATTACGCTGATACCAAAACCACACAAAGATCCAATAAAGAAAGAGAATTTCAGGCCAATATCCCTTATGAATATCAATGCAAAAATACTCAATAAAAGTCTTGCCCACCGAATCCACATCAAAACAATCATCCATCATGATCAAGTAGGCTTCATCCCAGGGATGCAGGGATGGTTCAATATAAGGAAATCCATCAATGTTATCCACTACATAAACAAACTCAAAGAAAAAAAACACATGATCATTTCATTAGATGCTGAAAAAGCATTTGACAAAATTCAGCATCCTTTCATGCTAAAAGTCTTGGAAAGAACAAGAATTCAAGGCCCATATCTAAACATAGTAAAAGCAATATACAACAAACCGGTAGCCAACATCAAACTAAATGGAGAAAAACTTGAAGCAATCCCACTAAAATCAGGGACTAGACAAGGCTGCCCCCTCTCTCCATATCTTTTCAACATAGTTCTTGAAGTCCTAGCTAGAGCAATTAGACAACATAAGGAGGTCAAAGGGATACAAATTGGAAAGGAAGAAGTCAAACTATCACTATTTGCAGATGATATGATTGTATACTTAAGTGACCCAAAAAACTCTATCAGAGAACTCCTACAGCTAATAACTTCAGCAAAGTGGCTGGTTACAAAATCAACTTAAGCAAATCAGTAGCCTTTCTATACTCAAAGGATAAGCAGACTGAGAAAGAAATTAGGGAAATGACCCCCTTCACAATAGCTACAAACAGCATAAAGTATCTTGGGGTGACTCTAACCAAACACCTATATACGTGAAAGACCTATACGACAAGAACTTCAGATCTCTGAATAAGGAAATCAAAGAAGACCTCAGAAAATGGAAAAATCTTCCATGCTTGTGGATTGGCAGGATTAATATAGTTAAAATGGCCATCTTGCCAAAAGCAATCTATAGATTCAACGCAATCCCCATCAAAATCCCAACTCAGTTCTTCATAGAGTTAGAAAAAGCAATTCTCAAACTCATCTGGAATAACAAAAAAACCCAGGATAGCTGAAACTATTCTCAACAGTAAAAGAACGTTTCGGGGAATCAGTATCCCAGACCTCAAACATTACTACAGAGCAATAGTGATAAAAACTGCATGGTATTGGTACAATGTCAGGCAAGTGGATCAATGGAATAGGATTGTAGACCCAGAAATGAACCCATATACCTATGGTCATTTGATCTTTGACAAAGGATCTTTGACGAAAAAAATCCAGTGGGGAAAAAAAATAGCGTTTTCAACAAATGGTGCTGGTTCAATGGAGATCAGCATGCAGAAGAACGTGAATTGATCCATTCTTATCTTCTTGTACTAAGCTCAACTCCAAGTGGATCAAGGACCTTCACATAAAACCTGACACACTGAAACTATTAGAAAAGAAACTGGGGAAGACCTTTGAGGATGTGGGCATAGGGGAAAAGTTCCTGAACAGAACACCAATAGCTTATGCTGTAAGATCAAGAATTGACAAATGGGACCTCATAAAATTACAAAGTTTCTATAAGGCAAATGACACTGTCAAAAGGACAAAATGTCAACCAACAGATTGGGAAAGAATCTTCAGCAACCCTAAATCCGACAGGGGGCTAATATCTAATATATACAAAGAAATCAAAAGGTAGACCCCAGAGAACCAAATAATCCTAAAAAGTGTGGTACAGAGCTAAAGAGCTTCAGATGGCTGAGAAGCACCTTAAGAAATGTTCAACATCATTAGTCATTAGGGAAATGTAAATCAAAACAACCCTGAGATTTCACGTCACACCAGTCAGAATGGCTAAGGTTAAAAACTCAGGAGACAGCAGGTGTTGATGAGGATGCGGAGAAAGAGGAACACTCCTCCACTGCTGGTGGGATTGCAAGATGGTACAACCACTTTGGAAATCAGTCTGGTGGTTTCTCAGAAAACTGGGCATGACACTTCTGGAGGACCCTGATATACCACTCCTGGGCATATACTCAGAGGATTCTCTGGCATGCAATAAGGACACATACTCCACTATGTTCATAGCAGCCCTATTTATAATAGCCAGAAGCTGGAAAGAACCCAGATGTCCCTCAATGGAGGAAAGGATACAGAAAATGTGGTATATTTACACAATGGACTACTACTCAGCAATTAAAAACAATGAATTCATGAAATTTTTATGCAAATGGTTGGAACTGGAAAATATCATCCTAAGTGAGGTAACCTAATCACAAAAGAATACACATGGAATGCAATCACTGATAAGTGGATATTAATTAGCCCAGAAGCTCTGAATACTGAAGATACAATTAGCATATCAAATGATTCCCATGAAGAAGGAAGGAGAGGTCCCTGGTCCTGGAAAGGCTTGATTCATCATTGTAGGGGAGTACCAGGACAGAGAAATGGGATGGGGGTGATAGGGGAATAATGGGCAGAGGGAAGAGGTCTTATGGGACATATGGGGGAAGAGAGGAACCGGGAAAGGAGAAAGCATTTGGAATGTAAACAAAGAATATAGAAAAAAAATAAAAGACTAATGTTCTTGGGGAAGAAGGGATTTGCTAATCCTAATGGGGCAGCAAATGAAGTCCATGCCCAGGTTTTCAGCCTGTCTGAGTATTTATTCTTCATCATATTCCACTATGATGGAATCCACTATCTTTTTACCGCTCGGGTGGGAAGAAATGTGTTGTCTCACATTTCAGGTAGGTGACCAGACTCTCTGACTCTCCCTTTTCTGTCCACCATGATTCAGACTTGCTTTTAGTTTATTTGAGCTCATTTTAAAATCAAATGTCTTACATTTTTCCTGTCCTGGCTTCTATTCTGCTCTGTGTTACAGTTTCTGGGCAAGTGTGGAATAAGCTCTTCCCCTCTCCATTAGTCAACCACCATCCTGTGGCCACCGTGGCCTGGCTTCCCCCTGCCCTGCTGTTCTCGCTCTCCACTTCCTCAAAATCCAAACCAAACTCCACTTTCTGCCTTTTAAGGTCATGTCTGATTGAATTCTTCCTCACATGATTCTATTCTCTGCACTCTTCTCCAAAATTTCCACAGTACTTTGCGTCTTTGTTCTTGAGACTGGTTCTACCTGGAGTCTCCTCTACTTCTTTCCAGCAATCCCAGCCCCCATTCTGTGTATCTCTCCTTGCTGTCTCTCCTTGTCACTAATTTTCCTTTCCTCTCACCTAAATTACTATCAACATAGGCTTAGCCCATATAAAGTCCTTTATGTTGTGAACACATTTCAAGGGTAAAAATTCTTAATATTGTTCACTATTTCCTGTATGTCATCCTCCAGTGAAGGCAGTGGGTGTGGAGTGCACTGTGTCTGGTGTGAATCCAGTCTTCCCTTTAGCCTTTGTGCTCAGTGAACAGCCAGGCTACAATTCTGACATTATTATAACAAAGAGTTCTGCAGTATGAGGTTTTAGTTAGTGCCCAAATTGGGACCTTACAAACATTTCAGACATATGCAACAGTATAATCTACTCTCTATATGAGACTGCATCTGTGATAAATGGCCTGGTAGTATACATGTCTACTTGGCAATTCAGTGGAAATGCATTTCTCAAAACATCAGAGGCCATAAACTCATGACGTGGGAATGTGGACTGTAATCAGTATCCAATAAAACATCCTGAATTGCAGAGAGAAAGAGGAAGACAGGCAGGCAGGCAGGAAGGGAGTGAGGGAGGGAAAGAAGAAAGAATAGAAATATAAAGATAGATAGATAAAGACAGAATAAATTGGGGGATGGGGAGAGAGACTGTGGATATGCCTTTATAACCTGATTACACCTGGTTGTCTGAACATTTCCTGGACACATGAACAACATATACTCATTTCAGGTAAGGCATTCACGTTTAACTTGCTGATTCAATGAGTTCAGTTAGGATTAGTTACAGGAACATGGGTATTGAAAAAGAAGTAACCCATCTCACCCCTACAACTGTCAACAACGTATATATTTTCAGGGATGAATGAGTCCCTTCCTCTAGCATCCATTAGCTGTCTAAATGTCCTTGAGGAAAGGGGGATCTTGGTAGCCTCCCAACCCCCACTCCACAGGCCCATCCTATACAGGTCTCCTGTGGGTAATCATAGCGCACATGATACATACAAACATACATACATACATACACACACACACACACACACACACACACACACACACACATATATATATAAATGAATGGTTAGATCATACTCAGAAGAGAGGGTACAACACTCCCAAAGGATTCTAGTTCCAAATTGTCACCATGGAGATTTAATCTTGCAAGTATATATTTTGGTTGTCTGCAAATGTTCAGGCTATAGCAACAGTGACGTATGTATGTCCTACAATACTTTCCTGCATGCAACCTTGTGCCAATATTTCTTCCTTAAGCTATATGGTAAACTTTTCTTCTTTAAAAAAATATCTTCTCAATTTTTCAACGTGAAATAATTGAGTAACATGTTTTAAGTTAAGATTTCTGTTGAAATTGTCATGTGGCTTAGTTTCTGATATGCATAGATGCACATAACAGTTTATTTATGCAGTCACTCCCCTTGTCATTAGCCTGTTTACCATCATCCTATCAAGGGATGATCCAGGGAGCATCTCAGCAGGGTTAGTCTAATTGTTTGAGCATCTCTAAGTAGGAAAGGAAACAGAGGTTCTAGGGAGCTGCAGAGCATAGTAAGGCAGTATAGTGCACTTCCCTCCTGTGTGGAGAGGCTAAAAAGGCAGCGCGTGCCTCCTGCCTCATGTGTGGAAAGCTTGGTAAGGTTGGCAATACCTCTTGTCTAGTGTGTTCTGGGATGGCACATGCTGAGTGGATATGCTGACAGGGTCCTGGCTGCCAGCTAGTGTCAGATTCAAATAAGACTCCTGCAGCAAGGCTGTCCCTGAATCTGCTTTCTGCCTTTGGATCCCATTCCTCTAACTGGGGCGCCTTGTCTGGCCTCAGTGGGAGAGGATGCCCCTAGTCTTGCAGTGACCTGATGTGCCAGGGTAGGTGATACCCAGGGGAGAGTGGCCTTTTCTGAGGAGAAGGGGAGGGGGAATGGAGGAAAGAGTTGTGTGAGGGGGTATGGTGAAGAGGAAGCTGATATCGGGATGTAAAGTGAATAAATTAATAAATAAATGAATAAAAAACAAAGACTCTTAGAGCATGTTAGCAGTTACTCTAGGAAACTGGGAGGCTAGATTGCAGATGCTAAACTAAAGGTTAAAAAAGATGATGCACATGTAACATTGGAATGGAAACAACAAAAACATGCTTCTTGGACTGCTGATCACAAACTAAATCAGGGTACGCAGGACAGAGGCAACCCGACACCTCTATAGATCTATGATAGTGTCATAATAGCATTGTAAAGGTTGTGAAGAGACAGCCTGGTTTTCAGGACTTTTTCTTTTCACCCATTCTACTAGAAATTAATGACTTCTTTTTCATCTTTGTCAAGTAAAGGTTAAATCAATCAAAAGAATCAAAAGAAGGGCTATTTATCAGTCTTTCTCTTTATGTAAATGTGAATCAATAGATTAAGCATGGAAGTGCATACCTATAAATCCAGCAGGACTCCGGAAGTGGAGTCAAGAGAGTGAACGGAGAGGTCAGCTTGGGAGTCATAGTGAGACCCTGTCCTTAGCCCCACCTCCAAACACACACACACACACACACACACACACACACACACACACACACACACACACAACAATGTGAACTTCTACCGATAAAACTGAGTGGTAGTGATGAAAATGACCTTATTAAAAATCTGGGACACAGTAAACCTGGAGTCTCCTCGGATGTATTTGATTGGCAAAGCTCCCAGGAGGCAATGAGCAGGCACTCTATGTGTACACTATATGTGCACAGGCAACAGCAGTTTGCTGGAGCTGAGCAGTAACTGCTGTTATAGGTTATTATTTCCCACTATGAGCCCAGAAGAGAAACCCATTCAGCTAGCCTTGCTGAATCCATTCAAGATGCAGAATTCTCATAATGGTTTTTAATCTCACAAACAGCACTCGAATCAACGTGTTTTTCTCTCCTGCCTTCCGTGCAAGTCCTTGCCACCAAGATTTCCACCCTGGATGATTGTTAGGACTTTTTCAATTGACTGTCTGCATTTACCCACCTCTAACTAGTTCTCCACACACAGCCATGAGGCAATGCAATGCAAACGTGATGTAACAGCTCTTTGTGTAAAACCCTTTAGTGGCCCTGGACAGGGCTTGCAAGGCTCTGTGTTTCCAGAGCTTTGCCACTGTCTCATTAATTCTTCCTGACTCCTCTGGGCTCACTTAGGCGACTCTCCTCTTTTCAATAGAGCACATGCTTCCTCCTTCGTGTAGTTCCCGCTTCCCCAAATGCTGGCCGTCCACCACTCCTCTGCTCAGCTTTGCCTCTGCTTTTCTGTTGTTTAACCTGAGTTTGAGCATTACTTCCTTAGCAATCAGTTAGCTATAGAGGCTGGTAATAAGGCATATGATAGATTTTATTATTTGTCAATCTTGTGCTACTTGTTATCATCAATTTTTTTTCTTTTGAGACAGTGTCTCACTACGTAATACAGGCCAGCCTGGAACTGGCCATCCTCCTGTCTCAGCCTTCACAGTGTGTCAGCATTATGGGATAGGCTCAGGCCACCACGCCTACCTCCAGAAAAGCGTTTATAATTAATTGTTTTATACATATATATATATATATGTTTTTGTTGTTGAGACTGTTATATTTTATAAGCATTCCATTGGTCAGTTCCAGGCGTCCTGGATAACTTTCTGTCTTGGTTCCTTTTATTCTTTGTTTTGCTTCCCCACTTCTTTCTTTTTGCTCCCTGGGAGCATCTCTAAGATAATCTCCTTACAATGGAATTCTTGTCCCAGGGCCTGTTTTGGGGAAACTGAGCCCTGAACTATGGGCTGTGTCTGCTTTGTTTGCTCTTATGTCTGTGCTGTCTGGTATTTGATTGAGTCTATGAACACAGCACCCCAGAGAGCTGCTGCTAAGAGAAATCACAAAGGTCTCTTTTGTTCTGTTTTTGTATCCGTGGCCTACAGAGCCCCTGGAATTTATCTGTAAAGGACTAGTCTCCCAACCCATATGGGAGGAGAAAGAGAGTGCCCTACAAAATGAAGAAGGAAAAATGGTGGCATCAAGGAGAGATGAAGTGTCTGAGAATTCCTGCAAACCCTTTGATCCGTAGAATCATCTAAGTGTGTAAAGTTTAGTAAAAGGTTGGAAGGAGATTAAACAGACAGCAACTGCAGGAACAACAAGCCACAGCTGGGAAAATAAATTGGGAGTGATCATAAGCAGACTCCTAGGGAGCCTGGGCTTGGCCTCATGGGGCAGCAAGGGGTGGCCAAGGTAGTTTGACCAGCAGAAATGTATACAAGGGCGTGGCTCATTAGTTGAGTTGGAGCCATCGGTCTATCTAGGGAGACTTCCTCCCTTTCTTATCATGTCCGTCCACAGAGAGACAAACCTCCCCACAGAAACATCTTCTATGAAAGACAGTGAGAGATGATTAGGGAACCCCAGACCACTGATCTTCCCCATAGGGGTACACGTTGACAGCAGAGCAGGGTCAGAGAGGGAGACGTGTCAGTATCAGCTCAGCAGAGGCAGAAAGTCAGAATAAGAATTTGTATGGGAAATGCCAAATTTAGGGCAGGCCATTACATTTTTCCCTGATCTCTACAGGGATACTATTATTCCACATCTAGGTCAAATCTAGAAGTTTGGTGTCTGGGGGTACACCAATGGGGTACATGCGATCGTATCTGAGGTTGGAGTGTAATTGCACCTCTGTGCTGACTGGCTGCCTTTTCTTCCTTCAGAGGGTATTTCTTTTATAGACTCTATGAGTAAGATTTGTTCATTTATTTATTTTTTGGTGCTTTAGATCATATCCATGGCCCTGTGCGTACTAAGTATTCATTCTTCCAATGAGTTACAGCCTAGCTCCATATATAAAATTTGTTGCAGTCTACTTGTTTGAGAAAACCATGTTCTCTATACAGAAAGGCAAAAGCAACACACATAGACACACACACACACACACACACACACACACACACACACACCTCAGTGGCCTAAAGTTCAGCTGAATCTTCTTATGAATTTTTTCAAATCTTCTTATTATCCTTTGATTTTAAAGTAGAGAGAGTTAGATAACATCCTTGCCTGGCCCTCCTCATGGAGTATTTGGATATGTAAATATATGTTTGACTGGGAGAGGGGCTTATTGCAGGCTTCATTCATGTCATGCTTTCCCTTTTCACTAATCAGCGTGGATGTTGCTAAATCACATGAGATGGAGCTGATTAGCATTCTTCAACACGCTTATCTTGACAAAAACTGTTTACCAGTAAGGAATGTTGTTCAATAATAAGAAGATCTGTGGCCCTGTAAGCAGCCTGGCACAGGGAAGGACTGTGGTCTGGGAGGTGACCGAGTCTAGTGCTGACAGGTCCAATGAGGACAGCGATGACAAGGAATCAGGAGCCACAGTCATACACCAGACACTACTTTGCATTGGAGTCTGTATAAAAGGAACATGAACACGTCCTTTCACTCTGTGCAACAGATCCCAGACACACCCCGGTCACTTCAACACTGGTTGGTAAATGTGATAAGGATGTATATGTGACATTTTCTTGAGGGACCAGGGAACAGATGGTTTCTATGAGCACCATCCAGGAAGCAGCTGCAGACAGCTCATCAGAGGAGCTGTGGGTTAACAGAAACTTACAGGATTGGACGACAGGTCATCGGCTAGAAGGGTAGTCATGACAATGGATGACGGGGAAGTGGTATGATCAGAATTGGGCACAGAACACCATTTCTCAGCCAGTGATTTTGCTTTGAGCATCTTGGTAGACATGATTACTTGATGAGGGGTGGGAGCCTTGCTTTCATTTGTTTTATTTTTTATGATTTTGTTCTCTTCTGTGTATTTCTGTGAATACATACTCTGAATGTCTTTTTTTCCCCTCAGGAAGTTTTCTGAGTTAGGGTTTCCATCTCTCCTTAAGTGTTGTCACTCCTATTCCCAGTGTGGCTGGTGATGAATGCATGTGGTTCTATCCTTAATTGACAACATAGAATATTTGCACATTGGCCCCATGTCAGGAATACAGCTCTTCTTGCTGAATATTAATCAAGAGCTCAGTTGTGAGATATAATTTTTACCTACTGATCATTGGTTGAAACCCAGGAAGTACACACACCCCTCTAGTTCTCCTGAAATCACCCACTGCATTAGACAGACTGAAAGAACCTTTTATCTCCAATCTGCAGTCATGAAGTAGGCTTTGGCAGACATTGCAGACATCCAGCCCAGGCCGTGGGGAAAACACCTGAGGCCGATTTCCCATGCTGGGGAAGTTGATGAACACAGGACATGGTTCATCAGATCCAGACTGCCTCCCTGATGAAGACTCACAGGAGAAGGCTGTTCCCATGCTGGAAGTGTGCAGATCTGAACTAGCGATGTGTTAGGTTTTCTCTCTTGCACAGCTTGCTCAGAAGCTTGGAGTCAAATCCACAATCTACCTCAAGCAAATTCAGAGAATTTTATGACTCCCATTTCCCCCTTTATCTGAAACAGAGCTTCATATATCCCAGACTGGCCTAAACTCCCTCTGTAGCTTTCATACCTAGTTACATTATGTGCTGTGTAGCAAACCCAGCGCTTTGAGTATGCTTGACAAGGACTCTACCAACAAAGCCATATTTTAGGCAAACATGATTTCCATTTCAATTTGATTTTGTCTGCAGAGTCATCTGACTTCTTTAAAAAGTTATTGAGATGAAGCTCAATATAAAATCAACATAAAAATCAAGCATTTTAACATGAATACTTAGTGGTCTGTAATATATGCACAGTGTACACTTAGTTTCAATACATTAACACCTCAATACAACTGTTGTCATTTCCATTTTTTCTTTTGACTCTTTAGAAACAAAACCTTAGTTTTGTGAAGTAGGACTTTAATAAACATGCAAAAGGACATAAAGCAAGCCCAAGTACAAGAGATCAGGAAAGTGTGGTCACAGAACATAAGGATAAATGCAGGAGCTTAAAGACAATGTTCTATGAGAGCCAAGCTATGTGTGGTCTGAGAGCCAGGGCTAAAAACGTCAAATAAAGTGGAGGTAGAGATGAATCTGATGACCAGTTAGAAAGTCACCCATGACACTTGGAGTTGTGTTTGTTTCTATAACATGTGGCTGTGGATATCCCTAGCAGGTTTCCTAATAGAGAAGCAGAGGCCTTGATTATTTATAAAAATATACAGCATAAGTGGCTGCTCCAGCTGAAGGGCCATCAGCAGTGGAACCAAGGCGTCACAGGGTCCAGTTAGGCCCTGCGCCCACGACCACTGACCTTCGCTGACCAGCCGGACAGCAAGCAGCTGCAGTTGTGCGGCGCCTTTCCTGCACGGAGGCCACTTCAGAACTCGGCCTCCCACCAGTCAGGAGAGGAGGATCCATCTTGGTTCCGTACTCCAGGAATCGGACAGACTGAGGTACACAAACATAATCCGAGGCCAACACCGCGGTGGTCTGAGCCCGACGGGCGTTGGCCTGCACCCAGGCCCTGGGCGGGTCGGGGGGCCATCGGGGTGCCAACCCAACCAGGAGGTTTTTTGCCCAGGCCTGCGAGCGCGCCGCCGCCATTTTGCCTGCAGGACGACAGGGAGCTCAGGCGGGCAGACCTGTAACAGGCATAGCCTAAGGCTAACAAAGCGGGGGTCCAGGCCCCAAAAGGCACAGGACTGACCCCAAGAACTGGGCGGCTTGGTGGGCCATCTGTGAGTCAACCCGCCCAGGTGATTGTTAGCAAAGCAGACTCTCCCGGCGCTTTCAGGGAGCGCGGGCGCACACGCCCGCCATCCTAGTCACCTGGCAAACCCAATTAACAGTCAAAGCCTTAGGGGAACTTTGCTCGGACCTTGGCCTCCCAGGCTTTTGCCTGGACTCAGGGACTGGGCGGCCAGGCTAACCTTGTGTGCGATAGCCCGGTTGGCAGATCGGCTGCCCAGCGGAGTGAGCGGAACTCAGGGGAGGTCACAGTAGCATACACCGTCGGCACTCCCTGGGAGTGCACACGGGCTCCATCTGCTCCACAGACACAATCTGGGGCAAGGCCTCAGACAGAAGGCCTTAGCTCTACTCTCTCCTCTTCCGGATCCAGATCAGTCTGGGCGGCAGCATTACATCTCCAAGTCCTGCAAGTGGCTAGCTGGGCTTCCGGGCGGCCAGCTGGGAGAAGTCAGTGTGCTACAGTGAATCCAGCGGGCCCCAGCGGGAGCCTTCGGGTGCCTGCTTTGGGATCTGAACAGCCTGGGCAGCAGCACACTGTCTACAAGCAGTGCAGGAGGTAAGCTGTGCACCAGAGGCCAACTGGGAAGGGGCAGCTTGCACTGGTGAGTCCAGCACTGACAAGATAAGCTAACACCAGTGAGATCTAGATGGCAAAAGGCAAACGCAGGAACGTCACTAACAGAAATCAAGGCAATATGGCAACATCTGAACCCAATTCTCCTCTACCAACATGTCCTGGATACCCCATCACACCAGTAAAACAAGATCTGGATTTAAAATCACTGGTCATGATGCTGGTACAGGAACACATGAAGGTCATACGTAAAGAAATTCAGGAGACAATGGATCAAAAGGTAGAAGCCCTTGCAAGGGAAACACAAAAATCATTGAAAGAAATCCAGGAGAATACAAAAGCCAACAAGGAGGAAATGCAAAAAACACTTAAAGAAATACAGGAGAACTTTGCTCAACAGGCTGAGGTCATGAAAGACGAAACACAAAAATCTCTTAAAGAAATACAGGAGAACTTTGGTCAACAGGCTGAGCTCATGAATGAGAAAACACAAAAATCTCTTAAAGAATTACAGGAAAACACAAACATGCAAGTGAAGGAGCTAAGCAAAACCATCCAGGATCTAAAATCAGAAGTAGAAACAACTAAGAAAACTCAAAGGGAGACAACTTTGGAGATAGAAAGCCTTGGGAAGAAATCAGGGGACAGAGATACAAATATCAACAACAGAATACAAGAGATAGAAGAAAGAATCTCAGATGCTGAAGATTCCATAGAAACCATGGACTCAACAGTTAAAGAAAATGCAAAATGCAAAAAGCTTGTAACCCAAAATATCCAGGAAATCCAGGACACAATGAGAAGACCAAACCTAAGGATTATAGGCATAGAGGAGAGTGAAGATTTACAACTTAAAGGGCCAGCAAATATCTTCAATAAAATTATGGAAGAAAACTTCCCTAACCTAAAGAGAGAGATGCCCATGAATATACAAGAAGCCTACAGAACTCCAAACAGACTGGACCAGAACAGAAATACTTCCCGTCACATAATAATCAAAACACCAAATGTTCTAAACAAAGAAAGAATACTAAAGGCAGTAAGAGAAAAAGGCCAAGTAACATATAAAGGAAGACCTATCAGAATCACAGCAGACTTTTCACCTGAGACTATGAAGGCTAGAAGGTCCTGGGCAGATCTCATGCAGACTCTAAGAGAACACAAATGCCAACCAAAACTACTATATCCAGCAAAACTCTCAATCACCATAGATGGAGAAACTAAGATATTTCATGACAAAACCAAGTTTACCCAATATCTATCCACAAACCCGGCCCTAAAAAGGATAATAGGAGGACAACACCAATACAAGGAGGGAAACTTCACCCTGGAAAAAGCAAGATAGTAACCTTTCATCAAACCCAAAAGAAGTTAAGCATTCAAATTTAAAAAATAACGTCAAAAATGATAGGAAGTAGCAATCACTATTCCTTAATATCTCTTAACATCAATGGACTTAATGCCCCAATAAAAAGACACAGACTAACTGAATGGATACGTAAACAGGACCCTACATTTTGCTGCTTACAGGAAACACACCTCAGGGTCAAAGACAAACACTACCTTAGAGTAAAAGGCTGGAAGACAATTTTACAAGCAAATGGTCTCAGGAAACAAGCTGGAGTAGCCATTTTAATATCAGATAAAATTGACTTTCAACCCAAAGTCATCAAAAGAGACCCTGAGGGACACTTCTTGCTGGTCAAAGGAAAAATACAAAAAGAAGAACTGACAATCCTGAACATCTATGCCCCAAATGTAAGGGCACCCTCTTTTGTAAAAGAAACTTTATTAAAACTAAAAGCACACATTGCACCTAACACAATAATTGTGGGTGACTTCAACACTGCACTTTCCTCAATGGACCGATCAGGAAAACAGAAACTAAACAGGGACACAATGAGACTAATTGAAGCTTTGGACCAATTAGATTTAACAGATATATATAGAACATTCTATCCTAAAACAAAAGAATATACCTTTTTCTCAGCACCTCATGGTACCTTCTCCAAAATCGACCATATAATTGGCCACAAGACAGACCTCAACAAATATAAGAAGATCGAACTAATCCCATGCCTCCTATCCGATCACTATGGAGTAAAAGTGGTCTTCAATAGCAACAGAAACAACAGAAAGCCCACATACACGTGGAAACTGAACAATACTCTACTCAATGATACCTTGGTCAAGGAAGAAATAAAGAAAGAAATTAAAGACTTTTTAGAACACAATGAAAATGAAAACACAACATACCCAAATCTATGGGACACAATGAAAGCAGTGCTAAGAGGAAAACTCATAGCCCTGAGTGCCTCCAAAAAGAAAATGGAGAGAGCATACATTACCAGCTTAATGACACACCTGAAAGCCCTGGAACAAAAAGAAGCTATTTCGCCCAGGAGGAGTAGAAGGCAGGAAATCATCAAACTCAGGGCCGAAATCAATCAAGTAGAAACAAAGAGAACCATACAAAAAATCAACAATACCAGGAGCTGGTTCTTTGAGAAAATCAACAAGATAGATAAACCCTTAGCCAGAATGACCAAAGGGCACAGAGAAAGTATCCAAATTAACAAACTTAGAAATGAAAAGGGAGATATAACAACGGAAACTGAGGAAATCCAAAAAATCATCAGATCCTACTACAAGAGCCTATACTCAACACAACTGGAGAATCTGGAGGAAATGGACAATTTCCTTGACAGATACCAAATACCAAAATTAAATCAGGACCAACTAGACCATCTAAACAGTCCCATAATGCCTAAAGAAATAGAAGGAGTCATAGAAAGTCTTCCAACCAAAAAAAGCACAGGACCAGATGGCTTCAGTGCAGAATTCTATCAGACCTTCAAAGAAGAGTTAACACCAATACTCTTCAAACTATTCCACAAAATAGAAACAGAAGGAACACTACCCAATTCCTTCTACGAAGCCACAATTACGCTGATACCAAAGCCACACAAAGATCCAACAAAGAAAGAGAACTTCAGACCAATTTCCCTTATGAACATCGATGCAAAAATACTCAATAAAATTCTTGCCAACCGAATCCAAGAACACATCAAAACGATCATCCACCATGATCAAGTAGGCTTTATCCCAGGAATGCAGGGTTGGTTCAATATACGGAAATCCATCAATACAATCCACTACATAAACAAACTCAAAGAACAAAACCACATGGTCATTTCATTGGATGCTGAAAAAGCATTTGACAAAATTCAGCATCCCTTCATGCTTAAAGTCTTGGAGAGAACAGGAATTCAAGGCCCATACCTAAACATAGTAAAAGCAATATACAGCAAACCGGTAGCCAGCATCAAACTAAATGGAGAGAAACTTGAAGCAATCCCACTGAAATCAGGGACCAGACAAGGCTGCCCCCTTTCTCCTTATCTTTTCAATATTGTACTTGAGGTACTAGCTCGGGCAATTCGACAACATAAGGAGGTCAAAGGGATACAAATTGGAAAGGAAGAAGTCAAACTATCATTATTTGCAGACGACATGATCGTCTACCTAAGTGACCCAAAGAACTCCACTAGAGAGCTCCTACAGCTGATAAACAACTTCAGCAAAGTGGCAGGTTATAAAGTCAACTCAAGCAAATCAGTGGCCTTCCTATACTCAAAGGATAAGCAGGCTGAGAAAGAAATTAGGGAAATGACCCCCTTCACAATAGCCACAAACAGTATAAAGTATCTTGGGGTGACTCTTACCAAACATGTGAAAGATCTGTATGACAAGAACTTCAAGACTCTGAAGAAGGAAATGGAAGAAGACCTCAAAAAATGGGAAAACCTCCCATGCTCATGGATCGGCAGAATCAATATAGTTAAAATGGCCATTTTGCCTAAAGCACTATACAGATTCAATGCAATACCCATCAAAATCCCAACTCAATTCTTCACAGAGCTAGAAAGAGCAATTATCAAATTCATCTGGAACAACAAAAAACCCAGGATAGCTAAAACTATTCTCAGCAACAAAAGGAAATCTGGGGGAATCAGTATCCCTGACCTCAAGCAATACTACAGAGCAATAGTGTTAAAAACTGCATGGTATTGGTACAGTGACAGACAGGAGGATCAATGGAACAGGATTGAAGATCCAGAAATGAACCCACACACCTATGGCCACTTGATCCTCGACAAAGAGGCTGAAAACATCCAATGGAAAAAAGATAGCCTTTTCAACAAATGGTGCTGGTTCAACTGGAGGTCAGCATGCAGAAGAATGCGAATTGATCCATCCTTGTCTCCTTGTACTAAGCTCAAATCCAAATGGATCAAGGACCTCCACATAAAGCCAGACACTCTGAAGCTAATAGAAAAAAAACTGGGGAAGACCCTTGAGGACATCGGTACAGGGAGAAAGTTTCTGAACAGAACACCAATAGCGTATGCTCTAAGAGCAAGAATTGACAAATGGGACCTCATAAAATTACAAAGTTTCTGTAAGGCAAAGGACACCATCAAGAGGACAAATCGGCAACCAACAAATTGGGAAAAGATCTTCACCAATCCTACATCAGATAGAGGGCTAATATCCAATATATATAAAGAACTCAAGAAGCTAGACTCCAGAAAACCAAACAACCCTATTTAAAAATGGGGTACAGAGTTAAACAAAGAATTCTCACCTGAAGAACTTCGGATGGCGGAGAAGCATCTTAAAAAATGCTCAACTTCATTAGTCATTAGGGAAATGCAAATCAAAACAACCCTAAGATTTCATCTTACACCAGTCAGAATGGCTAAGATTAAAAATTCAGGAGACAGCAGGTGTTGGAGAGGGTGTGGAGAAAGAGGAACACTCCTCCACTGCTGGTGGGGTTGCAAATTGGTACAACCACTCTGGAAATCAGTCTGGCGGTTCCTCCGAAAACTGGGCACCTTACTTCCAGAAGATCCTGCTATACCACTCCTGGGCATATACCCAGAAGACTCCCCACCATGTAATAAGGATACATGTTCTACTATGTTCATAGCAGCCCTATTTGTAATTGCCAGATGCTGGAAAGAACCCAGGTATCCCTCAACAGAAGAGTGGATGCAAAAAATGTGGTATATCTACACAATGGAGTACTATTCAGCCATTAGAAACAATGAATTCATGAAATTCTTAGGCAAATGGATGGAGCTAGAGAATATCATACTAAGTGAGGTAACCCAGACTCAAAAGGTGAATCATGGTATGCACTCACTAATAAGTGGATATTAACCTAGAAAACTGGAATACCCAAAACATAATCCACACATCAAATGAGGTAGAAGAAGAAAGGAGGAGTGGCCCCTGGTTCTGGAAAGACTCAGTGAAACAGTATTCAGCAAAACCAGAACGGGGAAGTGGGAAGGGGTGGGTGGGAGGACAGGGGAAGAGAAGGGGGCTTGCGGGACTTTCGGGGAGTGGGGGGGCTAGAAAAGGGGAAATCATTTGAAATGTAAATAAATTATATCGAATAATAAAAAAAAAAATATACAGCATAGTGAAATAAAAAACACAGCTTTAGGGCAAAATAAGTTTAAAGATGATTTTTGGAAGGTATTTGTTTTAGAATCAATGAAGCACACGTTGATTATTTGAAAAGCTAGGATTGACAAACTCTTGACCAAACTAGCCAAAAGAAAGACAGAAGAAAATAAAAGTAGATATGAAAGGAGAATACTAATATGTATAATATATAATATATAATATATAATATATAATATATAATATATAATATAGACAATAATGGATTTCATAAAATCATTAGGTCTTATTCTGAAAACATACATTCCATGTAACTGGAAAATCTAAAAGAAATGTGTGAATTTCTAGATACATATGACCTTTCCAAATTAAGCCAAATTAAACAGATCTATATGAACCAGTAATAATCTTCTAGTGGAGGAATGCCTCAGGGTTAAGAGCATGTGATGCTCATGCGGAGAACCAACTGGATCCCCAGGAACCATGCTGGGTGCTTCACAAATACCTGTAACTCTAGCTTCAGGAGGATCCAACTCTGCGAGCACACACGTGCAAAAATGCACATATATACTCAATTAAACACACACACACACACACACACACACACACACACACACACACAAAATCTTAAAAATGTGCCTGAGAGGTGGCTCAGTGATTAAGAGTAGTCGCCCCATACAGACAAAGCAACACAGAGCAAAAATAATACTGCTGGATGTGTTACCATACCTGATTTTAAATTATAATACAGAGCCATAGAAATAAAATCAGCCTTTGTGGTACAAATTCAGACACATTGGGCAGTGTAATAGAGTAGAGTAGAGAATCCAGGCTCAAGACCATACAGCCCACCTGATATTTGACAAAGATGCCAAAATAAACATTAAAGAAAAGACAACATCCTCAACAAATAGTGCTAGGGAAACTGGATACCTACAGTTAAAAGAATGCCAGGGCGCTGAGGCAGGAGTGGGCAGGCCTGTGGGGGAGCACCCTCATAGAGGCAGGGGGAGAGGGGTTTGGGAAACTGGGAAGGGGAATAACATTTGAAATAAGTTCAAATAAATGAAAAACATTTAAAAAAGAAAAAATATGAAATTCCAAAGAATAAATGAAAATATTTAAAAAATACAAAATTAGGTGACACATAATACTTTCATAACTCACTTTTTACAAAAGAGATATGTGCTCTTATGACTAATAGATAGTCCAAAATTGGATAGTTCCAAAGATATAATGTCTGTTTATCTGGATCAAACCCAGAATATGAGACATGTTAATTGCTTGTCCTGCTTGTAATACCTGGACAAAGATTTTGCGATGAAGAAAAGCCCTATAACTGGCCTCTCTTGTTCTTCTTCTAAACTAGAAGAGAATATCTAAGACTTAACTTGACCTGTATTGAAGAAGATGTAAATTGGATTTATTGGGTGGAAGCACATTTCCAGGGAAAACAAGAGATTTTACTTGTCTTTTCAGAGCTGAAATTAGAATTCTTTGAGAAAATAAATAAAAATAAATAAATAAAACCAAATCATTGTCAAGGCAGAAACAATCATCTCTGCACAATCATATGCAGAAAAAATATGATAATGATGATGATAATAATACCACCAGCCCCCACAAAAAAGAATGAAATACATATTTCTCACCAGGCATAAAATTCACTTCCAAATGGATCAAGTTTCTAAATATAATATAAGAAACTGTGCATCTGTTAGAGGAAAAAGTACGAAACACACTTCTAGGCATAGACAGACACAGACTGACTATCTGAATAGGACTCTGACTGCTCAGGAAAAAAAGACTAATAATCAGCAAATGGGATCTCATAGCATCAAAAGTTGTTGCACAGCAAAGATAACCGTCAATCACACGAAGAAGCAGCCTATAAAATGGAGCAAAATTTTTCCATCTATATATTTGACAGAGGATTAGTACCTAGAATATGCAAAGAATTCAAGAAACTAAACATCAAGAAAACAGCACAATAAAATATGGACCAAGTCAGAAAACATGCATCATTAAATAAGATGTCAGTGCAGGCAGAAGATATGTCCCTACACACCATTGACCAGGGAAACCTCAGAGGTATCCAAGACAACATAGACTTTTGCTATTGCTCTGAGTTGCACACTATTACTAGATGATATGATGCTATTGCAGAAGACATTCCTTGTTTTGATACAGGGCAGAGAGCTATCAGCCTCAACTAACCAGTAAACCCTCTTCCTGTGATGGTGTCAGAAGTTGCTATGTAGGCTGCCTGTCAAGTGAGGAAAACCACCAATGATCCCATGGTGTGCTATAACACTGACCTTCCTCTGGCACAATATGTCTACTGGTATAAAAGTGATATGATGAATGCTTGGGTAATGAAACAAACAAATGAAATCTTTCTGATTGGATATGAGACCTGGTCCCCAGGAAGGCTCTCATTCTTGGAACTATATCTTGATCAACATCTCATCACCCGGCAGAGTCTTTGCCCTTGAGGGCCTGTTGTTTCCATAAATGGACATGCTGTGACACTGTCCTCTGAATGCTTATGTTTAAGCTCATAGGTGTGTCGCTCTCAGCGTTGGCCAGAGAAGCTTCACTTTGAGTGGGTAATGGTTAATGCAGATGCATAACAGAAAGTGAGTGCTGAGTGCTGAACCCTAAATGGGACATCTGCACGGGCCTCATCCCCGAGGCTCAGAGAACATCACAGAAGAGAAGGAAAAAGAAAGTAGACATGATTTGTCCATTGAGATAATGGACGTGCTGTAGCTATGATGTTGTGTATATTACCTGCACAGGATCAGCCAAGATTTTAGCAGTGAGCATTAATTGTAATTGGTAAAGGTATATAAAACGTAGAGGTCATGAAGGTAGGAGGAGGATGTGCTGGAAAATGTTCATGAGAGTGGATGGGGGCACTTGGGGATATGTGGGATCAAAATACCATACGTGTGTGTGTGTGTGTGTGTGTATCCACATATGTGTGTGTATGAAGTTATAAGACAATAAATGAAAAGGTGTTCTAAAATTATTAGTTTTACCTTTTGTTGTATTTGTGGGTCTGGGTATGCTACAGAGTGTGGATGTCAAGAAACAATATTTGGGAGTTAGTTCTGCTTCTTTCCTTCCATCTTGTTGAGTTAGGGCTTCTCTTGGTACTATCTCTCTCCACATTCTACAGTAGAAGCCTCTTGACTTCAGTGTGGTTCTCTTGTCTCTGCCTTGCGTCTCTGGCAGGAGTGCTGGGATTACACGTGTTAGCCATAGTATCCAGCTTTTTTTGTGGATTTTAGAGATTGAAATCAGGTCGGTAAGCTAGTGCAGCCAGTGTTTTTCCTGCTGAGCTATCTAGTCTGACTCAAGATAATTTCTCTTTTAAGGATAAGTCTACTTGAGGCAAATACAGTATAGCCTGGAGAAAACTTGAATGACAGTCCTGTTCGTGACCTTGTGCTAATCATTTCCTGTTGTTAGCTTTGCTTTTCTCATTTTGGAAGCACAGAGGCTTAAGTGGATTATCTCTGGAATTCTTTTTAGCTTTAGTGTTCTGTGGTGTATTCTTGTATGGGAACAGCTAAGCAATTTGAAACTGTAATAATGTATTTGTCATAGATGCATCATAAGTTTGTCTACCTGAAATGCCAATTTTATCAGAGTTCCTGATCTATAATGAAAGGAAAGAATCCAGGGACAGCATTAACCATTTCACCAAAAGGTATACAACCAACTCTTGGATGACTTTAAGGTCAAAATGGTGGTTGATGTTCACTGTAGTTGATTACAAAACTCTCAATATTCCTCTATACTTCTTCCATTGATAGTCAAGGCCTATGATTTTTACTGTTTGAGCCTCTGTGACTGCCTAGACACCACAAGGAGAGAAATAATGGTGTTTCTGGGCCCATAACATAGCTACACAGCTGTGAGAAAGCCCAAGTATCCTCATGGAGAGACCCATGTGGGAGAGAATGGGAACTCTAGTCAACAGCTCTCACTAAGCACTGCTTTCCCAGCGATGTGCAAAAGTCACTGAGAAAAACAGATCTTCAATGCCAGATGAACTCTGCTGGCACATGTAGAGCAGAGCCGTCCTCTTCAACCACTGCTCAAACATCAGATATACAGGGAATATGTTGCTACTTTTAGCTATTACCCTTAGTTTGCATCATATAACTGCTGTGAAATGGACACTTCCTTAGCAGTAATCATGTAAACTAAGTTCAATTTGTAGCAAGCTCTGCTATCATGACATACATGTATTCCAGAAAATCAGATTCTATGATTATTTTCCTACCTGCTGTATACAATTTATGAGGAAATTAGCACTGAAGATATATTTTATAAGGAGTCCCAACTAAAACATCAACAAAAGCATTGGAAAATGCAGCCATAACACAGCTCCAGAGACATTCACTTCTAGATCGACAGTGCAAGCTGAGGAACCTCAGATCCCCAGGCTTTGTGTTTCCTAAAGGATGTTTTTACCAGGCAACCAATAGAGTAGAAAGGAAAATTGTCACATGTTGGAGGCTAGCCACTACATATTGCTAGCTAAGGCTATATAGTAAGAACTTGTCTCTAAGAAACCAACAGCAGCAACAACAACAAAAGGGTAAAAGTTAAAAATAAATATAAATGAAGAAAAAGTGTCAATCAATAGGATTTCAATGTTTCATGATCTCCTTATGTGCAATGCACCCTAAAACGCTCTTGTGAGTAAGTAAGGTAGCTCAAGTCTGAAATCCCAGCATTGAGAAGAAAGAGGCAGAAAGATTGGGCCAGCCTGAGTTACTTAGGGAAATTCTGTCTCTAAAAGAAAACATAAGAAAACGTTTAAAAGAGGTCCTGTTAATGACATGTAGGAATGATATACTGAAGTACAGGTTGGTTCAGTCCTCTGTAGCCATAACCCTGGACAGGGACTTAGGCCTTATGACCTCCTCTGTCTCAGTGTACCCCATTTCCAACCATGAAGGAGATTAGTGTAGTTTTGGTTTTAGTGTCTCTCACCACACCCAGGGAGGGCTGCCAGGATTCCTAGGGGATTGGTAATTAGGAATGAGGGAAGGATGCTAGATTGGAGGAGATCCTGTTCCTTAGAAGGGGGAAGGGGGCTATGTAGTGGCTTCTCTTCTGGTGATGATGCTGGAGAGACAAACCTTCCCAGGGTAGAGATGACTTCGCCAGGGATTTGAGGAAGAGCATTAATGAATTATCAGAATATTGTCATCAAACATTGACTGAATGGGAGGAAACTCACCGGGCAGGGCAGGTCCTTCTCTGTCCACTGCCTCAAGCCTTGGTTCACTGAAAGGAAGTTCTGGACTCAATGTGGCATCCTGAAAAGTAAAGATAGAAAGACAGATGTTGAGAATGGATGTTTCTCTGTGCATGAGAAGGGTTATACTTATATTTGTAACACTTCACTTAGGATTTTGTTGTTGGCATGACTTTTCTATGGAGGAGGGGCCCAGAACTATATTCTGAAAGGACCACTCTGCCTTGCCTGGCAATTTATTTCCTAATCTCTTGTTTTTCGGCTGATTGGTCTTGCTGGACAGGACTAATTAATGACTGAAATACTTTGAATTGTGCTAATCATGGTTTAACTTATAATGTGTTCATTTGAGAGGGCATGGAGCTTACTTAGAATCCCCACTTACACATACTTCAGTGAGAACTTGTAGAACACAGACAGTGACAAAGCTTTAAGTTGAATACCGAGCTTACTACTGCATCAATTACTTTTAGTTTCTAAAACACTAATTTGTGTTTCCCACCTCCCATAAATAAAAGTTTAGGTAAGCTCTTAGAAATTAAACATAAATTTAAAAGGGTATTTCTGAGAAGCAAAGTTAAGTATTATATTCTGCTTTAATTATTCATTTTAGTTTATAAAAAAATGTGTTTTATCTGGCTGGGCAAAGGCACTGGCATGTTTTACTAGCAGGAAACGGCACTGGCCACCAAGCCTGGTGGTCTGAGTGCAGTTACTGGGACCCACATAATGAGAAGAGAGAACCAACTTCTGCTGATCAGCCCCTGACCTCCACATATATACTGTGCCATGCCTATGTCTCCTGTTCCTCTTCAAATAAATGGTTTAATGTATAAAATAAAGTTTAAAATGTGTTTTATTAAACACAGAGCACAATCTGACTCAAATGGAACATATCTAACAAAGTCTAAGGGAACCGAACTTTAGAATATTTGAAATGCAATTTGAATTAATCTTTGTTAACATGGTTATTGGAAATGGGCTCTCAATTGCAGCCCTAAAAACATAAAATACTTAATGTTTAACATTATGAAGAGTATGTTTTTCTACTCAGTCTATAAAACTGATTATTCGTTGGGAAGGTCTTAAACAGAAGGACACGAAACTTACTTCTGTGACATCAGCAAAGGGCTTGGACAGCTCTGGTTCAGTGACAGGTCTGAAGAGTGGCTCAGTAACTTCTACGGTGAAAAAAATCACAAGGCTAAAATATTTCTCTTTTCTTTTATGATTTAGGTGACCAAACAGTTAAGGTTCTAAAATGTGGTAATAGTGCATTCCTAAGGAGTTGTGTTACAAATCACTAAGATATTGGAGTTCCAGATTAATGGTTACTAATCTGAATAATGCACTGAAGGAAGATTATAGGGTTGCATCTTGCATGGTTATATGATGGGAATTACTAAGAACAGGATGAAGTGGCAGGGGAGGTTGCTAATGAGTACAACAAACAGTATAAGTAGACAGAAGGAATAAATACTAGAATTATGTCGCTCAGTGGGGTAATTATAGTTAATGATAATGTATTGTCTATTTCATAATTGCTATAAGAGAAGTTTTGAATGCTCTCATCATAAAGAAATGATAGTAAGGTGATAGAAACAATAATTACACTACTTTGATCATTATAGGATGTACATGTATCCAATCATAACATTATATCCCATGAATATGCATAAGTATTATATGGCAATTAAATAATAACAATTACAAAAGAAAAGTAGTTTAGAGATTTTTAGGGTTCTCAGCCTTAGTCTACAGATATGGATCAAGTAGTAAGACTGGTTGGCTAGGCCAGTGGAGAATAAAAATATGGCTTAGCTTGCAAAGAAAGAAAGAAATGGTTAACACTCCTCCACTGCTGGTGGAGTTGCAAGCTGGTACAACCACTTTGGAAATCAGTCTGGCAGTTCCTCAGAAAACTGGGCATGATACTCCTGGAGGACCCTGCTATACCATTCCTCTGGATATACCCAGAGGATTCCCCAGCATGTAATAAGGACACATGTTCCACTATGTTCATAGCAGCCCTATTTGTAGTAGCCAGAAGCTGGAAACAACCCAGGTGTCCCTCAACAGAGGAATGGATAAAAAAATGTGGTATATTTACACAATGGAGTACTATTCAGCCATTAAAAACAATGAATTCATGAAATTCTTAGGCAAATGGATGGAACTGGAGAATATCATTCTAAGTGAGGTAACCCAATCACAAAAGAACACTCTTGCTATGCACTCACTGATAAGTGGATATTAGCCTAGAAGCTTGGAATACCCAAGACACAATTCACATATCAAATAAAGCCCAAGAAGAAGGAAGGCAAGGCCCCTGGTCCTGGAAAGGCTCAGTGCAGCAGTGTAGGGGAATGCCAGGACAGGGAAGTGGGAAGTGGGATTTTCGGGGAGGGGGGATCCAGGAAAGGAAAAAAAATCACTTGAAATGTAAATAAAGAATATATCGAAAAAAAAAGTAAATCAATAAACAGAATAACCATGAAAAAATATTAACACTATAATGTACATGTATCTGTGGATACTCTGCACCACCTATTGGTTCTTGGAAAACCTTAGAAAGCTTAACAAAGACCTAAACCTAAAGTAGTAAATGATCCCAGAGATGAGTCTGAAGTTGTTCACTGTTGCTTCAGAGGCTCCATAACTCTCCTAATCCAATTTCCAGAAATAATGCTTTGCTGATCTAAATCTGATAACAGAACTGCCAGAGAATGATAATTTCATGCTATCTTGTACTGAAATGGCATTTCTATTGGCTATTTATTATACTCTTAGCTGTGCCTGTGAGTTCCAGGCTCCTGGGTCCCCGATGGCATCCTCTAGAGGCCCTGAGCACAACAGATTATCTAGTTTACTTCTTTGGATCCCTTTGAAGATTGACTTATACAGATTGTACCATTGGTTCCTAGCCCTCCTCTCTGGAGTGTGTTGTATTCATGGGCTACCCTCAGGCCTAGAGGTAGCAGTGAGGTCATGCTGCTTCTAGCCTTGTTCCATGCCTTTGAGTAGGGGAAAACTTTCATGGACAGTCTCTTACTCTATCAGCTCTTTTTAATTAGCCTCATTTGAATATGCCATCTGGTTCCTTAAAAGTCCTAGAAGTTTACTGGATGAGAAGATATGTGTAAGCAATGACAGGCTAAAGGAACTGTCCATGAGTTCTTCTGGCTGTCTAGGCCCTACTGACAGAACATGGTTGACCAAACTGAACTGAAATTACTGGATTCTTCTAGACTTATCTTTGGTGCAAAATGGTCACCAAGGGCTGATTAAATGGAATGCAGGAGGGTGTGAGGAGAGCCAAAAATAGTACCATACATGATGTGCCTGTCATAGTAATGATCACTTTACAGGGAGGGCCCAAGTTAAAATGACAATCCATCATAAAATCATACGTAATAGCCTCTCTGTCAGAATTAGGTTAAACTCGGAATTCTGGCATCTCCCACTGACCATCAGTGAATGGAATTCTCCCTTCGACCAAGGACTGGTCTCCATCTAGTAGTTGTATGATGAGTTTTTTGAGGTCTGTAGCTGTGAGGAAGGTTTCTGGCTGCTTGTCTTCTATGGCTCCGTGATGGATTCTTTCGCTTTCAATTTTGTTGGAATCGAGAGACAGGAGATCACTCTCAGGGCTTTTTGCTTCTGTACGGTCCCTCTTAAAGATGACCATAAGCTGTATTTCTGTGGAGCTTGATCTGTGGAGAGAAGAGGACATGTTTGAGCCAAAGCAAACGTTACAAGACGAGAGTTTCTGTCTCGCTACAAGTCATCCTGATAATTTATCTTCTTTTCTGATAGGCTCTTAAAGAGTATCCAACTTAGTACATTTCAATATTTGCCTGAAACTTAATATATGGAAAATATTAACAAATAATTTGTTTTAAAGTAGAATTTCAGCCTGGGGATTAAGTCTTGTTTGAAGAGGGATTGTGAACGGGAGTCCATACATATTTGCATTTAAAAAGGTATTATTCATTGTTAGTTGATGAATCCTTTTGGGAGTCTTAAAAGTCATGCAGTGTCAATTAGAAAGAGAGATGAATTGGCATGTTTCCTACAAGATACCTCCTTTAAGGTCTAGGGACTAGCATGCAGGATGTAGTAGTGGTACAATAGGCTATGTATGCCATAACCAAGCGAAACTTCAGTTCTTAAGGCCTTCTTTTCTTCCATTCTTTTCAAATACTTTCCAGTATTTTTAAAATTAAAAACCTTTAAATGAAATAGAGCAAGGGAATAAAATAACAAAAGATCTGAGAAAAGGGAAGGAAGGCAGCACACAGCACAAGATTAACTGTATTTACTGCTGTATTTATTAATGCAATCTCTTTCAGCACGCAAATCTCAAACAAGATTCTTTACAGCCCTGTCCTTGAGAAGCAAGTGTTACCTTTTGTTTCCTGCCATAAATCTACACAGGGAGAAGCAGAAATGTTTTTAAAGGCCTCAGGAACTGATAATGTGTTCTCTTGGCAGTTCTTCAGACCACATAATCAGTCAGAGACTCCAGTTCATTATTTCACTAGTCAATTGCGGGAGCTAAAGGCAGATAGATTCTCATTACTGAGGTCTCCCAGGTAGAGTGGGGTCCTTTTTCCACCTCAAACTGGCCTTGGGGCTGAGGAGCAAAGTAGTTTCTCTCCCTTGATATAGACCTCAGTGGGTTGTACTCAGGAGTCTGTGGCTAGCCAGCCATCTCCCATTGTAAACATAAAAGACATAACACATCTGTAATCTCACGTTTTTTTTCCCTAATGAGAGATTTTTGTAGAAGACTTTTTAGATGGTCAAGTCAATGTTTACCTGCTAATATTATGTGGTGATTTGGCTAGAGATATTTTCTAAATAACTAAATGAAAATGAATTCCATTTAAAGTTTTAAAATCATTGGCTTATTCAAGACATTACATGTGGAAATTATTTTTAAAAAGCCAGCTTAGACATTAGCAGAGGGACTCATACTATATTCCAAAAAATAAAAATTAATCAACATTACCCATCCTCTTCTTTCTTTGGTCTTCATTTCACCACATATCATGAAAACATGCAAGGGAGAAAGAATTTTGGTGAGATTTATTTAATCTGTCTGTGTATTATTTTATACACAAAAATGTTTCTACATTGTCCTTCATGTTTGTCCCAAGCTTTCTGCCATCAGAAATTTGGGTGCCACCTTTAAGAATCATGAGTCTTAGGATGTAAACATCATTGAATAGGGTTTCTGATCAGGATTTGAGCCTTAGTTCAAAGTTATATGCACTTATTGTCTTCTTTTAAAGCCTGACTTCCTCAAAGAGGCTGCAAATAGATTCTATGCATTTTATATTTGGGCGGCTATTGCCAGGATGTTTTTAAAAAGTACTCTGCAAACTGATTCTCTTCCTGAATGTCATTAAGGGATTCGTTTATCATTAGAGGTAACATCTCTGAGGCTGACTCCTAGAACCAGTGTTTTGTTGATTTCTCTTTGAATTGCTCTAATCATTTGAGGGATTGGTTCCTTTCACAATGAAAATTTGCAAGAAAAACACCTATTTATTGAGTAGGTGATATGTACTCAGCAGTTTATGTGTATTTTCATTTAATGTTTAGAGCAACAAAATCCTCATTTTTACAGGAAAACAAAGGCAACCACAGCTGGAGACAGACTCAGTTGGGACCAGCAGAGGCAAGATTTGAACTTTGGGTTCTCTCTCCTCAGCCTTGGTTTTATTTTGTTACTCTACTGAGTGGTGTGTGCCTGAGAAAGACACTTTATCAAAATTACCAGACACATTTTAGTAACCAGTCTAGAACCTGTATTTGATATTCTCTCCTTATATTTCAAATGACAGTTGCTGATGAAGACAGTCTATATATGGATGGGATTAGCGGCTTTGGAATTTCTGCTTGGACCACAAATTCATTGCACTTTTATGCCCTGATATAACATGGCCACAATGGACATGCTACAGACTGGTTCCCATGTTCCTGCTGTGGAGACAGAGAACCTGTTCTCTTTCTACATGGCCCTGCTTTGTGGGAATAGAGTTTCTCTACCAGAGACATTCATCCAGAACCTGCCTCTTGCTTCTTTGTAGTTTGTAACCCAAGAAGCCAAGGGGAGTGGCCATGCTTCCTGGGCCAAAACCTTATTCTTGCCAATTAAAGATTGTTTTGTTGACACATGCTTGCATAAGCAAATGGAAATTTGAAAGAATTATTTATCACCACAATCAAGATATGGAGCATATTTACCAGCATAAAAGATTTATCCTGCCTCTGCCTCTTTGTGATCTCTCCCTTTCACACTCTGCTCCACTGTCTCTGAGAAACTACTGATGTTTCCTGTCACTGTAGATGAGTTTGTGTTTTTTGGAATTCAATATAAATAGAACATAATGCACTCTTGTCTGCTCTGTCACTCAGCACAGTTATTTTGAGGTACAGTCCTATTGTCACACATGTCAAAAGTGTTATTTCTTTGTCAAGAAATGTGTCTATATTGAGAACATTCCAGAACTGTCTATTGTTCTGTTGATGGGCAGTTAGTTTGTTTCCGTATTTTGGCTATTAAAGATAAAGATGCTGTGGACATTTATGCAGCAGGCTGAAGAAATATACTCTACCACTAGATTGAGGAATTATTAATAGTTTTCCACACTCCCAAAAGAATGAAGTAATACTCAAAGTGGCGCTTTAATTGTTAATACTTAAAATTGTGTCAGTCATGGAGTCCTAATTAATTTTCAGTTTGTGTTGAGAGAATCAGAAGAGGCTGTTCATATCAAGCAATTTATGAAGTTAGAAATAAGCTTTTCTACAAACGAGACAAAGGAAAGGCAATGTGTCTAACTGATAGGGGATGAATCGTCTGTGGGCATCTGAACCCACTGTGAAAGAAATGCCCTTCATAGTAAATTTATTCCAGAACATCTCCAGCATTGGTAACAACGACAAAATATCTTGCGGGGCTTACAATGACGAATATTGTGGGGCTTACAAGCATACGGCTTATTGAATTCATTGGCCCACATACTTTCCAGTGGACTGAAGTCCTCATGACAGAAGGAAAATCATTGGCAAAACGTGAATGAGCTTATTACATAAGCATAGTGGGCAGAAATGGGAATCAATCCTCACCAGACATACAGGTGGGAAAGATTCAGCTTCCAGCCATGCCTCTTTAAAAATTTTGCCTTGGAGAATTTCACTGCCTAACATTGTGATTCTCCTCTCAAGTCGATTTTCTTACAATTAGATTTTCATTTGTCGCAGGGAGGCGATAATACACATTTAATCACTCACCAGGAGAAGCCTTTCCATCATTTCCTGAAGCTGTAGATTAAAAATTTGTTCTTTAACTGTGGCACTTTATCCAGAAGACTTTGCCATCTATGCAAACTATGTGTCCATCACCTCTGATTATCCTCTCATCCGTCTGACTTCACGTCGGATACCGCAGAGCGGCCTCTTGACACAAAGCAGTGTGTTTGCTTTGGTAAATATTAGAATTTCCATCTTTTGTCACTTTCCTTCCCAATATTTTCCTCCTCTGGAGCGATACGAATCAGAGAGGCCTGACAGCCGCCTAGAGACACAGCTGGTCATGTCTCCTAAGCCCTTGTGTCCAGGCGTAAGCTGCCCTTCCCAAGCTTTCCTCCCTCTCTGAGACCAGGTGGTATCAGAGCCGGGAAGACTTGGACAAAGCACTTCCTACATCCCAGGCATGGACATTCGTCCTGCTCCCACCAGGGCTGCTATGTCTCCCCTAGCACTAAATACCATTTAACCATCCGAGCTTGCACGTAGATGCTTGAAATAAAGGCAACTTTAAAAATGAAGCAAAATTTATGTTTAAACCCATGAACCTATGTTAGGGTGCTTTGGGCGGGCGAGGTGGCTACAGACCAGCTAGAGTGTGGTCCTGCTCTGCTTTACCTCAGCATTACTAATTAAGTCTCTACTTTTTGAGTAATACAGCATTACTCGAGCCCATACAGTAGATAAAATAAGAAACTATGCTTAAGAGGTCTTGCTTTTGCTCCTGTGGATTCCATTCCTTCAGTCCCTCCATCCGTAAATCAGGTCTCCTGGCTAATGTGATTTATGCCAACAGGGGGGATGAGATTTAGCCTTGGAGAGAACACTAGGTGACCCCATACCAAGGCAGTTAATTGCTACTGCTTCTCGGTATGTCTTTACTCTGGTGTTTTCCAGAGATTTGCTAATGACATTGCCAAGGACGACTGGCAGATGCTCTGTAGAGGGCGATATTTCCAGCTCTTTGGGAGGCATTGCAGATCCTAGGTTGCAGGTTCCCAGACTGAGTTAAACAACTGAAGGAGAAGCAACCGTCTAATCCTCTAGATATCACTTTTAAAGGAGGCCACGGAAAGTGATTTTCAAATTTGTTGTTTTTAAAATTAAAGTTGAGAACAGTCTGATTCTCTTACTTACCTAAATCCTAACACACGGATTTCTCCGAATCCTGGAAGTTTCTTAAATATCTTTTGCAACTGCAGAGAGAAAGAAATGTATGAAATATTCTTTGGTCCCACTGACTCCGATCTTACCAAACAGCAAACAAAACCTTCAAACACTTTTGATGAGTCAGTTAGGAGACAGAACAAAAAACTAAAACAACAAAACGTGTCAAACTCCCTCTGTTCACAGATATTTCTAAAGCCTAGAGAATATTTTGTTTATTAGCTGCAAAGCCATAGATGCCTTAAAAGTTATGCTATATAAAATATGAAATACTTTAAGATGGTTTTTGGCGGGAGCCTTTTTAATTTTTTTTTTATTAATTAATTCAGTTTACATCCCAATCGAGGTTCCCTCTTCGGTCTGCCCTTCACACAGCCCCTCCCCCATTCTCCCTTTCCTCTGAGAAAGGAGAGGGCCCTCCTGAGGCCTCAAGTCACTGCAGAAATCTCCCACTGAGGCCCTACAAGGTGACTCTAGAAGGACAGGACTCACAGACAGGCAAAACAGATTCAGAGACAGTTTTGTGCGAACCTTTTTTAACTACAGCATTTTAATTTACGAAGAGCAACACACACTTTCCCTCTATATAGCTAATAGTAATAAGCTAATGTTTTCTGAATTGAATTAGAGGATTTGAAAAATATGGCACTAAAGGTATTATTAAATGTGAAATGGCAGCTGGGCGGTGGTGGTGCGTGCCTGTAATCACAGCACTCTGGGAGGCAGAGGCAGGCAGATTTCTGAGTTCGAGGCCAGCCTGGTCTACAGAGTGAGTTCCAGGACAGCCAGGGCTACACAGAGAAACCCTGTCTCGGAAAAACCAAATCCATAAAAACAAACAAACAAAAAACAAACAAAAAAACAACAACAAAAAAAGTGAAATGGTGATCAATTAGATTTGTTTTTAGACTTGCATAGGTTTTTCCAAGTTTTCTTAATTTGCACTTGTTAATGAGGCTTGCTATCAGGATCATTTTCCTGGCTCCTCCCGGCCTCACTGCCCCATTTTTGCCCCCTGTGGTTCCACAGGCGTAGGTGGTTCTCTCCAATGCTTCCTTCACAGCAGGAGGGCAGAACCTTTGGCTTGCTCCCTCTTCTTCTCTTACCGGTTAAGTTTTCTTTGCTCCACGAAATTCTTGTTTTTAGCCTTTACATGTAAAGACCTTGCAAATTCACACCCCCAGCCTTCATACCTTGTTCCTTCTTATTCTATAACCAGTCCATACTGTCCATACCAGCTTTCCTCCAAGACAAGCAAGTCTGAGAGGAAGGCAAAGCTGTCTGTAGAGGAGCTTGAGTAGGACAATAGGGAGGAGAGCAAGGCCAGCCTTGTCCTCTTTCCTGCCTCTTTCTGATCCCTCATCCCCCCTCCCCCCAATCTGATTTTCTCCCATGGCTTCAGTCATCTTTGACCCAGTCTTGAGTTTTCTTCCTCAAATATGCATTATTTTCTGACTTCCACATGTCAGGTGTAAGACTCTGGTGAGCCTTAGCTTACCAGGAATGGTTGGGGGTGGGGAGGGGTAGGGGACCTGAGTGAACCACGGGGAGCCAGGAATGATGCAAAAAGCAAGAGGGATTTATTGTTTCAACACGTTGGGGTCGTCCTGGAAGGACACTGGAAGGAGAGATGGCCACCCACTCCCCCTCCCCACCTCCCCAGCCCATTTGGTCAGTCTTTATACAGTTTTTCAGAGCAACAGCCATTAGGCACAACCAGAACAGTGTGACTTTTAAATTGATTGGTCTTTGAGGACTGGGGTAGCATGGGTCTGGCCTGTGGAATGTGTTTACCTGGTCTAGGCCTCCCGCACCTGCAGGTGATCCATCCTGCTGCGGAATGTTAATTAGCCTTCCCCTTCTGGAGGGGAGGGGTCTGGTGGAATTTTCCAAAAGGTCCTGAATTGAGCTCTTCATTGGCAAGGTAATGACAGAAATCCTAGGCAGAAATACGCACACACCTTCTCTCTTTGGCTCTCATCAATGGTAACTAACTTCTGTTTAAATTCCGTGATGCCAGTACTGTTCCCGTAGCAGTCCTACCAACCTCCTTTGCTGCACTGTTGAATTGAGTCCGTGCCCATCCCCCCATGTGTTTGGCATGTATGTCGGGGTGCAGATGGAGAACAGGAGTTTTCTTCCCTGTTTCTTCGCCTCCTCTTCTTGGTATGTGTATTATAAATTATTTTTCCAAGCTCCATATTGTTGCTTTTCATCCAAAAATCCTTTGACTGACCACACTGCCTGTGGAATGAGGTCGAGTTCTTCAGGAAGTCACTTAACACTCTCCTGACTCTGCACCACTCCTTACCATTCACACTTTGGTGGGTGGAATGAGAATGGTCCCCCAGGCTCTTGGGTTAGAACACTTGCTCCCCTGCTGGTGGACGATTTAGGAAGGATTAGGAGGTGTGGCTTCGTTGGAGGAAATGTGGCTTTTTTCCTAGGAGTTGGGCTTTGAGGAGGTGGGCTTTGAACTTTCAAAAGCCCACAGCATTCCAGTTGCACCTCTCTGTCTCTGCCTGCCTGTCTGTCTGTCTGTCTCTGTTTCTATCTCTATCTCTCTCTGCTTGCTGCCAGTGAATAAGATGAAAGCTCTCAGCTATTGCCCCAGTGCCATGCTGTCGTGCTCCCCAGCATCATCTTGCCATGCCCCACACCATGACAGTCATGGAATCATTCTCTGAAACTGTAAGCAAGTCCACAATGAAATGCTTTCTTTCATAAGTTGTGTTTTTCACGATGTCTCTTCACAGAAACAGAAAAGTCAGATGTGCCTCTTTCTGCCATTATCCCAATGAGCAGTTGCTGATAGTCTGCCTCCCAATGAATTCAAGCTGACCTCTGCCCTTCCCCATTTATAGCGTGTACCTCTTTCTCCAGAGACCTGTGGATTATTTCCCCTTGGCCCATACCGCAGTACCCCCATCTTCTGCACAGTGACTACTTACTTCCCCTAAGCCTTTCTCTACTAAAATGTGAGCACTCCAGACTCAGCTTCAGATTGGGGTTTCTTCTCTGTGCCAGGGCACATCTCTTAAGTGTGTCACCCAAGCTCTAGGAGATGCATGCCCTTTGGCCTAGGGATGGAGTCTTCTTTATCCATCTTTATCTCCCTTGCTTTTAGAATCTACCATCTTGTCACCCACACAGAAAGAACTAAAAAAAAATATTGCTTGATAAGTTGAGTTCATCTTTTCATTCTCTAAGCTCATCCCCACTGAATCTAAAAATCACTGCCATTTTGTATCTCTAGGGTCAAGCACTGTACCAGTGATGTATTCATAGATAATTCCCAATCTTCTCTGGGGCTCTGGGCTGCATCATGGAAAAAGTCTTTTTTTTTTTCCAGCAGACTGATTTACCTTTTAATTATGTTTTCTTGTGCACATATTAAAAATAGTTTTCATTTCCTGAACCTATAGGAACTCTGGTGATAAAAGTAGCTTAGCCTGAGTGGTAAGGAGATACTGTGTAGGGCTGGGTTTAAATATTGGTGCTATTACTTTCTAGCTGCAAACTCCTGGGTTTATTGCTTAATCTCTGGGTCGTGATCTCTTTCTTGATCAAGACAGAACACTGATGTCCATGCCACTGGGTACCAGTAAGGAATGATAGACAAATAACATGTGCCTGGCAGACAGTCAGGGACTTTTATATTTTATTTTATTTTATTTTATTTTATTTTATTTTCTACTTTTCCATTGGGTTACTAGTTCCCAATTCCCCCCATAGCATGGATTCTCCAAGGGCAGACCCAGCTTTTAGATAGTTTTACAAATAACTTAGGTGGGGGAGGCAGGATGATGGTCCCGATTGTGATTTGTGGGGGTAGGGTTGGGGGTGGGGAAGGGGATGGGGATAGAAATGGGGAGGAGACCTAGGGAAATAAATTTGTGTGCCTGTAATGTGCTTAACAGAGAAGAACCTGGGGGAAAGGTAGGCCAGGTTCCACAGAGCTGGGCTTTATTTGGGAGGCTACAGGAAAGGTCCTTGTACATAGGTCAGGCCTGCTGTGGGAACAGCTGTGGAACCCCAGTGAATTTAGGGGGTGAAGGCTCAAGGGTGTGCAGCATATTTGCAGCAGGTTATAAGGATATGAAGTATTCACTTTACAGAGACCCTAGCCTACTGTGCAAGCCGTCAGTGAAGCATGGAAGCAGATTCACAGAAGCTGCCCTCGCTGTGCCTGGGAAGGCTCTCCTCCTCCCCTCTAGGAGTGTGTCACAACAAGCCTTTAATGCAGGGTTGTTTTATGTTTTTGTCCATGCCCTCTTTGTGAACCTGAGTTTGATTAAGAATCAGCTTTGCACCGCAGGGTGTATATGGTGTCTAGGGACACGATGACAAAACCCTTCAGTTAATTCTGCTAAGTAATCTACTGGGGACCCTTTCAATCATGAACCACTAGCCACTAAATTGCTAATTAAGTGCCCACTTAACCTTATTAATAATACCAAATGCACAGGGGTCTCCCTGATTCTGCCAGAATGTATGTTAACGGGGCTATAAAAAGCAGCTACAGCTGAGCTTTCCTGAATGTTTGCACAGGAGAAAGCATTCAGACAACAACCAAGCAATTCCTTTTGACATTTGTATTAAATTGCTCATTAGGTTTATTGTGGAAATTAAATGACTGCAAAGCACTGTCCATTAATTCCTGATGAGGCCCAAATGACTGTGTTAATACAAGCAATGGGTGGGGCACGCTGATTGGGTTTCCAATGCAGGCCTTGGAGTGGTCCTACTCAGGAGCCAGGGATCAGACAGGCGCTACCAGCAGAGGACTGGGCCTTATGTAATGGTGGAGTGAAGAAAGAGCCTGAAGGATGATGCTCTTTGGAGCAAAGTTGGACATGACATAGACGTCTTTGCTTAGTTAGCTTTTCAGGGGCTAGAGGGCAAATTGATGATACAGTTACCCCTTTTCCATAAACGTTAATTTGAGAAAAATAAGCAGCATTGGGTAGTGTTAAAGGAACATGTTTCACTTGGGTTGGGATCAACTCTTTGCCCAGCAATGGCTGTGTTTGGTGGGGATGTTAATTAACCCCCTTCCACTTCAGTTTCCTCTCTCATTAAAGAGGAAATGATACTTTACTGACCGTTTTATGTCAACTTGACACAAGCTAGAGTCATCAGAGAGGAAGGAGCCTCAGTGGAGAAAGCACCTCTATGAGATTGAGCTGTAGGTAAGCCTGTGGGTCATTGTCTTGACTCGTGACTGATGGGAGAGGGTTAGCTCATCGTGCATGGTGATGGGAGAGCCTTATGGCTTGCTCACTGTACTTTCCTCGAGAACCCTGAGCTGCTGGTCCTGGGTTCTACAGGAAAGTAGGGTGAGCAAGGCCATAAGGAACGAGACAGTAAGCAGCATCCCTCTTTGGGTTCTGCATCAGCTCCTGCCTCCAGATTCCTGCTCTGCTTGGGTTCCTGGCCTGACTTCCTTCAGTGATGAACAGTCAGCTAAGGCTAATGTTAGGGTTAAGGTTAGGAAGGTTACAGTTAGATGGAGTCAAATTATGATGTTTTAGGTATTCATAGAATTACCAAGTTAGGGAGGAGCCTATAGTCACGTAGCAAAGGATCCCTGCTTCTCATAGCTTGAGAATTCAGTGCTCACGTCTCACCTAGAGAGGAGACATATACAGAAAGCCCTCTTTACCTCTCACCCTTCTCATCATCATCAGAAAGTCAAATAATTATAAAGTACCACTTATATTGGCTTGAAAGTGAAGGATTCTGCAGTGAACCATACACAAGTACTTAGACGTGGATTATTAAGCAGAATGAACTAATGAAGTGTTTGTTACTTGTTCCATTTGGTATTTAAAACCCTCTTTAGCAAATCCTTGAAAAGTTAGGGTGATTTCAGAACATATGTATGCCATGGTAAGACCTGGCCTTCCTTTTTAGCTTTGTCTTATATCCATTCATTACCAACTCTCTGTCTTAGTTAGGGTTTTACTGCTGTGAACACACACCATGACCAAGGCAACGCTTTATAAGGACAACATTTAATTGGGGCTGCCTTATAGATTAAGAGGTTTAGTCAATTATCATCAAGGCAGGAACATGGCAGCATCCAGGCAGGCATGATGCAGGAGGAGCTGAGAGTTCTACATCTTTACCTGAAGGCTGCTAGCAGAATACTAACTTCAAGGCAGCTAGGATGAGAGTCTTAAAGCCCATGCCCACAGTGACACACCTACTCCCATAAGGCCACACTTCCAAAGAGTGCCACTCCCTGGGCCAAGCATATTCAAACCATGAAACTCTCTTCTATTCTAATTGACAGAAATATGAACTATTTGAAATTTCTGCTTACTTTTACTATTTGTTCATGCTGCCTTCTTGGTCTTGATGACTTAATACATACACTTACTTCTGTTCACTCCATATATGGAACTCACAGCAGACCAAAGGAATAGTTTTAACCAAGTTCAACTTGGTGAACCAATGCTTTTTGTTTTTTTCTGTTTAAATTCTGTGGGATCGTGAAAGGCGGTCTGTGGCCTGGTTGATAGAGGCTTACTCTGAAGAACCAGTAGAATATTCTACAAGGGACAGAACCAGTGAGCCGTGCTCCCAGATACTCAGTCTCATACTCCTGACTCCTCAACTCCATAATCCTGTGGCCATCAGTCACATATAGGGCCAGGCCCAGTGTTCTGGCTGGACTCCACCTCCACAGTCACCTGGCTACATCCAGGTAACCCAGCCCCCAGTTACCTGGCAACAGATAACCCAGCCCACTATAAAAGGGGCTTCTTGGCCCCTCTTCCCTCTCTTGTTTTTCCTCTCTTGCCCTTACTCTCTTGCCCCCCTGTTCCCCCTCTCTCCCCATCCTTCCCTCTTTCTACGTGGTCATGGCCAGCTCTCACCCTTCTATCTTTTCTTTCTCTCTTTACTTGTCCTTCTCTTTTTCTTTTCCTACTTCTCTATAATAAATTTTTGAAACCATGGGTTGTCTTTTCTTATCAAAGCCCACTGTGTAGGAGCAGTAAAACAGGCCTCAGCATCTCCAGCCACCGGAAAGGACCAAGACTCTTCCCAACCAGACTTCCCCTACAGGTACCTAGGGCCCACTCCAGAATGGCACTGCCTTCTGAGAAAAGACCTTCCCTCACTAGCCGGGCAGCTTTCCACAGCAGATACACAGCAGATACACAGCAGATACCCATCATCCCTACATGGGTTCGCAGGCCCTGCTCGTTTTTCCCTACATACAGGGGTCTATGTGAAGGGCTATTTATAGGACTAGAGGCACCTCAAGTGCAGCTGCATCACCAAAAAGTCTACTCCAACTGTGGAGATGACTCAGGAGAGCTGTGTCCCTGGCGATCTTGGCAAGACTTGCAAGTAGCTTTATAGGTCTGGGAATCATCTCTTAACTCCACTCCAGAGGCCATCAATAGGCTGGCTGCCTCTGTGACAGACTCACTCTACCTGGTATACACTTTCTCACAACCCTGATCATGTCTACAGCCCTTTCTGTCTTTTTACTCCCCATTCTCAACTGCTTCCTCAGCATCCATATGCTATATTCAACGTCACAGTTGGAGTTATCCTGCAGAGAGTTAAAAAACATTTCAATTCAGCCAAAGACAAAGAGGTGTGATAATGCTCAAAGATAGAAGTTATCTTGGCTTACTTCTTGCTCTAGTAATTGATGGATATTCATTTAAATTATATCCACTTAATGTCATATATTTAAATTGTATGAAATTGTAAAGGTAGCATTGGTGGTGTGGTGGCAAACATAGATGCCTTTCAAGTTGTAGCTTTCAAGTTGCAGAAGTAGAAAAATTAGTAAAGGATATAATATTATGAATTGAAAATTCATATTTCAATCAATTAGATTCTCTAGTTGGTACCTAGGTGATCATTTGATGTTAATCTTCTAAAATTTTAATCAGTTTTACTGATGTATAATTGATGTACAAAAAGATGAAAGCATTTAATATATACCTTGATGGATTTTTGGAAATGTATTTGCTTATGAATCATTATCATAATGGTAATTTACATATGTAGAATATTTGTGGCTTTTAGTTAAATGAATATAAAATTTATTAAAAATTAAAGATTATTTAAGCATAAATAACACTGACCAATGGAAAAGCTAGATTGGATAATTTGCCCCAATATTTTGGAACTTAATGTAGTAGTAGTTTTCTTTTTAGTGGTTATTAATGGATGCCTCGTTACAAGAAGTTGGAGCTAATAGCCAACATAATACTTTGCTGGTTCTCATATGGTGCCATGACTTGGGATGTGGGTGTACAGGATGGTCCACTCACCTGTAGTTGGGACTGTCCCACCAGTTCCTGGTAGTATGGGGACCCAGAATTGCTGAGCTCTGCCTTGAACCTGTGGCTTGGCAGAGAGATGCTGAATTCTACTTTCTCCTCGGATGAGAATTCAGATACACGAGTAGGTTCTGCTTTACTTTCCTGGGTTAAAAACAACAACAACAACAACAACAATAACAGCAACAACAACAATGAAAGGGGCTCTATTAATGTAAAGAACACACAATCAGCAATATTATATAATATATGTTGCCATTGTATCACGAATCGCACTGTGAAGGTCCAGGTGGTTTTGGAATAGAAGTCCTGTGACTTATGCGTTGCCTCTGAACTGTAGTAAGAGACACAGCAAGACAAGGTACTGGAGCGCCAGTGGGTTGGTTATGTCTTTTCTCATTTGTGTTAGAGTCTCACTTTGTAGCTCAGGCTAGCCAAGGCACTGCTCATGTTGTATTTACTTATTTATTTGAGGCAGAGTCTCATCGCCTCCCAAACTATTCTGAAACTTGCTATATAGTTACATCTGGCCTTCAACTCTTGGCCTTGGACAAGAGTTCAATAGCAAATAATAATTGTCGATACTTATAGGGTACATTGTGTTTTGATATATGTTTATAGTCTGGAGAGACTGTATTAGGCTTATTAATACATCCAGCATCTCAAATTAAAAAACCTCTTTGTGTGTGTGTGTGTGTGTGTGTATAAAATCTATCCTCCTAGCAACTGTGAAGTATATGATGTGGTTTCTACTTATTATGGTCAGTATTCTGTATAACAGCTCGCTAAAGCTGATTCCTTAGATACGACTGGAATCTGTGCTCTTTGGTTCTCTTTGGTTCAGTGTTCACCTTCTCCTCCTATGGACTCTGGGGGTGGGGTGGGAATTGTTCTATTTATAGTCCACATGTAAAAGATAGATTAAAAAAAAAATTCTTCTCACTGAGTACCTCCAGAGACTCTCTATTACTTGTGGTTTAAACCTGGAGTCCTTTTCTGTACTTTTAATATTCTCTATAGTTTTATTCCAATTTGCTTGAATAATTTTAGTTTCACTCTGCAGCCATGACTGCTATATTAATCAGGCTCTACATTGTATGCTTTTTTTCCTCCTGGAGAGTCTATTTAAGATGCTCCAACCTCCAGGAACAGCTTCTCTCTCTCTGTCTCTCTATTTGTCTCTCTGTCTCTCTATCTCTCTCTCTCTGTCTCTCTCTCTCTCTCTCTCTCTCTCTCTCTCTCTCTCTCTCTCTCTCTTGTTGTTTGGCATTTACTTCTACAGTTGCCTGTTGTCCTCTCTCTATCTGCAAGTCTTGTTGGTTCGCACAATTCTCTACTGTACATAATCCCTAAAAGCAAAACCAAAGGGGCAATTATGCACAAAACTCACTGAGTATGCAAGTCTAAGGAGTATGCCCCTACAATCTGTCTTGGCTTACCATTTTGTCTTAGTAATTTATCTTACCATCTTTAATCATAATGCTCAAGGTACTCTGTCATATATAACTGCATATATGTTCCTTGGTGCAGGATCTATCTTGCTTATCTTTGGATAGTTGTTGTTCATCTCTAGTCTTGGCACATCAGTGAACTTGAGTAAAAATATTTTCTAAGTAAAAGAATGGGTCATAATTATAGATGGTAGAAGATGCTCTTCAGGTGATATGGCAGATACCAGATGCCAGATGAAAGATAGGGGAGTATTTACACAGAGGGAGGTACCTACATCAGATATTGAAGGATGAAGGACCCATGCAGTATGAACAAAGGGAGAAGAAAGGCTAGTCATCTTACAATTTTCTTGTTTGTTTTTTTCAAGACAGGATTTGTCTGTATAGCCCTGGCTGTCCTGGAACTCACCCTATAGACCAGGCTGGCCATGAACTCAGAAATCCACCTGCCTCTGCCTTCCAGGTACTGGGCCTAAAGGCATGCACCACCACTGCCTGGCTTACAAATTTTATGTTAAATATTTTGAATTACAAAATACTTTTTTTCCTAATGTCACTTTCCATGTTGGTGAGGCAGATTTTTTTTCTCCCCCAAAGCACATTATTTTTCTTGCTTGTTCACAGCAAATTCAGCAAATTCAGCTGCCATCTTGTCCACATAGAGTGGCCAGCAGGCTGCTCGTCAGGATTTCTCAAGCAGAGCTGGTAAGTTGGAATTTTTTCCTTCTCCTTGCCCTGTGCCTTGGAGGGAGGTTGAAAGGATGGGGACAAAGGAAAAGAACATCCTGTAGATTGCAAGTTCTGGCTCCTCATTCTTTGGGTCGCCAGCTCCACTTCTTATAAGTAACGAGGGCCATGTTTCTCTGCTTCAGCACTGCCTAGATTTAGTTTGGTTTTTTTTTTAGGTGTGTGTGTGTGTGTGTGTGTGTGTGTGTGTGTGTGTGTGTGTGTGTGTGAAGGATAAACACTTCCTATTTTGATATACTAAATACCTCTCACAGCTGCACAAGTCTATATGCTAATCTCTTACATATATAGCCTTTTAGCCTTAGATCACTCTTTCTATTTTTCTCTGGCTTGATGTGAAGAATTTTGAAACATAATTGATATACTTATGCTGCACATGATAGAGACTAATACTAATGTGACACGATAGAGACTAATACTAATATGACATTATAGAGACTAATATAAGCTGTCAACAAGGCTTATCTTTTGGTATAGAGTGAGTGAATTGATTGTGATTGATTGATTGATTAATTTAATGCTTTGGCAACACCTATTACACATGGTATCTCTTAGGTACAGGGGAGAAGGGTTCCATCTTGGTTTTTGTAATTCCCCCTATCTTCTCCTAATTTTCAACCTATTTATTTTCTCAGTCCTTCCTTAGAATGATATAAGAATAGTGAATAGGAAGAAGACACTGAGATAAACTGAGTGATGAAAATACAGTATTAAGAGTATCTGGTCCTTCCACCCCTTTCCCTAGTTTACTGAAGAAAACAAATCAAGGCTAGAGACCTGACTCAGCTTGTTAGTGCTTGCTGTGCAAGCATGAAGTCTGAGGCGCTTGGTTCCCAGAATCCAAGAAAAGCCTGCCCATAATCCTTGAGCATGATAGCCTGCCCATAATCCTTGCACTCCTGTGCCCTCCTGCAGGTGAACATGCATATAGGCATATGTATGCACATCACATAGACATAGATATGAGGAAAAAAAGAACATAAAAAGAAAAGACCAGACATGTGTGTAAAAAAATTGTACCAACTCAGATCTTCTTACTGTTGTTGGCTTCTGGATGTCTTTGAGGGTGACACTGAGAATCTCCTTGAGGTCTGTGTCATCAGGAGGAAGTAGGAAGGGCCCCAGTGACATGCTGGAAACATCTGTAGAAATTAGAGAGATTTCAGGAAAAAATAAGATGAGAAGAATTTAAATTAGAGCAATGTCAAGATTCCATAATTCCATATGTCTTTTCTGTCACCCTAGAAAAATGCATTCTAAACTAATTTTTTTCAGAAATTCCATAATATGTTTTTTGAAAAAAACCTATTAAGTTACACTTTCAGTATCCATTTAGTTATTTCCTATGGGGCCAAAATTTGAGGTTATAATAATGTGGTACAGTTAAGTGACTTGTTTAATGAAGAGTTGATTAATGTTTCTCTTTGTGACTCTTTATAGGGTATAAAGACAAGTATTTACATTGAATTTGTTCTGAATATTATCTTAGAATATTACTCGTCTTTAGAGTGCATATTGCTTTAACAATCAGTATGGTTTAATTATTAAAATTAGATCAAGGACTCCAAGAGATGAAAGAACAGTAAGATACTATCAATTACCCTTTTACTTTTCTGTTTTGGGATTTATTTATTTATTTATTTATTTATTTATTATTTATTTATTATGAGTATTTTGACTGATATGCTATGTGCATCATTAGTGTGTCTTTTGATCACAGCCATCAGAAGAGAGCTTTGAATCCTCTGGCACTGGAGTGATAGTGAGTTGTGGGCTACCGATGTGGGCTTTGTCAGAGCCAAGTGTTCTTAACCACTGAGCCATCTCTCTAGCTCCTCGGGACACTCTTTAAAACACTCCTTTACAGACCAACAAAAACAATTTCAGGTCCCTGGAAAACATTTAGAAACAGTTACTGATACCAAGTAAGGGCCTTTCTTGTTCTATTCAAGGGATAACTCATTTTAATCTATGTGTATTGCTATTTTATTCTAAGTTTTATTAGAAATGTTCAAGGACAATAGTGTTGTGATCAGTTGGTTTAGACTTAGTCAGAAATAGCTTTCTTAAAAAATTAGACAACAATATAGAATGTATTGGTGGCTGGACACCTTTTTCTAGCCTCCTATCAGCACTGTACACACATGATACATGTACATAGATCAGCCTGCAAAATACTCCTTATGACATACATTTTATATCTAACACACTGTATCACTATGTTATTCAGTCTAATCTTGAACTCACTATATAGCCCAGGCTGGCTTCAAACTTATGATCTTCTCATCCTCAATATCCTGAGTAATGGGATTATAGGCCTGTATTATCCATCATACTCACTAAAGTATTATTAGAATGGCAGATATGCCATTCTAAAATACATGAAAAATAAATTTTAAACATCTAATAAATATAAAATTACGTTTATTTTTATTATCCTTAATTTGGAGTAAACATTTAAAATTTATATTTAGGGCTGGCAAATAAAGGCACTTTGTTTACAAGCCTGATTACCTGAGTGTGATCCCTGGAGTCATGTGGAGGTGGAGGAGAGAACTCATGCTACAAAGTCATCGTCTGGTCACCACGTGTACCAGCCTGCACTCAGACATACAAGGCATGCACACATACACACTCACACAATAAAAAGGTTAAAAAAAAAACACTTGAGAGGTTTTATACTTAAGGGAGTTTATACTCAGCATTGCCAAATGTGCACAGAGATAGGAGCTTGCCAATTTGATTGATGATTTATTATTTAAATTAAAATAAAATTTTGGGAAAATACCTGGCAAAATCCATGAAAATAGAACTTTGGTATTATTCTTTCTGTGGTGCAGGGATTGAACCCAGGGTATCAAGCTAGGCAAGCACTCTTGACTGTGCTATATTACTAGCCCCAGAAATTATTGAGAAATTAGTGATTTGAAAGGTATTTATGGTTAAATGTCCTTATCAGGCAGTGTTTGTTATGCATATGAATATTTAGCAATAGAATCTAAAGTTCTAGAAATGAGAAGGTGCATCATGATTTTTACCAGCTTTTGTCAAGGAGGACTTTGCAAGTACCTTTTCCATGATGGTTTGAAAAAGATGCAATGAGATCCAAACTTACCTGTGGGTAACATGGGGGCTTCAGTAGGTGGTCCCAGCGTCTCCATGGAGACTATCTCATCTTTTCTATTAGCACAAAAGAAGAGAAAATAGTGGTGATAGAGAGGAACATGATGGTAGGGGCCTACATTTGAGTTTGCCTATACTATATATAGACTAAATATTAGGGGAAGAGCATATTGTAATCTAGATTTATCTATTCTTTATTAGTTATTTTTAATATGTATTTGTATATTGTATACAGTATTTGTATATTAAATAATTGAAATTTATACATTGTATACAGTATTTGTATATTAAATAATTGAAGGAAATTTCAAACAACTTCTTTGAATGGTTATGTCTGATTCCTCTCAGCCTCTTGGCTTTGTGTGGTCTTGGGGTGGGGGATATTTCTAAGTAGGCAAAATTGAACTTCACCTGTGTCCCAATGTTTTACTGTCTCATTGCACATACAATGTTCTTGGTATAGAAAGTAATAGATGATATAATTGAATGCTAGGATATTCCCTACATATCTCAGACTCCTTTGCATGTGCTTATCTAATAAAGAACTGTTGTAGTTAAAGGAGTGGGAGGGAATTAGTTTCTGGATGATACAGGTTTATGATCTCTGTATTCTTTCCACAACAGTAGTATACAGTGATAACCAGCCAGGAAGCTGCAGGTCAGACTTCAGATCCATGGATGGCAATGTGGGAGATATTCTAAGGTCAGACCCAAGGTCTCAGTGGCAGAATTGTCTGCCTATACAGCATCAGCCCATTACCAATCAGAAATAGTGGAAAGGAATTGTGGTGCTGTTAGCTTTTGGATCTCACTGAATGATTTGCTTCTCTAATCTGTTAGGTTTCAACTGATAGTATCTTTTCTAGTATGATATATAATTTTTTTATGCTTCATGAAAGAAGATGGAAAGCAATGGCTGGTGTTTGGTTCTTACAGAGCCATCTAGACTGGACAGAGACAACACTACCACCTGCACATCTCTGTCATGCCAACACTTTCCAAAATTCCAGGAAGAGTAATGTTTAAAATATTGCCATTTCTACTGTCATGCCACGCACTCAGACCAATAAAGATGGATGTTTGAGACTGTGAGATGGGTCATGGGCTAAGTACTTGGGGAGCAAGCACTGAAATTGGATTCCCCAGAATTCATATAAGATGTGGGCACAGAGATATGGGCCTATAATCCCAGCACTGGGTATTGGAGACAGGTGGATCTAGCAGGTTCATGAGCCAGCCTAGCCTAAATTTAAATAGAGAACTCAAGTTTTAGTAAGAGACCATGTTTTAAAAGAAAAGTAGAGAGTAATTGTGAAGACGACATTGACCTCTAACCTCCACATACTTAGCACAGGTGAGCACGATTGCACAAACACAAACATACATTCATATCACACAGACACATAGACAGACAGACAGTCATACACACATACTTCCCATACAGAAAAACAAAACACTGGATGTCTGGGAGGACCAGTGGGAGAGAGAGTAGGCATGACATGAGAATAGTCAAAGTATTCCATTGTGTAAATATACCACATTTTCTGTATCCATTCCTCCACTGAGGGACATCTGGGTTCTTTCCAGCTTCTGGCTATTATAAATAAGGCTGCTATGAACATAGTGGAGCATGTGTCCTTATTACATGTGGAAGAATCCTCTGGGTAGGTATATGCCCAGGAGTGGTAGAGCAGGGTCCTCTGGTAGTGAGTATTATGCCCAGTTTTCTGAGCAACCGCCAGACTGATTTCCAGAGTGGTTTTACTAGCTTGCAATCCCACCAGCAGTGGAGGAGTGTTCCTCTTTCTCCACAACCTCTTCAGCACCTGCCATCTCTTGAGTTCTTTATCTAAGCCATTCTGACCTGTGTGAGGTGAAATCTCAGGGTTGTTTTGATTTGCATTTCCCTTACGACTAAGGATGTTGAACATTTCTTTAGGTGCTTCTTAGCCATTCTATATTCTTCAGGTGAAAATTTTTTGTTTAGCTATGTATCCCATTTTTTAATAGGGTTATTTGGTTTTCTGGAGCCTAACTTCTTGAGTTCTTTGTATATACTGGATATTAGCCCTCTGTCAGATGGAGGGTTGGTAAAGATCTTTTCCCAAATTGTTGGTTGCTATTTAGTCCTATTGACAGTGTCCTTTGCTTTACAGAGACTTTGTGATTTTATGAGGTCCCATTTGTCAATTCTTGACTATTCAGCCATTAAAAACAACGAATTCATGAAATTCTTAGACAAATGTATGGAACTGGAGACTATCATCCTGAGTGAGGTAACCCAGTCACAAAAGAACCCTTGTGGTATGCACTCACTGATAAGTGGTTATTAGCCCAGAAGCTTGGAATACCCAAGACACATTTCACATATCAAATGATACCCAAGAAGGAGGAAGAACAAAGTATGAATACTTTAGTCCTTCTTAGAAGGAGGAACAAAATACCCACAGAAGGAGATACAGAAAGAAAGTTTGGAGCAGAGTCTGAAGGAAAGACCATCCAGACACTACCCCACCTAGGAATCCATCCCATATACAGTTGCAAAACCCAGACACTATTGTGGATGCCCACACGTGTTTGCTGACAGGAGCCAGATATAGCTGTCACCTGGGAGACTCTGCTAGTGCATGACAAATACAGAGGAGGAATTCTCAGTCAGCCATTGAACTGAGCACAGGGTCCCCAATGGATGAGATAGAGAAAGGACCAAAGGAGCTGAAGGGGTTTGCAGCACCATAGGAAGAACAACAATATGAGTCACCATGTACTTCCAGAGCTCCCAGGGACAAAACCATCAACCAAAGAGTACACTTGGAGTTAACCATGGCCCCAGACACATTGGTAGAGATCTTGTTGGACACCAAATGGGGGAGAGGCCCTTGGTCCTGGAAAGACTTGATACTGTAGTATAGAGGAATATCAGGACAGAGAAGTGGGGGTGGGTTGATTGGGGAAGGGGAGATGGCTTACAGGATTTTCAGGGGAGCGGGGAACCAGGAAAGGGGACAACATTTGAGGTGTAAATAAAGAATATACCTAATTTAAAAAAAGAGAATAGTCAAAGTACATTATATATATATATACATGTATATATATATATACATGTATATATATGAAAATGAAACTATTAAATTTGATTAATATATGCTAATAAAATTGGTGTAAACAGGAAAATAAATGTCAGTTTTAGCAGTGGATGAGTATATTGGTAGATACAGGACAATATAAACTTAAATTTTACTGGAATTTGAAATCAGCCATTTTTACAATTTTTCTGGTATTATGCTATATGCTTAACAAATAACTTTTATGGAGATGATATTTAAATGTCAAACACTGTGGCATTTATGATTTGGACAAATCCCTTTCCTTTTAATTTTATAGGCCTTAGTTTTTATGCTGAAGTCTCAGAACCACTGGGCTCTCCCTGTTTCAAGTTGCTGTGAAAAAGAAACTGAGCAAGAGGAGGAGAGGGGTGGTAACCATGGGCACCGCTCAGTTACAGACGAGCATCCCAGTGTGTGCTGCTCTCTTGGATGGCATCCTTATCCTCTTCTGTCAAGTGTGATCCTTCCTCTAAGCTGGCAATTTGTGCTACCCGCCAGAAGCTCTGGATGGAAATCTGGGATACCTGGTTCTTGTGCTGGCTTTTATTTAAAAGTCATTTGAAATTGGCAGAATTATGGACTAGTGAGGAGAGAGAAATTTCTCTTTTCTTCTTGGAATGGTTTTATGTGGAAGAGAACTTTTCCGTTTACCTGACTTGGTGTCTGAAGCTACTGTGAGTGTGAGTCTCTTACTCTTCATTAATAATGCTACATGCTCAGGCAGGAATAGAATTTCTTTCTCTGTCTGGGAGAGGTGAACCTTTCATAATTTTTCATGTTTCTCTATCATGAATTAAAATGTTTTGTGGATATCATTTCATGTGTGTGGCCTCTTAGCATTTAAGGCTTTTTTGAAAGTAGTACTCAGTCCAACATTTAAACTGGCCAAGAATATTTCTGTTAATTCTTTTTACAATATTCTTGTGAATAAGAGAAGTAGTGCAGCCTGAAGCCTTTCCTGGGCCATGCAGTCCCTCCCGACAATACCTTGTTGAAGCGAGTGTGAGTAGCTCAGCACTCACACTTGATTAAGAAAACGGGAGACAGCTCTTCTGTCTTGCAGAGAACATGCAGAGTGTTACATGAGGCCTGCTGCCAAGGAGTTTGTATTTTCACAGGAAAGCAGGAGAAGGAAGAAAATGTTTAGCAAGAAGGTGGGTACTAAGCAGAGCAAAAAGTTCAAGATAGGCTTCAGCCTTAGATGGGCTGTGACGATACTGTGGGGACCTGGGAGTTCACCTGGAGTGTGGTGGTTTGAATGAGCATGGTGCCCGTAGGCTCATGCATTTCAATGCTTGGTCTACAGTTGATAGAACTGTTTGGGAAGGATCAGGAGGTGTATCCTTATTGGAGGAGGTATGTTACTGGGAGTGGGCTTTGAGGTTTCAAAGGCCCAGGTCATAGCTAGTTAGTTCACTCTCTCTGTCTCTGTCTCTCTTCCTTTCCTTCCCCTTTCCCTTCCCCTCCCCGTCTCTCTTTTCATCTCCTTTTCCACGTCCCTCTTCCTCTCTTTGTTTTGTGATTGTTGCCTCAAGCTATAAGCAAACTCTCAGCTGCTGTTCTAGTGCCATGGCTGCCTGCAGCAATGCTCCCTACCATGATGGTCATGGACTCACCCTCTGAAACTGTGAGCACACTTAGATACTTTTTTCAATAAGTTGTCTTGTCCATGGTGGTTTGTCCTAGCAGTATAAAGGTAAGTCATAGATCTTGGAGGAGAGGAGAATTTGGATAAGTTGTGTGGAGGAGGTAAGTTCTTTCATGCAAGAGAGGAAACCCTTAGGTCAGAGCCCAGGGTGAGCAGGTCATGCAGTGGCAATGTGGCAACAATGGAATCATGGGTGATATGAGGCAAACTGGAGATCTCAGTAGACAATGGGCATGAGTTAGTTTTCCCCCTGCTTCACTAAAGGGCCTGGGAAGGAACAAGCAACACCAACAGGAAGGTAATTTAAGCAAGACCTAATAAAGTGATTATTTATTGTTGTAGAAAAATAGGGAGATGAAAATACACTACCATGAGGTTTCTAACAGTGGTGTGTACAGAAACCAGAATATAAAACTGCAGAAGGAGCTGCTGGACAGGCCAGAGCTGAACAGGAAGGTGATGGTGTGTGTGTGTGTGTGTGTGTGTGTGTCTGTGTGTGTGTGTGTGTGTGTGTGAGAGAGAGAGAGAGAGAGAGAGAGAGAGAGAGACAGAGAGAGACAGAGAGAGACAGAGAGAGACAGAGACAGAGAGACAGAGACAGAGACAGAGACAGAGAGAGAGACAGAGACAGAGAGAGACAGAGACAGACAGACACAGAGAGAGAGACAGACAGACAGACACAGAGAGAGAGAGAGACAGACAGAGACAGAGAGGTGGTGGGATTCAATGATCCCATTCTTCTCTCTTCAGTGGCTGGTCCTACCCAAAAGCCAGAGGCCAAGAGATGCCACAGATGCAGCCCTTAACTTGTAGCTTCCTATACACAGTCTTGGGTTGAATAGAGAGCAAGTCAGATATTCTGAAGGCAATAGGAAACAATTAGGGAATATTTTGATCGGCATCAAATAGGACTAACATATAAAAGGAATATTCCAGATTTATTAATCTAGAAGTAGTAAACTTAAGAAAGAAAAAAAGTAAAGGCCAGGGTATCTGCTGGGGGAGATGAGATTTTAGATTTTTCTCCCTACAGAGTAACCTTAACGAGCTATGGAACAGGTTGGGGGCAGAGACTAGAAACAAAGCAACCAATGTGAAATGTATTTTGAAGTATTTCCTGGATCTCCTATGTCTAAATGTGTGTGTGTGTGTGTGTGTGTGTGTGTGTGGTGTGAATCAACATGTCATTAGCTGAGTGTGCTTTGTGAATTTTGAGTTTGGTAACAGCATCTCCCTTCTTTAATCATTTTAGCTAATGCCCTCTTTCTCTCTTCCACACTTTCCCCCTGTAACTCAATTTTCTTATTTGATATTCAGTTCTTGTTGAGGATATAGCTCAGTGCTCCGGTAATTTAGTTTGAGAAATAATAACCCTTTACAGAATACCAAATGAGAACTCAAAATTCAGGTTAGTCTCTGACCATGTTAAGTATTTTCCTGATGTAACTAATAGCTTGCCTTAAGTCCTAAAAATTAAACTTTTAATTGCTCTGGATCCTTTAAGTGAAAGTACACATTAGATACTTATCAGAGTGGGGAATTCCATTTTCTTACACACATCGATCTTTGTCTGTCAGGTCCCCTTTCAGTCACTGCACTCATTTATCTTCAGGGCAATATATGCATACATTGTCTATCAGAATAACCTAAACAGATCTTGGTAGCTGACAAATAGTCAAGGTACAAAAGCTTACTTGCACTCCATTATATGATCTTTTGAAAATCAAGAGAATCTAGAATTCTATTTTGGGTACTTACCTCCCAGGAAAGCTTCTCTGTTTTATTCTCTGAAAAAAAGGAAGATAAAAAGTAATTTTACCCAGAGATAATGTCAACTGAAGAGCTGAAGTCTTTTTTCATTCTTTTCTGCCTTCAACTATACTTCAACCTGCCTGTGCAATATTATTTTGCAGAAATAAAATTCCTGTCTGTCTTATCAGCTATCTCTAACTATTTTGTCAAGTAACTCTTATGCCTTAGTAACCATTTCAAAGGGGCAGCGGCTGGGGCCCCACTGCTCCTAGGGCATGCCATAGGCTTACCTGCTGAAGAAGATCGAGGTGCTCCTGGGAGTTGCTGAAGTTTTTCCCAATGTCAAAGAGGCAGAAGGTCTCTTTCTGGCAGAGGCTGACCCAGTCTTGATATTCTTCTGTATCAGGAATGCGGTCCAGAAAGATACGAAATGCTTCCCACACTACTTCTTGACATACTGTAATACAAAGCAGTTAGGTGTGCAAAATGGATCCCGTTCCCCAATGTGCACAGTGTCATAATACAGAAAATGTTTTCAAGCTTATGTTCACACACTAACTTACAAATGTGCTAGCCAGCCTTAACTGTAAACTGACACAATGCAGAACCAGAGAACAACAAGAAGGGATTGTCTGTCTATAGGTTGACCTGTGGGCATATCTCTCTGTGTGTGGCGTTATCTGATCCTGATTGAATAACTGAGGTCGGAACATTTCTCCCCTCCCACCCCATGGAAATTTAATCATCAAAAATGTTCCAGTACCTAGTATGTGCTAAGAGAAAGACAACGGGGAATGAGGTATGGATGGATGGTCCTTATATTCATGTGGAAACGTGTAACTGGGCTGGGGGAGGTACCTTGCCAAAGCATAAACTTAAATTACATAAAAACGAGACTCATGGGAACAAGCAAAGGAAGGAGATGTGACATTTTCTTCTTCTTGAACTGAAGATGTTGGCCATGCTTCACAGACTCTACTACTTGACCCTACTCCACAGTTCAGATTTTTTTTAAATGAAAACTCAATGTTACTTTTTCAGCTTTCATTCCCCCCTATAGTGGTGGCGATTGATGGTCACAATCAGAGAAATGCTCAACTACAGAACCACATCCCCAGCACCGCCTGTCCTGAAGGACAGCTTGTTAATCTATTCCTTAAAAGAACTTGATGGCTCAATAGTCATAGGGCACAGGAGAATCAACTGGACCACAAGAATGATCTGTCTTGTTTTATTTTAAATAGTAATATTTATAGCTCACTGAAAGCAACATTCTTATCATTTAAGCTCATGATGGAAAACTTTAGATGTCAACTGAAAAAAAAGTTAGTAAAGGAGGTTAATCAGATATATTAGAAGATTCCATTGTCAATAATGATTATGTGGTTATTTATTTATTTATTTATGTTTTATTTCTTTTTTTGTTTTTTGCTTTTTTTATTTTATTTTATTTTTCAAGACAGGGTTTCTCTGTGTAGCCCTGGCTGTCCTGGAACTCACTCTGTAGACCAGGTGGGCCTCGAACTCAGAAATCCACCTGCCTCTATCTCCCAAGTGCTGGGATTAAAGGCATGTGCTGGGATTAAAGGCATGTGCCACCACCTCCTGGCTATGTTTTATTTCCATAGTCTGAGAAGGAATTGGAACTTTTGGGGGGGAGAGATTGATGTCCTCTGACTTTCTAATGAAAACTGGCTGTGGGAGGAACAAGGTGAGGGAAAACCAGTGTGAAATCTTTCTTACTCGTGTGTCTTGTGTCCCACCTCCCTATCCACGCCATGGCTTCTTTTCTCTGTGCTTTCTGTTTTAGAGGCTAAGGGAATTTCATATCAACACAAGCCCACCCCATTTGCCAGCAGCACCTGCCTGGAATCATCAGGGCAGCTGAACTTTCCACGGTGACTCACAGAGGCGATGGGGACAGCAGTCCTACTGCTCAAAGGTCTTGTCTCTCACCTTGAGTGAAAACACAGGCAAGCAGTGTAGAGCCCCAGATAGAAACCGTGCTTTCCAGTGTGACCTCTCGGCTACCGCAAAGATGGCAGTGCCCATCCTGACAGCAGCAGCATGGAGCACATGACCCTTGTCTCCCCAGCACTCAGGAAACACACTTGGACATTTGCAGACTTGTCCAAACCCTAATAGTTGTGGGTCCAGGGTGAGCATCCCCACTGCCCTTGCTGTCCTCCTAGACCACATGCTCCATCTGTCTTTGGGAGTGTGTTTTTCACCTTTGCCTTCCCCATGAGTGTACCTTCTAGTTTAGTTCAATCCCTTCCCAACTGCCAGAGAGACAACAACACATAAAAGAAACTGTCACTGCCTTTGAGGCTTAGCGTTGATATCTTCCATGGAAAATATCCATAAATGTCAGGGAGGCTATGATTCAATATTCCCTTCTTGTTACTAGGGAGGCGAAACCTTGGGCATGTTGCTTTAGGACACGGGTAGTTTTCATTTTATTTCAGTCAGTTTTAATGCTTAGACTAATTTTATTCAGAGTTTATCTTATTAGCTATCTTTTTTGTTTGTTTGTTTTTTGTTTTTTGTCTTTTGTTTTTTTGAGACAGGGTTTCTCTGTATAGCCATGGCTGTCCTGGAACTCACTCTGTAGACCAGGCTGGCCTCCGAACTCAGAAATCTATCTGCCTCTGCCTCCCAAGTTCTGGGGTCAAAGGCGTGTGCCACCACCGCCCAGCCTTATTAGCTATCTTAAGTTAAGCATAAATTCACATTTGTAAGGTTCTTAGACGTGTGTGTGTGTGTGTGTGTGTGCCTGTGTGACATTAGAAATGTGTGCATTACAGTAGTATGCTTATGTGCATTATATATATATGTATACATACATATGCTTCTCTCTCTCTCTCTCTCTCTCTCTCTCTCTCTCTCTCTCTCTGTGTGTGTGTGTGTGTGTGTGTGCATGTGCACGTATGCACGCATGCTCATTTTTCTCACTGCTTGTAACCTGAGGACATATCAAGACAGATATCTTCAGCTGGTGCCCTGCCCAGGGAACTGAGGCTGAATTTTGTTTACGGAGTCTGAATCTTCCTTTTCCTCCCGCTCCCCCTGTTGGACTTTCCCTCATAGGCATCAATATCTGTTTTATGTAAAGACACCGAGAAGAGAATAATTTACACTTGAAGCACAAGGAGGTTGCTTAAAGATTTATCTGCCAGAGGTATTGTAGTTTAAAAGGATCATCATATTGAGGATGAAACTTGTGATGCTTAATCATGATTATCAGCTTGACAGGAAGCCTACCTGTAGGTTTGTCTGCGAGGTTTTCTAAACTTGACTGGGGCAGAAGACTTTCCTTAAATGAGGACAGCACCATTTCATTGACTAGCGTCCCAGGCTGGGTAAAGGAGAACGGGAGCGGAGTGTGCTGTTTTCTCTGCTTCCTGAACAGGAGAGCAACAGGATAGATACCTCCTGCCCCTGCTTCAGTGTATTCCCTGCAGCAATGGACTGTACCTTCCAAGAGTGAATCACCTTTTCCTCCCTTAAATCGGCAGGTATTTCATCACAGCGACAAGAAAAGCAAGCAATCAAAACAAGAACCAGTAGATTTTCTTTACATATTTTTGAGAAGTAAGTGTGTGTGTGTGTGTGTGTGTGTGTGTGTGTGTGTGTGTGTGTATGATTGGAAGTCAGAGGACAATTGCTAGCTGTCAGATCTGTTCTCTCCTACCTTGTGGATTCTGGGGACTCAAATCACATTCTCAGGGTTAGTGACAAGTCCTTTTTGCCTGCTGAGCTATTTCAAAAGCCCGAAAGGTGGCTTGATATTTGGATTGAGAAAGAGCAAAAGGACGGAGAGCCTTGGGGTACAGCATGGTGGGATATGGGAAGCTGGGTATCTTTGAGGGAGTGCCACTGGAGACTGAAAAACCAACTCTCGTTGCTTACATTTGTGCTTCCGGGACAGCATTGTAATGATTCTACACAGGCTTCATACATTTCATTTGTGGTGCTTTAAGCTTGGGGGTTGAGGAAAGAAGAAATAGTTCGCTGTTTCTATTTGATGTCCTAATGGGGAGCTTTCTACCCTGAGTCTGTTGGAGGATGTCAGCAGATCATTTTGTAAAGGCGGTGATGAGACCAGAAAGTGGGTCAGTCCATCAAAGGATCCCAGCTTTGTGGCTAGCTCTTGTTTCTTGTTTCTTTGCGAACCGATTTTTTTAGACTTAGGAAACACACTGATGAATAGTAAAATTTTACATCACTCAGAAGTAACCATAAAGATAATGGACTGTCATTTGCTGTGGAGAGAAAAACAGTATTTTGTTCTGTTTAGGGAAACATGAATGAATGAGGCAAGTCTGATCCACAATAAAGAGCTTTGAAGTAAAATTCAGGGCTCAAAATTTGGTCATGTGATAGTGTATTCCGAATTATATATGTCAGTGTTGTAAAGAATAAGATTTTACATTAAAAAGTAAGCAGTAATGTGTGTGTGTGTGTGTGCACAAGCAAACTTTATAGAACTTTCTGGTATTGTTATCTGATCAATGTATAGGCACACTCAGCATAAATAATTCACACATTTTACTCTTTTCCTTGCATTTCTGAGGAATGGGATTCTTGCTTCCCATATCCCTCAGCAAGTATTTTACTGAAAAATTTCTGTGGAGAATGCACTAGGACCTCTGATTGTTCACACAGGGTACTCCGTTTCTACGATTAGGGTTTTCTTCTTGAGTGTGATACAGTAATTTCCGTTTACCTGCGGCTAAGACTTCAGTAAGGAAGCACGGAGATCTTTACTTTCACATACAATTAGACATCTAAGAACTCAGTGAGAACTCTTAAGATGATTACAACCCCAGCAACCCCTATGGGAAGGTATATGTATCCAAGAGGATCTCTGGATGTCAGAATCACAAATGTGTTCTCAATTATAACAAGGCACACTCCCCATCACAGGCTGGCACTGAACCATTTGTTCCTGTAAACCAGCTTTCAACAGAGCAGGAGGATACATACTTTGGCGTGGACACTAACAACATCTGGTGTCACAAAGGTGGGAAAACGCCAATGGAAGATGAATTCAGCCCAGAGAGACAAGATGCTCATCATCCTTTGGAACAATTTAGAGGACGGAATACCACAAATGAAGTTTTTTTTTTTTTCTTGTAAAAAATTTTTCTTTTAAAGTCATGTGGATTCTTCGTCCACGTTGAGTAAATGAAATGAGCAGGGACATCTGCTGGCAGTTGTGGTTGATGTAATTCCTTAATGATTTCCAGGAATGCAAGACGTTCTGCAATACTGTCTTGGCAAAAATTGTGATGTGCCTCAGCCCAAAGGTGCAGTAGCCCCCTGCATACCACAGGAGCCATTTGTAATTTGTGTCTGTACTTCAAGCTGCCACTAGGTTTCCAAACTTCCAAACATTGTATTTATTTATTCTGGATCAGCAATAAGGAAACTTATTATTGAAGGAGAAAGGATCTAGGTTGTAATGTTGCTTTTGAAAAAGAGAAAAGAAAAGAAATCCTAAGTCATACATCAGCTTGCTCAGCTTCCTGATGTTGCAACTATCCTAGGCTTTTTACTTCAGAAGAACAATATTAAAATTTAATACTGGACTTTGGAAAAAACAAACCAAGTAAAACCTTTTTTTTTTTTTGATGAGTTTCCTGGGTCCTAATGATTCCACATAGCATAACAAATTGTTTTAAATCACGAGAGCTCAGGAACACCATCATTCTATATGCTTGTGGCCCATGAATCCATTGGGTTAGTGGAATGGCTGATGTCTACAGCTCTCATGGAGCAATGAGAGACTATGAATATTTAGGGCTGAGGTCATCTGTGGGTGTGTAGGTTAGAGAGGATAAAGAGAGCAGAAGGCTCAGCTCCCATTGCTGTCCTTACCTCTCAGTCTATAATATTCTTGAAGACTTGCTAATATCTGTCTCAAGGATTCCTGTGGACAGATGTTAACAGCTGGGGAGAGTGCTGATCTTTTGGTTCGAAGTTTTGACAAATCAAATATTCGTTTCATGGTTGACACTTTATGCATTGTTGAAGTACTTTCAATTGTTTCCATTCTTGGGGTTTTGTCTATGTTTTTAATCTCAGAAGTGTATATTTTAATAGCGGTATCTGTAAGAGAAAAATTGATTTCATGGTGAATATATACATACTCAAGTGCACATGTGCCATGTGTGGATAGTGAAATAAGCAGAAGCCCTCTGGTTTACAACATTTCTATTTTGGTACGGTTGACAACTGTAATCCCCAAATGACAAAGCAGTTTCAGAAATAAGAAAAGAGAATAGCGGGCTGGAGAGGTGGCTCAGCAGGTAAAAGCACTGACTGCTCTTCTGAAGGTCCTGAGTTCAAATCCCAGCAACCACATGGTGGCTCACAACCATCCGTAACGCCCTCTTCTGGAGTGTCTGAAGACAGTGACAGTGTACTTAAATATAATAATAAATAAATCTTTAAAAAAAAAAAAAAAAAAAAAAAAAAAAAAAAAAAAAAAAAAAAGAAAAGAGAATAGCAAAGAGGTAATAAATATATATTCCATATATACATATGTATATATATGTATATGTGTATGTGTGTATGTGTATATGCATATATATGTATGTATGTGTGTATATATATATATGTATATATACATACACACACATACACACACACACACACACACACACACACACACACACACACACACACACATATGGAACTGCCAAACAATCCCTCCCCAGTCAGCATTCATCCTGTCAAGAGACACTATAATCAACACAGGGAATGAAAAAGCACTGTGGTACCCAGATATATAGTCTCAGTGAGGAAGTGGAGTGTTTCTAAAAACCACAATGGCAAAACCTTCCTGCCTTTACTTGACAGCCCTAGGATTTCTGGACCTCAGGGTTCAGAAGGGAGTAATCTGGCTGAGAGTGTGCCGGGGGCATGAGTGGACTTAGATGGTGCTCGAACAGGAAGCCTGGCATTCTGTAGAGGGGGCGAGCAAGCAGAAAGGGCAGGGAGGGGAGTGGCACGCCCAGAGGATGCAGGTGCAGAAGTCGGTCGTTGTGGGGACAGCAGCCCTGCATCTGCACCCTCTTCACGTTCATCTCTTTTCTTTTTCTTTTTTCTTTTTTTTTAATAAATTGGACTTGTCTTTTTTTCTGTGTTATTTTTCACAACGCCTTTTCTATGTAGATGTTATGAAATTTTAGAAATTTCTGAGTTTAGAAAAAAATCATGTCATTTTTTTCCCCCAGTTGATCATTCAGGAGGGTTCTGAGGCCCACGGGTGACAGTGCCTTCTGCCCCATGTCGCTTTGCCTCCTGCCTTTCACTCACTCTACCAACTAGGAGAAAGGTATGTCATTTGTTGCTGGTGGGTACACAGGGAGCTACTTTGTTTTGGAAAGTGTTCACAGAAAGATTTCTACATGAATGCCCATAGGGGTTTCTTTTACTGCATTTTTTTTGTGTGTGTATCTTTATTTATTTTTTTATTAGATATATTCTTTGTTTACATTCCAAATGTTGTCTCCTTTCCTGGTTCCCCTATTCTCCAAAAATCCCATAAGCCATCTCCCCTTCCCCAATCAACCCTCCCCCGCTTTCCTGTCCTGGGATTCCTCTACATTTCACATCAAGTCTTTACAGGACCAAGGACCTGTCCTTCTTTTGGTGTCTAGCAAGGCCATCCTCTGTTGCCTATGTGTCTGGAGCCATGGGTAACTCCATATGTACTCTTGGATTGATGGTTTTCACCTGGGAGGCCCTGATAGTGTATGACAAATACAGAGGGGGACACTCTCAGCCAACCATTGAACTGAGCAAGGACATGGTCCCCAATGAGGGAGCTAGAGAAAGGACCCAAGGAGCTGAAGGGGTTTGCAGCGCCATAGGAGGAACAATGATATGAGCCACCCAGCAGTCCCAGAGCTCTCAGGGATTTTTTTTTTAATGATCTCAGTAACATTGGGCTTATTTCATGTTCCCTTCAACTGGTAATGAAAGAGGCAAATTTTGATGCACTCATAAAATGGAAAACAGGCCATTATTAAGCTTGAAGAAGCTACTAAAAAACATAAGTCATCAGCCAAAATAATTCAAATACGCCAAAAGAACACAGTGTACTGTTCCAGTCCCGAGGAACTCTCTCAGTTTAAACAGTAGCCAAGAACACTGGGTACCTGGGCCAGTGGCAAGGATAAAGGATTGACTGCTAGAGTCACATATGAGTATTTGCAGGGTGGGGGAGCCACAAGTGCATATTTGCCAAAATTTATTAAAATATACAATTAGTAGAGTACATTTTAAGTTTTTAAGAAAATTATATCTCATGGTTCAGCAGTTAAGAGCATTTGCTGTTCTTAGAGGAGACTCAGGTTCTAGCACACACATGGTTGCTTGTGACTGCCTCTAACTCCAGTCCCACACTCTCCCTGCCTTCTTTTGTCCTTCAATGGCAACAGCCTTACATGGTACATATACATATGTCCACACAAACTGTCCACACACATAAAATAAAAATTAACAAATATTTAAAAAATGTATCTCCTTAAAAAAAAAAACAAGAACAAGAAAGGAAGTATGGAAGTTAGCCACACTCATACTCATGTGAACTTCTCACTAAACTGAGGCTCCTGATGTGGCTTACAGAGATAACCAGTTTGTGTTAAGGGAACACTTCTAGTTGCCATCTTTTAAAACCAGTTACAGAGGAGACAATCCAGCAGAAGGTCAAGCCAATCAGTGAAGAGCAGTTTAAATGTCATGGAGTTTAAGTCCTCCCTTCATAACTGGGGTGAAGAAACTACTAAAAAACATAAGTAGTTTCTGGGGTGAAGAAACTACTAAAAAACATAAGTCATTAGCCAAAATAATTCAAATACACCAAAAGAACACAGTGTACTGTTCAGGTGTATTCCAGGGCATTTCGAGGAGTCTCACAGAACTTCTGAGGTCTCAGTCAGTGGATTTTAGGAAAGGCTCTTTGGGAAGGAAGGCATGTACACATTGATTGGCACATTCAAGCACACACTAGAATCAGTATTCCCGAGAAGCACGTAGTACCACTGATCCTTGAAACCCTCCAGGCAATTCCAGTTTCCACTGTTTCGGAATCTATAAAGGGTTCTCCCATCTGGAGTGAGGATAATCATGTAGAACTGGTTTCCACAAGCAGGAGGTTAACAGTACACCCAGGGGAAGCTGCTCCTAATGAAACTGGAGCTCTGTCTGGGACTCAGAGTTCTGTACTCACCTTGTGAACTTCCCTCTCTGATGGTTGCTAGCAGCAACTGGAACAACATTCTCCCTCTTGTTTGTGCTGAGGACTAGTTTTCCTCTTAATGTAGTCTGAGATAGGCTGTGTTTGTAGATCAAGGCTAGCTGTCAAGGGATATGCTATTTATTGACTGTTGCTAAGGACTCGTAGGGGAGGGGCCTGAGACTACCTAGATTAGCTCAGTGTTTCTATGGTAGTGGAGTCAGCCTGAGTCAAACCAGTAGCCTGGCAAAATGGAAGGGGATCAGTGGTTTCTTATATCCCTTGACCATTGGATACCCCAACTGATCTGTTCCCTCTTTTGCTTAAAAACAGCCATAGGACTCTTGTAGTATTAGTGTCATAGCTAATGCTTCTTCTGTGCCTCCGCCCCAGTCAGTGCTGTGCAAGAGCACTGATTCTAGGGAGCTTGGACTCCAGCCTAATACTGTTGGTCAGTCTACATTAACAAAGCCTCTTCCTTCCCTTTCTGAGGATTTTGAGTTGCTTAAAATAAACAACAAAAGGAAGGATAAAAAAGACGAGAAACATACATGTTACATATGTCAGTGAAGTAAAAAAAAAAAAAAAAAGCAAAACCAAACTTCAAACCAATTCAAACCAAACCAAACCAAACCAAACCAAACCAAACCAAACCAAACCAAACCAAACCAACCAAACACAACCCAACCCATCCCCCCAAAAGGACAGCATAAGAGCTATGAAGTTGCTCTCTGGCGAGGTGCCAGGCTAGTAGCATTACGGTCTTTATTGTCTCATGAGAAATCATGCAGATACTGAGATTGTAAAGACTATTTGGGTACACCCTCATGATTTTGATATTTTTAGTTTATGCAACTATTTGGAAAAATAGATGAAAGCTTAATGAAAACCATTGATACCTGAAGACTAAAAAAGGGAGCATATTTTATAAAAGAATGGGAAATCATATTTTGATACAAGGTTTCCAGTCCAGGCTAGTCTAGACTCCCTGTGTAAATGAGGATGGCCTTGAAATTCTGACCTTCCTGCCTTAACCTTCTTGGTGGAATTTCAGGTGTGTGCCACACCCAGTTTTTACAAAGTGCTGTGAATTGAGCCTTATGTATGCTACATACCTAGCCCCAGGAGTTTGGAAATCATTCTTATTGTAATTGAAAACTATCTACTTATTATTTTAAATTTATGTGTTTAAGTGTTTATCTCATATGTATGTCTGTGCACTCTGTGTGTCTGGTGCCTGCAGGAGCTAGAAGAAGGCACCAGATTACCTAGAACTGGAGTTAAGAAAAGGTGAAATCCACCGTGTGGTTCCTGGGAGCTGAACCTGGGTCTTCTGTAAGAATAGCAAGTACTTTTAACTACTGAATCTCAAGTCCCATGGATATTATTTTGAGGCAAAAAATATTTCTCTAAGTCAATCACAAAATGTGAGCTTGTACAGGAAGGTCACAACTACCACATGCAGGAATCTTCAAATGATGTTCATAGTTACTGACAGAAGGAAATAGCAGCGGGACCCTAAGAAAAAACAAGCAAGCAGCCCCTCCCAAACCTCTTGTCAAGACCAACGAATGCAAAACCCACCCAAAATTCAACATATTACACATTTGGGGATAGTACACAGTTGCAATTGTTTTATAGTATCAGCACCAGGAAAGCAACCCTTACATTTGGTTTGGGGAACAGTCATACAACATAATAGGACATGTTTGTGTCTTCTTTTCAGTGTCTAATATCAGAAGCCCAGGGCACAGCTTAGGTTATTAAACATAATATAGTCATTAAAAAGAAAAATTAAAAAATGTTTTTGAATGAAAATAAAAAGAACAGAAAGGAGATGTTTTATGTATAAAATATGTTTTAATAAAACCAGAATTTATAAGCAATTTTAATGGACCTGATTAAGAATGTGGGATATCCGCCAGGAAGAGTATTAGTGTTGCCTCTGGGGTAACAACAGTCTTGGGTGTGGCTGGGGGAAAGCTGGCCCTGGCTATAGGCCTGTGACACTAAATAAAGCCACATCACCTTTTTTGCCTTCCCTGCTCCATTCAGTCTCCACTCCCCATGCTGAGGCAGGACCATACCCTGTAGCTCAGGCTATCCTAGAATTCATGCTAATTCTCCCCAGCCTCCAGAGCACCAAGATCTTAGGTGTTTGCTACCATTCTAGGCCTACACTCATCTCCTCCTCTGTACCCTGAAAGGTACAGATTTATGTACATTTTTGCTGATGTTTCCTCTCCATTGTTGGCTTTGGATACATTTTCCTGAGAGTTTGGAGAAAGTAAGGAGAAGTCTCACAACCTTCCTTCTCTGCATTTTCTTTAGCCCATTCTGCTATGTGCATGACCAGGCACACATTCTTTCTGCTGTTAATCCACTTTCTTGATACTGTGTTGTCTCCAGCTGCTGACTGGTTTTCCATGAATACTTAGGCCTTACATGGTTTCTATGTGCACTCTTTAAAACATCTGCTTACAGCAACTTTTACAACAAAGCAGGCCTTACATAAGTGAGGCTTCAAGTTCCACACATACCCCTTTCTCTTCCTCTCTCCCTGATTTCTTTTATCTCTACATTGCAAAGTGCTCATGAATATACTGGACCAATTGTACTGTTTGCTAACGGGACATCTCTCCAATGGTGTTGCTGGCTCTGCGATACAGCAGTTCTTTCTAACTGTGGGCAGTGCTGAGGGACACAAAGACAACCAATAGATGCTTAAAACTTTGATAGAATCATACCGGAAACACTGCATTTTCTACATTTAGCATTTCTATAAATTTAACAGTGTTTTAATTGTAACTACTAATCACTTATGTACAGTGACTCTAAGTTTTGTTATTGAGGTATGATAGCAGAAGTGGGAAAAATTTTTCTTTCATGACAGTTTCTTGCATAGATTTAACCTTATTGTATATATAGGTCACAGAAATCATATCACATGATTGCCTTTTTTTCCCCCTTAGGTCAAGATGTTTTCCTTTGTTACCTAATGCTTGCCCAAGAATGCCCAGAAAGATAGCCCTTTCTGACCTTTCTCTGACTTGTGTGAGTTGCCAGCATAACTATACTCATACTTTGTGGGCCATTATTAATGAAATAAGTTCTACTTGGGCATGAGCACTGGAATACTCCAACAGTCAGTTTGATAACTTAGGTAGTCACTGATTGAAGGGTAGGTCATGTGTGCACGAGAGTGTGTACACACATGCATGCATGCAGAGCATAGCCCTCTCCCACACACAGTGTGGGTACCCTTGATGAACAGAAGCTTGACACCCTTGGCAGAATGGAAGAGGATGGAGCGAGGGTCTACCACGTGCACAAATGAGAGCTTGGCAGTTGTTTCTGGAGCTCTGTATTTAACAGTAGAACACTGATTGATGGAACAGTAGGGCTGATTGATGGAAAAATGGAAAGCTTAGAAAGAAAACCATGAGTATGGGAGGACCAGAGCGTGCAGATACAGTGTGATGAAGCCCAGCCCCTGTGACCACTTCTAAGGGTTGGATAGTGATAGTGTGGGGGAAGAGCTAATATTTAGCACAGAAGGGTGGGTTCTGCTTGGCTTGGCAGATTCATATGAGATGACTGATGGAAATGTTAGGATGGGAAGAAAGGGGAATGGCATATTCTTGGGCAAGTAAACTCCAAGATGACTAAGGAAGATGGTAAACATGGCCGTTTCAGTTGCAAAGGGCTTTTCTTCAACCCAGCCACTCTATTAACCGGATTAGTTGTTAGTCGGATAATCTGTTAGTTTGGATTTCTCCAAACCACTGTGGCTATAGCATACTTGAAAGATTAAAAAATATAAAAAAATAAACAATTGAGGCATGTAAATGGTGACTTTTAACATTATTGTAGAGACTCTTGATCTTTCATTTCACCTGTAAAGGAAACCCTACAATCAAGGGTACCTTTTCCTAGGCAGAACTTAGGTGGATGCCATGTGGTCTCAAGGTTCATCAGTATCCATGGAGCCCATGATAACCTATAAAATAGCTTCATCCTTAATTATGTATGTTCATAGGGATTCAATAGTGCATAGTGATTGTGAGAAGTATTGTTTTTCCTATTACCATCCTATCTAGATTGAATTGCACAGGATGTCTGCTAGCTAACAGGAAGGCCTATGGGCTACTCCTTACCTAACTTTTTTTAGAGGCACGTTTTTAGCTGCCCACTCCTCCAGGCTTCTACAAAGGCTTGCTTTACACATACATTGACAGCAGCAGACACAGGAATAGAGGAATGGGGCCTTACTTTGCAGTTGCTTTGCACTTAGCAAACCCATTATGTTTTCCTTGGGGAAAAGCCTCAGTGTCTCAATGAATAAACTAATGGGAGCTGAGATAAAATTTACTGGAATTTATACAGAACAAAGTCTCCATTTGAGGAATAGAACTCTCCAGAGACAAAGTGACTGGCGTTTCAGGTCTAAACCACCAATGGGAAGTTTTTTAGAAAGAATGCCACTAAAAGGAGTAAGGGGCTTCAGTATTTATGAAAATTCTAGACTTACTTGTAGTCCATTTTATCCAGGCTGTCTTCCTAAAGTAGTAGATTCTCAATTGCATAATTGAATTTCCAAAGAGCAGAGGCAGTTAAATACATGCCATATTCAATGTACCTGAATATGTATCATTAAATTAGACAGGTTTCTCAATACTTTCTTTGGTGTTATTTGTGAAAAGCACGAACGTTCTGGATGTTCATATGGAGAATGCAACAGAACTCCTCTGTTCTCCCACGTCCAGTTTCCAATACTCCTACACAATGTCAGTCCTGTTCTGTGACCTGAATGTCAAAATATATTTGAACCAATGATGTAATGAAAGGATGATAGAAATTAAGGAAGCACCTAGTTATTTCCTTGAATGAATTATGTATGCTGTGACTAAGCATTTACAGTTGTCAGCATGACGGTGGGTTATCAGTGATGCACAGCATAGATGATACCTTAGTTCCCTCTCTGAAACTTGGCCAGATGTCATGGCAACCTTTCTCACTATTAAAAATGACATTTACCCAGCAATAGCACTTCCCACTGACTCTCCTCCAAAGATTTAGAAGGATTGTATCATCTTTTCTTTATCATAAAATTTGGTTTATCGGTTATTAACTTGGCATGTCAGAAGAGAACAGGTCAGGATCTCAGAAGACAATGATTTTTCTATCTGTCCATGTCCATGTCTCAGGCCTCTATTTCATGCCCCTGTACTTGTACATAGAGAAACAGTTCTGTAAGTGAGATGTTGGGAATTCTGAGGTGAGGAGGCAAGGATCCTGAAATCATGCCATGTTGCTAAGTGGGCAGGAACAGAACTGAAGTCGCAGCAAGTGATCGGTAGGAAAAAGAAAGGCGGTTTCCTTTTTGTGTCTAGAAGGGTTGAGACGTTATTTGAGTTGACTCATCAGTGGTTTGTCTGATTCGTGCCTAGGAATCTAGTAGAGAAAGTTTCAAAGGTCTATGTTACAAATATACCAAGAATAGAATGTGTGAGAACTCCCAAGCCCCGCAGTAGGGCAAGAAGTCTGGGTGTATGGAAAAGGGGAGGGGAGTTCTCAAAGTTAATTGATCCCCCATAGCCCTGAAAAGGGATTAAAATCACATCAGAGTCACTTATTTTAGAGGGTGGTGGCAGGGCAAGCCATATAGTTGGCTTCCTCAGAGGTCTTGGATAATATGACCTTTGGCTGAGGTCTCTTATACCCAGCTTCTAGCTCAAGGCACTGGAGCACTCCTCTAGGACCTGGGAATGCCTTTGAATCTCCACCAAGGGCACATGCATTCTCAGGGGGAGGGGGAAGGGGAGGGGGAGTTTTAGGGGGGAAATGAGGAAAGGGGATAGCATTTGAAATGTAAATAAATCAAATATAAAAAAAGGCAGTTCTGTCCTAAAAGTGGGAAAGAAAAAGAAACCCATATTTTCATCATGTTGGTTCTTCATAGAGTGAGTGTTAAATTTACTCAAGTGTTTTAGCAAACATTCTAAGATACTAGGGCTTATAATAGACTTTTCAGATGAGTACTTAAGCAATCTCAGAAATATCCTTTCCCTTCACATATGAGCCAGTATGGAAGGCTAAAGAGCTGGATATCATAAACTATAGCTAATTGCAAACACTTTATTTTGAAAAGTGGTGAAAGGAGTTGGTTTAATGCTGTGCCAGAGCTGAAGTAAGCAGAGAGGTCAAACTAAGGATAGGAAGGTGGTAAAACTGCTAGCTAGCCAAGGAGGAAGCATTTCACACACACTGCTTAGTTTTCAGGAGCTAACTGTAGGAATTCAGGGCTTCTTGTAGCAGCTAGACTTTTAACACTCTTCAAACTCTATCCAAGATGTATGGGATATGCATCTTCTCATATAGACAAAGGTGATTCCGTCAGTGAACTTATAATAATATCAAAGGTGGGTAGCCTGGGCCAACAGCAGCTGCAGGTAGCCGGAAGGAAACCCATCAAAGGGGAGGAACAGAGAGAAATGTGAAATTTCTCTTTGTTCATAATTACTTTTATTAAGAATGATAAATATTCTAACTAGCTAATTATTCATATATACATATATCTCTTTTGTATCATCTCTTTAGCCTTCTTATCTAAGGGTGGGTTTCTAGGAAGTGCCTAAGGGTTTGTGTGTGCCCTATTAACTTAAAAGATCACTTCAAATTAATTCTCCTCAAAAATGCATAGATTTCTTGACATAGGTACTGGAGATGGAGAAGTCACCAACATCACGAGCCCCTATTTTGGAGAAATATTTGTCATCAAGCTTTCTGATGTTATAATGGGGCATCATCAGAAGAGGAAACACTTGAGAGGAATTGGAGAAGGGAAAAACCATGATCAAAATAAGTTGCTTGAAAATTTTTTTTTCTGAATAAAAAATGAAAGGCACGATATCGATATAAATGATGTCGTCAGGTGGACTCAGCTTTGATTATTCTCAAAGGACATATAAAAGGTATTGCAGCCAATATGAGGTGGGATCATTCTTGCTCTGTTTCTGCTCTTTCATCCCTAGGTGGAAAAATTAGATGCTGAATGGGGGAAGCTGTCAGAAGTCTTGGTAGTGAGACAGACTGGGAGAGAATCAGTGAGACGAACAGACTGTCAGAGTGCTCAGAAAAGCTACTCTTGTCATTAAAGCTCTCACCAGGTCGCCATGTCTGCATGATGGTGACATGTTAAAGTGACAACCCTGGCTTCCATAATGTGCTCGTTGTTCTAAAGACCAGTATTTGTAGAGGCTAAAGTCTTCAGTTTCCCATTATAATCTATCAACACAGAGAGAGGCTGCATTCAATGTTGTGACAGGGGGACTTCTGGGAATTGCCATTTTCAGTAGCATGAAAGGAATTTAAAAAGCTAAACCATTAATTATTTCTTTGTAGTGTGTAAAAGGGATGTTTAAAAAAAAACAAAAAACAAAAATCCTGTGGATTATTATCACTATTTATCTAGTCATACTCCAATGCAGATCATTCTCAATTGTGATGAAAGGCATATTTTATAGCTAATTCCTGAGGGACTCATTTGCAGACGTAGTCATAACTTCATGGAATCATCAAACAGACTGATTCTTAGTAAATGAGAAGAAACAATACATCTGTCCTTTAACTTCAAAAACTGGTTCTAAGGTAGAGCCAGCAGTATTCTTTTTTGTTTGTTTGTTTGTTTTTTGGATTTTTTTTTTTTTGAGACAGGGTTTCTCTGTATAGCCCTGGCTGTCCTGGAACTCACTCTGTAGACCAGGCTGGCCTCGAACTCAGAAATCCGCCTGCCTCTGCCTCCCAGAGTGCTGGGATTGTAGGTGTGCGCCACCACTGCCTGGCTCAGCAATACTCTTACATTTAGAAACATTTGCTATTATTGCTCAAGAAAATATTCTTTTTTTTTAAATGATTTTTTAAATTTATTTTATACATGTGAATACACTATCAGTGTCTTCAGACCCACCAGAAGAGGGCATCAGATCCCATTACAGATGGTTGTGAGCCACCATGTGGTTGCTGGGAATTGAACTCAGGACCTCTGAATGAGCAGTCAGTGCTCTTAACCACTAAGCCATCTCTCCAACCCAGAAAATATTCTTAATCATACTAAAAACTTTTTTTTTTTGAGATGGGTTTGTATGTATCATAGCTGTGCACAATCCAAGGAGGTCAGGAAAAGGACATTGGCTCACTGAACCTGGCATCATAGGTGGTTGTGAGCTGCCTGGTGTGAGTGCTAGGAACTGAATCTGGGTCCTCTGTGAGATCAATATAGGCTTTAGCCACTGGGCCATCTTTCCATCTCTAGAAAATGCTTTTAGCATAGAACAAGAATACCTTGTTATGAAACTTGCAGGTTAAAGTTGAAGCAATGTCTAAAGTTATCATAGAAATGTCTATTTAAGAGGTACAGTTCAGAGTTACTTCAAGTCCTTCCACCGCTTGTCCTTTCTGCTGGGGCAGACCCTTGGCTGCTCTGCTTCAGAGAAGACATCATCTCCTGATCCATCCTAGAGAACCGACTGCACTCAGAGCAGTTAGTAAGAACCCCCTCCCACTTCTGGAGTCCCACAGCTGCTGCTAGAGGCCTGGAGGACTTGCCACCTATCAACCACCAAAACCCCCCGCCCTCCCTAATACTATTTCCCTTCTGTTCCTTGTGCCATTTCCACCATTGCTGGTCCTTCCGCAGGAGTGTGGAGAGGTCTGAGAGCACAGGTAGGACCACCCCTGCTACCAGAAGAACTCTTGCAGAACCCTCAGGTAGGAGCCTTCCAGTTTCTGTCTCCAGCTGGGAACCATCTTCTGCCACAGTGCTCCATATTCAGGTGGCACAGGGACATAACTAATCTCCCAGGAATGTGGAGAGGCCTGAGAGCACAGAGCTGATCCTGGGCCACAGAGTTACATACACAAACACCACCACAAGAGAGCTGGACTCCCAGGAGTGCCTACATACCTGAAAGAGAGAACAGGAATCCCAGAAGTACAGAATCACAGGCTTTCAGGACAGATAAGCCACAGTCAAAGACAGCAAGACCAGCTAACACCAGAGATAACCAGATGGCAAAAAGCAAATGCAAGAATATTACCAACAGAAACCAAGGCAACATGACACCATCAGAACCCAGTTCTCCCACAACAGCAAGTCCTGGATATACCAACATACTGGAAAAGCAAGATCTGGATTTAAAATCACATCTCATAATACTGATAGAGGACTTCAAGAAGGACTTAAATAACTCCCTTAAAGAAATACAGGAGAACATGGGTCAAGAGGTAGAAGCCCTTAAAGAAGAAACACAAAAATCCCTTAAAGAATTACAGGAAAACACAAACAAACAAGCGAAGGAACTGAACAAAACCATCCAGGATCTAAAAATGAAAGTAGAAACAATAAAGAAATCACACAGGGAGACAACTCTTGAGATAGAAAACGTTGGAAAGAAATCAGGAGTCATAGATGCAAGCATCAATAACAAAATACAAAAGATAGAAAAAAGAATGTCAGGTGCTGAAAATGCCATAGAAAACAATGGCTCAACAGTCAAAGAAAATGCAAAATGCAAAAAGCTGGTAACTCAAACATCCAGGAAATCCAGGACACAATGAGAAGACCAAACCTAAGGATAATAGGTATAGAAGAGAGCAAAGATTTACAGCTTAAAGGGCCATTAAATATCTTCAGCAAAATTATAGAAGAAAACTTTCCTAACCTAAAGAAAGAGATGCCCATGAACATACAATAAGCCTACAGAACTCCAAACAGACTGGACCAGAACAGAAATTCCTCATGTCACATTATAATTAAAACACCAAATGCACCAAACAAAGAAAGAATATTAAAAGCAGTTAGGGAAAAAGATCAAGTAACATATAAATGCAGACCTATCAGAATTATACCTGACTTCTCTCCAGATACTCAAAAGCTAGAAGATCCTGGACAGATGTTATACAAATCCTAAGAGAACACAAATTCAAGCCCAGGCTACTATACCCAGCAGAACTCTCAATTACCATAGATGGAGAAAACAAGTTATTCCATGACAAAACCAAATTTATATGTCTTTCCACAGATTCAGCTCTACAAAGGATAATAGATGGAAAACACCAATACAAGGAGGGAAATTACACCCTAGAAAAAGCAAGAAAGTAATCTTTCAACAAATCTACATAAACAAAATTAACAGGAAGTAACAATCATTTTCCTTAATATCTCTTAATATGAAAATTAATATTACCAACATATCCTAATTGATTGAAATTCAAAAATATGAAGAATTAGAAATTTGTTGGCTCTCAGCCAGTGGTCTCTCTAATTTGGTAAATGGAGAAATATGTCCAATATTGTACAACCCATATATACTTTGTGCTTGTTTGTATGTGACAGTGTCTTGCTGTGTACCACATAATTGTCTTGAAATCATGCTTCTTCTCAGACTCTCTATTAGTAAAATTGTTTATTTGATGTTTTTATACTATACTATGGTTTTCAGAACAGTTTACATATTTCAAAATTATTTATACAGCAAAAATGTAGACAATTAATTTGGGAGGTGGCTTTTAAGAGAACAAGATTGAGACTGAATGTTTTGTTTGATATTTATAATTATTATATCAATTTTGAAGGTGAGCTTATAAGTTACTCTTTTTCTGAGATGAATGCTTTTCAAAATCATCACAGCTAAAGAACCAGACTCTTACCCTCACCTAATATCTGTGCCACCCTCTAAGTAGAGCTATTGTTCATTGAAACAGTTGATGAATGACTTAATGGATAGACCATCTTAATACACACACCATTTCTTAAATGAATGTAACCTGTTCCCTGTGGGCTGAGAATGATGACAATCACCCAAGTCAAATAGCTTTGACCATAGCAGGAAATCTGTATCCAAATAATTGTGCCTACAATTCATTCCTTGGCACAGAAGAACTGTCAACTCTTAGCTTAGCTACTATGGAGGTAAAATCCTTTGGTGATGTGAGTGACATTGAGGTACAGCCTTATTACAATGAACTCCAGTCTCTAAAAGTTGTTCTGATTTTGGGTTTATGCAACAGTAAGAGCCAAGATTTTAAGCTCTACTAAAAACCAACCAACCAACCAACCAACCAACCAACCAACCAACCAACCAAACAAACAAACAAACAAACAAACAAACAAAAAGACTATTTTTTATGCTTATTTAATAATGTGTTCATAATTTTTATGATTGGTGGAAAATATATATTGTGTTGAATATAATAAAAAAATGAATAAAAATTAGGCTGTTGTTTTCTTTCTTTCCTTTTCTTTTTTCTTTTCCTTTTTTTCTAAAATCTTGCTTAAGTTCCTTACCAATTTTAGATATTTAGCCATTTTTGTGTATATGGTTTGCTAATATTTTCCTTTAGTTCATAGGTTACTATTTTTGTTCCTTTTGCTAATTCAGTATTCCTGCTTTTGTTTTCTGAATGAATGTTGAAGTATGCCCCTTCCAAATCAGAATTCTTGCTAAGACAAAGTAAAGGACTCTTCTTCTATACTTTCTTCCAATAATTTCATACTTCAAACCTTTTATGTTTTTAGTGCCTTTGAGTTGTCTTCTGTGTGTGCTATGAGATGAATGTAGGCTACCTCTTATGAACAATCTCAGCCTTACTTCTCTTGGGACTAGCTCTTCATAGGTTTTTATCCTATAGGAGACACAAATCCATGACTCCTTTTAACTCACTTATTTAATCTACTTTTTATTGCCTTAGAATGTTCTTTTGGTGCTAAGGACTTCCATTATTCATGGATAAGCACACAGGAAATTCAAGGTAAGCTATTAGTGTTCTTGAGAAAAACTTTGAGGAGATGGCTTAGACTTCACCTCTGTCAGTCCTTGGCCTCATGGAGAGTCCTGTAATTCTCTAGTTCTGTGCTCTCTAAGGATGGTTGTGTGAGATTAGCACTCATCGGAACTTTTTGAAAGGCATCTTCTCTACTTTGCTGCTTCATTTCCTACTTTCTTTCATGTCTGGTTCCCTGAAAATACATCAAGGAAGAACTTGAACCTATCACAGACAGTTTTATGGATGACATAAATATTAAATGGATGAATAAATATTAAAATGTTTTATATAGTTTTTGTGGAAGCTTTCCAAATAAGAAGACCTATGTAAAATGACTCTAGCAGGTCCTTGAACTGTCTCTGTAAAGCCAGAAAGGAGGACCCAGCATAAAGAGTTCAGATGATATTTTGGGGCTTTACTTTTTAAATTACTATCATGTTATTATTTTTTATACTAAGAGCTGGGGTTGTATTTGTCATGTCCAATATGGAATTTTGATAGGTATATGTTGTGGAATGACTAACTATTGGTAACTAAAGTTTATATAGCTATCATTTATACCTATATAGTATATTTCAGAACTATGGTATCTTGTGAACTTTAGTCACATTATATATTATGACTCCCAAATACATTCCTCTTATCTAACAGGAAATTTATGTTCTGTCCTTGATTACTATCTCTCCATACTTTGATCTCTCCAAATGTCCTAGCCTCTGGTAACTATCACTTTGCAGTCTATCTCTGGGTTCTGCACAGACCACTGAGCATATGCATTTCAGTGCCTGTCTTGTCTCACTTAACATAGTGTTCTCCAGATTTGTCCACGTAGTTGCAAATCTCATGATTTCCATTTTTATACCCTGACATGTAAATATACCACATTTATTCATCTGTTTATCTGTTGATGGGAGTGTTGGTTGTTTTCATTTCTTAACTACTAGAGATAGTACTGACAAAACAAGAAAATTAGCAAGGAATATAGATACCTTTTATATTATAGTCATTTCAGTTTCTTTCTTTAGCATTTATTCTGTACACATTGGGAAGGCTTTGGAAATTCTATTTTTCCTGTTTTTTTTTTAATTTAATTTGAAGCTGAAGAAGGTGATGAATAGTAAAGCTATAGCATATAATTATTAAAAAAAAAGGGGCAGATTGGGAATAATCCTCTGAATGTCCACAATGTGGTGACTTAAAACCTCAGCTTTCCAGAAAAATCAATTATGCTTAAACTTGGATGTGTAGGTGAACCACCTAGATAGTTTGAACAATTATTGCATCTTAGAGCTTATCTTGAGCCAAAAAATTAATAATAATAAAAATCAGAATCTTCAAAACTTGAGTTCAGCATTTCCTTTCCCACTACTGAAAATCTTTACCTGAACACCTTTAGCCTGGGGGAGGGGGAATGGCAGGCCAAGATCTTATGGGAACTGGAATTAAAAATCACAGGGAGTAGGTGAGAATAACATTAGCAAGAACTGAAAATTGCCGGTTGTGGTGGTGCACGCATGTCGGTAGGATTTGCTGAAGGAGGCAGAGGCATGAGGATCATGAGTTCAAGGACAGCCAGGGCTACACAGACAAACCCTGTCTCAAAAAACAAAAAAACAAAACAAAAAACAAAACAAAAAAATAAAAAATAAAAAAGCTGAAAATTATTGAATTCCCTCTGAAACAAAAGAAAATGAGGGGTGTTTGGATAGATTCAGAGGTACTTTGAAGTCGGAAGAGACAGGTCAAATGACTTCAGTTTTCTCATCAGATAGGGGGGTGATGTAAAGCGGGTAGTCATCAAAGTGGTTTTGAGAATCAGCCTTCAGTGTGCACATTTCTGCAGCAGATGCCACACAAAATGCTTTAGCACTTTGAAGCAGACCCTGCAACCATTGTCCCTATTTTATAGAAGAGGAAACTGTAAAATTGCTCATTGAGCAATTTGCTTGGGTCAGGTAGTGAGCAACAGAGTTGTTCTGTAAGGAGTCAGGCTCTGCTGTTAACTGATCTCTGGGTTCAGCTTCTAAGAAAGAAGGTCAGCAGGCTCTAGGCTCAGGGTGAGGGGGGGCATTAAACAGAAATGGATTAGTGCAGTGGTTCTCAACCTTCCTAATGCTGCAACCCTTTAATAACAGTTCCTCAAGTTGTGGTGACCCCCCCAGCCATAAAATTAATTTCATTGCTACTTCATCACTGTAATTTTGCTACTGTTAGAAATAATAACATAAACGTCTGTTTTCTGATAGTCTTAGATGACCCCTGTAAAAGTGTTGTTTGACCCTAAAAGAGTCACAACCCACAGGTTGAGATCCAGTGTACTAGGCACTATCAGGGAAGATGGAGTAGCTCATTGGGTCCAGATAGGGCAATAGATGATGCGTGGTTCATGGACAGCCTCTGCCTTGTGGGGCTCTCTAGTAACAACTGTTAGCACAAGAATGAGAGCACATTTTCTCAGGTGAGCTAACAAAGTAAATGTTATCTAGCTAGAAGGTCAGAGTACATTTCCCTTTCATGAACAAGAAGACTGTTGATCAGGATTCGAGAGCATGCTAGGTTCATGTGGGATACACTGATGAGCTCTGGCAGGGAGAGGAAAGAAAAATGACCAAGGAGCGGGGGGAAATTCAAAATTTTAAATCTCCAGAAGTAAAGCTGCACTGAAAATCTGGAGGAGAAGTTTTAGGGTGATGGAGTGATAGTGTTATTTTGAGTTTTAAAGAACATTTCCACTGTGTTAATATCCACTAGTGACTGCTTTTACATAATGCTACAATTCAAGTAATTCACTTAGCACTGAGATTTTATTGTAGGTGCTTGAGATGGCACTATAAATTGTTCTTTGAGGAATTCAAAACATTACTACTCTTTTAATAGACTACTAGGAGTCCTAAGATAGAATCTTCTATGTTCAGGGTAGACCTGAAGGATGTTACTATCAAGGTCAACCTGAAGGATGCAGCCATCAGGGTGGACTTGAAGGGTGTGACTGACAGTTCTGAGATTAGTTCAGAAAACAGATGATTGAAATAGCCCAGAAAATCTGCTCTTTTTAACAGAAAATTCTGTTTTTGAATTAATAATAATAAAGAAAATACCACACTAGTTCCATCCTTCATGTTTCGGCAAAGCTACTATTGAACTAAGTAGATACAAGAGAGGACTGGTCACAGTCCTTGTTCCCACATCAAATGAATTTAGGAATATTTATGAATTTAGCAGTCAGTCTTAGGTTCCCAACCACAAATGAGCACATTGCCTGTTTCCCATTGAACTCCTAAGAAGTAAGACTAATTTAATTAAGATCACTGTAAGCTCTTAGTGGGTGATCCCACAAAGCTTCGTAACAGCTAACATTTATTAACTTGGTTACTATCAGAAAAGCATTTTGATCTGAGAGTCTGATCATGGTGCCCAGTCTGTTTAGCAGTTCAGCTTCACTGAATGCAAATTGTTTATAGATGCAGCAGGGCAACCTTCAAAACAGACACACTAGCCCAGCACATGCTATTTTCTGCATGACATTAAAGCCTTTCTAAAGTGGAAACTTTTTTTTTCTTATGAATTTCGAGGTCCTGACTTCTTGCCACAAAATTCCTTTTCTTTTAGCTTCCCTTAACTCTTCTTGGGGGCAACCAGGGAAAGCCTGGCTATAGTAAGGAGACTGAAGATGGGCACATAAAGAAAACCGCATGGGAATGAACCAAGACGGATTTGCAAAGGCATGCAGAAAGATGCTGTTTCCTCAAACCCCATTCACTGTGGGGAGATACCTATATGCAAACGCAAGCACAAAGCCAACTTGAGAAGCAGCCTTACTGTTCACCTTCTGCTTCTATTTGCTATGCTTGGAAGTACAGATGTAAGGGCATTCTCATTCTGGTGGTGTATGCTGCAGTTCTAAGCTCCATAGCACTTTTCCATATGTGATTTCATTACCAGGGCTGTGCCATCACCCTTGCTGACTCACTGTGACATTGCTGTGTTTGCAGGTTGCCCAGGCCTTTGCAATAGCAAAGAACATGCTGTCTTACCTTATCCATATGGTTCCACCTGACTGGGGACTCCTGTTTTGTCTTGGGTGAACTGATCTTTGTTTGATAGCTGAGGCTCTGTGGTCGTGGAGACTGTCCACTCTGGGAAGTTAAACCTCACAATCTGGTTGGAAGATTTTCCTCCTTTCAAAAATCTGATCAGTATTCGTTCTTGTAAGGGTTTGAGAACTCAGTTCCCTCCCACAAGTGCACAAGTGTCTGTCCTATCCTTAAGCAAGAAGAGACAGTGTGGGTGGCAACCTGTCACTCAGGAATCTGAGGTTTCCCAGTACAGCAGTGAGGTCAGCCTTTTTCTTATGTTTATTGCAAATACAGGTGCTGAATATAATGGAAATCTAGAAACTGTCCTAAAAATAAAACAAAATAAAACTTTGTTTCTGACATGAATTATTTGACAGTAGCATAAAACTTGCAAAAATGATCATGGCAGTAAGGTTGGGATCAGAATTTCCCAGGGATGCTTAGCATGCAAACAGAACTGCTATTTACAGACCTTGGCCCCAAAGCAGCAGGTGGCATAAGCTCAAACTAGCGTCCAAATACAATGGTGTGAACATCAGTACGAGCATGGGAGGCCACACAGCAGCAATCGCTTTTTATTTTTAAAGCAAACCTATAATGTTGTAAATAGTTTCAGACTTGTCATTTTGTTGGTTCATTGACCACAAGTACCTTCAATTTACACAGCATTGATAGCAGGGTATTTTGCAGATATATTAGTATGGCATTAAACAAGTCTGCCTTGAAACTTTCGAGTTCCACTGTCCAGACAACACAAAATACGGTGGCTATAGTTAATGTGACTGCCGTTGGGCAGACATCTCCTAAGTACAAACGATGCTATGTTCTCTGTTAATGGAGTTCCAAGGAGGGAAAAGGCCTTCCTGGATAATTTTATGAAACCAGAATGTCCCCAGTAGTGTAGGATTATCAAGAAGTGGAGTATCTTCAAATGCAAATTTCCTGACATTTCCAGCTAGTAGAATAATTACCCTACCTTGGCGGACTAATAATAACTTAGTTAAAGGTTTCATTTCAAGTAATCAAATGTAATGTGCAAGGCATGTGCTAAGATAAACACCATTTCCATTCTAGGACTTGCCAAGGGAAGCTTTCTCTCCCCTTTCTCCCGCACGCTGAATGTCACAGGCAATGAATTGGAAATTATTTATGTGACATGGAGAGGTGAGTGCACAACATGCGCCTTGCATACTTCAGATGAACCTGCACCCCTCCCTCTTCCCACTTCCCACTGCTCACACCTTGTGGGGAGCCTGGAGCCTTGCCAAAAAGGCCTCAGTGGGAGAGGATGTGTCTAGTCCTGAAGAGACTTGATGCCCCAGGGTGGGGAGATACCCTGGGTGGGGGGGTACCCTTTCAGAGGCAAAGGGGATAGAGGAAGAAGTCTGTGAGGAGGAACCAGGAGGGGGCAGCATTTGCTATATAAATAAAATAATTAATACTAATACTAATTCTAATACTACTACTACTAATAATAAAAGAAGTAACTAGTCTTTGAAACTTTGAGTGGTCTTTTGCACTAAAACAATTTCAGTCAATGAAATTCAAACCTTTTCTTTCTCTCTTCTTTCCTTCCTTCCTTCCTTCCTTCCTTCCTTCCTTCCTTCCTTCCTTCCTTCCTTCCTTCCTTCCTTCCTTCCTTCCTTCTTTTTTCTTTCTTTGTTTCTTTGTTTCTTTCTTTTTTTCTTCCTTTCTTCCTTTCTAAATTCCTATGGAAAAGTGCATGCAAACCTGCAAAGACTACAGGAATCCCTTTGAACTATAGGTGTACTTCTGAGTTTTTTTGTGTGTAACCCATCTTTGGCTGCACAGTGGACACACTGTGAAATCACATCGAAAAGAATCACTCAAGGGCATAGAAAAACTCTTTAAAAGCAATTTGTTAGTAGGAATCAGATGCTACAGACTGTTCATATTTCATCGAGCCAATATTATTTAGTGAATCTGTGCTGTCTTGAATGAGTGGCTTACACTCAGATGTATTTAGGGCAATTCTGTGTGTAATGAAATAATTGGAAAAACTTAGTTCACTTTTGTTGGGTATTCAGGAAATCAAGCCTTGACATAAATATGGAAGTACTATGTAGACATTTAAACAAGGCTGGTCAAACGTAGAGAGCAATACAGAAATTCATTTGCTTTGATAAACCTGCAAAATCCTGGTATAAAATTGCTTGTAGTGAAAGAACAAATCTGTAAAACCTAAATAAGCACACTGAGAAAATACATAAAGGTGACCATGGAGGCTGTGTTTTGATGGGCATACTAGAGATAATTAAAAATATCTATTTATTTCATGAGTGATTATAAATCAGAGATAGCTTCTGATTAGGGATGGGGTTTGTCCTCATGATTCAGACTATTCTAAAGGGCAGTCCCCATGCCTAGCAGTAGATGAGCAGCACAAAGCAAACTCAGCATCTTATAATGCTCAGTCAGGGCATTATTCATTTATTTGCCTTCTAGTTCCTTTGCACATATATTATGGTTTTGTGATTTTATGGGATTCCTGTGTATGTGAATGTCTCTTACGTGTTTCTCATGGTTTCTAATGAGGCTTCTCCCTCCTGTTTGTTTTGTTCTATTTTTTTAATTTTTTAAATTTTTGATTGTTTTTTTAATCCCATTTTATTTTATTATTAGCCTTTAGATGCCTGTTATTTTTCTAACCAGAGACAGAAAGGTGTGGATGTTGATGGGAGAGGAGGTAGGAAGGGTCTGGGAGGAGTTGGGAGATGGGAAACCATAATTGGAACCATATGAAAAATCTTTTTTTTTAATAAAAGAAAAATAGAATTTTTAAAATTATTTATAAAATTGCTATGTCATCTTCATAAATAGAGCTTGAATTTAGTGTAATATTTAGGTGCTGAGCTTCATTGGTCCCTGTGTCAAACAGAGCCCTTCCTTTTCCTTCTCAAGCTGGCACTAGACAAAATGTCTTCATGGTCATTAAGGAGTTACAAATAGGAAACCAGTTTGGCTGAAGACATAACCTCCAGTCAAGATACACTTACTGAAAGATATGAAACCCTTGTGGAATAAAAAGTCCAATGCTAGAAGCATGATTTTTGAAATTTCTCATATAATTAGAGCATGCTGTTCCACAGAAGAAGGCCCAGAGCAAATTGTAGGTTTGAGGTGAACTTATTTCATCTAACTTACTATAAATAATTATTCTATCTGTAATTACTTGTAATATCTGATACATTATGAAATAGAAAAATAGTTCAATTAATAAATGTAGTTAATTAAGTAAACAAGGCCAGGGCTGATGTGCCTGGCCAGAATTGTCAAACTTAAATCAGTGTGTTTTCACCAGATAAAGCTTAGATATCTTGGAACGGTACCACTTGCTTCTAATTACAACTTTCAAAATACATTTAAATATTTATACATAGCTGATTCTGCAAGAAAAGCTAAATAAGTACACCCCTCCCCTCCCCTGCCGCCTTTTTTTTTTTTTTTTTTTTTTTTGGCTCCAGTAGTCAAACATGAAGGAAACTTGGATACAAATTTTGCCCAGATTTTTAAAACCTCCACTGAAAGTCACATATTTATCAATAACATATAGGATCACAGATACTTTATATCTTATACATGTAACTATTTATAGCTTCATTCCCTAGACTCCTTAAAACCATATTTCAGTGAAAAGGTTTACTAGACCAACATTTTAATGTTCTCCTTAAAAACAAAAAAGAAAATCTAACATTATTGATTTCTAACTACTTTTAGAGATAGAGTATTTGTGATTTGGCTTATCCTTAGAACAGTCAAACTTTCTCCCGTGAGTTTTGAAAAAAAAAAGTGTTATTTTCCCACATAAGCCTATTTGTAGCTTGCTTTAGTTTAGACTCACCTGAAGGATTGCTGTAAGGACAGACACAGTCTTGAACTTTCACTTACCCTACTTCCAAACCAACCAGACACCCAGGTTTTCCAGGGCTGGTGCCTCTAGTGTAATTGTGTGTAGGTAAGAAATATATTTGATCTTATCATAAACCCCTTGAATATTAATTTCAATTTTAGATTCTATTTTCTGAGATTGTATTTGATGAGTCGGTTCCAAGGGCCTACTGAGAATGATACTAGTGATGAGAATTGTCATTAAATGCTCTATAACCACAAGCAAGATGTATTATCTCTCCTACTTTGTTAATATGAATTGCATTCATATCAAATGGTGCCCAAGAAGAAGGAAGGAGTGGCCCCTGGTCCTGGAAAATCTCAGTGCAGCAGTGTAGGGGAATACCAGGACAGGGAAGTGGGAAGGGGTGGATTGGGGAACAGGGGGAGGGAAGAGGGCTTATGGGACTTTCGGGGAGGGGGGATCCAGGAAAGGGAAAATCACTTGAAATGTAAATAAAGAATATATCAAATAAAAAATATGAATTGCATTTAAAACAGTATAATAACATGAAAGTTATTAGACTATCATTTCTGAAATCATTTATTCAATAAAATCATCAAGCATCAAGTGTTTTTCAATACTAAAATTAGACAGTATGAGGGTTTTTTTTAATCATTATATGACTTTGCATTTCCTATATAAATACCCTACAACTCATTCATTTACATTTTTGCCTGAGATACAGTTTCCCTAAGTTACCGTGGCTGGTCTCAGAATTTTGATTCTTCTGCCTCAGTCTTCTGAGGTGCTAGGACTACAAGCACATACTACTAGGCCTGGATTTAGAAAAGAAAATTTAAAACTAAATGCACATTTAAATAACTTACCTTTGAGTCCTTGAACTTGGAGAAAAATCCAAAATACAAAGATAGCATGTTTAATTTCCAAATTCATTCTGGTTCTGTGTACTGGTAATTCTGAAAAATCATCCAACAATACCAAGTCACATTTAAAGAAATAAAATGTCTGAAATATGAAAAAAATCAAATCTAGGTGCCGGCTGGGTCCAGTTGACCTCCCTGGTTTACCCTGTGAAGGTGCTAATTCGCGAGCATCCTGAAGCAGGCTGTCTCTGGGATAATCTGCTTATTCTCCCCTTGGGAGTAATCTCTGTTTAGGGGCCAGCTGGAGTAACCCTTATCTTATTAACCTCTGGAGGGACATTTGTCAGCCTGCTCCAAGACCCTAAGAGCCAGTGTTTTCAGACAGACTCCCTTCTCACTTACAGGTTACAGTGACACAGAGAGCTGGTGCAAGTCCTTCCACAGGCAGGAGAGGCTGACAGTTGAGGTTTTAAAAGGACCTGTCTTAGGAACACCCACGGAGGGCTTCATTGCTATTCATGGAATACACTGTTCTCCACAGGAGGCAGAGCTATCTGTCTCTATTCTCTCCTAAAACTGCTTTCTAGAGGGTTTTCTTTTTTTTTTTATTCGATAAATTTTTTATTTACATTTCAAATGATTTCCCCTTTCATGGTTCCCCACTCCCCCAAAAGTCCCATAAGCTCTCTTCCCTCCCCCTGTCTCCCCATCTACCCCTTCCCACTTTCCTGTTCTGATATTGCCCTATACTGCTGCACTGAGCCTTTCCAGAACCAGGGGCCACTCCTCCATTCTTTTTGGACATCATTTGATATGTGGATTATGTCTTGGGTATTCCAAGTTTCTAGGCTAATATCCGCTTATCAGTGAGTACATACCATGATTGATCTTCTGAGATTGGTTACTTCACTTAGTATGATGTTCTCCAGCTCCATCCATTTGTCTAAGAATTTCATGAATTCATTGTTTCTAATGGCTGAATAGTACTCCATTGCGTATATATACCACATTTTTTGTATCCATTCCTTTGTTGAGGGACATCTGAGTTCTTTCCAGCTTCTGGATATTATAAATAGGGCTGCTATGAACATAGTGGAGCACATATCCTTATTACCTGCTGGGGAATCCTCTGGGTATATGCCCAGGAGTGGTATAGCAGGGTCCTCCAGAAGTGACGTGCCTAGTTTTCTGAGGAACCATCAGACTGATTTCCAGAGTGGTTGTACCAATTTGCAACCCCACCAGCAGTGGAGGAGTGTTCCTCTTTCTCCACATCCTCGCCAAAACCTGCTGTCTCCTGAGTTTTTAACCTTAGCCATTCTGACTGCTGTGAGGTGAAATCTCAGGGTTGTTTTGATTTGCATTTCCTTAATGACTAATGAAGTTGAGCATTTTTTTTTTAAGATGCTTCTCAGCCATCCGAAGTTCTTCAGGTGAGAATTCTTTGTTTAGCTCTGTACCCCATTTTTTGATAGGGTCATTTGGTTTTCTGTGGTCTAACTTCTTGAGTTCTTTGTATATATTGGATACTAGCCCTTCTAGAGGGTTTTCTATCTGGTGTTACATGCAGGTGTCTTTTCATTTAATTTTAAATCTGTTATGCATTGAATTGAAGGAATCAACATATTCCTGGAAGGTCTGTGAGGAGTGACAACCTGCCTCATAATGATTCCATTCAAAGAACGACTACTTTAAGAAATATTTACTTTTAAATACACGTGTGAGGCAGGGGTGCGGTGTGCAGATGGGTGCAAGTGCCTGTGGGAATTTGGAGAGAACGTCAGATCCCCGAAACTGGAATGGGTGCTTGTTGTAATGGGTGCTGCCTGATACAGGTGCTGGGAACAGAACCTGTGTCCTCTGGAAGAGCAGCAAGCACATACCACAGAGCCATCTCTGTAGTTCAAACTACAGTCTTCCACCTAATTCTTCCAGTGTGGCTCTTCATGCTCCTTTATCCCCGCCCCCGGCCCCGCCCCTACTCCCAGGATTGAGCTCAGGGCCTCTATCACACCAGACAAGCGCTCTTCAGCCCCAGCCCTCCTAGTTGTACTTAGACATAGTCTAATTCTGTAACTAACCTGAAGTTTTCACTCTAGGGTGTTATTAAATAACAGATATTGAGAATCTGTCCCCTTCTGCATACAACCTTTCCACTCAAGTAAGTATGCGTCAGTAGTGTATAGTTTTAGCTTATCACACATTTAGTTTTATGTTATTGTGACTATATGCATGATATGCAAGGTTGAACCTTGCAGCTGCAGGGAATGATATGAATGTTCTTACATTAGACATGTCCATAGACTTATATTCCAAAGTATAGCATTATAAGGTAAGCACTGTTATTAATATGTTTACAGAGGTAGGGTTTGAACTCAAAGAATCTGGTCCAAAGGTTTATAGTTAAAAATGTCTTGAAGTGCTATACAGTAATTGTATTTATGGGACACAGGGCAGTATTTTAACACTTGCTTACAATATAATGACAGGGTATATCGAACAGGGTACAATGTAATCAGGGTAATTGACATATTAATCACCTCAGACATTTTGTCATCTCTTTATGTTGGGAGGATTCAAACATATGCCTTTTGAAATTATATATTTAATTCTTGTCTGCCATAGCCACACTACTGGAGTATAGAACATTAGCTTATTTGTGCTCTGGATTCCCAACCATCTCCTTTAGAAACCTCCCCCTGCTATCTCTATACTAGTCTACTAGCAGCTTTTATAAATATTTTTTATTTTTTGCTTTTGCAGGCAGGTGTATTCTTTGCCTTTCTGCCTGACTTATTTCTCTCTCTCTCTCTCTCTCTCTCTCTCTCTCATGCTTGTTTTCTGGAGAGTTATTTCAGTGTTTAAGAGCATGTCTTATTTTTCAAGGGATCCAAATTTGGTACACAACGCTGGGTGACCAAGGGTCCTTGACTCTAGCTCTATGGAATGCAATGTCTCTGACCTCACATGGTACTCACATGACACCCATATCCATGTACAAATGCAAGTGCATGTGCACACACATGCACACATTTAAAAATTATTAATTTCTAAGTTATGTGTTTTATATACAAAAGAATAAATTATCTTCCATGTATTCAAGATATGCAAATTTCCCCAACATACAACCCAATGCTTCAGGTAACTGTCTTGCTTGGCTTTCTGAGGACCTGTGATCTGAATGTCTAATTTCTTATCATTGTTCATAGTTGTTCATATCTGAGGTCCTCCATGGGCACTCATCCTGAGATGTCATTCTGCCTCTCTCCTGTGTTGGGTCCCTTGTCTTCATTACCCCACCGAAAACCCCCTATCTTATCCCCCATCCCCCTATTCACCCCTTCCGCAATTTCCTGACTTGCATTCCCCTACCCTGGGGAATTGAGCCTTCACAGGACCAATGGCCTCTCCTCTCATTGATGTCTGAAATGGCCATCTTCTGCTACATATGTAGCTGGAGCCATGGGACCCTCCATGTGTACTGTTTGGTTGGTGTAAATCTCTCCTTTAGATCATGGTCCTTTAGAAGTGGAAGCTCAGGCAGGAAAAATTTAATATTTTACACACTTAAATCATTCCTACCTACTCTTGAATTCAAAGTGTGAATCTATATAAAGTTCTAGGTTGGAGATAGTGTTCACTTGGAATGTTGAAGACATCTATTGTAGTAATTCTAAAATGTTCTTACTATTGCTTCCTTTTCTCATAGTCTCCTGTGTCCCCATGCTTAACACAAATCCCTTCCACGTACTTTGCCTGCAAGTATCCAGAGGTAATAGAGCATAGTGGGTGCTTAGTTCTTTTAACTTCAAATTATTTTGGTGTTCTTTAAAGAAAACTATTATCCACTTGGTGAAGAATGATGCGTATTGCAGTGTTTCTGGAAAGGAGGAATGAACAGGGATAGAAAGGAAGTTCGCTGTTTGATACTCATGTATAGGGAACAAAAGACAAAGGGCAGAAAACAGTAGTGCATCTGCCTATACAAATGTTGCTAATGTGTATTCGTGGCTGGAGAGCTGGTAGGAGCTAAAGAAACTTGTCTTTCTTTACTGAAGATCTCTGCTCCTGTTTCCTATCTGGTTGTAAAACATCGTATTCTATCTTTTTTATTTTGGAAAAACAGTTAATACCTTAAAATTGTGAAAAAAGTTTCCACATAATGGGCTTTTTAAATGAAACACATTACCCAAAGGAAAATATGGTGTAGGTTGATTTTTCTGTGGATGTGTCTTAGGTCCCATGTCATGGATATGAACATACAGATGGTTATTTTGAAATGAAAGATGTTTAGAGATTTCTCTTGATTTCAGTACTTCCAGATTTTCCCCCTCCATTTTAAAATTAAGAATTTAGTAATTAATGTCGACAGATGCCACTTAAGAAGCAAATGAGTGACAAACACCCATAATCCTTGAAACAATGCCTTTTGGACACAGCAGTTCCTTCTCTAAATGCTGTGGATTTAATTATGGGTCACAGCAATTAATCCAGAGGTGCTTCTTCAAGATGGCAGACTGTCAACTGTAATTACATATTCTTTAAGACATAAGCTTTCTCCTTCCATTTTGGCAGAATTTCACTGATGCATTTAAAACGTACAAGGTAGGGTGGAAAGGTCAAATGTATTCCTTTATCAGCCATCAGTAGATACATGTGAGGCATGATTACCACCATGAATCAGTAAGGCATCACAAAAGAGTGATTTGTTAACCAAATTAGAAAGGACTTCTGAGTTGTTATTGACTAGCAAAACCTCATTTAGGTCACTATGCATGTGGTATGATATTTTGCCAGTACACTCATGAGTAAACTTCTTGCTTTATTTCCATATTACAGATTTGGAAAGAGGACCAGCAATGATGAGTGGATTATTCAAATATGGAGCTAGCCAACAGGAGGGAGAGCCTGTAACTGAGATCTGAGTCCGAAGCCCACATTCTCCTTGCTGTTCCTCGGTCTGCTCCTGCTAGAGGGAAAGCTTGCTGAGAAAACAACCACTCTCACACCAGACAAAGGAGCCACACGGAGTAAGATTGGAGCCATTCAGAATGCAGGACCACACCCGAAGGTCCCTGTTGATATTGCTCATTCCTTCATATTTCATTGATCACACGCAGGGTAGCTCTGTAAGAATCTGTGATGTCTCTGTTTCTAAAACCAGGCTAATTTCTCTTGGGTAGATAGGCAACTACTCCAACTGGCCTCAGTCTCTCTTTGTCTACATCGTTGAATATTGCTTTGTTTTTCTATTTCAGAAAGATATAATGGATTCATGAAGCTTTTCTATGATCAGAAAAATGGGTGATTAATCAGGTGTAGGAGGAAAAGAGTTCCTAGAAGGAACTGTTCTTGGAGAGACAGGTTGTCTGTCCCCTGAGATTACATGTGTCATCTGGAATGAATATGACCTCTGACAAATACAGCACCATGAACTGTATTTCTGGACTGAATTCTTGCTGTCCTTGCTAATAGAACATTTACTCTGCCTAGCTCAGAGGGTTTCCTTTGCATTATTACTCAGGTCTCTGGGAGGGGGAAGACATTCTACAGAAAGACATACACATGGGCTGCCCTGTTTGGAATGTTAGCAGGGGGCTTCTAGTTCCTGAGTGCCCCATCTAAATCCATCTATTCAAGATATCAGATGGAGAATTAAATAGGAAGAGATATTTCAAGTACGGAGAGAGAGGAAAGGTCAAAGATAGACTCTGCCAAACTCTGACTGTATTAAGGCAGTAGTAGGGAAGGTGGACTATAGGACTGTAATACGGCAGCTTTGGTGGTGCTGATGTGCTGATGATGTGAGACCAGCATCTTCTTTACATTCTCAGAAAAGTCTTGTTTACCCTGTGTGGGACTTTTTAATGGTCCTTCTCTTTGTGGAGGCAAACAGGCCACTCTTCCTTACAAAGCTGTGAGCATTAAGGCTTTCCCCCATCTTGCTTCCCATTCCTTTTCAAGCCTTTGGTAAGACATGACTTCAGTATAAACAGAGCTATTCTCTCTGGGTAAAACAGAACTGAGCATTAGAAAGATGGACAAAGAAGTAAAAAAAAAAAAGAGTGCTAAGAGGATCAATAAGATGTTATCAGGTAGCCCATGATGCCTCCTATATGTGATTTGAAAGGTCACAATAAATAATGCATATTTTAAGCACCGAGAGTTTCATCAGTAACTTGGATTTTATTGACATTAAAACTCAGTTGTAATGATGCAATGAGTGGTCAGCATGGTGAAAGGCTGTGGAGAGAAGGTAAGTGCTTGGCTGGGCATGACTCAGTAGTAGAACACTTGCCCAGCATGCATGGGGTCCTGGTTTTGATCTCCCACCTGCCCCATACACCCTGAGTCCCCCTGACCCCCACAAATGAGGAAATACTTTTGGATTTGTGACAGAGAGGAAGTCATGTCCTTCAGAGACCGTTTCAGTTGCGTGGGATGATGGAACTGTTTATAGTAGATTGCAGAATAATTTGATAGTGAAAAAGGGGTGGTAAATAAGATTAAAAAAAAACAAAGTCTGGTGATGATGAGAGGGGGGAGAAGAGAGGGGAGAAGGGAGAAGGGAGAGTGGAGGGGGAGAGGGGAGAAGGGAGAGAGAGAGAGAGAGAGAGAGAGAGAGAGAGAGAGAGAGAGAGAGAGAGAGAGAGAATAATCTTGCTAAGCTATTTGGGGAAAAGCAGGTCGGGGGCATGGGAGAGTTGTGTGTTGTGGGAGGACTAAAGGAACAGAGAGAAGGAGGGAGAGAGGGGAGAAAGGAGAGGCAGGATGGAGGAGGAGAGGAGAGAGAAGGGAAGAAGAGAAAGAATGAGATTTGAGAGAGAAAAAGAGGAGAGAGAGACACACACACAGAGTGAGACAGAGAGACAGAGACAGAGAATAACAGCACAAGATTTAAACTGCTTAGTCTTACCAGGAAGTTTTTGCTTCATTTGTGTGTGACTTAGCACTATAGGAGTGGATGCTTACCCCAGTAATATACAATCTAAAACTGACAATGCACACAGAGATAAGGAATAACATTATCAACTCAGCATCATTTAAATTGATGTTAGCCAACAGATGTTAGCTAGACACTTTGCTTTAGTTCGAGTTTCATTGTTGTGAGGAGACCCCATGACCAAGACTACTTTTATAAAGGATATTTAATTGGGGCTGGCGTACAGGTTCAGAGGTTCAGTCCATTATCAGGGAGGGATGCATGACAGCATCCTGGCAGATACGGTGCTGGAGAAGGAGCTGAGAGTTCTACTTCTTGATCCAAAGGAAGGCAAAAGGAGGCTGCTGTGTTTATAGAAGATAGCCAGGAGGAGGGTCTCTTCTGCAAGGGCAGAGCTTGAGCCTAGGGAACCTCAAACCCACCTATACATTGCCATGTTTCCCCTAACATGACCACAGCTATTTTAACAAGGCCACACCTTCTAATGGTGTCACTACCCATGAGAACACACACACACACACACACACACACACACACTCCTCCCACAAACATACAATTTTATGTTTAAACACCTTAAATAAAAGAAAATACTGATGTTTGACTTTCTAAGCCTGACTTACTTGCCTAACAAAAGGACTTCCAGGGGTATTTTTTTTCCTCAAATGTTGTCATTTAACTTTTCTTTATGGCTGCATGAAATTCCATCATGAATATGTACCACATTTAGGAAATCTATTTGTCTATTGATGAACATCTAGGCAGTACATTTCCTGAGTCTTGAATCATGCACCTGTAAACATGGATATGCAGTAGTCTCTGTGTTGACTTAGAAAACCTTGAGTGGGTGCAGGTGGTTCAGTTGGGTCATATGGTAGTTCTGCTTAGTACTTTGGGAATATCCACTCCAATTTCCACAGCAGCTGTATGAGTTCATCTCCCCACAGTGAATGTGGACTTCTCTTTTTCCACATCCTCACTGCAATCACTCTAATTAGTTCTCTTCATAGCAGTTCCTCTACGGTGAGAACAGTTTTAGTGTGCATTTTCTTGAAGACTAAGCTTGTTGTACACTTTCCAAGTATTTATTGATCATTTGTATCCCTTCATATGAGAACTTTCTTTTCTGTTATTAGCCCATATATTGGTTGGATGGTTTGGTGTTTTGATGTTTGATTTTTTCCAATACTTTATAGACCATCAATATTAATCCACTACCTGATGTGTAGCTGGTAAAGATTTCCTCCCACTAAATAAAGTGTCTTTTCACTTGGGTTATTTTGTTTTGCTTTGGAATTTTTTGTTTCATTGATTTTTGTTTTTTTATTGTTTGTTCTTCTTTGAGAAGCAGAACAGAGGATCTGGGAAGAATTGGGTGGGAAAGAATCAAAATATATTTTATGAAAAGTTCTTTTTTAAATAAAATATTTTTAAAAGGAAATAAAATTACTTCACTTGTCTACCTTGCCTCAATTTTTCAAAATTGAGTCATTTGTTTCTTGAGTTTGTTGTCTGAATTCTTTTTATGTTCTGGATATTAATAACATGTCAGATGTATAGCTGGTAAAGATCATTTCCCATTCTTCGCATTTCTTTTTTTTCACTGAATTGAATGTTTCCTTAGCTAAACAGAAATGTTTTAATTTTATGAGTTCCCAGTTGTGAATTGTTCACCTTAATTCCTGGGCATGTGGCATTCTGTTCAGAAAACTCTGAAACATATATTATGTTGAATATTGACTACGATTTCTTCTAACACTTTTAGTGCTAGAAGTTTTGAGTTTCAAATGGAGGTTTTTGATCAACTTAGATCTAATTCTTTTTGTACAAGGTGATAGATACGGGCATAGTTTCATTTTTCTTGTTCTGTTCTTTTATGTAAACACTTCACAACTAACTATACACCTTCCTCTTCAAACTGCCTTAGCTGTGGTACAGATATTCTGATAAATTATGCTTTTATTTATATATGATTCTAGGAACTTATAATTGGGTCATTGGTTATTCAAAGCGTACTCTTTGGTATTCATATATGTATGTAGTTTCTTTTAAGACTTTGTTCTTTGAGACAACAGAAGATTAGATCTGGGTGTTATTTTATTTCGACAGTCTCTGCTCCTTTATAGATGACTTTAGGCCATTTATATTTAAGGTTATTTAAGAAATGTTTACTAATTTCTGTTCCTTGTTACTTTTTCTATTTGGTTAGATTATTATTTGTTCTTCAGTTCTTTCCTTGTTAGCACTTCATTGTTTAACCATTTCTTTCTTGAAATTAATTCTTTCTTGAGTTCCTCTAATTAAGGCATTTTTTCCTTCTGTGTAGAGTATTCCTTTATGTATCTTTTGTAGTGCTAGCTTGGTGGTCATGGAATGCCTTAGTGTTTTTTTTTTTTAAATCATCTTGAAATGTTCCTGTTTTCTTTTCAATTTAAAAATATATCTTTACTGTACTCAGCTATCTTGGACAGCAGTTATTTCTTTTCAGGGGTTGAATATCATTCAATGCTTTTCAGCTTTGAGGTGGCTGATGAGAGATCTGATGTTATTCTTACATTTTGCTTTTGCAGATGAGTTAGTGTTCTTTCCCCTTTGTAGTTTCTGGCATTGTATCTTTGGTTTGTATTTTTGTCAACCTGGCTGTAATATGTAGCAGTTCTTCTCTAGATGTGTCTGTTTGAGGTTTTACATGCTTCTTGTCTTTGAATGTCTACTTTTTTATGTTTAGAAAAAATTTGACATAATTTTGAATAGATTTTTGTATGCCTTTATTATTTACTTCAGTTCCTCCAATCTTTTTCTAACGTTTTTTAAATTATTATTTTTATTTTTTATTTTTTATTTTATTCGATATATTTTTTATTTACATTTCAAATGATTTCCCCTTTTCTGGTCCCCCACTCCCCGAAAGTCACATAAGCCCCCTTCCCTCCCCCTGTTCTCCCACCCACCCCTTCCCACTTCCCTGTTCTGGTTTTGCCTTAAACTGGTACACTGAGTCTTTCCAGAACCAGGGGCCACTCCTCCATTCTTCTTGTACCTCCTTTGATGTGTGGATTATGTTTTGGGTATTCCAGTTTTCCAGGCTAATATCCACTTATTAGTGAGTGCATACCATGATTGATCTTTTGAGACTGGGTTACCTCACTTAGTATGATGTTCTCCATCTCCATCCATTTGCCTAAGAATTTCATGAATACATTGTTTCTAATGGCTGAATAGTACTCCATTGTGAATATATACCACATTTTTTGCATCCATTCTTCTGTTGAGGGATACCTGGGTTCAAACTGTGGTATATATACACAGTGCCTCCAATCTTAAGGATTGTTAAGTTTGACCTCTTGATTCTCAGTTTATAAGATGTGTCCTTTGCTATCATGAGTGGGGTTCACTCTACTTATGCACATCCCAGTCTGAACCTCTCTCCTGATGCATGTACCCACTGACTTACTATCTCACTGGATAGCATTCTTAAACTCCAGGTGCCTCTCTGGGTTTTTCTTCATCCAGGGGTAGTGGCAGATCCTACCAGAGCTCCATGGCCTGTGCTTGTTCCCTGACATCAAAGCTCTTGTTTTGGTAGCTCAACTTTTAACTGTATTGGTATTATATTAATCTGCTCTATACTTCCTAGCAGGGGTGGTTTGTGTTTCTCACTAACTACCCACACAAATGTTTTGGATTCTCAAATGAAACACACACACACATGCATTATCATCTGAAAACCACCCTTTCAGTTCTACATTATCTTCTTACCACAACATTTAACAATGGATTCTTCTTTAACTAGTACCTGATAGCTCCTCTCTAAGTCAAATAGGTCTTCACTCTGTGGCTGACCTATCCACCAGAGGAAGTACTGTCATACCAAAACCTAAAATTGGATTTGAGGCTTGTCAGGATTGTATCCTTGTCTGAGGGTTCAACTGCCTGGTTTTCACCTGGCTTGCTTTTGGATTCTCCCTTTCTGCCAGGTAACTGTGCAGCAGAGGCTATGCTCCTTTGGCTTTCTAAATTGTACATTGGCTATTTCCCACTATCCTTTCACTTCTTTGTAGATTTCCAGAGCTTTTCCTCTATTTCTATTTTAGGAGAAACTGTATTTTTCTCCTGAGTCTTTCCTCTGCTTGATTTACAGGCAGCCACCTTACCTAAAAGTCCAAGTGTTTTGGTAATTACTTAATGTATATTGGAAATAGGCATTCAATTAGAATAGTGGTAAATAATACATTTAATTTATTAAAATATCTTAGAAACACTCTGTTCGAGCATGACTCCACTGTATTGGTCCTGGCTTTTAGGATGTAGTTGGAGGCTTGATCCATCACTGGGTGTCTCTTTGGAGGATTTTTGGTTGCCTCATAAAGGTCATATGGAGGTTGAAATTCTACTGATGCAGTGCGTGGCTGGAGAGATTTCAGTATTCTTCAAAAGAAAAAGTAACTTACAGAATTGACTTTGTGACCTATTTGTGTGTCATTTACTAACATATACTAAGTTTAGCTTGTGTATCTGAAAAGTATTATGAGCTTTTTTGTTTTGTTAGTAACTGATAATAAGGCCGGGTTCCTATAGTAATCTCCTAAAATACATTTATTTATATTTACTCAGTTTTTCGAGATCAGCTGGGAACATCGCTTTGCGAGCTTTCTTTGCACATTCAGTTTACGTTCTTTCAAAGATCTGCTCCTATTACAATTTTTTTTTCCTGTTACTTTCGGACTAGAGCCCCTTCTCAGTTTCCTCCTGTCTTCTTTTTTACTTTACCGAATAGACAGGTTTGCTTGGACATATTTTCAGATTAATTTATTATGATTACTATTCAGTCATTAACCTGAATTTGGTGTTTATTTAATAAATGCCTACTTTAACATACCATTGTACAAATGTACATCCACAATGAATGAAACTTATATACTTGGCCAACATTATATATTTTAGGGATTCAGCTATGAATTTACATTAATAATAGAATCTGTGTGGTGTTATTAACCACTGTTGGCTTTATTCTCTCTTGGTGGATTTATACCAATTTCTGTCTTCATTGATCATATACGAATAGTTTCTGTTTTTCACAGTAATGATAACACTTGAGTTGTTATGCTTTTTGGATTTGTCAAAGTAATGATTTTGAAATGACATTTCATTGTGATTTTAAGTTTTCATTTTCACATAGCTGGTATAACAGAACACATTTTCATAAGTTTATTAGCTATCAATTTGCTTCATTCCAAATTGCTTACTTCTGTATTTTGCTCATCTATTTTAACATTTTGAATGAATGTCTTTCCCCCATTTCCAGATTCCTTTGTAGCACCACTTCTCTGTTATATTGTTTCCTGTTCTATGTCAGTTCATTGGTTTAATGGTTGATTTATAAATTGTACATTCTGAAAAAAATGATATTATATCCTAGTTTTGTGAAGATTAATATCTAGTAGAAAATAAAGTCTCATACTCTAGTTTTAATAAATTTTGCCATCTAGTAGGGAAAAAAATCTCAGTGTGTGTTGCAAAGTATCTGTAGAAACATTTAGCTCATTGCATTGTCATAATTCCAAAGTCATGAAAACTCTGAGAATTTTGTCATTAGATTTGGCTTGAATTATGGACCAAATTAGATAGAATTAATTGTTAAAAATCTTGTCTTCTTTTCCTTAAATATAGAATGTTTCTAAACTTCTATGTAGCTCTGTTTGATTAGAGGGTCTTTCCCCACTCCTTTATTGACCCTGGATTATGTGTCATAATCATGATAAGCTTTATTTTGTCAAATCAATGACCACATTCCAGATTCCACTCTTCTGGAACCTGAAGCCCTTGGCAGTAGTTTAGACTTCCCTTAGTACAACTTCAGATGCCACACCCTTAGAAATTTTAAGACAAGATTTGAAACAGCCATATGGTGACTTTCTTCACACCCCTTTGTTCTCATCCTGCATGGCCTTCACCTCTGTCACTTCTCTTAAAGATGCATCTGTGAAACGTTCCCCATTGTCTCAGTCTAATAACTAACTCTAAACTGTTACCTCCAGAGAGGACATCTGATGACACATCTGAAGTTACTCTCTACTCATCTTCATGCCAACTCACTGTGCTTTCTTGAAGGCTCAGTTTCTGGTTGGAAGTGATCCTGTTTATGTGCTTCAGACCGAACATGTTGTTATTCTCCTTTCAACTGTTTGCTTTTACATATGTGACATGAGGATAGTAATGTTTTTAAAATATATTAAGTTAGTGTCAAATAAATATTTGGTGAATAAAATGGGTTACTCACAGAACTAGGTCTAGTGACATTTACAGGTTTAAGAATGCTACTTGAGAATTGACAGCAAGAGAGAATGAAAATTCTAGCAAAATAGAGTTGACAAATGGGCTTGATAAATCAACAAATCATTTCATACAGTTAGCATTTGGATAGATACAATTTAAATCATTCTAATAAGTATCAAACAATTTAAAATGTAATAATATGAAAATATATATACACATAGAGACAAGATTTACATTTAATAGCTAGCAAGGAGACTAGAGAGGAATTAAATTAAGATATGGGAAATTTGAGTGGATTAAAAATTAATATTCCTAAATCAAAACCTTTGACAGAAATGTTGTAGGATACTTTATCAGACTGTGAACCCTGAGATTATGTTTTTTACTGAAAAAAGAAACTGTTTCTAGTTGTGGTATGGCTCAGAATTTAAAAGATACCTTTAATCTCTGTGGCGGTGATTAAGACATGACTTTAGTACACACCTTTAATCCCAGACAATGAAGGTAAAGTTAGTTTGTAGAAAGAAGCACCTATGTTTGAAAGTGAATTGAATGGCAGACAAAGTGATGAATCAGACAAAGATTTAACAGAATAGGATATGCCCAACTCTCTCAAGAACAGAGAGGAAAGAAAGGAGACTTAAGAGAGAGTAGTGTAGAGGAGAGGGACAATTTTACTGGGACAGTCATACAGAGACAGATTGTAGAGAGAGAACTAGCTAGACACAGGTGAAGACAGAATGAGCCAGAGCATGAGGAGCCAGAAGCTTAGAACATACTGCCAAAAGTAATATGAAGCCAAGCAGAGTAATTCATAGAGGATCTGAGAGAAGCCAGATTGAATCAGTCAGTTTGTAGTTTGAGCCAGAACAGTTGAGCTAACAGGCTAGCCAGAGATCAGAAAGAATTAGGAAGGGATATTCAGCAGTAAGTCTCAGAGGCTGAAAACATTCTAGGCCTAAATAAGATTGTACAAAGGTAAGGACTGTCCAGGGGTAGGTCTACGTTAAGAGATGATGACAAGAATTATATCAGGGGATAAATAGTTACTTTTACACAGCAACTGAAAAATTCATACAAATTAAAAAGTCCTCTATAAGTGGGATTTATGAATAGTTGTGTGAATCGGGTTCTTCAATAGATAAAACAAAACAGGAAGTAGTCACAGGAGGCCTAAGTATTTTTTCTGAGCTGAGACCAGACATACTTCTCCCGTGGGATGGCATAAAATTATCTGCATCAATAGTATTTGAATACCTAATATATAACGGTTTCCCCTAAGATTGAAATTTTCACCCTGTAGGGAAGCTCCTTAAGCAGGAAGGAAGGAAGGTAAACAACTCAAAATAGTTTCAGGCAGTCACTGAAATTGAGCAGATTTACCAGGCCCCTCTCCACCAGAGTAAAAAGAGTTAAGTGAACTTCAAAAAAGACTCTTGACTTCGTAGAAGGAATTGGGTAGTGTTCCTTCTGTTTCTATTTTGTGGAATAGTTTGAAGAGTATTGGTGTTAACTCTTCTTTGAAGGTCTGATAGAATTCTGCACTGAAACCATCTAGTCCTCTGCTTTTTTTGGTTGGAAGACTTTCTATGACTCCTTCTATTTCTTTAGGCATTATGGGACTGTTTAGATGGTCTAGTTGGTACTGATTTAATTTTGGGATTTGGTATCTGTCAAGGAAATTGTCCATTTCCTCCAGATTCTCCAGTTGTGTTGAGTACAGTCTCTTGTAGTAGGATCTGATGATTTTTTGGATTTCCTCAGTTTCCGTTGTTATATCTCCCTTTTCATTTCTAAGTTTGTTAATTTGGATACTTTCTCTGTGCCCTTTGGTCAGTCTGGCTAAGGGTTTATCTATCTTGTTGATTTTCTCAAAGAACCAGCTCCTGGTTTTGTTGATTCTTTGTATGGTTCTCTTTGTTTCTACTTGATTGATTTCGGCCCTGAGTTTGATGATTTCCTGCCTTCTACTCCTCCTGGGTGAAATAGCTTCTTTTTGTTCCAGGGCTTTCAGGTGTGTCATTAAGCTGGTAATGTATGCTCTCTCCATTTTCTTTTTGGAGGCACTCAGGGCTATGAGTTTTCCTCTTAGCACTGCTTTCATTGTGTCCCATAGATTTGGGTATGTTGTGTTTTCATTACGCTGATTCCAAAGCCACACAAAGATCCAACAAAGAAAGAGAACTTCAGACCAATCTCCCTTATGAACATCGATGCAAAAATACTCAATAAAATTCTTGCCAACCGAATCCAAGAACACATCAAAAGATCATCCACCATGATCAAGTAGGCTTTATCCCGGGAATGCAGGGTTGGTTCAATATATGGAAATCCAACAATACAATCCACTACATAAACAAACTCAAAGAACAAAACCACATGGTCATTTCATTGGATGCTGAAAAAGCATTTGACAAAATTCAGCATCCTTTCATGCTTAAAGTCTTGGAGAGAACAGGAATTCAAGGCCCATACCTAAACATAGTAAAGGCAATATACAGCAAACCGGTAGCCAGCATCAAACTAAATGGAGAGAAACTTGAAGCAATCCCACTGAAATCAGGGACCAGACAAGGCTGCCCCCTTTCTCCTTATCTTTTCAATATTGTACTTGAGGTACTAGCTCAGGCAATTCGACAACATAAGGAGGTCAAAGGGATACAAATTGGAAAGGAAGAAGTCAAACTATCATTATTTGCAGACGACATGATAGTCTACCTAAGTGACCCAAAAAACTCCACTAGAGAGCTCCTACAGCTGATAAACAACTTCAGCAAAGTGGCAGGTTATAAAATCAACTCAAGCAAATCAGTGGCCTTCCTATACTCAAAGGATAAGCAGGCTGAGAAAGAAATCAGGGAAATGACCCCCTTCACAATAGCCACAAACAGTATAAAGTATCTTGGGGTGACTCTTACCAAACATGTGAAAGATCTTTATGACAAGAACTTCAAGACTCTGAAGAAGGAAATGGAAGAAGACCTCAAAAAATGGGAAAACCTCCCATGCTCATGGATCGGTAGAATCAATATAGTTAAAATGGCCATTTTGCCAAAAGCAATATACAGATTCAATGCAATACCCATCAAAATCCCAACTCAATTCTTCACAGAGTTAGAAAGAGCAATTATCAAATTCATCTGGAACAACAAAAAACCCAGGATAGCTAAAACTATTCTCAGCAACAAAAGAAAATCTGGGGGAATCAGTATCCCTGACCTCAAGCAATACTACAGAACAATAGTGTTAAAAACTGCATGGTATTGGTACAGTGACAGGCAGGAGGATCAATGGAACAGGATTGAAGATCCAGAAATGAACCCACACACCTATGGCCACTTGATCCTCGACAAAGAGGCTGAAAACATCCAATGGAAAAAAGATAGCCTTTTCAACAAATGGTGCTGGCTCAACTGGATGTCAGCATGCAGAAGAATGCGAATTGATCCATCCTTGTCTCCTTGTACTAAGCTCAAATCCAAATGGATCAAGGACCTCCACATAAAGCCAGACGCTCTGAAGCTAATAGAAAATAAACCGGGGAAGACCCTTGAGGACATCGGTACAGGGAGAAAGTTTCTGAACAGAACACCAATAGCGTATGCTCTAAGAGCAAGAATTGACAAATGGGACCTCATAAAATTACAAAGTTTCTGTAAGGCAAAGGACACCATCAAGAGGACAAATCGGCAACCAACAAATTGGGAAAAGATCTTCACCAATCCTACATCAGATAGAGGGCTAATATCCAATATATATAAAGAACTCAAGAAGTTAGACTCCAGAAAACCGAACAACCCTATTAAAAAATGGGGTACAGAGTTAAACAAGGAATTCTCACCTGAAGAACTTCGGATGGCGGAGAAGCATCTTAAAAAATGCTCAAATTCATTAATAATTAGGGAAATGCAAATCAAAACAACCCTAAGATTTCATCTTACACCAGTCAGAATGGCTAAGATTAAAAATTCAGGAGACAGCAGGTGTTGGAGAGAGTGTGGAGAAAGAGGAACACTCCTCCACTGCTGGTGGGGTTGCAAATTGGTACAACCACTCTGGAAATCAGTCTGGTGGTTCCTCCGAAAACTGGGCACCTCACTTCCAGAAGATCCTGCTATACCACTCCTGGGCATATACCCAGAGGATTCCCCACCATGTAATAAGGATACATGTTCCACTATGTTCATAGCAGCCCTATTTATAATTGCCAGATGCTGGAAAGAACCCAGGTATCCCTCAACAGAAGAGTGAATGCAAAAAATGTGGTATATCTACACAATGGAGTATTATTCAGCCATTAGAAACAATGAATTAATGAAATTCTTAGGCAAATGGATGGAGCTAGAGAACATCATACTAAGTGAGGTAACCCAGACTCAAAAGGTGAATCATGGTATGCACTCACTAATAAGTGGTTATTAACCTAGAAAACTGGAATACCCAAAACATAATCCACACATCAAATGAGGTACAAGAAGAAAGGAGGAGTGGCCCCTGGTTCTGGAAAGACTCAGTGAAACAGTATTCGGCAAAACCTGAACGGGGAAGTGGGAAGGGGTGGGTGGGAGGACAGGGGAAGAGAAGGGGACTTAAGGGACTTTCGGGGAGTGGGGGGCTAGAAAAGGGGAAATCATTTGAAATGTAAATAATTTATATCGAATAAAAAAAAAAGACTCTTGAGACAAGTGAGCTGCCTGAAAGAGGTTTAGATTAGTTGAGGCATCTGGAAAGGACACTTTTTGTCATGTTGACCTTCCTGCAGGCTGTGTACTATGCTCCAGATTCTCAGCTTTGTGAGCTGTCAGCCCTGCTGGGGTGGCCTTTGGTGATATAGCTCTCTTGGAACCATTACTGCTCTGGTAAGTAACCCCTCATTCATACTTGTATAAGTAACCCCAATAAAACCTACTGGTTCACCAAATTGGACTTTGGTGGTGTGTATATTGGTCTGTTGTGGGTTCCCTATCTGGGGCGAGTAGATATGTGTGTTGTGTTTCCCTCGGAAAAGTTGGTCATACAACAGCTAATAAAATATGGAATTACATGAAGCTTTTCTTCATAATGTTCTCCATTGTGTGTTTAAGTCATAATCCTCAAGGACAAGAGGATCACTGATGTGAAATCAAACATCCCATGGCTAGCACTTCAGTGGTCTGTCTGAGCAGTCTCATAGGAAGGGTAAATGGAGAGTTCAGATGACCCTAAGAGTTATTTCCATGAATAATTGTAAACCATGTATGGGCAAGAAGAAACTCTGAATTCATATTTCTTGTCAAGTGACTAGAGTGCAGGTATTTATGTTGTTATATAAGAACAACCAATCTACAATAACTTTTGGCTGATCTGGGAATAAGGTGAACATTCTCTAGTAAAAATAGAGCATCTAATAAAGATAGATACCTGAGCAGATAGCCGCTTTTAGCAATGGAAATGCCAGAGTTCCTCTTAAAAGGGAACCCTGAATTGGTTCTGTCACAAGAATGAATAGGTAGCAGTCTAGAGTTCTGCCCCACAAAACACACTTATATGTCCATAATCTTATGTCCTGGATAAAGGAAGCCTGAAGCTAAGTTACAGATTACATCTGTTTCTTCCAATTCAGATTTAAATAACTTAAAAGACCTTGGGTCTTATTGGGCCCACAGTTACCTACTCCCTGCAGGATCAGAACTCTTTTCTCATCTTCAAAGAGTTGGACACAACTTAGGCCTTCTTCTGATGTTAATGTATAACATTGTTTTGCTCATTCATGCAACAAATTATATCATACTTGTCAGAATATAGAACTGTCTTACATTTCAATTGCTGTGACAAAACAAAACAAAATAACAACCAAAACCAAAACCAAAAAAAAATCCCAGCTAACCAACCAACCAGCCAACTAGACAAAAAACAAAACAAAACAAAACAAAGCAAAACAAAACAAAACAAGACAAAATGTGATAAAGGTAACTTAAAAAGACAGCAATTAATTTGGGGCTCATTGTTCCAGAGGGTCAGAGTCCATGACCATAGGGAGCATAACAGCAGACAGACAGGCAGGCAGGCATTTCGTTGGAGCAGTCCCTGAGAATTCACTAACTGAAAATAGTGTGTGCTTTTTGAAACCCCAAAGCCCACCTCCAGTGAACTACCTTCTTCAACAAGGCCTTAATACCTTATGCTTTCTAAACAGTTCCACCAACTAGAGATCAAGCAAACATGTGAGCCTGTGGGAGCCATTATATTTAGAGACACTAGATGGATATGCTAGTTTTGAGATTTTCATTATACAGATGAGTTTGATGGTTGTATAAGGATAGTAAAGTCTTATGCTGTTCTGGGACAAGGGTCTTAGTGCCCAGTACTCCAAAATGACTAAGAATCAGTCACATTAGCCTCTCTCTCTCTCTCTCTCTCTCTCTCTCTCTCTCTCTCTCTCTCTCTCTCTCTCTCTCTCTCCTCTCTCTCTCATTTCTCGCTGAAAATAATTGAGAAGAGATGCTGAGATTGGACAAAATCAAGATTCTAAAGCTCTTGAGACTCCAGTTCCAATCTATCTCACTACATGCACCTTCCTTGAGTTGCCTGAAGAATGATTCTCTGTGTTCAATAACCACCTGGGAATTTAAGATCTCATTAGGAAAGAAAAAAGCTCATTAAGGAGCCATTCTGGGCTGAGGCTATCCTCACAAGTTTTCTCCTCCTCCTCCTCCTCCTCCTCCTCCTCCTCCTCCTCCTCCTCCTCCTCCTCCTCCTCCTTCTTCTTCTTCTTCTTCTTCTTCTTCTTCTTCTTCGATAAGGGGAAATTTAATGCATGTCTATATAAATGTTACCTCTATTTTTCACTTAGTTTTCTTCTTTTTAACTGGTCTTCATATTTAATGGATGATGGAAGAGCACTCACTTGTTAATTATCTTAGTATTTACTAGTAAGGAGAGAAGCACTGGCTCTTTAATGTAAGGACTTCTGGATGAACACTGTCCTAGTTTTTCCTCTTTCCTGGACGACAAGGGCAAAGACAGCAGCTTTGTGATGGTGTCTACACTGGCGTTGATGCTGTTCAGACATAGAGAATTAGCAGAAACCTTTATAACGTGAGTATTGACTGTGTGGTAGATATTATTGGATGTACCACCTCTGTTTCTTAACTCAGTGGCCCTTGGTGAGGGTGTTTTTACCTTTTTCGGGACATGGTGGACCTTTGCAGGTGTGACAGTGATTTGAAAGTGGGTGAAATCATACATGCTAGATCTCCAATAGCTTGTTGGCTCTTACCAACTTAACACAAACTAGTATCTCCTGGAAAGCTGGAAAGTGAGTTCTCATAAGGGAAGCTTTTTGTAGTAGATGAGAATTAACAAGTGGATCCCATATGATCAGATAAGTGCCGTATTAGCGATCATCAGAGAGGCAGAAGATGGGAGCCACTATGGAGACCCACAGCCAGACATCACATAGAGCCCTTAGACACACAGTAGTAAATGAGAGATCTCCATCAAATCCTGTCATTCCGGTTCTTCCTCTCCTCCTGGGGTGTCTGAATACCTCTGGTATTCTGTCTTGGAGAGGACAAGGCTAAGTCTGGAGCAGGTGGAATCTACAGTTTGCCTCTTACCTCTGAGGAGTCAGTTACCTCTGAGGAGCCCACTACCCACCAGGCCAGGAGGGATAAAGCTGAATCTGGGATGAATAGGGTTTGCAGAACTCTGGTCCAGCCAGGTATGCTGAATCAGTGTATAGTCTTAGAAAAGGAGTAAAGAGGTTCAGGGTCCCACGGTGGCAGTGGCTGCGGCTGTGGCATTAATGTTGCTCAAGCTCTGATTACAGCCTGAGAGTGTTGGAAGTCTAGCCAGGTGTGCGGGTCCAATGGTATTCTAAAATGAACCTGTGAGTCCATATAATCTTGCTTGTATGTTTTCAGGGATGACCGTTTGACAGTAGACACACAATTGCTGTGTTCTTCCCTGGGGACTGCCCCCAGTTTTCCTCAGTTGCCTGAAGTTCTTTGTGTAGGGTTGAGGCCTCATAGCCTTTCCTCCATACAGTATGGTATCAACATGTCTGTTGGTTGATTCTTCCTTCTTATGCTCATGTCTGTGCGAGCCTGTCATTTAGTGTTTACCGTTGTAGCTTCTTATGTTACTAGAAGACATAGTCTCACAGCAAAGTTCTTGATCATCTGGCTCTTACTCTGTCTGGCCTCTGACCGCTCTTCCCCAGTGTTCCCTCAGACTTAGTTGTGGGAATGTTTTGAAGATGTAGCCACTGGACTGGGTTCCACTCTGAAAGAGGAGGGGAAAAAGTAATGCAAAAATTTTATCAAAGCCCTGAGCTCAATGGTACCAGGAAATCAAACAAACAAGCAAAAAACAAAAAATAAATACCAGCGACATAAATAAAATAAAATAAAGGATGTGTGAAATCAAACTTTAGTTTTTCTGAAATTGCTGCCTACCCTCATGGTTACAGAGTAGCCTTCTGATAGTCCAGTTAAGTGAAAAGAATGAGTTTCATGAACTACTACTGAGAGTCCTCTTAGGATTCTATGGAATGCCTACTCACCTTGAAACTGGTAGTTTTGCATTCACTGAGGTACTCTCTCCTATTATACTCCTTGTGGAATCTATGGTACAGTCCAACTCGTCCTAAATTTGTAGCCTGGGGCTCTGTTATAAATGCTAGAGAGGCCCAAAGACACTTTGACCAAATTATCTCTATTATCTCAAGTCTACATGGAAATATCAGACCAGCAGGCAGTCTTGAGCAACAGATTATATATATAAATGCTGCTGTCTTCTTGATATATTAAACATTTCTTTCTTCTCTCCATCACCCCTCAGAATTGTAGATTATACTTAGGTCCTCATAAATACAAAGCTAGTGCTTATGCATTGAGCTATATTCCCAGCCACCAAATTTGTCTTAAACATGGTTTATTGGATCTTAAAACGTTAAGGAGATATTCCTCCATGTGATCGCATACATTTTCAACAACTTTTTTTTTTAAAGTGGGTAAAAATTTTTGGTGTAGCCTTTGCGAGTAATGATTAAAAGAGACAGATGAGAAAAATCTGCCAGAGTGGATTTATTTCATGTGGGCTTCAATCACCATACTTAACTTTCCATTTTCCCATGGGATGAAATGGTGATGCGTGCAGCCCTAATGAGCTGGAACCTTCCTCCTGAGATACTTTGTGGCAGGTTGTTTTGCATCTAGCTTGGGGAGATTCTAAATGAGATTAAATGAAAGAGACACGCCATTGAGAGAAAAATCTTAGATTAGTATATTAAAATGTACCTGCCTCTTCTGTTTTAAAATAACCACCCATGGGCAATTCTTAGCCTATTTGTTGACAAATTGTTCCAAAGTGATTTAGACAGGAGTCAGCAGCACGCTCACCTTAATTGGCTCCTCTTGCTCCAAAGAAACATTACCAAAACCTTTTCCATGGCTCATTACCATGAACCGAACACTGCGGTAACTTTCTTCTTAATACATTTGACTTTGTACGCCTGTAAAAGCCATAAGATACATATGTTTGCCAAATGAAAAACATCTTTGCTATTTTTGGATTAAAAAAGAAAGAAAATAAAAGAGGATTTAAAATTGAGGCAGTGGGTAACGAATGACTTTATTTAAGGCCTTTATGCTCATAGGAAGAGAATATAGCAGACCCTTCTGTTCCTTATTTATAATGTATCAGTCCAGGACTGTGCCCTAGCATCAGTTGAAAGGCTGGTGAAGGTCGTTAGTTTTTATGCCTCAGTGACAACCATTTGTCCAACTTTAAAAATGGAAGTGCTAAAAACCTTTTGAAACCCCTTTACCAAGTTACAGATGGTTTGTATTTTCTTTAATGATTCTTTGAAAATTAGGCATTTGGAACTTGGGAATCAGTTTTTAATATTGTATGGTTTCTCCTACGTCTAGAAACATCTATAATACTCACTAGAAGTTGATTTTTTTTCTGTAAATGGCTAGATGTCTAGAGAGTAAATGTTTTAGGCTTTGCATACTGTACTCTCTGTCACAATTATTGATACTGTCATAAGCAATACAGATGAACTCAACAGCAAAACAATAAACAAAAACAGTAGGAAGAGTGTATTTGATCTCTAGCCAGTAGTTTGCAAATTCCTGTATGTCCACATGTTAAAACATTTGAGACTTGAGAATTCTGTTGGAAAAAAGCATTTTCAATGCAGTTAAAAATTTCAGGAACACATTTGCTGTCAACTGATCTTCACCATGTTGACACTACACCGTGACTGGTTCTCATCTGTAAGAGCCATTTGTATTTTGATGTAGATCACCCTCAACCCTACATTCATATTCAGGAGGAGGGTTACAGGGACAGCAAGACATACCAGGTTGCATGCATACATAAGTACCAAAGAGCAAGGGCTACAAATGCTAGTTGGCATTCTATTAGGTTTTTCTTTTTCTCTTTTCATTGTTTGGTGGCCAAATCATTTATTAACAATAATATAGTAAATTATTTATACAGTTGCCTTTCCCAAATGGGATTAATAATAATTCCTTGCAAGTTTTACAGTGTTGCTTTGAGGGCATGCAGAAGATAGCTCTTGAGTCACCTCAAACTACAGAACGTACAACATTGCCCAGCAAATAATGCATAAGTTATGTACTGTCACACTTCCACCCATCTTTCTAACAGTGCTTTACCTCAAATTCACTGTAGTATCTCATGATCTTCATTCTGTGATTTCATCAGTACCATCACATTGGATGACTTTCAGCCTACGCTTGATCAATGGAAGCCAGAACTGATGTATAAATGCTTTTTACTCTTCTCAGGGATGACAGTTTTGAACAATATAGGACAATATAAAAGGCGAACCCAAAAATTCTACCAGAGAACTTCTATAATGGATACACACCTTCAGCAAAATGGCTGGATACAAAATTAATTAAAAGAAATGTAAGTGATAAATGGGTTGAATAAGAAATTAGGGAAGCAACAACCTTCACAAGAGCCACAAATAATATAAAATATCTTGGTGTAACTCTAACCAAGCAAGAGAAAGAACGATATGACAAGAATCTCAAGTCTTTAAATAAAGAAATTGAAGAAGATATCAGAAGATGGAAAGATAGCCCATGCTCTTGGATTGGTAGGATTAACATAACAAAACTGGCCATTATACCGAAAGCAATCTACATGTTCAACACAATTCCCATCAAGATGCCAACACAATTCTTACAGATCTTGAAAGAACAATTCTCAGCTTCACATGACAAAACAAAAACCCAGGATAACTCAACAATCCTGTACAATAAACTTCTGGAGGCATCACCATCCCTCACCTCAAACTGTGCTACTGAGCAAGTGACTGCATGGTGTTCTCAAAAAAACAGACAGGTTGGTTAATGGAATGGCACTGAAGACACAGAAGCAAACTCACATACCTATAGACTCTTGGTTTTTGACAAAGAAGCCAAAACTATACAACGGAACAGAGAAGGCATCTTCAACAAATGCTGCTGGCCTAACTGGATGCCTGCATGTAAAAGAATGCAAATGGACCCATATCTATCATTCTCAAAACTCAAATCCAAGTGGATCAAGGACTTCAACATAAAACAGGATACACTAAACCTGACAGAAGGAAAACTGGGATTTTTTTTTTTATACCTTGCCCTGTTTACAGCCAACATTCAGATAGCTTAAGAACTAGATAGTGGAATCATCTCTTCATATCAAAACTACAAGGTAAGAGTACTAGGTTGATGATATCACCCCATGGGAGTCAGCTGCTTCCACTGCTGCATTCCCATTATCATCCCTTAGAAACCTGTTTGTTTTCTTTTTTTTTTATTCGATATAATTTATTTACATTTCAAATGATTTCCCCTTTTCTAGCCCCCCCCCACTCCCCGAAAGTCCCGTAAGCCCCCTTCTCTTCCCCTGTCCTCCCACCCACCCCTTCCCACTTCCCCGTTCTGGTTTTGCTGAATACTGTTTCACTGAGTCTTTCCAGAACCAGGGGCCACTCCTCCTTTCTTCTTGTATCTCATTTGATGTGTGGATTATGTTTTGGGTATTCCAGTTTTCTAGGTTAATATCCACTTATTAGTGAGTGCATACCATGATTCACCTTTTGAGTCTGGGTTACCTCACTGTTTGTTTTCTAATGAGAGACAAAAAGAAATGTGTTCAGATGAGAGGGGCATGTGGATAGAACTGGGAGGTGTAGGGGAAGGGAGAAGAAACCATAATCAGGATATATTAATGAGATAAAAAATCTATTTCAATAAAAAAAGGAACAGCATTAAAAATTTCAGATCATGATGAGATTGACTCTTTGGAAAATTTCAAACAGCCTCTCCCGACAAAACTCTCATCTGGGGCCTTCTGTATCAAGGGAGCACTGACCTTTCAAGCTACATTCCCAACCCTCCTTTCTCATCACTTAAAATGTGTTTAAAGTTGTTTCATCTTTTGCAGTACAGCATTAATTAGAATGTTAACAGGCTGTGGACTTTTTATTTCTTTTTTTTTTTACTCCACAACCATATTTTCATGATCTTGTGATTGTGAGGTATGTAAAACCATTTCAGAAAAGGAATAGAATTTATGACCTGTCTTATTTCATTTGTGTACCTACTTATTGAAAGGAACCAGTTCTATATTCATTTTTATGAATATATGATTCAATGCAAATCATACATTTTTCCTAACTATAAATATTTAGCTTCTGCTTATAGACAGAACTTATCAAAAAATAACCACAATTCCAATATCACATCAATACCTTAATATAATTAAATATTCAGTGCCTGTATATATTTCTATTATGTCCCATGAGACCCATCCATTGCAATGATGAATAAGCCTTTTAGGTTTATTTTCCATGATTTTGCTTCACAGTCTCTACCTTCTCTTTCTCTCACACAGTTTATTAAATGAACACTTTTTACTAAATGAAAGCTTTGCTGGTTCATCTTGAGTGTAGGAAAACTTTCCTTTATTTTTTAATTTAACATGTAGAAATATTTTCTCAATGATGCCTTGAAAGTGTAGAAAAATAGAAAGGACTTTTTGAGTTCGGTTACCAATGCTCCACTTCTTGAATGGTTAAACCAGTGGCTCGCAACCTTCTTAGTGCTATCTATGACTCTTTAGTAATGTTCCTCATGTTTTGGTGACCCTCCAACCATAAAATTATTTTCATTGCTACTTCATAACTGTAAGTTTGCTACTCTTATGAACTGCAATGTAAATATATGTGTCTTTTAATGGTCTTTGGTGACCCTTGTGAAAAGGTCAGTTGACTTTCCCCCCATGTTGAGAACCACTGGCTTAGGCTGATGTTCCTGGAGTCTTTCAGAAACAAGGCTGTGGCCCTTTGGTACTCACACCTACTTTCCCTCCTTTTTACTTCTTTATTCACTAAAAAAAGTTCTTAGCACAGTTTTGAAAGGCCTGTGAAAGGAAAGACAAAAGAAAGAAGTGGGAGACTTCAGCAGACAGAACCTATTTGCTTTGAGAGAGAAAAAAAATCCCTGTGGAATACATGCCTCCAGTTCCACTTACAGAGTAAGGACATCAAATTCTATGAAAATTGGTACTTTTCAGAGCCTAGGTTAGGTAGGTGTGTGGAAGGGTATGAGGCAAATGAGTTCTGACTTTCCTTAGAGCTTAGTATTTGGTGAGTGACTTGAATATTTTAGGGCCTAGTCATGGGCCATAGCCCTTAGCATAGGTGCATACATCAGAGGATAATGTAAATGGTTTCTTATATTATTTAAGTGACAAATAGGGTCTCCAGTGTCTTGGGAAAGAGAGGTGAAGGAAATTGCTGCTAAGGTATTTTGTAAATCAAACTTAGTATCAAATTAGACATAAGATCGCTGTGTAAAATAAGACCAGTATCTTCAGCAACAGAAGCTTATTTAATTGATAGATTGGCTGGCTTGATTTCTAGTCTGGACACTAGTGTACCAGGCCTGACATGAAAGAGATTGTTACAGGCCTTCTGAAGGTTCCTTTGAAAAGCAAAGACTCAAGACTGAAGAATTCCTTCATCATCAAGAACTTTTGGGAAACATAGTATACATTATGGATGAGTTGCATTTCAAAGGTAAAAGAAAGTGCACCACATATCTCTGTGTCTTTTCTGTGTAAGGGAGTGCTGAGTCCAGCTGCTTATAGAGTACAGTGCACTTAACACTACAGGTACTGACAGGACAACATCTACCATGGGAGTTGCCTAATCTTCCCACACCACTCTCAAAAAGTCAGCTACTATTCTTAGGATACTCTTGGTGAATATCTTGTCTGATACTTTCTGACCCATTCTAGAATGAAAAAGGATGCTTGAGACAGACATTTTAATATAAGTTAACAAAATCCACATTGTCCACAGAACAGCTCTTACCTTTCAAGAACAAAAGAGATGTCTAAAACCAAATATGAGTGACCATCACCAGAAACACAGATTCAGTTTTACCCAAATACCATATGCCCAATGTGGTTAACAGTTCAGTTCTAATTAGACTTTAGATCACTGTAAAAAGCCAGCATCTTCAACAGCACAGGCTTTCAAGGTGCTCCTTTGGAAGACAAGGACTCAGGATTGGAGAATTTAGTTTTGTAGTGACAGAACAAAGACATTCACAAATCAGACACTTTTCAAACGCATCAGTGAGTTCACGGAGCAGGTAGGTTACAGGAAAACAGGGACATCTCAGCTATAGGCCTCAGATGGTAGCTGGCTGCATTCTTAGACTGCTGGTTGGTGTAAATCTGGGCTTTGGTTGTATATTCCAAAAGATTTTGTCAGAAAGATATTAGATCATATAGAGGGGGAGGTTATAAAAGAATATTAAGGGTGCTATTGATGGTCTAAGATAATTTGCAATGTTCTAGCTTCTCTGTATCCCTGAAGTCCTTATCAGTCAATAAGCTTTTGTAGTCATAGTTTCTTTCCAGGAATTCTTATTCACAACATCATGCAATTAACCATACATACCTTTGCAAAGAGTTAAATATGGTAACAGATCCACACCAATCCCTCCTGTAAAAGTATGACTTAGAAACAGCTTCAGACATCACCTTTGCCCAGGTCCTTTTCAGTCTTCTTTAGTCTTTGTTCCTCGTCAGTGTCCTTTACGCGTCTAGGAGCCCTCCAGCCTTGTCTGAATGACATTTCCTTTGGCTTCCTTGTGTTCAGCAACACAGAGTAGTGTTTCATAGCTCAGGTTTTCATCACCGGACTGGTGTAAAGGAACAGCCTTAGGGGGCTTGCTCCCTCCATCCTTTCTGCAGTGCCTTCACGGGTCAATGAATCTGACAATATCTTCGTCAGCTTTGGTCTGGCCATGTCATAACAGCAACAGCAACATGACAGATGTGCACGTTTTTAATTCTCAACTTTAATGCGGGCAACATATTAATAAGCATTGTAGGTACAATGGAGAGAAACTGAGGCACTGTGTGCACTAAACCCTTCCTTGTTGGGTGTTTGCCTTTGCAGCAATGCTCCCTTTATTCTCACAAAATATCATGAGGAAAATATTAATTCCCTTTTAAAAAGAAGAACACAAATCAGCATGGTTGTGCGGCTGTAATTCACTTAAAATTATGTTTAGCTTCCTCCTCATTCATCAGCATCTTCTGCCAACCCACCTTTGAAGCAATGCTCCTGTTATCCATTATTTCTATTCCTGCTGCAGCTGCCCTGAGTTGTACCTCATTAACTTTCACCTGGGGGACATCGTTGGCTTCTCCACCTGGTTTTTTTCTCTACTCCATCTTCCTAGTCATTCTACCTTATATCCAGAAGTATTTCTTCACACAGACAAAAACTCATCTTGCCACTTTAGAGCCCCTACCCTCACACTTGCCTCATGTCCTTCTTGACAACAGAATAAAGTTTCAGAAAGTTCAGCTTGTAAGAACCTGTTGCCAATCTACTTTTCTTTCTATCTTCCTTCCTTCCTTCCTCCCTCCCTCCCTCCCTCCCTCCCTCCCTCCCTCCCTCCCTTCCTTCCTCCCTCCCTCCCTCCCTCCCTCCCTCCCTCCCTCCCTTCCTTCCTCCCTCCCTCCCTCCCTCCCTCCCTCCCTCCCTCCCTCCCTCCCTCCCTTCCTCCCTCCCTCCCTCCCCCTTCCTTCCTTCCTTCCTTCCTTCCTTCCTTCCTTCCTTCCTTCCTCCCTCCCTCCCTCCCTCCCTCCCTCCCTCCCCCCTCCCTCCCTCCCTCCTCCCTTCCTTCCTTCCCTTCCTTCCTTTCTTGCTTCCTGTTTTATGTCTCCAGCATCTGACACCACAGACGAACCATGTTTTTGTCCTGTCTAGAGCAGCCCTGTGCTTCAGCCCCTGTATTCAGCAGCAGGCTCTCTCTGTCCTCTGTCTTACAGTCTCTCCTTTCACAGATTGTGTCAACTTCTCAGGGTTACCTGGAATCTTGAGACTATGTGGTCTCTCACTCAGGAAGTCCTCTGTCCCTCCCCAGCCTCTCAGTGTTTATACTTGCACGCCTTTCCCCAATAGCATGGCTTTTATTACAGTCACTTGTGAGCTTCCTGGCCCTTTATTAGAATATGAATAGAAACCCAGCTCTCAGAGTAAGAGATAATCTCTTATACATTTAAATGTAGTGCATTCCTGGTCAGTTCTTTGCCTATGTTGGCTATCCACTGAGTGTGTTGAGTTTACTTCAAGTTCATCTGAAATGAATCTACATTTAGAAAGGGTTAGAGAAAAGTCTATGATGATTCATGCCTATTTTTAGTGTTCTACACTTAGGGGTTTCTATAAATTTGTAAAGATGTGATCCTTGAGCCATTTTTACTAGTATGCTAAAATTCGTGCTCTAACCTATCCTAAGGATGGGAAGCCAACTGAAATGTTAACCTTATTTTTGTGTGTAATTATATTACCCCTGTAACAACAAGTTTAACTTCTTAGCTTAGGATCTGTTGATATCAAATAACAGAATATACTTAAGTGAGTTTGAGAAAAGGAAGACATTTAATATAATTGTATAAGGATTCTTATACAAGCCCAAAGTAGGAAGGGTAGATTTGGCCACCAAAGGCTAAGGAAGGTATTTTTGACAGCTTTCTCTCTGGAACATCTGAGAATGTCCCCATTCTCCTTCTCCGTGTGCACATGTGTAAACACACACATGTAGGCATGGAGGTATATATGCCCAAAGGGATATATATATATCTTATAACTGTGAAGCTGTATATTCAGATCTGAAATTAAAAGTGATGACCTCTTCTGAGGATAGAGATTAGTTGGCAGTATATATTTGATTATTAACATTTGAAAGGACTTAACTGGAAATTCTGTATTTTGGTGTTTGTTGCCTCAAGTCAGCTATAGATAGTTAGAAAATTGTCACAACGGACAATAGGACTGACTCCTGTTGGTGAAGTGTGTTATATTTAGGATGTGAGACTGTTTAGAAATTCATACACAACTCCTTGTAACAAAAGGTCTCTGCATAGATTGTCAAGGGCATTGTGTCACAGAGTCCAGTTTTGCTTTGTGTATAGAGTCTGTCACTCCAGTTGCATGCAGAAATTTTGCTGAGGAGGTTGAACTGTCATTGTCTCAGTGTGCCATGAAAGGACCTTCGTGTTTGTCAGCAATTGACTTATTTAAGCTGGTTTGCAGTGAGTATGAGGCATGGTTGCTGCAGAACTGACCACACCTCAGCCTTAAGGTCTGTGCAGGAGAAGAGCGACCTCAGATGTCTGAAAATGTTTAGCCTCCATTCTTCAGATAGGGAATGGATCAGCTCACCCTGGACGAAGTGTTCTAATGTGATCAGTAGTGATCTGTCTCTGGGTTGTGTGGTATAGTCAGCAGTGCTGAACACAGCATCTCAGTTATAGGTGAGACTGTGCAGAGCCTTTAGGTGTCAGGGAAGGTAAATTCAGAGGAACTGACCACAGAAATGTCCTGAAAGACCTCATGTTGGAACGTGAACTGAAATGAGAAGTTATAGTTATCTTTCATCTAAAACTGTTGTATTCCTAAAAACTCGTTACAGACAACAGTTAACTATTTGCTTGGAATTCCTTTTTCTTGGCATAGTTTTATTAGTTAGTTGGGTGATGTCACCCCTGGAATTGTGAATGCTAGTTAAAAGTGGGTAGCACCTCATGGATGACAGGGAAATGGATCTGATTCCTGGGCTAAGGGTCTCTGGTGGGCAAAACCAGAGGAGGATGGGCAGGTAAACGGAAGGAGCAGGAATCAGCTGACAGGAAGACTCCTTTCATATTTATATCTAAGGGCACCTCTGCCTGCTTACAATGCAAAAGACAAGCAAGACTCAATTAAAATGTTGTCCTTCTACAGAGAATAACTATGACATAGAGCGTGGTTATGGCAAGGCCGCAGAGCAGAGCAAGTGTTTGTGGTGCAGAATTTGTATTGACTCCATGAACAAGGCTGTTTCTATGGGCCATCTGCTGGGATGTATTCAGCGTATTACTCAGAAGCCTTGTTTAACCCACATCTATGGAAATGGGGTTGTTAAGCAGATTAATAGAATAATGTTCAGATGATTGACCCTGAAGGCCTTCTGCAGAAACGAGTGCGTTCACACAATGGATGTCCTAGTTTTAAGCATGGAGGGAGTCAGTGTGTTCTCACAGCTTGCCTTCCCATGACTATGGTTCCAAGGTTCTTCTGGGATGGTTGAAAGTTGGATGCTTTGAGAAATAATATTTATACTGGATCTTTTATCCCCCTCGTGATAATGATGAGTTAAAGATATTTTTCTACCTAAGTCCCAGTGTCAACAAGTTTCAGAGAGTATATGTAGTGGCTGGAGGGACCTTTAGGAAGGAAAGCAGAAGGAACTTTGCAAAGGCTGTGGAAAAGGTTAAAAACAGAAAGGAGAGAGGACAGAGAATAGATTCAGTGATAGAAATTTCAAAATCAGGACAAAGAGATGCAAGGGAAAAGGAATTAGAGAGAGCCTTAGAAGCAGGAAGCAGAAGGGTAGCCCCAGAAAAAGGGGAGCCTTATATAAGGTTTATGGGAGTCTGTTGAAAATAGTTAAGCTATGCATGAATTAACCATGTGGAGGTTAAGCAAATGTGCAATAAATGGTGAGGTCAGGGAGAAAACAACATCCCTTGGTCTTCTCTTTCTTCGTGTGAGACAGGAAAATGGCTGTGAGAAGGGATTGTGCATCTGGGTTTTGCTATGACTTCCAGAGTTAATTGATCTGTCTCCTTAGTCCAGATCTAAGCAGCCAGGCATCCTGGGAACAAAGTGATTGGTACCAGCTGGTTTGGAACAGAAAGGAAATGATACAACTTTAGGCAATGCTTACATGGGTACATGTCCCTACCCTGTTCCGCTTCCTCGGCAGCTTCTGTGCTTCTCTGGTCTTCATCTTTGTTTCATCATTATTTGTCTCCGTCTTCATCTCTTTCTGTCCCTCCATTCCCTTTCCCCCCTTGCTATTTTTCTAAGCACCCACTCTGTCTCACACACATGCATGCACATGGACATACGCCCGTGCGTGCATGTCCCTGCCCACACATACATGCACACACACAATGTAGAGAGAACACAGCTACATTGGTGGAGAGAGATGTGCTTAGTGGGTCACAGAATTCTTCATAGTTCCACAACTTGTATGCATGTATGCATTGTGGAAAAGCTTCCTTTTACAGTAGTCTGGGGACAAAGGATATTCCCCAACCTCCATCCTGTCTGATAGCTGTGACATAAATAGCAGATGTTATTTTCTTCTTAAAGTAACTGTGGTTAGAGAGTCAAAGGCAGTTTTTGACCTATTATCCCCCCTGGAACCAAAGTTGAGGACAAGGCAGAGAGCAAGGTTCTTTTTGTCCATTAAGATTGATTTCCTGGGCACGAGTTTTCCAGGGACCCTTCTGCCTTTACTTGGAAACAGGAAATAATGGCAAGATCTCTGGTTTTCTTGGCAGCTCTGAACACCCAGACATGTTGGCGGGTCAGGGTTCTGTGAGAGGCTCCTTTTAAGACTACTCTACATTCTGCGGTTGCATCCTACCTGGACTGTGGGAGCCATTATGCTAATGCTGTTTATTTTCTCACCTTGCTTCCCTGTCAAAGATTTTCCCTGAAGCTGATTTCATTATAATTTTAAAAATACCATCTGTCTGTCTTAAGAGTTTTTCATCTCTCTTTCATACAGATTTATATCCGATTTCTTTCATGTGGTTCTCTTGAACTTCTCCAGGTGCAAAGTAGCCGCTCTACGGATTCTAGCCAAACTTGTCTTATTAAAAAAAACCTAAAACAAAAAACAAAAAAATAAACATTGATGTGCTGCCATTGGAAGAGTTTATCAGCATCAACCTTGGGCTTTTGTTACAGTGATTAAACTGTTGCACGATATATGCATAATTTAAGGCACATCCTCATAGACCCACAGTTCATTACTCTCACCCAGTATCTGCAGTACAGCTACAGGCAGTTCTCAGTTCTCAAAGCATCTCCCAGGGGTGTCCTTGGAACTTTTTGTTGTGCACCTGTGTGTTTTTCAGACCTTGCTATGACTTATGTGTGGGTTATGGTCACACCAATGACCTGTGTATTATTTCATTGGTTCTAGCCAATGCTCACAGTGGCTCCAGATGTATTATTGATTGAATCCTCAGTTGGTAACAGTTTTGGTCACAGCATCACAGGAATGAGATGCCAGAAAAATGTGGTCATTTTTTAGTCTGGCTTTCTTTATGTCTTCAGAAGACTTTCTTGTCTTTTTTTTTCTTTTTTTTTATTCGATATATTTTTTATTTACATTTTAAATGATTTCTCCTTTTCTGGCTTCCCACTCCCCGAAAGTCCCATAAGCCCTCTTCCCTCCCCTTATTCCCCCATCCACCCCTTCCCACTTCCCTGTTCTGGTATTGCCCTATACTGCTACACTGAGTATTTCCATAACCAGGGGTCACTCCTCCATTCTTCTTGGACATCATTTGATGTGTGAATTTTGTTTTGGGTATTCCAATTTTCTAGGCTAATATCCACTTATTAATGAGTGCATACCGTGATTGATCTTTTGAGACTGGGTTACCTCACTTAGTATGATGTTCTCCAGCTCCATCCATTTGTCTAAGAATTTCATGAATTCATTGTTTCTAATGGTTGAATAGTACTCCATTGTGTATATATACCACATTTTTTTGTATCCATTCCTCCATTGAGGGATACCTGGGTTCTTTCCAGCTTCTGGCTATCATAAATAGGGATGCTATGAACATAGTGGAGCATGTATCCTTATTAGCTGCTGGGGAACCCTCTGGGTATATGCCCAGGAATGGTGTAGAAGATTTTCTTTTGCCTAGTCTTTTAAAATTTTTGGTATAATTTGCTTTCTCTTAATAATTTTCATCACATGATTATTATTTATTCTTAATTAGTTTAGCAATTTCCACCTCATATAAATTGTGTTGTTAAGGGATTAGGAAAATTAAAAGTACACATGTTAACGTTCGTTTTGTATTTCTGCTTTGTCTTTCCATTACTTGATTTCAGCACTCAGAACATTTGTAGCCCAGTGAATACAAACTCACATCTTTTCTCTCCCCATGGAGCGTTACTGATATGTAATACAGAAATAAAAGACTCATTCCTTTCTCTGGCTTAAATGAAGTCAAGTCAGTGTACTACTGCTTGTAGATATTGCAGAGGTCATAATAGACAATGTGCAGAATCATCAGTTCACCTGCTAAAACGTTTTGGAGTACCCTGTGTGCCTATTGCATAGAAATTAAGAGCCACACAATTTATGTAAAAGGTTCCATGTTTTTATATTGTGGAAAGGACGAGAGACAAGAGAGCTTGATAACTCGACACACTTGTGAATGTGAAGAAATCACAGAATGGCTTTGGTACCTGAGTGTAGTCAGGTCCTGTAAAATGAACATGGAAGGGGGAGACTTTGTGGCACTTAGGAAAATGGGGGGTTAAGGTGGGCTTTCTTTCCACCCATCCCCATCCTGCTGCTTGAAAACATCCTTGCCAATACTATGAAAGGCCTCATGGTACATGGTAGACACCCATTACTGTGCAGGAGTTGTAGCACTTGTAAATGCGGTAAGATGTCATGCAGCATCTATTCTTTGGTTGACTTCATTAGCAGAGGGCTTTGTTTGGTCAAAGAAATACCTGAGTTGTTCATGGAGGGATGGTTTCTCTCTATACTCTGCTTAGGGCTAGGTATTTGGTGGGTTTCATTCAGGAGCCTTTTTCAGGAGTTTAACCTCTGTGGATTCTTAATATCTTTCAATCTACTTTCTATGCTTGTTAGTTTTTTATTTGGTGGTTTTAAGATTAGAGTTAAAGACAATGATTTTCATTATGACATTTTATTCATACATTGTTTCTGTGGATGTTCCTGTCACATGTCTCTCTGTCCCCTAACCCTTCCTCTGCCCAGAGCTCACCTTTCTACTTTTATGTCATCTATATTCTATTTTCCTTCCTTCCTTCCTTCCTTCCTTCCTTCCTTCCTTCCTTCCTTCCTTCCTTCCTTCCTTCCTTCCTTCCTTCCCTCCCTCCCTCCCTCCCTCCCTCCCTCCCTCCCTCCCTCCCTCCCTCCCTCCTTCCTTCCTTCCTTCCTTCCTTCCTTCCTTCCTTCCTTCCTTCTTTCCTTAATGCCTTCTTTTAAAACAAATTTATGGTCCTCTTTGTAGTTTCGTACTCTCTATCCCTCTCCATACATGCATAAATATAAAAATTAAAAGGTAGGATCCTTTTGTGAGAGAAAAAATGTGGTATTTGTATCTCAGTGTCTGGGTTAACTTACGTATTATAATTTCCAGATTAATGCATTTTTCCTTCACATTTTGTGATTTTATATTTCTTAATAGCCAGACAAAATTCCATTTTGTAAATATATGACATTTTTCTTATCTACTCATTTATTGATGGAAAACTCAGATGCTTCCATTTCCTGTTTTTTTGTGAATTGAACAGAAATAAATATACATGTGTAAGTGATTTTATGATATGAATTACAATACTTCAGGTACATATTCACAAGTGGTATAAGTGGACCACATATTCTTGTATGTAGTAAATACCTGGACTGTTGCATTTATTGCCTAATGTAACTAGGGTAGCAATAAATATGGATGTAGAAGTATCACTGTGATATGTCCGTCCACTCAGAATGTTTTGGATAAATATCGCTGAGAATAGTATAGCTAGGTTTTCTTTCATTTTCTTTTAGTAGCTTCAGAGTTTGAGGTCATAATTCTGATATTTGATTACTTTCATGCAGGGGAAGAGATGGAATTGCTATACATGGGAAAAATCAGTTTTCCCAGCACCATTTGTAAAGAGGGTAGTTTTTCTACAATGCATGTCTTTGTAAAAAAAAAAAAATAGGTGGTTATGACGGTGTGATGGTTGATTCTTATTTCTACGTCTTCCCTATTCCATAGGTCTACCCATCCTTGCACATGGATGCTGCTGATCATGTTCTAGGGCTGTGTGATATAGTTTGTTATCAGGTATTTTGATTACTCTAGAATCACTCTTTTTTGCCAAGTATTGCTTTAGATATTTGGAAACCTTGTGCTTCCATATGGATTTTTCCTGTTGATGTGAAGAATGGCATAGGTATTTTGATGAGGATTTTATTGAACCTGCAGATTGTTTTACTGGTAAAACCATCTTCACGATATTAACTCTTCCTATTGTTGAGCGAGGGAGGTCGTTCCATCTTCAGCATCCTCTTCCTTGTCTTAAAGTTTTCATAACAGAAGTCTCTCACACCTGGTTAGGTTTATTTATACATATTTTTTTCTTCTAAAGCTATTTTGAATGAAGTTTTCTGCCTGATTTATTTCTCAGTGAGTTAGTGTCATCTAGTGTTGTCACAACAATTTTGTGTGTTGATTTTATATTCTGTTACTTTGCTGATGTGTTTATTAGGCCTATGGGTTTTCTGCTGAAGTCTTTAAGGTCTTTTATATATAGAATCAAATAATCTACAAATGGGGACAGTTTAACTTCTTTAGCTCTTTGTACTTCTTATACATTTTCTTTTTCTGTATTGCTCTAAATATGATTTTGAGTACTCAATTGAATAAGCAGGGATATATGGCACGTTCCACTCTTTCTGGCTCTTACTTTCCCACACCTAGTGAAATGATGGATTAATTTTGCCATATATAGCTTTCATTACGGTGGCAAATGTTCCTTTATAGTCTTAGCTTCTTTGCAATTTCATCATAGAAAGATAATGGACTCCATCAAAGTAATTTGATAAAGATGATCAAGTGGTTTTTGCCCTTAATTCTATTTATATGCTGAATTGAATGTACTGATTTGAAAATGTTGACCAAATTTTGCATTACTACAACACAGCTAATTTGGTCAAGTTTTATTTCCTTCTTAGTGTGCTGTGAGTTTTATTTATAAGGATTTTATTGTGAATTTTTGAGTCATTGTTCATCAGAAAGTTGTCGATAACTTTCCATCATTGTACTGATGTCCAGTTTTGGTACCAAGGTATCCCTTACATATTAGAGCGAGACTGCTATTATTCCTTACCTTCCTATCATATGGAGCAGTTTGAGGAGCATTAGTATCAATATGTTGGTGTTTATTTGGTTGGATTTTTTGAGACAAGAGTCTCACTCACTGTAGACCAGCTCTCCTCCCAAGAAGAGATCTGTCTGCCTTTGCCTCACAAGTCCTGGTATGAACATGTGCCATCATGCCCTGCTGTGTTGCTTTAAAGGTTTGACAAAATTTAGCAACGAATTCACTTAGCCCTGGACTTTTCTTTGTTGGTGAGTCTTTTGTGTCATCTGTAATCTCCTTAATTGTTATGGATCTGTTTCAGTTGTCTATATGGTACGGATTTAATTTTGCAGGTCATATGTGTCTAGAAATTTATAATTTCTTTTAGATTAGGAATCTCTAAACTGTGTGTGGCCTCAGGATATCTATGAATGCTGCATTATTCTTAAACTTACTTAAAATGCTATAGCTTTGTTTTTCAATTTGTTTTTTTGGCAACTCAATTACATGGGTCTTGAGTATGAAATTTATAGATGAAATCATAGTATTGCAATGCCAGAAGGTTGAACATCCTTGCTCTAACTTTTCCAGGACTTTTAGAATACAGCTTTTTAAATTACTTCCTAATGAGTCTCTATGTTTCATGAGAGTTTGCAATATTTTCCTATTGTCCATTTCATTTCATTATTTTTGAAATCTTATTTTTTGAAAGATTCTTTTCTGTCTGAAAGTTTATATATACTGGTCCATTAGTCTCAATTTGAATAATTTCTGCTATAATCTTTGTTTCTTAATAACTACTGCTTTAGGGTTTGTATTGTGCTTGTGCTAGGACATAGCAGTGCATTGGTAGACCATTTGTGATGCATTTTTTTTTTAAATTCAAGCACCCATAGCTATGAATCTTCCTCTGAGAACTGCCTTAGCTGTATCTCAAGGGTTTGGGTAAGTTATGACTCCATTTTTGTTTGGTGCTTGCAGGTTTAGATTTTTCAAAACCCTCTAATGTGGGTTCTCAAATACTTTGATCTCTCTTCTAGCCCACTGTCTAATGGCAGGGGTGAAAAGATGGTAAATAGAAAAAGGGGATGTGGATCTGTTTAGAAGTAGTTCTTTTGGGCAATTCCAATCTCCGATTGCCAGGATATCAGCAGTCCAGTTCAGTAGTGTTACCAATTAGCAATGGCTGCATGATCCAGAAGAAACCGCCAGGCCTCCTCAAAGCTGGTTGAGTCAGTGTGAGTATCCAGGCCCAGCCAGAATGCAAGGCATTCTCTGCTGTACTTTTCTCAATGATGTGAAGATCAGTGACAACCAGTAAGATGAGAGACCAATGAAGAATTGCACAGCTAGCGCTGCAAGCACCCTGCCACTGTCTGTTGAGTCCTTCTTATATTCTCTCTGAACATCATGTGTGCTTTCATGGGATTTGCCTCAGCAAAACATCACATGAGTCTGCCTCACATGACACATCAGAAATTTCTACTTCAGACTCTAGCAACATTTTAATTGCTACATTGATTACTTAAGACAGCATTGCTTGGCAACCAAATATTGGCATATTTCTTGCTGTTGCTTTCTAGTTTTCTTATACTATCATCTGAAGCTGCTAATAATACACAGTCTATTTCAACTGGGTGGAGAAATCTATTAAATTAATTGATATATAGTATAGTTTAACTCTGAGGTTTATTGATTTTTAGTTGAGATGGCTTGTTAGAGAATAGAATGGATTGTTGAAATCACAATTTTTTATAAGGACTTTTTAAATTTATTTATAAGGACTATTTTTTATCTGGCCTTTTAGCTCCATTAGTGTGTTTTTATAATAGTTGGAATCCAAAATGGTTGATGCATACATATTTATAATTATTATGTCTTCTAATGAATTGTTCTTTTTATTAATACCCAATGGCTTTCTAGATGTCTTCTGATGATTTTGGTTTATAGTCCACTTTTTTAGACATCAGAATAGCTATGACAACTTGTTTTCAGTTTCCATTTAATTGATAGATCTTTGCCAGCCTTTGTCTCTCAGTATGTGGGTATCTGTGCCGATTAGTTTTATGTCAGCTTGACATAAACTTAATTAAGTAAATGCCTTTAGCAAATTGACCTATAATCAAGTCTTTTAGGTAATTTTCTTGATTGTTAGTGGAATGGCTCATGCCACTTTGGGTGGTGCCATGCCTGGGAAAGTATTCCTGAGCTGCTTAAGAAAGAGCAAGCCAAGATAAGCAAGTCAGTAAGTAGGCAATACTTATCCATGGTTCTAGTTTTTGTTGCTAAGATCCTGTGTGAGTTCCTACCTCAGCTTCTCTCAATAATGGGCCATGTCTGTGATTTGTATGCTGAAATAAACCCTCAACAAATTCTAGTCATGGTGTTTATTACAGCAGTAGAAAGCAAGCTAAGACTCAAGCTAATACTTCTTATTAGTAAGAAGTATTTTTGGGAGACCATAGAAAGTTTGATGTAGTTTTTTCATCCAAGCAGACAGTGTGTCTTTGATGATGAGGCTTTTTACATTTAAGGTTATCAATTAATAATGTTGTTATAAATAAAAATAAACTTAACAATAAATGAAATCAATAAACTGTGATTATTTCTTGACCAATTCCTTAATTTCCTCAACTTGTGGCAGATTCTTCGGTCTTTATTTCCTTGCTTGATTTTCCCTCCACATTTCTGAATTTCTCTTCCAAGGTTCTAGCTGTTTTGTACACTTTGACCACTTTATTCTCTAGGTCATAAATTTATTTCCTGGCTTTGCTCATTTGCTTATTTGAGTCCTCTCTATAGTTATTAACCTTCCAACAACAGGACTTTGCAATCTTGCTTTGGCTTCCAATTGTTTTATGGGACATGGTGGTCTTCAGATTCCTTCAAAGTTGTTGCTTGACGGCTTCTTCAAACAGTGGACTGAATTAGAGCCTTAAACACTCAAGCAAATAACTTGGATTTCTTTTGCTATGAGGCATGACTCTAATACCTTTTGATGTATTTTCCTTGCAGGAATTTGGACCTACTTATATTCTAAGAGACTTATTGTTGATAGAGCATAAAGAAGAAGTAAAAGAGGGTATTAAGTCTTCCTGTCTGCCTCCATTTGCAGGTACATACTAGTTGATTATGGATACAGGCTGCCAAAAAGTTGGTCATGTTAATAGGGCCAGTGCCATTACTCTCCAGCATATCCTTGGACTGACTGCTCCAATGGAAGATTTTCTTGAGAATGGTTGGCCTACTCTGGGCTAAGCTGTAGTGACCTCTGGGATTTTCTTTTTCCCTTTGCTTCTACAAATGGTCCTGCAGATGAATCTCTAGCTCTACAGCATATTAAATTTATTTTACAGTTCCCTGGACTGGTCCCTTACACCGAGGATCCTTTCTCTATTAGACTAACAACCCTTAGACTGCCCCCTCTCAGCATGAATCATCTACTGTAGTCATCATCCCTCCCCAAACAGTAGTTAGCATCAATCTCTGAGAGGAAGGAATGAGGGGAGATTAGAGGAACATAGGTAGGCTGCAAAAGTGAAGGCAGGTTCCCAGCAGTGGTATCTTCTTGTTTCTAGAAGTCTTTGTGAATAAGAAAGGGATAGGGGTAAGTATCTATAAAGGACACAATGGGGAAAAAGGAGAACCCAGGGGACACTATACAATACCCAAGCCAGTGTCTGTTTAATGGACTTCCCAACATGGGTCTCTGAAATCCTGAATGTATAAAGCTGTAACTTTCCTTTTCTCTGCTGCTTGGTGTGCTGGCGGGCAACACATTTGGCAGTCTCCTAGACAATGGCTGGCACTCCAGTCATACTCTGGTAGATTAGAATGCTCACATTTACCCTAGTTTAGTGTATTCTCTTTGCAGACCTAGTTCAGTTTCTTGGTGAGCAGAATAGATTGCCTTCTCTAGTTCTTGTGTTGCTGTTGTGAAAGTACTTTGCTGGCAGCTATATCTTGCATAGGTAGGAGGGCTACTTTATTCTTCTGCCCATCATTCCCTAATCCTGAGTGATATTTTCCCCTGAATGTGCCCAGTCTTTCTTGCTGCACCCTTCTTACTCCCACATACTCTGAGCTCCACACTTGAAGGCTACACAACTCTAGATCTCATGTTTGGAAAAGCTTCTTTATTCTCCATGGAAACACATTGTTTGTGAAGGGAAATAAGGAGAACAGTATGATCTAACAATCCATTACGTTCTCTCTGATTACTTAAGACATTTTCTTGTGGACATTTTGAGAGTTTACTTATTTCAGAGACTAGAAAAATAAATTATGAATAGATTTACAGAAAGTTTGGCCAGGTTGAGAGATAGTTTTGATGATTTATCTTTGTCTTTATTTTGAGTCTTTTAAGGTTGATATTAATGGACTCATTTCTCTGTCATTTAATTTGATTTATTGTAATTTCCCACAAAATCTACTGAATGAGGGTTCTCTACCTATGTGAATTATGTGATTAAACAGGGGGACTGGATTTAATGTGAAGGTCTCAGTATAGAATGAAAATGCAGATGGTATTACGTGTAAAGATCATTTTAACATTTGTGTTACCAATAGCAGAACATTTACCTAAGTGCTGATCTCTTCTAAGTGCAGACATGTATGTGAGACTGCACAGGTGGTACACCATGAGATAAATCTTCCCTTAAACCTGCAGATATTTCTTTGGTTTTTTTACTTACTGATTTTATTTCCCCTCAGTTAGAAACTCCAATTCAATGTATATATTAAGATTTCATTAAATGTTTTAGTTATTTTCACTTCATAGTGAATGGCACTGGATACAGTGTAAGCAACTTAAAGGAGAAAACATTTTATTTTGGCATATGGTCCAGAGGCTTCAGGTCTATGATTAGTTACTAGGCTTTACGTTCCAAGTTCTAAAGCAAGGCAAAGCATCATGGAGGTATAGTGTGTGTACACCAAGCGAAATTCTTACATTGTAGTAAGATAGGAAGCAGAAAGAGACAGGAAGGGACCAGACCTTGATACATGCAAGGGCATACCCTGAGTGACCTGGTTCCTTTAGTTAAACTCTATCTCTTAAAAGTTTTCAGAATTTCTTAAAGTGGCACCCCCCAGCTGAGGGGATGTGTTTAGCACATGAGTCTGGAGGGTGCATTTCATATTCAAATCCAAAATGAGTTTCTGTAATACAATAGCTTTGTTTTATTGAACCTCCTTATGGTAGGAACATTGAACTTATCATTTATTCATTTACTTCTTAGGAGAGTCTCTCCTTATTTCCAGCTTTATTAGTTTTTATAGAACTGACAAATAAAATTATATATATTTATGGTATTCAACATTACATTTAATATATGCAAAATTATTCTCATAAGCAAGCTGATTAGCATCTGTATCAGTTCATTATGATGAAAGTCTTTAATCTCTACTTTCTTAGCAAATGTCAAGATATGAAAATACCATTGTCAACTATAGTCACCAGTCATTAGATTCCATGAATAATTCATCCTGCCTAGCTGAGACTTTGTAAGAGTGGCATTCATAGACTTCGTATTTGAATACTTAGTCACCAGGGGCTAAGGACTGTTTGAAAGGATTATAAGGATTAGGAGGTGTGGCCTTGTTGGAGGAAGCATGTCATTATGGGTAGACTTTGAAGTTTTGAAAGCCCATGCTAGGACCAGTCTCTCTCTTTCTTTGCTTCCAGATGGTTGTAGTTCAGCTACTGTTCCAGCACCATGCATGCTGCCTTGCTTTCTGCTGTAATGATAATGGACTAAACCTCTGAAATGCTAAGAGATCTCTTAATTAAATTATTTCTTTTATAATAGTTGCCTCAGTCATAGTATCTCTTCACAGCAATAGAACACTTACCAAGGTTGTCCTTTAGAAATATCTACTGTTATGAACACAGAACTCTCTAGATGATTGTGAGACATCAAAGCCTTAGAGGCACAAAATCACGTTAATTACATCTTTGAAACTCTAATAGCCCATGCAAGGTAAAATAGGTATTTACTGACAAATAACAACTAGTCTTTCTAGGCTTTTGTGTGTGTACTAGGGGCATCTGGTGGAAATCATCTGGGGGCTATAAGGGGCTATCGAAGTTTTGTTGACTAAAGGAATCTATCCTAGTCCAGGATTAGGTTCAGAAGGAAAAGAAGTATACTCAAAACTTTTCAGTAAACAAGCACTACTGCAGCAATATTTGGGCATTTTAGTCAGGTGTTGGAGGTCAGGGATGACTAAGAGCAGTTATGTTGGCATCTAGGAGGTACTGTTAAGAAGAGATGTGGGAATCAGGAATAAAGGTCAAAGTCTCAGATGATCTATCATTCCAAGTTGTCATGGGAGAATAGGTAGGAGGTTTTGTGGAAACAAACTGCTATTTCTCCTTGCATTCCAACTTTTATGGTAACCATTATTGCCACATCTATGGTCTTACCAGTATTTTATACCTAGTTGTCAGTTTTATGTGCCCTCATCCTTGAAGTTTACATGCTAGAAATTAAATTTATACCAATGTGGAGAGGTAAAATTTCTGGAAGATGATTGAATCATGGATCATTGTGACTATTAGATAACTGGGCCAGTTATCTGGAGTTGGTTATTCATAGAGGAAGGCTGACTTCTCCCATCCCTTTAGCATATTCTTCTTATCCTTCTTTGTAGCATGGGATGATATAGCCTAACACAACATTTTCCAAGTTTTGACCTTGCATATCAAAAATGCAAGAAACTGGTCCCCATTCTTTATGAGTCACACAGTCTTATCGTGATGGTTAGTCACAATAGCACAGCCTGGACTTCAATAGATTTTTTAGTTTTTCATCAGACCTGGGCTCCATAGCACCTGCATGAGCTATTATAAATGTGTTTTGTTTTATTCTGTTTTGTCCACTCAAGGCTGAGTACCAGATGTAATTATGTGCTCTTGTCTGAACATGGGGCTATTGTTCACTCTCTCTTAAAATATTTGTTATTTAAAATATTCCCAAGGATTTATTAGTCAGGTTGATCCACTTATGCATCCCATCTACTGAGCCCGTGGTAGAACGTTCTTGAATTTATGTCCTCTACCCTTTTCTGAGATGGTATTTTCTAGGATTGCTGTACTAAAGTAGTGACCATGTGAACTTTGTCAACAGAAGTAGAAATTGCAGTTTCATGGGAGACTTTGATGCCTTTGTTTCTGTTCTTTCTCCACACAGGAAATTTAGGGGAGCCACTGACCAAATTAACTCTCCAGGACAGCTGTTAGACTAGCCTCAAAAATGGTTCTGAATCAGTTTGGAACAATGTTGTTATCTTATTTCCAGAACAGTTCAGAACCTCCATGGGTGATTTGTACTCTTGAAATTCATGGTTATTGACTGGGGCCAATTATACTAAGTGCCTGGTATCACATTCAGAGAAAGGAATAATTGTAGAATATTTTTTTCTGAGAAGGGATCTATAATTCACTCTCTTAGGACTGATGCTGGAAAACATCCAGTATCCTCTAACACCTTTAAAAAGAGGGTTACAATCATTGGAACCTTTTATTGTATTGACCCAATTTTAGAATCAACTTAAGAAAACTTACTTTTCTTTACCCAAGGAAAAGGCCAAAAAAATTCCATATGCTTTGACACAGTCTACACCTTTTCATTTATATAACTTCTTCCCCACTTACTTTATTCTATTATATTTTATCCTTTCAAGTACAATGAGATCTTCCAGAAGGGATGACAATTTTGGTTTTGTTTTATTACTGTAGCTCTAGCATCTAGAAAAGTCCATGCAATAATAAAGTCAGGAACTATTTATTGAATAAATTAATGAGTCAGGCAACCTAGTAGTTTCTTAGATTCTAAATATGGGACATATTAAGAGGGAAATGTGCAGGTTCACTGTGTTCACTGTAGGGGAGGATTAAAAAATCTCTTTGGATGGATTAGAGACAAGGAAAGAAACATTAATAGTCAGTTAAAATAGTTAATTTTCTGTTGTCAACAGTAGCATACCAGAGTAGATTAAAAGAAGTTCATTTTGGTTTGTGGCTCTGGAGGTCAAGGTTGGGGGTGATGGCCATTTTCCTACCAGTCTCTAGAGTAGTTGTAAAGCATCACATGGCAAGAGACAAGAGCACATATGTCTCTTCTCATTTCCCTTCTTTTTTATATAGTCATTATGTGTCAATCTTGGGAGCACTGACCTGTCTTATAATCCTCCTAGAGTCCTTACTCATAAAAACCTTACCTGGATTAAATTTCTGTTCTCTTATTCTTCACAGTGGGGTTAGACTTCAACCTATGAAGCTTCAGAAGACATTAAAATGATAGCCAACTATAGTCAGGTTTAACTTTGATAAAATGATCAATGGAATAGAATTGAAGACCCAAAATAAAACTACACTTGATCTTTGACAAAGAAGCCAAAAATAAACAATGGAAAAAAAGAAAGCATCTTCAATAAATGGTGCTGGTCTACCTGACTGTTTGAATGTAGAAAAATGAAAATAGACCCATATTTGTCACAGTGCACAAAGCTCAAGTCTAAGTGGATCAAGGACCTCGACATAAAACAAGATACACTGAATCTAACAGACGAGAAAGTGGGGAAGAGCCTTGAACTCATTGGCACAGGGGGGAAATTTCCTAAAGAGAACTCCAATGGCTCATGCTCTAAGATCAAGAATTGATAAATGGGATCTCATGAAACTGGAAAGATTCTGTAAGGCAAAGGACATAGTCAATAAGATAAATTGGCAATCCAGACATTGGGAAAAAATCTTCACTAACCCCACATCTGATAGAGGGCTAATATCCAAAATATATAAAGAACTCAAGAAGCTAATCACCAAAAAACCAAACAACCCAATCAAAAAAATGGGGTATAGAACTAAACCAAGATTTCACAACAGAGGAATCTTGACTGACTGAGAAGCACCTAAATAAATGTTCAAAGTCCTTAGTGATCAGAGAAATGCAAATCAAAACGACCCTGAGATTCTACCTTATACCAATCAAAATGACTAAAATCAAAACCTCAGGTGACAACACATGTTGGAGAGGATTTGGAGAAAGAGAAACACTACTCCATTGCTAGTGGGATTGCAAACTGGTACAACCACTCTGGAAATCAATCTGGATGTTCCTTAGAAAATTGGAAATAGATTTACCTGAACACCCAGCTATACCACTCTTGGAATATACCCAAAAGATGCCCCACCATGCCACAGGGGCACGTGTTCACTGTGTTCATAGTGGCCTTATTTGTGATAGCCAGAAGCTGGAAACAACCCAGATGTCCCATGATAGAAGAATTGATACAGAAATTGTGGTTCATTTACACAATGGAATATTACTCATCTATTAAGAACAAGGACATCCTGAGTTTTGCAGGCAAATGGAGAGAACTAGAACATATTCTGAGCGAGGTAACTCAGACCCAAAAGGACATGCATAGCATGTACTCTCTAATAAGTGAGTATTAGCCAAAAAAAAAAAAAAAAAAAAGAAAGAAAGAAAGAAAAAAGAGTACAAAATACCCAACGTATAGTCCACAAAACTCAAAAAGGCCAACAAGTTGAAGTGCCCAAGTGAGGACACCTCAGTCCCACTTGGGAGAGAGAAGAATGCAACCACAAGAGGGGAGGGGAGGGAGGGAGGGGCCTGGGAGGAAAAGTGCATGGGGCGGGGGTGGGGGTAGGGGGCTGGGGAGAGGGGAACCAGATCTGATATTGGGTGAGGAAAAGGACTGAAGCCTTGAGGGCCAGCAGAAAGATTGGAAACAGGCAACCTTGGGAGATAGGAGGTTGTGTGTGTGTGTGTGTGTGTGTGCGCGCGCTGGAGAGACTGGAGGCCCCAGGGAGTTTAGAAGTCAGGTGAGGTGGGGGATGGGGACATAGACATAGAGACAGGGGCATGGGGAGGAAGGATGGGATGTGCAACAGTCGGAGGGTGGATGGGGGAGAATAAAATATGCAGTGTAAAATAAATAAGTAAATTAAGTAATTAAAAAGAAAGAAAAGGAAGTGAGCTAACATCTTAAAGGAGGAAGAATTTCATGGGTGGCAAATGATGGCCTTTAGGGTGTGCTCTACGTAGGTTCTTGGGCTATGCTCTGTAGTGAGGGAGGTACCATTAATACTGAGTGGAAAGCAATGATCTATTGACTTCACTGATGCCAGTAGTGTTTACAGTGAGAGAGGGGGGAGCACTGCTGCCTCTGCTGGTATGGTAGATGGCACCCATGTGATGGCAGTGAGCAGTTCTGGAGGTGAACCGCATCTGCTATTGCAGCGACTCTGGGGAGCTGGCACTCACACTTGCTTCAAAGGCATGACTGTGGTGCACAGCACAAATTATCATGGGAGGGAAGATACATGTCCAGCTGGGATGATGTCTCGCCAATTGACACAAAGCACCTACCTGATGTTTTTGCAGATGCTCCGAAATGTCTGTGGAACACTGGAGAGAGAATATGTGCTGAAGGCCATCTGTAGAGGGAGATACGGAAACTCTTCACTGGATTGGGTTTGCCTATTGCTCTTGCACTTCTGCCTGTTCCAATGGATTGGGGAACATGAGTTGATAAAAAACATTTATTAGGGCTAGCAATCTCTCCCTTGTAGAGTTAGCATTGCAGTTATGGGAATAGCACTGCACTTTGAGACTTGACATCCTGGTTTGCTCTTTTATTCCATAAAAATGCAACATTTTACTCAACAACAACAACAAAATGTCTCTGTTGACCACAGGTAAGAAAAGAGTCTTCCTGAAGCACATTGCCTTGCTTATCTAGAGGAATACTGACCTGCTTTTTTGGTTGGACGCAAAACACATACATATGAAATATAGCCACCTAAGGTAACTATGTGACTCGGGACTTCTACACTCTATCAGCAAATCATTTGGGGTAAACAATCTCTTCAGAGTTTTAATTTCCTCCCATCTTTTCTGCTTGAATTTATTTGTGTTATTCATTTCACCCAGCCTTACTCCCTCACTGATTGAGGATCTACTCCAGCTGACTTCCCCCACATATGCCACACTACCTGATTTTTACTTAAATGTGATTTCCCTGCAAGGTTTCCTTTCCTATTCCCTGTACCAGGTGTTGTAGGCCATGCACATCCAATTTCATTCTCATCAACTTTCGTTTACTCCCAGCCTGCCAAGCTCCAGCCTTCTCACAGCAGCCATTTCCTTGGGTATGTTAGCTGAGAATGTCTAAATTCTTCCATCCTGCGAAATTGTCCAACTGTTCTGTCTTCACCAGGCTTATCATCCCCATCAGAGCTAGCGAACCAGAAACTAGACACATTGAACTTTAAGTTCCAAAAGGCATATGAGCTGTGTATTCCCTGTTCCTGTCAGCTCTGAATGTATCTGGAAATAAAAGAATCTTATCTTGAAATTTGGCAAGTGAGGAAGTGGATATATTGGTACTCACCTGAAGATTCTCTCTCTCTTGCTAGTGAGGGTTTTCATGTTCTCACTACAGGTGATCCAAATTTCAAGTAATTACCTTCTAGTCAAGGTCTTAATATTTTTCCCTTTTGATCATTTCTTCTAGGCTCCACCCAACAGTTACCTAGCAACAGCCAGGTATGAGCCTGGTTCACATGCTCACCAATCAGAAGACTGCTCAGCTTTCTCTGTCTCTCTCTGTCTCTGTCTCTCTGTCTCTCTCTCTCTCCACTTGGCCTCTTCCTTTCTCTCCTCTCTCTTTCTTCCCTTCTCTGCTCCCCTTCTTTCTTTGTTTCTATTCTCCCTTCCCCCAAACCCCCTTCCAATGTTCCAAATAAACTTTTATACTAGACACATCATACCTGGGCCAGGGGGGATGCCTCAGCATGGGGCCACTAAGGTACCCCTCCTGCCACATCATGTCCCCCCATATTACAAAACATATAAGATGTGAAGCTAATGGTTCAGGCTTCCCCATTGTGAATCATTGTTATGTCAAAATATCAGGTAAAAGCAATGGCTAGCCCTCTAATCCCACACCTTTATCACTGACCTTTTTAAGTTTGAGGGTATTTGAATTAGAACTCTGTTATAAGACACCTTGAAAGCTCTGGCAGAAAACAGAAGTGTTTTCTTTTGTTAGCATCTCCTCCCATGGCTCCAGGAACAGGCTGCCATTTCTTAAGACTGGCCTCTGTGTGATACTGCTAGACTTGAAATTCCCCTGAAAAACATGAAGCACAACTTGCTATTAAAAAGTTGTGTGTATATGCAAACATGCATGATATCACATCTGATTCCATTTCTTGTTTCCGAGCAAGAATTAGAGGGATTTCAAAAATAAAAATAAGGATAAAGTACTCACATGCCTGGTCAATTCGGACTGTTGAAGTCATGTCAGATGTATACCTAGAACAAGCCAACATGCCAAAGAAATCTTGTTCCCTCAGATTAGGTTCTGGGTTAAAGAATGAGTCAAAGAAAGACACTTGAAAAATGGTAAGAGTTTTCTTAAAGCAATATCAGATGAATCTATAGCCCTGTTCCTCAAGGGAAAATATTTACCAAACCCATGTGCATTTTACCCATCACAGAGGAGAGGGCAGAGGCCTGGTCAGTAGCCAAGAAGTCAGAGTTCTGAAGAGTCATGGAAGCCTATGGGTTTGACAGTTTCTAAATCAGAGCTCTGAATGTTCCTTGTGATCATGTATTCCAGGCATGTGTGTAGGGCAGTAAGTTAGCTACTGACAACTTCCAAAAGCATAAACTCAACTGTGCTCAGAGTTTATTGCTTCTTCCCATGGGGTTGATCCTTACCTACAAGTTGTTCTGTTCTGACCAGTGGCTTGGTGACCTGAAAACTTTCGAGCGATGTAAGTAAGACCCAAGTAAGAGGAAGGGTTTATACACACTACACAGGAAAGTCTGCAGCTAATGTTCAATCTTAGTTGTGAATGACAACAGCAAACATCCTCAACCTAAAATATAATCAGCAGGCTTGCAGAAGGAGAGTTTATGAGACAGCTAAGGCACTCTTTTCTCACCAAGAGCTTGAATTCTTGCTGTATTAGTTATTCTAACTTATTTTTCAAAGTAGACTCCATAGGTGAATACAAAGTCTTTCCTTTCTTGTTTTCAAATATGCTAAATGACTACTTCAAAAATTATATATGCATCAGGATTCAAAACAGCTCCTCATAACTCCACAAGAACTTTTGTGAATTTGATGTCAGTTTATTATTTATCTTCTTACTTAAAGAATAGGAATGATTTAGGTTTAACTGCTCCATAACTGATCATAGTTTTAGTGTTCTGTTCTGCCTCCATAAGAATAATCATACTTTTATAGTTTTTGTAGATTTCAGGACATTTACTTTTATAGACAAAAAAAAGTGTGCATTGTTCTTGGGTAAGTTACCTGATCTCTATGCATATCAAAGTTTTTTGCTGTGGTTTTTTTTTTTTTTTTTTTTTTTTTTTTTTTTTTTTTTTTTTTTTTTTTTTTTAGAGAATCTTGATTATAAAAACCAGTCCCAGAGTCAGTTTATGCAAAAATAACCCCTGCTAAGGAAATTCCTTAGTTTTAATATAGTAAACTAGGCTGTTTAATGTCCTGTAGTTTTAAGTGTGTTCCCGAACAATTTTAGATAAAATGTGTGCAATCCTCACTGCCACCAGGAGTGAGGGGTCCTGAGCTACTGTAGTTGTTACCTTTTACTCTGTCACTCTGACCTCAGGAGCCAGTCTGATAGTTTAAATAATCTAAAAAGTAGTTAGCTCAAAACCTGGATCGACATTTTGCCTTGATACAGAGATTTGACGCTTGTTAACATTTGGGATTCAACAATATACACTATTTGTCTGTCTGCCAAACTTTCACAATTGGAAAGATGATAATTTCAGTTTCCAAAATCCTCTAGATTAATGCTTTTTGATTCATGTTTAATGGAATGGTAGTTAGGGAAATATTTGAATGGCATTGGAATGTGGAAAGACTTGTGTCCAGTTGAGGGTGCCCCTTTATAAACCTGAAGTTAGTCTGGATTGTATGGCCAAGTGGATGACCCTACACCCATGCAATGGGCAGCACTAGTTTGTCTCAAGCTGAAGAGAGACATGTTGGAGGATAGAAGAAATTAAGGGAGGGAGTCGGGTGGATATGATTAATATGCATTGTCGGCATCTAAACAATTTTTTAAAGAATAAAAACAATAGACGGCACACCAGATGGCTGGGAGTGCATGAAAAACATGAATTTTGATAAGTACATCCAGGCTTTCTAAAGGCAAGGCTTGTTCTTGAGCTGACATTCCAGAAAACTGACTTTCAAGGGTCATTAGTTTCCTTAAGTGAAGTCTCTACTATTAACCTTTTCCAAAAGCCAGCTGGGGAAATCAGTTGTTGGGAGGGATAGAGGCAAATAAATTAAGCAGCCACATGGAAGCCTCCTTGAACTTTAGCATTAATCGAATTATTGGGATATCACATTTGTGAATGTTATTACCAGACCCCACCCTTATTTCAGTTTCATTTATAAGTTTTAATCTTCCATCCTCAGCTTTCAAGAGAAAACAATATGGGAAAGTCTTTTAAGACAGGACTTTGGTTCCCTGTTTCTTTCTACTTTTTATTTTTGGGATTATAATATAATTACAACATTTCTCCCTTTCCTTTCCTCCCTCCAAAGTCTTCCATTAAACCACCCACACACCATCCCACCTCCAGATCACCCTCACACATGCCCTCCCCATTCCTGCCTCCGCTTCTCCTCTGAGAGAGAAGAGCCCCCCCATACCTCTTCTTGCCCTCTCACCAGCACATGACATCTCTGTAGGACTAGGCGAATCGTCTCCCACTGAGGCCAGACAAAGCAGCCCAGTTAGGGGGGCACATTCCACAGACAGGCAACAGTTTTGGGGATAACCCTGCTTCAATTGTTATGGGACCCACATGAAGACCAAGCTGCACATCTGCTACACACGTGCAGGGGGCCTAGGTCCAGCCCCTGTGTGCTCTTTGGTTGGTGGTTCATTCTCTGAGAGCCCCAAGGGTCCAGGTTAATTGATGCTCTTGGTCTCCTTGTGGAGTTCTTATTGCCCCAATCCTTCCCCAATTTTTCTGTAAAAGTCCTTGATATCTATCCAATGTTTGGCTATGGGTCTCTGCATCTGTTTCAGTCAGCTGCTGGGGTGGAGCCTCTCACAGGACAGTTATTCTAGGCTCCTGTCATGCATATCCTTTTAGGTCAGGGTTACCTCACTCAGGATGATATTCTCAAGTTCCATTTATCTGCCTGAAAAATCCATGGTAACTGATTTTAGTAGCTGAATAGTATTCCATTGTGTGGCTGTACCACGCTTTCTTTATCCATTCTTCAGTTGAGGGACATCTAGGTTGTTTCCAGTTTCTGGCTATTACAAATAAGGTTGTTGTGTTAAGCAAGTTCCCTGTGGTATAGTAGAGAACTTTTACGCATATGTCCAGGAGTGTTATATAAAACGACTTGGAAAATGTCTATATGGATTTTCCAATCCAGCTATTCTATGGCAAAGCCTTCCTAGGTAGATGAATAGCTAGTCACATCTCTATGAAACTATGCTGATATTAAACTCAATTTTATAAGCTCCCTTCTTTGGATCCCAGGAAGTTCAGCTTTAGACATTCTTTCATGATTACCTTAAACTTTTCATATTGTCTCTGTCTTTATATTTTCCTATTTCTTGATTTTCTATTTTTATGTTTATGCTTTTCCAGTCACAGTGCTAGGTGTGCTGAATGGTGGGACTTAGAGAAAGAACAAGATGTTCCCAGGTTTCATATATGTACGAAGACTTGCAGTCCCCTATTGTGAGTCTTCTAACAATTTTTGCCACAGGATACCTGGATTAAAATGTAAATCCAGACTCACGTTATCTGGTATTATGACCCCTCTAACACTGAATTCCCCTGTAAACATTCCCTTCCTGTATCTCAGAGCCTGCAGAGCATGTCTGACAACACATGATAGGAGTTTTCAGGACTTTTTCTCTGTTGTTGCCAGAAACCATTTTATTAGCCTTCTCTCCATTGATCAGCTCATCAACTAGTATGCTGATGTTTTCTGTCAGTTACTGAAGCTATGAAACAGAATTACTGTGAATGGCTTAGTAGAAGAATTAACTGGTCAAAGCACAAAGTGAGTCTTGTGTGCTCAGCCTTAGACAGAGTGTCTGTGTTACACCCTTCAAGGGCCAGGGAGCATTCATAGAGTAGTGTATTAATGTTCTATAATAGTGATAAAGCACAGTGACCAAATAAACTTATTTTAAGAATGTTTATCCGGGCTCCTGATTTCTTAGGATTAGAGTCCATGGTTGGGGGCAAGGCTGTAGCTTGCCTAGTATCAGCCGCCTCCGCTGAGAGCTCACATCTCCATTCAGAACCAAGAGGCAGGGGAGCCCTGGGGATAGTAAAAACTTTTGGCTTCTCAAAGTGTCCTCTCATTGACAACACCCCCCAACAAGGTCACACCTTTTAATCCTTCCCAAAACATTTTCCTTAACTGTGGACCACATATTTAAAAAAAAAATGAGCCTATGGTGACATTCTAGTTCAGATAACCAGAAGTGGGTAGAAATCTTGTAAGAGCTAAGAGATGGGGAGGACTATTGTAAAATGCTATCCTTTGGACATGATGAAGCTGTTGCACTTATGAAATCACAGTGGTTACATGCATAAGACTTTCATAAGATTGGGTCCATCAACATTCCATCATAGATGGAGCCCCCCCACCCACCCTCTTTTTGAGGACCTATTAGCAATTCATGCTAATGTTAGGAACGTTAGCAAAGCATACACATAAAAAAGACATGGAACTGGGAGAGGAACTTGCAGAGAAGTGGTTCAGTGCAAACAGGAGTGGGCATAAAAAAAATACAGTAGGAAATGAGTAAGGCCAAAATGTATTCTGTACACACTTGAAGTTGCCAAAGAATAAATACAAAACTGAATCGTTTAGCAGCATTATTCCCTTCCTGTGTTTTGAATAATGTAATTTTTTTAAAAAAAAATTCAGCTTTTATTCATGAGTTAGTTTTTGCTGAATCTATGCTATACTTTCTGGTAATTATCGTGACAGCATAAGAAAAGGTAGCTAATATGCTTTGTTTCCAATACATGATCAATAAAGCGATTAATTACCTGCATTGAAATTGGGAAGACTTGTCATGTTAGCATTTTAGTGCAGGGAGTTGAACATTACACCAGGGAAAGGAAAAGAAAATCAGCCAGCATAGGCAGGGGTGGGAAGGAAACTGTTTTAGGAGAAAGAAGCATTTCAAACCACTCTTTGGTTCTTTTTGGCCATTCACTTGGTGTGCCTTTGAGACTTTCTGGAAGCTTTTTTTGCTGAATTATTCATTAATTTAATGTCAGAAGTACAACCAGGTTTTGAGTTTTGTAGCCAGATCAGAGTACTATGCTGACAGTTTAGAAGAGAAATAGGCTTAGAAATGTCTTAGATGGGGGATAAATTACCATGAAATATGTTTAAGAAATGATTTAGTACTTCAGGTAGCTGTCTTCTCTAGGATTCTCAATGACAGCCTATTTTTGGAAACACAGGAGGGGGGTACTTTTCTAAGTCAGGGTAGTAGGATCATATTCAGTTCATCAGCTAAGGAATTTCTTGATAGAACCTTGACTGTATTTAGCAGTTGGGGGATGGGCAGTGGATTATGATAATGGAGAGTGAGGTAGAGTTACTGGGCAGTTGGCCTTAAGTGTCAAAATTGGAGCTTACAGGGACCTCTGTTAAGAAGAATACATCCAGCTGCTGAAGAAGACCTTGAAGGCACAGCTGAGGGTGTGGTTTGTAGGAAGGAACAGTTCTCTGTAAACCCTGACTCACCCAGCCAAACCTTAGGTGACCCCAGAGGCAATAACTGTGTAGACTTGGTGTAGAGTAGGGAACAGTTGAAACTTGGTATGCTGATAGCATCTTACCAAACAGACATTTGAAAACAATATTGTTGTTTCACACTTGCCTTCCAACTGTGCTCAAGTCTTCCTTGTCAAACATTAACTCAGATATATACATAGAATGGATCCTTGGCAGGGGTAGGGGGTAGGGAGTGGGGGGGGCAGGTGGACACAGTATGGTTCAATACATCATTTCAGTTGTGAGAGATGTGTTCAGGGAGGCTGAGCCCTGAGGGTCATGAGTTTGAGCCAGCCTGGGCTCAGCTACAGTGTGGTTTATGAATTTAAGATTAACCTAGGCTGTCAAAAATAAATGTTAAAGGAAAGAAAACCTGTCCTCTGAGAGGATGGCATGTGATGGAAAGAATTTCAATATCCTTTTCCACTATAATGTTCACAAGGCCATGACCACATATATATACTTTTATATTATATATATATTTATAGTTGCATCCTGTAATGAAGAATTATCCTTGTGCCTATCTGACAGTTATTAGGTAAACATGTACCAAGTGAAAATTGAGTAAATTTTAACAAGATTTTTATTATTGTTAAATTATGTGCATGTGTATGTAGCTCTCTGCCTGCTACATGCATGGAGGCAGAAGAGGGTGTCAGAAGAGTGTCAGGGAGGCAGAAGAGGGGCTATGTAGCTTGATGTTCTTTGAGACACCTAACGTGTGTGCGTGCATGTGTGTGCTCGAGTGCATGGTTGTGTGTATGTGTGTGTGTGTGTGCGTGCGCGCGCGCGCGTGTGTGTGTGTGTGTGTGTGTGTGTGTGTGTGTGTGTGTGTGTGTGTGCTATCTCTGACCTTTTGCCTACTTTCGGGACTCTTTTCTCCTACTAGGTTGCCTCATCCAGCCTTACTATGAGGGGGCTGTTCCTAGTCTTATTGCAATAGGGTGTATAATGTTTGGATGTTTGGTTGCTATCCCTGGGGGTTCTGCCCTTTTCTGAAGGGAAACTGAGGAGAGAGAGGAGATGGAGGGGATAAGGGAGGGGACAGGAGGGGAGGAGGGAAGGGAGACTGCAGAATCTTATGTAAAACCAGGTGCAGCATCCAGGAGGGCCAAAGGTACAAAGTGGATAGCCAAAATGGTTGGATTATATGGGGACGAACAACTCAGTCCCCCAGTCCCTGGACTGGAAAGTCCAGGGTAAGCGGTGGGGTCTGCCACCCAGGAGGACCCTGCTTCTGGTAGAGGCTAAGGGATGCAGGGTCAGGTCAGCTTTGATATGTTAAATAGGCACCTCAGCCCTTTGTCCTGGTCTTATTGAAACCTGACCATTACTACCAATGCATTTGTGCCATAATGGCACTGTTAGGGTAGTTGTGCCATGCCAGTCATTGACATAATTCATAGACATCATAGCTGGGTTGGGCTCTGGGTTGTTTCCTTTCTTTGGAAACTTGCAAGGTACCTCTGGTACCATAAAAACCAGTCCTCAGTGAGGAGACATTAGTTAGTTCCAGCTCAGTGGCTTCTGGGCCCTATGTTTAAAGTGCTTTTTATCTTCAGTCACAGGGACTTACCCTCCATTTTGGAGGAGCACTGAAAGGCGATAGTGCTAGCGTTTTGGAAGTCTCTGATTCTTGGACTAACAATTCAAGAGTAAGCCTCTCATTCCTGATGCTTTTTGTTTGTTTGTTTGCTTGCTTTGTTATGTTTTGTTTGAATAGTTTTGAATCCTTAACCATATTCTAAATATTTGTCTTTATATCCTCAGATAAATATAGTAGTCATCACTTCTTCTCAAAGAAACTTTTTCTTTGCAACAGATAGAGACCGTTACAGGAAATCACAACCAATCAAAATGCAGAGTTGTGGAACCTCATCTTTATGGATGCATCTATGAGACAAATCTGATACTTGAGGCTCAGAGAACATCGCAGAAGACAGGGAGCTAGAGGATCAGGGACTTTCCTATGAGACTGTCTTCTAGTCGTGTTAGAAGCTATATCCACAAAAATCTCACCAACAAGACTGCCTAACCATAAACTAAGCAAGGAGAACAAAGATAGACATATCAAAGTGGGCAAAGGAAAGACCACAGGCCTCAACCCTACAAAGAGAATTACAGGCAACTAAAGGCTGCTGTCATGTGGACAAAGAGTCTTCCTAGGGAAGAGCACACCAATTAGTTGGCCAATGCCAAATGGCCATCACCAAAAATATATACATATAGGTAACATTGTTGAGACTTAGAAGGTTATATTAAAGAATATTTATGTATCTATATCTAAATATATGCATATAATGATAGTTAATGAAAAATTGGCTATGAATTTGAAGGAATATATGCTAGTGGGTTAGCACAGTTGGTACAGTCCTTGCCGGACATGCATGAAGCCCCATCATGTTCTTGTACTACACAAATAGGACATGGTGGAGAAAGTCTGTAGCTCCAGAACTTAAGAGGTAAATGCAAGGAGGATCAGAACTCCAAACTCATCCTTGGCTACAAAGAGAGTTCATGCCAGCCTGGGATGCATATGACCCTATCTCAAAACCAAACAAACAAAATAGTAAATGCTCAGTGCAGTTTAATTAGAACCATAAAGTCATGAAAGGAAAAGAGTGAAGTGCCTTAATTTCAGTGCTTAAATCTGACTGCGTTCATACCTTGTTGTCAGCTGTTTTCTAGGCTTTGTTTAGTGAAAACACTCACCCAAATAGAACATTAACTATCTTATCTGATTCTTAATCTGGTAGCATATGAAAAATGTCTTTTTGTTTTAAGTATTTAAAAGTAAATAAATAATTCAAGAAGAGTTAAACATGCCTAAGGACTTAGCTCTTGACCGCTCATTTAACTAATAGTTAAAAAATTAAACAACAATGTTGAAATCTAAGCATTGGACGCTGATGTTAGTAGAGATGTTTAGTGCTACCCTCCTTGGGAGTGGGAAGAAGGCCAAGAAAGGACAATGAGGGGGTAAATATGAACTAGATATAATGACATATATGAAAATGTAATAATAAAAAAGTTTGTTGAAGGCATAGTGTTTTTTGCACTATGTAAAGGTTATTTTTGTGTTATGTAAATGCTGGTTTCTCTGCCCTCATATCTTGTTTCAATCTGGATGCATATGTCAAGAATCGCCTGTCTCAAGTTGGTGCAAACAATTCTTACCATTTATTTTCGGCCTGGTCAATAAAAGCCGATCACCTAATGACTGGGCAGAAGAGAGAATAGGGCAGGACTTCTGCCAGCCAGTTGAAAGAGAGAGGGAGAGGAGATTGAGCCAGGAGATTGAGGAGGGATGAAAGGTGTTCATGAGAGCTCAGCTGAAGCATGGAAGACTCTAAATAGAAGTATTACAGGGATTTTGGCTGGGGGGAGGGTAACCAGATTAGTTTAGGGGATTAAGATAGTCCAGTTGACTGACCAGGTATTGAGGTGAAGCTTCAAAATAAATCTCAGTCTCTCTGTATTGTTATTGGGAAACTAGCTAGGATAAAGAAAATCAGCCACCACATCAACTTACTACATACTGATATGTTTTGCAGTGCAGTGGCATGATAAGGCAGAAGAGGGTATCATAGAGGGCCCATGCTGAGGCATTCCCCTGCCTTCCCAGCTACCAGCCATATAACAGGTCTAATATATAATGAAGTTTATTTCAGGCATGGAAAGCGGAGTGAGAAGGGAGTGGAGGCAGAGGAAGAAAAGGGCAAGAGAAGTATAGAAAGGGAAAGGAGAGAGAAAAAAGGGAAGTGCCCATGGGAACATATGGGGGTAGGGTGGGGTGGAGGGAGAGGACAAAGAGAGGCCAGAAGGAGGGTGGGGCTGATACCTGGCTGTTGCTAGGTAACTGTTAGGCAGAGCCTAGAAGAAATGCTAACTCGTCCATTTATATTAAAATTAACATTTACATTTTGTATACCACCACCAACTCATCAAAACTAGCCTTTCTTCTGTTATAAATAAGAAGCAGCTGTGCAGGCAGGCTGCCTTTCTCAGGCCTTGCTCTGTTTCAGGAAGAGCTCACTCTACTTACATGACAGAGGCCTAACGGTGGAAGCTAGGTGGAAGTGATGCTTCTTTTTTCCATTGAGTTTGCATTTTTTGTCTTTCCTGTCTAGAGCTAGAGATGGTGAGAACACTGAAGGTTGGAAAGTGCATCAGTTCCTGGATCAACATAGGAGGAGGGTTTTTGGCAACTAGCACAACATGACACACTACATTTTCATTACTAAGAAATACATTTATTTTGTGTCAACACACTGATATTGGTATTCTTGTAACTACATATCCAAGTCCACATTTTTCTCTTCCATATTTGACTCTCTTATACACCTTGATCTTTATATTTTCTTTATAAATACTCTTCGAGATTTCTAAAAAATCTTTTAAAAATTTATTTTATGTGAATTTGTGTACATGTATGTAAGAGTGTTGATCTTGGAATTACAGACAGTTGTAAGCTACCCTGTAGGTGCTGGGATTTGAATCCCCAGTCTTTTGGAAGAACAGTCAATTTTTCTGGCTGTGAAAATTTTAAACATCACAGCTAGAGCAGTTAAATGTCCTTGCTGTTCTTGCAGGGGACCTACATTCCTTTCCTAGCACATTCATGGCACCTCACAACCACTTGTTACTTCAGTTAGACGGGATCTAGTGTGCCTTCTGACCTCTTTGGGCTCTAGCATGCATACAGTAGTGATACACTCAGGCATACATATAGAAAATAAAATAAATAAATATTAAAAACGTTCCAAGCAGGTACTCAATTAGGTTAAAGGCATAGACTGTTGCTAGCATAGATTGGGCAGGGGTCATGGAGTCCCACCCTTATCTGAGGAGCTTTGATGGCTGTTGGGGTAAGGAGATTAAGCTTTTTCCGGGGAAGTGGTCCCCATTGGTTGCCCATGTTCTAGGTGATGGTATTACTCCAGTGTGTGTAATGATAGCACAGATTGGACATTAGGAAGGGACCATGGTGGAAGCTGGCCTGGGATGAATTGAAAAGCGAGTTGATACAGGTAGGAAGTTTTCAAAGAAAAAATTTTTAAAAAGAAAAATAAGTCCTGCTAGAAATTTTCTCTTTGTATTTATGTGTAGCTGCTGTACAAAATGATAGGTTTTATTACAGCAGTTTCATATTTCATGATCTTATCCATCCCTTTTGCCTCTTGTCTTCCTCTTTCCAAATAGTTCTCATTCTGCTTTCATGCCTTATCCTGTTTTGTGAGATGGCATGTGGATGTTTTGCTGAAAGCAGACACTTGAGAGAGCATGCAATGTTTAGAAAGAATATAAATGGAACCCCACAAACAGCGAGAGACATTCTTGCATTGCTTCGCTGGTCTTCTTTGCTGGTCTTCTTCGCTGGTCTTCTTCACTGGTCTTCTTCACTGGTTTTCATTGGTCTTCACTTTGTAGAGAGAAACATGCCAAAGAGCTTTTCCAGGTATTCTGGCTATTTTGGCTGCTTCTACTGACTTGTGCTGATTTGGGGAAGGCTTGCTGATCCAGGGGAACCTTGCTGTTTCTAATGGATTGTGCCAATGTTATGGATTTGTGTTTGGTGTTTGCCATTGAACTGGACTGCTGGTATCCTGACAATGAAGAGTAGAATTGCTCCCAAGGAACTACTTCTGAACAGGTTCACAACACCCTTTTCCTATTAACCTTCTTTCCCCCCTACTTTTGGTTGGTGGGCTAGAAGGGAGGTTTGGGCATTTAAGAACCACAAATAAAATAGGTTTTGATAACAAAGCCTACAGAATGTCTTTGAGGTATAAATGTATTGAACATGTTTTCATGTATTTACAGATTGCTTGCATCTCTTCTGAGAAATCTGTTATATTCTTCTTGCTCCTTCATTTATTGGATAATTTGTGGGTCTTTTTTGTGTTTATATTTTGAGTTATTTGTGTGTTTTTTCACTGTTTGATCAAAGCTGCCAAATATTTTCTTCCATTTTGTACACTGTCTTCACTCTGATAATTGTTTCCCTGGTTGTACAGAAGTTTTTCTGCAATCCAATTAAAATTTTTCTTTTATTTTTATGTATAGAGGGGTTTTGCCTTCATGTATGTCTGTGCATCACATATGTGCATGTGCCTGATTCTCTGGAACTGGAGTTATAGACCCATGGGGACTGGGAATTAAACCAAGGTTCCCTAGAAGATTGGAAGTGCTCTTAAGAGCTGAGCCAACTCTCCAGCCCACAATCCCAGTTTTTAATTATTAGTTTTGTTTCCTGAGTTATTATAGTCCCTTTCATAAATTTCTTGCCTATGCCTATGTCTTGAATTAGGAAACATAAAGTAGATTTCTGTGCCTCAATATAACATTTTAAGAAGTGTTAATGCATGTTAATACATGTATATAACACTAATGAAATTTATTTCCCAGATGATGTAAGAATGTTTACTAGTCCAGTCAAATCCTACAGCATAAAGTCTTGGAAATCAGGACAGCCAATTTTGTATTCTCTGAAAACTATGGTTTGCCTTTGTGTCTTTGCACATCTCATGGTGTAGCTATAATGAAGGGAATGTCAAGTTCCCTTAACCAGGTGTATAGTCCCAGTCAAAAAGACAAAGCTTGCTCTTATGTTTGTTTGTTTATTTGTTTGGGGTGTGTGTGTGTGTGTATGTATGTGTGTGTGTGTGTATGTGCGTGTGTGTGTGTGTGTGTGTGTGTGTGTGTGTGTGTGTATGATGCTGAGCAACTACTGTATTGGTCTAGGAAGGCAAAGGTAAAAATAATAGGTCTAATAGCTTCACAGCAAGTGATCTTCAGCAGGCATGGTAGCATGTATATCTATATCTTTCAGGGTGTCAATCAAGCCTTTCAGATACTTTCAACTCAGGGGCTTAGATGCAAACCTAGAAAATAATAATGGTGTGCTAGAATGGTTGTTAATTAAAGAGCTCAGATTCAAGAATACTGAGCTTTAAGTTATAGTCAAGAATACTGAGCTTTATTCTTTGCACAGTCTCTCATTTATTCATTTTTTTTATTCTTGTTACTTTGCCGACATATATGGGGATGTCTTAGAGATATGTGAAATACTAGACCCAGAAAAGTGGTTCTGTAATTGTTTGTTCTTAGTTAGCATCTAAACTGAGAGACAAGCTTCAAGACAAGTGATTAAAAGCATGGAAATAGATACAAAAGGACAGAGCCTGTCTGAGGGGACACTGGGAGGATTCATCATCCATTCTGTTAGGAGTGCTATTTGAACTGAGTCTGAAACAGTGAGTAAGTCTACAAATGGACAGAAGTTAGAGTGTCTTATTAAGATAGATTCAGGTAAAATAACTGTGGAGGGCATATGGAGAGAGAAGGTCATTATATAGAGGAGAGGGGACAGAACTACAGCATGACCTCCCTTGGGTCAAAGAGGGAAACAGATTGTCAAGTGTGTTTTGTGTCATGATAAAAGAACTGAACTTTGGTCCAAAGATCAAGGTTGAAATAATGCATGCAGAGTGACATGAAATTTGCAAATTGTTTAGCTTGGTAAGACTTTATTTTAATTCATAAAGTGTAAAAAGTGTTAGTTACTTCTAAGGCTCCTGTCAACAACACGTGGCAAAAGGTGAACTGTGACTAATCACTGGAAGCTCGTGCTGACTACTACTTAACTTCCTCAAATACTTTATGAGGACTAAGCAAAAACTTCTGGGTTTAGTTCCATTAAAACAAAAACCTGAAAACAGAATAATGAAAGTAAAATATGTCACAAACTTTCCATTTCTTGGTTTCCATTTTTCAGCAGTATGTTGAAATTTGATTATCTTTGTTTTTCAGCGTCTGTTGAAGTTTTTCCAGAGATGTCATGATAATAGAGATAACAATTGCTTGCTTTGCCACTCCTCTGCATTCAAAAGCAATACACTCACAACACATGCTTTGAAATTTTTCGTAAGGTTTCTGGAACAGGAGCTGTTTAATGGAGGTTACAGATTTGCATGCAACAATGTAAATCAAACTTCTGATGGAGAGAAATGGACTGAACATGAAAGGCTGGTAAAGGACTGGCTTTGCTGCTTCTTCTGCAGGCCTCTGAATAAGAATCTTCTCTGAGCTGTGAATAATCATGCAGACCATTTATCTCAGCAACGCTATATGGGAAACCAAAGAAACAACAACAAAGCATCTTGGCATCTGACAGGAGTTACTCATTGCTTTCTGAGACACAGCACGCCCAGCACCATGTCTAAACTGCATTAAGACAAAAGAATACAAACTTTCTGGCTTTATTAAGAGCTGATTTTTTGAAGGTTAACAAATAAGTGATACTTGATGTTTTATTACTACTTTGAGTGTTAATTATAGGCAACAGAGGGTAACACTGTTTAATGGATTTTAGAGCAAAAACACTATACAGGGATATATGTATATATATATATATGTGTATATGTGTGTGTGTGTGTGTGTGTGTATGTATGTGTTTGTAAAGTTAGATAATGCCAAGTTCAAAGGCTTAATTTGAATGTTTTCATTCACTGAAATGTTTTTGTTTGTTTGTTTGTTTTGTTTGTTTTGTTTTTGTTTTGTCTTTTGAGAGAGTTTCTCTGTGTAACTGCCCTGGCTCTTCAGGAACTCACTTTGTAGACCAGACAGACCTCCAATTCACAAAGATCTGCCTGTCTCTGCCTTGCAAGTACTGGGATTAAAGACATGCTCCATCATGTCTGGCTGATTTATTAATTTAAACATAAACTTATTTTATGAATATCTATTATATGGAATGGGGTATTATTTAGACTACAAAAATAAAAATGTCAGATGTACAGACCAATGGGACAGAATCAGCAAACTACATCAGCAGTCAGTTGATATTTGACAAAGTTGTTATGCATATTCATTGAGAAATGAGTCTTTCAATAGATGTTACTGAGAGGTTTGAATCTCCAGATACTGATAATTGGAACCAGGTCCTTACCTTTTGCTGTTTATAAAAATCAACTCAAAATTGATTGAAGGCCTACATGTAGAATTTGAAATTATAAAATTTACAATAAGGAAACATAAAGACTTCAGGACATTAGACAGGAAACACAATTGAAGCACTAACAAACAGGACTTCCTGGTGTTATCTACCTTCTGCACAAAAAGGACATTGTAACAGAGGAAAGAGCTGACCCACAGGTTAGAACACACTTTCCAAGCAAACATCTGGCAAGGAACTAGTATTGAGACTATATGTAGAATTACAACATCTGAACAGCAAAATGTGAAAGAATCCAATTGAAAGTGGGCACCGGACCCAAATAGAAAAATGTTAAAGCTATCCATGTGGACAACCTGTTCTCGGGACTGTTCATCACCAGGGAAATTCAGAACAAAGTCACCCGCAATGAGCTGTAATTTCACTAGGAAAATCAGCTGCTATCTAAAAGGCCGAAGGTGGTGAGCATTGGTGAGCATGTGGAGGAAAGACACCCTCTGTACCTTGCTGGGAATGTAGAGTAGTACAGCTATAATGCCAAACATTATAGCTCACGGAACTAAAGTCGAGGTGCTGACTATTATATGTGTCTAAAGGAAAAGAAAACAGCATACTGATGACACAGACCTGTCATCTCCGTGTCAAATTCAATGCAGTACAAGTCACAATAACCAAGAATGAAAAGAACCTAAGTGTCCTCTAACTGACAAATGGTAAAAAAAAAAATAAAAGTACTATCTATACATAAGAGGATAGTGCTCACCTTGAGAAGGGGCATGAGCTTGTCCCTATGACACAGTGGCTTGAAGTAGAGGGTGTTGTGTTAACATGAGCCAGACACCAGCACCACATGTTTTCCCTCAAATGTGGAATTTAAAAATATTGATCTCATGGCATTTGAGAGTGGAATGTAGGTTATCAGATTCTGGAGTGGGGGGAGTGTGGTAGGAGATCAATGGGGTTAATAGGTGAATAACATGTTATAGTTGTAAGTAAATAATATTCTGGAGTCCTCTGCATAGTATATTAAATATGGATAACTATAAAATACTATATGTTTTATCAAAAAACTAGAAAAGTTGACTTTGAAGGTTATGACTATACTGAGGCAATAGATATTTGAGGAGAGGTGTAGGTTTACCATGATTTTAATATTACTAAATATATATGTGAAGCAAAATGTATTGTAGCCAGTAATAGATACATTTTTAGGTATTATTTAAACTAACAATAAAAAAGTAAATGTTAATTTAAAACAACAAAAATGATTTGGAGATCATGGTTGTTTTCAAGTTTTACAGGTGTTGATAGGGAAGAGGTTCTGTACAAAGAATGTAATACAGAAGAAGTAAAGTCTATTTTTGTGAGGCAGTGCTTGAAGTATGAAGTTTATTGGATAATGGCTGACAGAAAATCTGATAGAAATAATTTTTTTTGTCAGTGAGATAGAAACCATGATCAATATCACACAAAACTTCTCTTCATAGAATATCAGAAAAAGTCTTTGGAAAACACAGTTTCTTCCCATTTTCCCTCTGTGTCTTTACTTTCTGGTTGCATTTTCTGATCCCTCATGTAGGAAGCCAACCCAAGATAACTAACTTGAAAAATAGGACTTTTAAAACTCATGATGTCTGGGAAATGTGTGTTTGCAGGTGAAGGGTTACAGAAGAAACCATCGCTAAATTTTGTTTGTGGCTCAGTTTAGTTTTATGAAGATGAATAAAAACCATTGCAATATAAGATAAGAAAAATGGTTTGATTCAGAATAGGTTAAGAAGAAAGAACCTGGCTTTAAAAAATAGAATCTTGCCTAGACAGAGGGCAACAGAGGCAGCTTTTCTAATTTATATGAAAATGTGAGGTGTCTTAGTGGCCATATGGGTTAGCATTCAAATCACTTTTGCACAGTGATAACCCATTCATTTAAATTATGTTCAGAAAGGCAGCCTGATGATAAGAGGTGTTTTGGGAACTGCATAAAGTTCTAGAAAAAACTTCAAAATGTCACTTTTGTGCGCGTGGATGAGTTGATGTCTGAAATACGGAGAGGAAATGGGCACATGCCTATTTTCCTGGTTTTGGACTGCTGCTTTAGTGTCTGAGCTGTGAGCTGAGTATGTCATTCCTATACTGAACTCTTTGCCTGCCAAAAGGTGCTCTGCAACCCAGCCCAGGACCCAGCTGGTGCCCGTCATTGCTGGTCTGAGCTCTGACTACAAGCTAGGAAAGGTCTTCATTTCACTCATTGTGCGTGGTTATAATGGGAGGAGCATTTTATACTGGAAGTTTAGGGGACAATGGGGAAGTCTGGCTGAACATCATTGCTTATGCTAACTGAATACCTGTGCTCATGTGATTAACTGAAACATAGCTCCCATGTCCTCATTCCTAAAGCACAGGTATTCAGCAAACAGACCCACAACACAATCCTAAAACACTCTAAGCCAGTTGTTCATGCTGTGTCTGATTCTTTTTTTCTTACACTTTTAAGGAGTTTTGATTTTTTTTCAAATGTGTAATGTTGTTCCCACTCAGCTGTTCTGAGCTAAGTTCCATTTCCTTAGGTCAAATTATATTATATTCGTTGGCCAGAACTGCCATGACATGCCAAAGTGCCTTTCCAGAATTTTCTTTTTTCATAACTATAGTCATGATGGGTTAAAAATGCATCCTGTGAACAATGTAACCTTAAATATATATTTCTTTTTTTATTGGATTTTTTTTTATTTATATTTCAAATGTTATCCCCTTTCCCGCCCATCCCAAACTCCTATCCCATCCTCCCTCCCCTGTTTCTATGAGAGTGTTTCCTACCCCTCCACTCACTCCCAGCTCCCTGCCCTGGCAGGCATTTCCCTACATGGGGCATCAAGCCTTCACAGGACTAAGGCCTCTCCTCCCACTGATACCAGACAAGGACATCCTCTGTTACATGTGTAGCTGGAGCCATGGGTCCCTCTATGTGTACTCTTTGGATGGTGGTTTAATCCCTAGAAGATCTGTTGTTCTTCCTATGGGGTTGCAAACCCCTTTAGCTCAGTCAGTCCTATTTCTAACTCCCCCATTGGGGACACTGGGCTCAGTCCAATGGTTGGCTGTGAGCATCCACATCTGTATTAAGTACATATTTCAAAACTTTATTTCCACATGTAGTAGCATTCTGAGGAACTGTGGTTAAAATTAATTTATTAAAATAATATTCAAATTTAAGGTAGTAAATGATGTGATGGGTTTAACTATGGCCCTTTCATATCTGCTCCTTTTACCTTCCCTTAATGCTCTCTGTTTCCCAGTCCCCATTTGGGCTTCCATGTCACCTGGACTCCATTCCTTTCTCTTGTTTTTCCTTCCACCTCCCCTAAGATCTCATCCTTGTCTCTCATCTCCTTTCAACTTATGTATAAATCCAGTGCCCACCAATGAGAGAAAATGCAATATTTGTAGCATTTGAGTCTTGATTATTTTGTTTAACACAGTGATATCTAGATATATTCATTTTCCTATAGCTGCCATAATATCATTTTTCCTTTAAGGCTGAATAGCATTTCATTGAGGATATGTACCACATTGTCTTTAGCCATCTGTCTGCCAGTGAGCTTTGAGGCTCTATTTCCTGGCTGTTGAGAATAGTGGGGCTACACACACACACACACACACACACACACATGTGCTATATTGACTTTGATATCTTTGGGTATATAATTGATGTTTATAGCTGGGCAATATGGTAATTTTATGTTTTACCTTTTGAAGAAACAGTACAGTGATTTCCATAATAGATGAACAGGTTTATTTCTCCTTTGGTATTAAATATTTCCTCTTTCCCTACATTTTTGCCCTTATTTATTGTCATTTGTTTTCTTAGTAGGCAAATTTATCTATGAAAGAGACCCTTACATCAACATGGGACATAACAGTCAGTGTTTCAGGTGGAATTATTCACAGTTTATTTATCATACTGTATCTTCATGTGTAGCATATGTAAGATAGCTAGTTATGAAGTATCTGCTCTTAATTACTAATGGCCTTTACTCTTTGTTTAGTAGAAATCCACATTTAAAACATTTTACAATGTACATCAACCAAGGGCATACATTTTATATTGTGATCTATTACAATGTGATCTATGTGAGTCCATGACAATCTTTCCACCCTTGTTATGCATAATGTGCTTTTTAAAGATATTTATTTATTTATTTATTTATTTTCTATTCTAGCCATTTGTTTTGTCAAAAGCATGCTTTGGGCTGATCTTCACCTACATTTTTCCATCCATGACCCCTTTATCTCAGCTGCCAACACCCTGAGGCACTGTCTCTCCGGAAATCCATTAGCCATGCTAGCCAGAGAACCAGGTAGGTGATACTCACTCTTCTTCCCATCCTTGTCCGCCATTTTAAATTCCCCAGTCTTATCTCCAGATTAGCAGCAGGTCGTTTACTTTGGTCTCTCAATCTTCTCTGCAGATCATATCCTGGAAGATTGAGCCTTCTTTCCTCCTAGGAGCTCTCTCCTTCCTTCCACACTCATCCCACCCCAAATCATTCTTTTAGGCTCAAAATATCTAGGAACATGACCACACCTGGCTGGGACTAAGAAACACTTTCTTTACCAGGGAACCAATGGGTACCACTTCCCTGAGATCCAGAGAGAACAACAGAAACCAAACAATAGCAGACCCACCAAACAATAAAAAACTAGATATCAACACCTACAATTACAACCATCCTAAATGCAACTGCCTAGACACCAGGATAAAAAAAAAAACACAACCAATCAAAGCCAGGACAATACAACTTCAGAAGATGTGAGCATCTCTACCATAATAGGCTTTGAGAAATGCAATATAGATGAAAGCACAGGGCAAGGACTTTAAGGTAGCTGTCATGATTATGCTCAAGGGCCTTAAAGAGTTGTGAATAAATTCATTAATGAAATCTATGAAAACACAAACTGTGGAATGAAACAAAGGAAATAGTTCGAGCCATGAGGTGGAAATGAAATCACTAAAGTAAACCTAAACTGAGGGAAAACTAGAAATAAAATATTTAGGAACTCAAAAAGGAACCTCAGAGGTGAGCCTCACTAAAAGAATACAAGAGATGGAAGAGAGAATCTCAGGCACTAAAGACCAGGTAAGAAATGACTACCTCAAAGAAAAATCTTAACTCTAAAAACATCCAGGCACAAGACATCCAGGCAAACTGGGACATTATGAGAAGACCAAGTCTATGAATAATAGGACTAGAGGACAGAGAAGAAACCCAGGTCAAAGGCACAGAAAATATTCTCAACAAACTCATAAAAGAAAATTTCTATTAGGATGAAAAAATAAACAATGAATTTTCTCCAATGGAGTCTCACTTTGTATACAAGCCACTCTTAAGGCCAGATCCCAAAGCCCGTAGAAGATCTCCAACACAAAATTAACCCAATGGCATTTTGGAGATTCTTTAACTGATAATGCGTTGTCAGGTTTTTTTTAACTTTACATTCCTTTGTGTATAGATTATGCTTTCCAGTTTTGCATTTTTATAGGAATTCTGTGTGTAGAGAGAGATAGAAATTGATATATGGATAAAAAAACCATTATACATTTGTCTGAGTTGCTTGGGAAATTTCTTTTTCATTTGTTAATTTTGTTTAATTTGAAAGATTTGTTAATTACTGGAATGGAAAAAGTTTTTCAGTGTAAGTTGCAATATTTTTCTATAATCCATAGTCATGAATAAGATAACTTAAGTATATGCTCAACTTGCAATAAGGAGACTGAACTTCATTTTACAATGAAGGTGCATGAACTTGTATTTCTAAGGCGCTATTTCAGAGTGCTTCTGCTTTTACAAAAGTGAAGTCAGTTACATGCTAAATTTGCATTGTGTCAATTAAAAATATTCCCTAAAGAATACAAAGCTGGGGCTGGTGAGATGGCTCAGTGGTTAAGAGCACTGACTGCTCTTCTGGAGGTCATGTGTTCAAATCCCAGCAACTACATGGTGTCTCACAACCATCCATAATGAGAAACAAAGAACCTTTGGGCCAGAGCAAATGGGGCATAGAGCAAGAGGGAGAAAGGGAAGGAGGGGAAGAATGCAAAGCTGTTAAAAACTACAGGTAAAATAGAACTCTCCCAAATTATAAGATACCCAAATATGTAACTTATCTCTTGTCATTATGGTTGTAATCGTCATAGAAAATAGAGTTGAAATAATGAAAAAATGTTGATTCACATGGAAATTTAAGCAGACTGGTTATTGTCCAATGCTTTTTTAATATGCACTGTCTGCTAAGAGGCTTCATTTCAACATAGGAAGAAACAAATGTAACCAAGCAGATCAGTCCATCAACAAGGTTGCAAGGGAGCGAATGAGGTTTAGAGAAAGACAATTAGACAACACCATAGTATGACTCCAGCATGTGCTGAAGTACATTTATTTTTTCCCTGTCTGCTTTTATATCATTGTAGGCACATTCAAAGAATATAGTCAGTTCTAAGGCATAAACAAAGTAACCAAGGAAGAAACAAGATAAAAACAAAGATCCAAAAAATGGTCACTGTAGGAAGGGACTTATCAAGATGATCAAGATACAAGGAACTCATTTCTCAGATGTTCTTATCTTGAGCCGAGGACAAGATGTTCTTGTCCTAGCCCAATGTAAAATTCCTTGCTGATATCCTTGAAGTGCCACCCAGAGCTCACCACAGAAATGGAGGTAAGATTTGCTGGGATAAATCAACAGATTTCATGGAAACAAATAAGAAAGCTCACCTAGTCTGACTACTCTTCTTAGAAAGTGTTCCTGGAATACTTTATGAGGAAAAGCTAAAATCAACAAATTTATTTTCTTCTTTCCACTCAAGTTCAAAGACTGGTTTAATAGAAACATTTGTACTTCCACTAGACAAAACTTTAATGATCTTTATTATTACTGGGAGTGGGTGAATGGAATAACTCAGGAAAGGGCTCTTATGCCATTTAAGCTTATCAATCAGATATTTATATTTCCCTTGATGATGGATATCACAAATCTTTCTCTTGAGTAGTAAAAATTTAAGAGTATAATACTGTACCATTTATTCTTAGCTTATATCTTCAGAAAAGAGATGATTTGAAGGTTGCAAGAGATTTTTTTTTTCCACCAGCACTAAAGAGTTTCATTGGAATGCATCTCAAGACATTGGTTCTGTGGAGGAACAGTATGAAGGCTGCACCCTCACCTTCAGCTGTAATATTAAGCAGACAATAAACCATCTTAAGATTTTGTGATTCTGCCAAACTATTTGTAGGTACATCACTGTGCCTTGGGGCCACCTTTTAAACAGGGACTCAAAAAGAAAAAAGCTGTTTGCTTGCAAATAATCATCAATAATGGCTGATATGGCTGTGATACCAACATAAAATGCTGACTGTGGAGACAGTGTGGAGAGGTCCCTCAGCTGAGTGACAGACCTTATGCTAATGTGAGGGTTGGGTGTTTGCGCCAGCCCAGAGACCTCATTAAGAATAAATGCAAACTGGCAAGGTCTCCATTTTATGATTCCCCAAACAGGAAGAAGCCAGCATGTCCAACGGCATTGTGTAGTTTATAATCACCCAAGTACAGCAGCAGCTGCTAGCGAGACACAATTAGTATTGAAAAATGAACAGATACTCCACATCCAGCAGTTTGAAAGAGGCCACGTCACTTTTCACCAGTGTTCTCACTGAGTTGATACAGTGCCCGCCCTTAGCCCAGCACACCAAGGATGACAGAATGAAACAGTTATATTAGAGAGAGACAACATATTTCATCAGGTACATTAAAGCATTAGCAAAAGAGCAAAAACACTTTCAATGTTTCTCCCTTAGTCTCTAAGACAACATCTTACAGTCTGTATCAACCTATCGATACACACACCAGCTTCTAGAATATTTTTTCTGGAGCAGAAAAAGAAAATGAGTTTAGTCTTCGGATATTTAGGAAGGAAACAGGGAAGACGTTCTCTGGCCAAATTCGTTTCCTGTCCTCAGCAGCTTCTTTCTTTCTTTCTTTCTTTCTTTCTTTCTTTCTTTCTTTCTTTCTTTCTTTCTTTCTTTCTTTCTTTCTTTCTTTCTTTCTTTCTTTCTTTCTTTCTCTCTCTCTCTCTTTCTTTCTTTTCTATATTCTTTTTTATTAATTTTTTCTTTATTGATATATTTTTTATTTACATTTCAAATGATTTCCCCTTTTCTGGGTCCCCACTCCCCACATATCCTTTGTCCCTCTATCTGTCTTCATTGCTATACACTTCACACCCCCACCCCGCACACCCCCTCCCCTTTTCCATGATGGCTTCCAAGCCTGGGTTACTTTCTCTCTAGCCCTTTTACTGAAAATATTGTCTGGGGCTGCCTTCATTGCTCAAAGAAACACTTTTTCCTTACGCCCTTGTCTCTTAGCTGCTTTAAGATCTCTGTTTCAGTCCATCTCTACTGTAGAAATTACATGTGCATCTCTTCTCTGCTTAGGAAACGGTCCTTTTGATCCAGGTTTCCTGAGCACTCACATTCCTGTAGCCCTCCATTTATGTGGGATTGGTGAGCAGCAGCTCAGTTTTCATAAAGGTGAGCAGCTGTGGCCAGAAGCAACAGCTGTGACCTGGGAGAGAAGGCTGTGGTTGATAGGGGAGCAGGCTGTTGCTCCAGGGTCAGCAAAATGCTTTTCTTTCTTTCTTTCTTTCTTTCTTTCTTTCTTTCTTTCTTTCTTTCTTTCTTTCTTTCTTTCTTTCTTTCTTTCTTTCTTTCTTTCTTTCTTCCTTCCTTCCTTCTTTCTTTTTGTCTTTCTTTCTGTCTCTCTCTTTTTATCTTTCTCCCTTTCTCTCTCTTTCTCTCTTCCTTCCTTCTGTCCTTCCTTCCTTTAATTTTCTTTTACAGTAGAGATTATAGGGTGGGGGTAGACTGGAGTGGGATTGGGTACGTAATGTGAACTTCCCAAAGCATCAATAAGAATATTATGTTAAGAGAAAAGCAAACCATCCAGCCAAACAAAACCAAAAACAAACAAACAAACAAACAAACAAATCCAAAAAACCCAAAGAAACAAAAACTTCTAATTTTTCCCCAGTCTCCATGCCAAGTGCCATCTTTGGAAGGGAAAGGAAGGAATCGGGAATGGATTCTTTTGAAAGGGGGCCTAGAATTATTTCAAAAGACAGTCCTGAGGCATGCCTTCTAGTTCTTTCTGGAAATATTGTGATAGCCCACAGCATCTAGAAGACTAAAGATTGACATTGGCCACCGTACACTGCATTGTGTGGAGAGAGGCTTGCTCTGTCCACCTCCCAGCTCACTCAAAGCAGCAACTACTTTCACAGAGTGTAATATGTCTATCCAAGTAAAACATAACTTTATTGAATAAAACTTATAGCTTTATTTAGAGTTAATGATAGTATTTTCAACTCTGATGAAACATCATTAATTTTTTTTCTCATACTTTGGACACATAGCAGTGAAAACTATCATCCATGCTGCCCTTTTACCTTGTTTCCTATCTAATGTCTAAGGTTTTTTTTTTTTAAAGAGTAAATGTGTATTCATACTCTAAATGTATTGATATCCTAAAGTCTACTTAGTAAATGAAATATGACAAAATTGGTGCCAGTTGAAATCTTAAGGGGAAGTTACATGTAATAGAGAATGCTTCTAAGTCATTCATCATTTAAGTTTTGTATTAGTTTGGAGGTGGCCAAGGAGGGGTAAGCATCACTCTAGAGAGGACAGCCTATCTATGCTAGAGGCTGTTTGTACCATGCTTGGAAGAGCCAGGGCATGGCAAATGTGACCTAGGGGCTGACAAAGCCAATCCAGCCTGAGACTTGGGGCTTTCAGGAAGCTGAGGACTCAGGTAGGATATAAGAGGTGAATGGAAATGTATTGACATGTGCTTCCTGGGTATGGGGAGGGTCATAATGGCCTTACGTGCTACACTGAGAATGTAGAACATCTCCCTCCATTTGATGGGTCTTAGAAATGGCTACATTGTCCCTTAGGAAGATTTCTTTCCACCTGGCAGGAGTGATGATGATTACAGACTCTTACCAATGCCTATTAAATGCCAGATGGTGTCATTATGCATAACTATTAAGACAATATGTGTTGTTTTCCAGCCCAGAAAACAGATACTGAGTTAACCTACTTATCTGTGGCGAGGTATATAAATCAGAGTATTCAAGCCAGAATGTAGAGTTTCATGTCGCTGGGTATAATTTCATCTTCCTAAACGGTGTGCAGTTCCCTTCCAGATAAACAAAGGCATATAAAATTAAAGACTGAAACGAGTGACTTTACGTCATTTTTTTTTAAAAAGTAGACTGACTGATTACATTCAGTTATTGTAGAATACAAGAGAAAATTCAAATGTATTGAGAAGTAGGGTCGCATTGTGATGAGGAAACATCAACACACAGGAAGAACTGAAACCTGGTGGGGAAAGAGTGGGAGGATTGTGTGAACCAGAGAGTGCTTTAGTTTGTGGTGCAGAGATAATAGCTATCTTTTACAATTACATAGATTAAAAGAGATAGTGCATATAAAAACCCTATGCCATAGGGCTCAGCTAGGCCAATTATTAACAGTGATCATGAATGCTAATTTGTAAATAATGGATGCCTTTAGAAAGTGCCCTGGCAGCATTGGAGAATCACTGCTACTCAAGATAACTGTGTTTAATCTCTTAAACCTGATGATAATGCATATGTGATCTTTTTACCCAGTGGTACAGAGGTTACAGGGGCCAAAGTATAACTTTTTGCTTTATTGTGTTCATAGAAACTAAGGTATTTATTCACCATTTTTGAATCTCAGGGAAAGCCTCATGAGTGAAAATGATGTACAAGAGATTAATTCATATTAAGTAATTATGATTTTAAAACTAGCAGAACTACTTGGAAGAATGATGAACACTTAAAAATTGTCAAATGCAATGGAAATTATGGAAAGAATTTATTGCAGAGGGTGTTAGTTGAAAATGCAATCCATAAGCCTGGTCTAGGAAAAGGTTGTCCTAGACTCCTTGGGGTTGTTATTAGGTACAGGGATATTTTGTTTCATTGCTTTGACTAAAATTGCTTGTAGTAGTAGAGTTCAGTTGGGAGAGTGGGTGCTCTCTCCCAAGCATTATGCTGCAGTTTCTTTTTATTATTTTATTTAAAAGGGAAGTAAAAACATTTTATGATAAAGTTAAAATTTACATGGAAAATATTTCAGATAAAATAGAAGAACTATATAGAAAAACACATTAAAATTGACAATTTTCATGGAAAATTAAAGAGTAAAGTGGTAGACATGTAAACATTGCTAAATTAATTGAAATATGAAATAGAAACATTTTATGATAGAATTGAAGATTTACATGGAAAATATTTCTGATAAAATTGTAGAAAAATGTAGAAAAACATGTTAGAATTGAAGATTATCATGGAAAATTTTATATAGATATAATAATGGTAGGCATAAAAGTATTTCTAAGTTGATTGAAAGTGGAATTATAAACATTTTCTGATAAACTTGAAGATTTACATGGAAAATATTTCTGATAGAATTGAAGAAATATATAGAAAAATATGTTAATATTAAAGATTATTATGGAAATTATATAGATGAAATGATAGGCATAAAGATAATTCTAAGTTGATTGAAGGTGGAATTATAAACATTTTCAGATAACATTGAAGATTTGCATGGAAAATATTTCTGGTAAAATTCAAGAACTATATAAACAAACACATTAAAATTGACTATTTCATGGAAAATTTTACATATAAAATGGTAGATACAAGAACTCTAAATTAATTGAAGGTGGAATTAGAAACACTTTTGATAAAATCAAAGATTTACTTTGAAAACGTTTCTGATAAAATAGAGGGAATATATATAAAGACATTAAAATTGAAGATTATTATGAAAAATAATGCAGATAAAATGGTAGACATAAAAAATACTAAATTAATTAAAAGGAGAATTACAAGCATTTTCTGGTAAAATTGAAGATTTACATGGGAAATATTTCTGTTAGTCTGTCTTTTTATTGGGGAGTTGAGTCCATTGCTGTTAAGAGATATTAAGGAATAGTGATTGCTGCTTCCTGTTACTTTTGATGTTATTTTTATGTTTGTGTGGGTATCTTCTTTTGGATTTGTTGGAAAACGATTACTTTCTTGCTTTTTCTAGTGTGTAGTTTCCCTCCTTGTGTTGGCATTTTCCATCTATTATCCTTTGTAGGGCTGAATTTGTGGACAGATATTGTGCAAATTTGGTTTTATCATGGAATATCTTGGTTTCTCCATCTATGAAGATTGAGAGTTTTGCTGGGTATAGTAGCCTGGGCTGGTATTTTTGTTCTCTTAGGGTCTGTATGAGGTCTGCCCAGGATCTTCTAGCTTTCATCGTCTCTGGTGAGAAGTCTGGTATAATTCTGATAAGTCTGCCTTTGTAAGTTACTTGCCCTCTTGCCCTTACTTTCCCCTATTCCCATCGAAGAATATCCTTAATATTCTTTCTTTGTTTAGTGCATTTGGCATTTTGATTATTATGTGCTGGCAGGAGTTTCTGTTGTGGTCCAGTCTGTTTGGAGTTCTGAAGGCTTCTTGTTTGTTCATTGGCATCTCTTTCTCTAGGTTAGGAAAGTTTTCTTCTATAATTTTGTCGAAGATATTCACTGTCTGGCACTTTAAGTTGTAAATCTTTGCTCTCTTCTGTAACTATAACCCTTAGGTTTGGTCTTCTAATTGTGTCCTGGAGTTCCTGGATGTTTTGGGTTACCAGCATTTTGCATTTTCTTTGACTGTTGAGTCAATGTTTTCTATGGTATCTTCTGCACCTGAGGTTCTTTCTTCTATCTCTTTTTTTTTGTAATATTTTTATTTTCTATATTCTTTATTCTGTTGTTGATGCTTGCATCTATGATTCCTGAATTCTTTCCAAGATTTTCTATCTCCAGAGATGTCTCACTATGTGATTTCTTTATTGTTTCTACTTCTGCTTTTAATTCCTGGATGGTTTTGTTCAGTTCCTTCACTTGATTATTTGTGTTTTCCTGTAATTCTTTAAGGGATTTTTGTGTTTCTTCTTTAACTGCTTCTGCCTGTTGATCCATGGCCTCCTATATTTCTTTAAGGGATTTTTGTGTTTCCTCTTTTATGGCTTTTACCTGTTGACTGATGTTCTCCTGTATTTCTTTAAGGGAGTTATTTAAGTATTTCTTGAACCCCTCTATCAGCATCATGAGATACAATTTTAAATCAAACTCTTGCTTTTCTGGTGTGTTGGGGTATCCGGGACTTGCTGTGGTGGGAGAACTGAGTTTTGATGTTACCATGTGGTCTTGGTTTCTGTTGGTAGGGTTCTTGTGCTTGCCTTTGGCCAGCTGGTTATCTCTGTTGCTAGTTGGTATTGTTGTCTCTGGCTGGAGTTTGTTCCTCTTGTGGGGCTGTAAGCCTGTGTCCTTACTCCTCTGAGCTCAGAAGTGAAAGGGCTGCTGGAAGATCACTTTCTTCTGATGAGCTATGCACAGAAGGTTGTGGAGTTTCCTGGTTCCCTGGTGCCAAATGGCAGGAAGACTTCTGTCCCAGCTGCTCCACTGATCTTATGCCCTGTGTGCTCCTAGCTGTTCCCCTCCAGAGAGAACATGGAGATCTCACCTATGTGCTCAGAAGTGAAAGCACTTTGGGAGATCACTCTCTTCTGGTGGGCTGTGCACAGAAGGCTGTAGAGTTTCCTAGCTCTCTGGTGCAAATGGTGGTGGGAAGACTTCTGTCCCAGCTGCTCCACTGATCTTATGCCCTGTGTGCTCCTTGCTGTTCCCCTCTAGAGAGAAGGTGGAGATCTCACCTCTGTGCTCAGAAGTGAAAGCACTGCTGGGAGATCACTTTCTCCTGGTGAGCTGTGCACAGAAGGCTGTGGAGTCTCCTGACTCCATGGTGCAAATGGCTGCAGGAAGACTCTATGCTGTAGTTTCTTTGTGAGGAACCAAAAGGACCTAGATGGGAAGAGCTGGGTGGGTGAAGTACTATGTGGGCAATCTGAGAGAGGCTAAGCCCTACCTCATGACAGGGGCAGGCAGGCTTAAGTTGAAGCTTTCACCCAGACTGATGCTGCAAAGGACCCTCAGTGATGGTGAACCAGGAATGGTATATTGCGGTCAGCTGGTGAACCTTACAACTGGGGATTTATTTGTAGGTTTTTCTTATTTTAAGGCATTGATTATTGCCTTTAATATCAAGATGGACAAACTAAAAGTTTCTACTTCATCTTCAAATCTCAAATTTTGTATTTTAAAATGTTACCCTTTTTAAGATCAACATTTATACATTTTTTTTAGAGTGGATCATGATAGTTTGAGATGAATATATCACGTTGAAAGATCAGATGGAGATAATTAGAATTTCCACCCCAAATACTGATCATTTCTATGTACTGAAATATTTGTCTGAATTACTTTGATGACATCACAAATTATTACTGTAGTTACCCCATGGTGCTATAGAACACCGTAGTTATTTCTTCTTGTTTAAATGTGTTGGTATCTGATGACAACCTTTATCTGTTTTCTCCTCCCTCCTGATCTCCACTAACCACTATTAACCTCCTTCTTATAGAATTGTATAATTTAAGTTTATAAACATGTGAGAACAGGCAGCATTTGTCTGTGTGTGATATCTTCTGCTTCAATTGATGTTGCTATAAAAAAAACTGTATTCCCTTGTGTTTATTGTGGAATATCATTTCATTATATTTATAGGCCATCTTTCCTCATTAATTTATCCATTGATGGACATACTGGTTAATTGCTGTTGTGATAGTTTAACAATGGATATGGGAGTAAAGGCACCTCCTTTATATTGTATTTGAATATTTTTGGACATACATTTTCTGGATCATGAAGTCCCTCTATTTTTAATTTTATTGAGGAATCTCCATACTATTTGCTTTGCTAGATGCACTAATATATCCTCACCAGCAATTGTCTGGTAGTTCACTTATCTTCTCATTTTCAATAGCTTTTTGAAATTGTTTGTCTTTTTGGTAATAGCTATTATAACTGTGTCAAATGATATTTCACTGTGGTTTGACTTGTATTGTCCTGATAATTACTGATATTAAGTATTTTTAATACTTGTGTTGGCTGTTGGTGTGTCCTCTTGTCAAGATGTCTGTTCAGAGCATGTGTCATTTTAAATGACATTCTTGTTTCTGACCTTTAGAGTCCTTTATGTTTTCTAGCTGTTAATCCCTAGTCAGATGACTAGTTTATGGCATTGTTTTGGTGTCTGCATTGTCTGTTTCCTTTGCTGTGTGGCTTTTCCTTTGCTCTTCTACCATTTACTTTTGCTTGTTTCTTGAGCTTTGGAGGCCTTGCCCTTTAAATCCTTTTTATTGTTGTGAGATATTCACGTATTTTCTTCAGGCTCCTCTCAGCTTTCAGGTTTTACATACAGATACAAGTCTCTAATCTATGTAGAGTAGATGGTTATGATTGTGGGGGTTTCCGTTTTTAGCAGTAGTCTTTGCTAAGGATACTATTCTCCAGTGTGTGTTCTTGCACGAGCCAGTGAAGGATCCTGTTCCCATGACTCTCAATCTAGTCCAAGTACAGGTTCCATTTAATTCAAACATGGGACATATTATTAATTTGTAGTCTCTCCAGTGATGATCCACTAATTTCTAGTTTATGAAACATTGCTGGGCTCTTATATTTGCTTTTCTTATATGGCCAAACCATGAATTCTCCAGGACAAAAAGCAGCTCCTAGAGTTAAGGGCTATAATTATATATCTTTTTAATTAATAAAAATTTCAATTTTAAAACTATAATTTGGCAAATAAAAAACATATATTTTTATTTTATGAAATACATATATCATTTGAAGTCACTAAGTTGAGCTAATTAATATATTTGTATTACTTCTTATGAAATTTCTTTTTTCTTTTTTGAGAAGAGAACGCTTAACTTAAAATTATAAATCACTTAACTGCTGTTGTAAAGACCAGGAAGTGCTGATTAGCCAACATGTGATGGGTTTGTGTCAGTGCGCTCCTCTAACAACTATTACTAGGCAGAACTATTGGTAAGTATTTTCTATTAATATGTTCATTGTTACTAAGTATAGACACTACTTTGTGCATAATTGTTGGTTATTAATAAAGAAGGTATCCAAAACTCAAAGATTTTCATACAAATCAAATTTCAAATCATTAAATACTTGATATAATGCTCAATGTGAATTCTGAGTTGTATTTCTTAATGGGGTTTGAGAATTTCACACCCACTTACCATTATCTTAAACAACAACAACAACATGTTACCTGCAAAGTGCTATCCTAATGAATTGTTCCCAAACAGAATTTTTGGTTATTTTTTTTTTTTTGTAGTAACCAACAGATTATGCAAACTCTTACTAGGTCTTTCTTTTATAATCAGTCCTAGTTCAATGTCTTTAGTGGTTGAGTAAGTTTTTATTCTCTCTGATTGAAATAATTTAAAAGAACATCTTGATCTATATAATGTAGTTACAGCTATAAGAAGGAGGTATTGGAGTGAGTTCTAGAAACTTACCATGAGTGCAGAAAGCCAGCACTACAGACTGACATCATTTTTACTGTTTCAATAATTAATTTCTGCTTTTACATTGCACAAACATTTGAGGCTTGTCCCACAGCAGTGCCCACAATCTGACTACCCCCTCTTGGTTGATTCTTGGTGAATCATCACTGTCTGGTCTATATAAAAGCTTCTTGCCCCTCATCCTTCTTTCTTTCATTATACAAATAGCGTATGGTGTTGGAAGAACTAAAAGGACAGGAAAGATTATGATAAAATATACTCTCTGAAATTATCAAAAAATTATCTAAAAAAGAGAAAACAAAACAAAACAAAAAAAAACCCCATATTATAGCTCCATTGTCTTGACTGCTTGAAAACACAAGAAACAAATACATTCTTTCCAAGTCAGCTGGCCTTTCTAAGGAGTTGAATATGGCATAGTTGTTTTATTTTTCTTCTTCTTTTGTACTAGGACTGCCAATCTGCCCCCTTCCCCAGGCTCTGTGCACTGAGATGTCTTATTCTTCTCTCTCTCATGATCCTGAGCCACTTTCCTGTTCAACTACAGAAGCCTGTTCCGTGTTGTGGTGCTTTAGGTGCGATGCTCTTTTCCTGGATCCAGTGGATCTTCTCTTCCTGTTGAATTTATTTCAAGACACAGCTTAAATGTGCAAGTTGAATGCCAAGACAGCCTTTCCTTAAATAAACATACTGACAAAGTTGTAGTTCTGAAGCCTCTCTGACATCCATAGACAAATACAATTTCCTTCTTTTAAAACATTGTCAGGGGCTGGAGAAAAGGCTCAGCCTGTTATTCAAGCATGAGAATTTGAGGCAGGATACTGAGGGCACACGTTAAAAAAGCATAACTTTGCAATTGCTTATATTTAACATGTATGGAATTATCATATAAACAGATACATGCATATATATACATATATATGATATATATTCATGCATATATATGCATATATACACAAATATTTATATATGTATATATGATAAATTTCAAGATAATAGCAGGTAAGAATTGGGAAAAGTATTGGAAGGTCACTTGTCTCCCTCACAACATATATGATCAATATTTGTCTATATTTCCAGATATCATATATTTTTTTCAGAGATGTCATCATGTTCAATATAAACCTTGTGTGTTACTCTGGGCAAACACCATTTGCAGCCTAAACATATGGTTGAAGTGCAGGAAAATGGACCAGAATCATTCATAATTTGGTTGCTTGGTTCAGAACTATTTTCAAAGCATAATTATCCTTCATGAATATTTTAATAGGCCATAAATCATCATTTAAATGATAAGAATACTAATTGACTTTTCCCCTCTCCTGCCACAAAACATTAGGGATAGCACTGAGGGAAGGGGCCACTTCCTATTATGATCATCTGCTATGTGGAAATGAAATGAAGATTTTCTGTGCACCACCCAGTGTTACATTTTTTCCTTCCTCTCAAATTTATTGTTTTTTTATACCTCTGAAAATTGTACACTGATACCAATCTTAACATTGCATCCATATGCAGCTACAAGCCATGCTTACACAGCATTCCCTTCGTATAATAAATGATTCATTGACTATGATTTTCCTAATGCATTTTGCATGAAGAAAATTGTTATGTTGGAAGAGGAATATTTGGGCAGGCTAGCTTCAGAATGGACCTCAAGGACACAATTTTACAGGGGCTTTCTGTGGGCAGTGCTCCAACTGGTTAGGGGTCCTCTCTTTCCAACTTCAATATTTTTAGAATAATATTTTAATTAAGTATTTGAGAATTTCATGTCCAAATGGTTCCCTATCTATTCTCTCTGCTGTTGCCTACTTGTGCAATTTGCAATTTTCTACTTTCCCCCCAAGCAAGTGCAGTTTGTATTGACTAACTACTTTTGACATTAAGATCTGCTCTTGTGTGTGGTCAACTATCTGTTTTCAAGAGAAATGAGATAGAATGTGGTGGTTAAAAGAGAATAATGGAACAAAAAAAGCTAAATGAGATGGAGGGAAGGGAGGACAGCCTACAGAAGGGATATGAAATAACTCTCTGGCCTTCAAAATCTCACTGTTTGAATTATTTTATTTCTACTATTATATTGGCTTATCATTTTCAATTACTGCACTGAAGATTATTCATTTTCTAGATGTCTAAAAGTAGAATTTCAGCTAGTATTTCCCTACATTAATTAATTTTAGGTGTATAAGGAAGTGGTAAGAGACTACAGAGCCCACATTCATTTCACCCCTGGTATCCCCTACTGGGAAATTCTCTGAGCAAGTTTCCTTAGTGTAGTATACTTTTTCTATATAACAAATCAACACTGTACTGTTTCTGGCTATTGTAATCTATACTGATTTGCATTTCTTAATTTTTAACCAGTATTTCATTCAGTACTTTATATCACATTTAGATTTTGTGTGTCCTTGGGTACATCTTGGTTTTCATGATTTCTAAGATGTTTTTATTAGTATAATGGTTTTGAGAATGGTTTTGATCAATTATTTTGTAGAAGATGATTATTAACAACACAACACATTAGAGAAAAGAGAATACAAAATGTTGTTTGGTATTTAGATTAAAGGGCACATAAGCTTTAGTTCTTCCAAAAGAACACACAATACATATCTAATGTGTGTAACTTAATGGGTATATATGTATAAAACTATTACCACAATAAATGTCACAGGTTTTCCCACAAAACTTTCCTCCTTCCCACCTTACCTTTCTTCCATGACTGTTGTTGTTGTTGTTGTTGTTTTGTTCAGTCTGACAAGCTCTGAAGCTCTGGCTGCTCTCATGCTTATGTGCATCCCGTCCCAGCTGACCATAGCTGGCATTATAGGTGGGCACTGCCACATATCATCTTTTGGTGATTTTCATGAATTTCTATCTCATGATTCAACTGGTTATGGATTTTTATGAGAAAAATACCAGAGATAAAGTGTTGCTCCCAGATCCTGGTGTGGATGTAGACTGCCCAGATGGCACACGTTTGGTGACATTCATCTTCTGAGTAAGTGGCCGAGGCAGTGCTGCTCACCGCTGTCTAGTGTAGTTACTTGGCTTCCTCCTTTCCTTACCGTACTCCTTGTAAGGAAGGGAGTCAGTATGCAGACCACATACATAAAGAGGGAGGGTCTGTGCTTCATTGCCACAAAAGAGGAGACTTTACATAAATTATTTAAAATTCTACGCAGGATGTTTATATTTAATTCTATGAATTTATTTGTTGTTCAGTTTATGTCAGTGTGGGCTTATACTTATGCTTTGTGTTATAATCCACTGCTACTTTGCATATGCTGTTTCTTAGGCTGACACAGCTTTGGCCTGTGGGAGCTCTTATATTTGGTTGCTGTGCCTCTTTGAAGAGATGCCAAGTGTTTGCTCATTATTTGAAATATTCATTTCTTTATGTTACCTACTTACATTCATGTCTTAAGCTAAGCACGATTTCACATTGATGGTCCCAACACTTCTCAGCACCACGTGGGTCCTTCTAGATTTTCCTTGTGCTTGCTTCTAATTAAAAACCTCATTTCCATTTAATACTCTTATTTAAAATAGATTTACTTATTCCTATGTGCACGAATGTTTTGCCTGCAAGTATTCCCAGTGCCTACCGAGTTAAGAAGAGGACTTTATGGAGGTAGGGACAGTTTGAGCTGCCATGTGCATGCTGAGAACTAGGCCTGGCCATCTTCAAGAGCAGCCTGTGCTCTTAACTGCAGCATCATCTCTCTAGCCTCATTGTGTTATTTGGTTCCAACAGTGACATACCTGGTTCTATCATCTACCCTCTAGTGATGTAAATGTTAGTTCTTGCCAAAAGATTCTTTACCTCATCCTTACTAAATTTAGACTGAAGGCTTTGTAAAAAGTTTCTATTAAATTTTCAGGGCACAATTGATTTTTCTTTCTTTTTTTTTATTCGATATATTTTTTATTTACATTTCAAATGATTTCCCCTTTTCTGGTTCCCCACTCCCCGAAAGTCACATAAGCCCCCTTCCCTCCCTCTGTTCTCTCACCCATCCCTTCCCATTTCCCTGTTCTGGTTTTGTCTTATACTGCTACACTGGGTCTTTTCAGAACTAGGGGCCACTCCTCCGTTCTTCTTGTACCTCATTTGAAGTGTGGATTATGTTTACATATTCCAGTTTTCCAAGCTAATATCCACTTATCAATGAGTGTATACCATGATTGATCTTTTGAACCTGGGTTACCTCACTTAGTATGATGTTCTCCAGCTCCATCCATTTGCCTAAAAATTTCATGAATTCATTGTTTCTAATGGCTGAATAGTACTCCATTGTGTAGATATACCACATTTTTTGTATCTATTCTTCTGTTGAGGGATACCTGTGTTCTTTCCAGCTTCTGGCTATTATAAATAGCGCTGCTATGAACATAGTGGTACATGTATCCTTATTACATGCTAGGGAATCCTCTGGGTATATGCCCAGGAGTGGTATAGCAGGATCTTTCGGAAGTGACATGCCCAGTTTTCTGAGGGACTGCCAGACTGATTTCCAGAGTGGTTGTACTAATTTGCAACCCCACCAGCAGTGGAGGAGTGTTCCTCTTTTTCCACATCCTCGCCAACATCTGCTGTCTCCTGAGTTTTTAATCTTAGCCATTCTGACTGGTGTAAGGTGAAATCTCAGGGTTGTTTTGATTTGCATTTCCCTGATGACTAGTGAAGTATCTTTAGAAGTTATTTCAGAAAATGGAGAAATGCAAAAGTCACACATCTGATTCTACAATGCTAATAATATAATCTTGTTAGTAAAACCATGGTAACATGGTTTACTCTCATGTTTAGCTTCTTTTAATACATTATATGTTAATTAATTATTTTACTTACTTGCATCCCAAATGTTGCCTCCCATCCCAGTCTCCCTTGAAGGGTTCTCCCCGTCATCCTTCCTCCCCTTTGCCTCCGAGAAGGTTCCTCCATCTCACCCTCTCATCCCCCATCAAGTTTCTCCATGATTAGGCACATTCTTTCCCACTGAGGTCACACAAGACAACCCTCTGCTACTAGGGCCTCAGACCACCCAGAGTTTGCTCTTTGGTTGGTGACTTAGTCTCTGGGAGCTCCCAGTGTTCCAGGTTAATTGATACTGTTGGTCTTCCTACGTGGTTGCCTTCCCCTTCGGTTCCTTTAGTCCTTCCCCTTGGTTCCTTTAGTACTTCCCCTAACTGTTCTATAGGGCTTCCGTGACCTCAGTCCAATTCTTAGCTGTGACTGAGTATCAGCATCTATCTTAGTTAGCTGCTGGTAGAGCCTCTTAGAGGATAGCCATGCAAGGCTCCTATCTGAGGGCACAACATAGCATCAGTAATAGTGTCAGGGTTTGGTGCCCACCTATGGAATGGATTTCAAGTTGCATGCTGCACCATGTTCATAGCAGCCAGAAACTGGAAGCATCCAAGATGTCCCTCAACTAAAGAATGGATATAGAAAATGTGGTTATTTATGCAATGGAGTACTATTCAGCTATTAATAACAAGGACATCATAAATTTTGCAGGCAAATGGATGGGATGCAAAAAATGTGGTATATCTACACAATGAAGTACTATTCAGCCATTAGAAACAATGAATTCAGGAAATTCTTAGGCAAATGGATGGAGCTAGAGAACATCATACTAAGTGAGGTAACCCAGACTCAAAAGGTGAATCATGGTATGTACTCAGTAATAAGTGGTTATTAACCTAGAAAACTGGAATACCCAAAACATAATCCACACATCAAATGAGGTACACGAAGAACGGAGGAGTGGCCCCTGGTTCTAGAAAGACTCAGTGAAGCAGTATAGAGCAAAATCAGAACAGGGAAGTTGGAAGGGTTGGGTGGGAAAACAGAGGGAGGGAAGGGGACTGATGGGACTTTTGGGGAGTGGGGGTCCAGAAAAGGGGAAATCATTTGAAATGTAAATAAATATATCAATAAATTAAAAAAAAAGTAAAAACAAAAAAGAAATATCATCCTGAGTGAGGTAACCCAGATCCAAAAGAATGTGCATGATATGTACTCACTGATAAGTGGATATTAACTAAAATTACAGAATACCCATGATATACTCCACAGACCCTAAAAAGTTAAACAAGAAGGAAGGCCCAAGTGAGGATCCCACATAGAAAGGGAAACAAAATAATCATGGGAAGCAGAGGAAGGGAGGGATCTGGGTTGGAGGTGGGAGGAAAAAGGGGGGAGAGAATCAGGTATGGGGTGAGACAGGAAAGAAGCCCAGAGGGCCAAGAGGTGGTGGGGGTGGGGGCAGGGAACCTCTAGAAAGTTCCAGAGACCTGTGATGGGGAAGGCTCCCAGGACTTGGTAGAGGTGACTTTAGCTGAAATGGCCAAGAGTGGAACCTGAAGAGACCACCTCAAGTTGCTAGACAGGGCCACCCAGTGGAAGGATGGGGACACCAACCCATCTACAAAACTTTTGTCCCCAAATTGCTCCTGTCTAAAATAAATGCAGGGACAAAAATGGAGCAGAGTCTGAATGCATGGCTGACCGGTGACAAGACCAACTTGGGATCTATGCCATGGGTGGGCACAAAATCATGTTAACTTTTATGGGGTTGTAGTTTCAAAAATCTTACCTGGAATGTTCTCTAGCTGAATTTCTTATTACATTAAAAAGGTAGTAAATTAAATAAAGTGCTATTTATCCCATGTAGGCTAGGATGCCTTCATAAAATAAAACCATCAATACAATTTACATTTATTGAACTAAGAAATAAAAAAATAGGCTCATCACAATTACTTCGCAAATATCATTAAAATTTAATACTTTTTATTATAAAAACTCTTAGTAAATAAAGACTAAAGACATGATTCAATGCCAAATATGAATTTTTCCCTCTAGGTACCAAATCTAATGATGAAGCTTTACATGAATTAGTTTTGTTCAAAAGTTTTAAGTGCTAAGACAGCTAAATTAGGTATAAGCATTAGGAGGACATTCTTATAATATGCAGATAGATAGTTAGCTGCCTAGAAAAGCCAACTGCATTAGCCCAATTTTTCTTATTAAAATAAAATACCTGAAAGGGACAACTTTATACACGAAAGAATGGGTTCTGGTTCATGGTTCTGATCTGAGCTGAGTGATCATATAACCCTCTGGCTGGCAGAGTCCTGGCATGATGCCAAGTATCACATAGCAGAAGACGGGAGTATACGTGCATATTTTCAGACCTGCGGCCTTTTGTGTAGTACATAATCTTGAATTATGGGTACTGCACCTAATGAACATATTTCTTCCTAATCACCTCCAAACATCCCACCTTTAAACCCCATTGTTTGGCTATGCTTTACCCTTTACAGTGGATATTAAACTCCACTGTGTAAGTCTCTGTCTCACTCCTAACAGTCACTTCTGAAGTACAGTTTTGCTAGGCAGAGTTTCCTAGCTGAAATTCTTTGGTTTTAGATTACTTTGGTACTGGGAAAATTTTAGATCACTTTCTCAGGTGTAGGAAGCTTCTGCTGAATTTTTCATCAGGAACATTTGGACAGCTTTCAATGTTCCTTCTCTAGCTGTTCCAATATTTTTTCTTTGTATTTAACCTTTGAGACCTTAATTTTAATTAGTCCTGGATTAAGCTTGGTTGAGTTTAAAATTGACTAGGTGTCTCTTACCATATACGTAAATACTTGTGCCTTTTTCTGTGTTTTGGTAAGTTTCACTATCATCTCTTAGAATCAGCTCTCTGTCCTTCAGCACTCTTTGTGTCTTAGGTCGTCCTTTATTTACTGCTTTCTTAAAGGCGTACATCCTTATTGCAATGCTCAGTCAAGAAGCTACCATTTCTCACTTGCTTTCCTTAACATTTAGTAAGTTATTTTTGTGCACAAAAGATATTGCCTTGAAGAGTCCATCTCTAGAGTTCAGCAGCCACTATTTTACTCCTCTGAATAATGCAACTTTGAACTTCACTTTCCCTCCACTGTCAGATTCCTTTTGTTTGTTTTGTATGTATGCTATCATCCTGGTCTTCAGCAGAGATGCTTGATAACTCATTGCTACTCATTCACATTACACTAGTGACCAAAGCTTACTAGAAACAACACATTTTAAAAACTCACCAACTTTGAGTTTTTTTTTATTTTTATTTTTATTTTGGCAGTCTTGACTTTAGCACTATCAATATTCTAACTAGAAAATTCCTTGTTTTAGGCATGGATCCTGTAGGATATAGTGGCAGCCATTACCCATTAGATCATATGGAACATTACCCTCTACTCTGTGATATCAAAGATGTTCCTAAACCTGGTCAAATATTCCTTTTGGTGACAAAATTGAGAACTATAGCTTTGGGACATGTCCCTTGGCTTATTCTTATTTTCCTGTAGCCCCATGGTACTACATTTGTTTGCTTGAGAGTGCTCTGTTTTTTTGTGAATGTAGGCACACATCATCTCTAAACTTCGCTCATAGGACTGTCTTCATTGTGTCCCACAGCTTTGTCCTGCTGTGTTTCCATTTGAATTTGGTCTGGGGACTTTGAAGCTTTCATTTTTCTCTGATGACATACTTAGTCATCACTCCATGTCATTGAAACACCAGGATAGGCACCCACAACCTCATGGAGTTTCTGTGCTGTTCTATCTCTACAATTGGATGCTTGTTCTGAGTTTCTCTTGCCTTTGATTACTAGTTTTAACCCTTTGTAATCAGAAGACAATTTATTTCCTTTCTTCCTAAGTTTGTTTAAGACTTGTTTTAAATTCTTTTATATGATTGATTTTAGACAAAGTTCCATTGGGTGCATTACATTTACCAAGATTTGTTTTTAAATGTGTGTGTGTGTGTGTGTGTGTGTGTGTGTTTGTGTATGTAGATATGTACACAGGTGTGCAGGTGTCTGTACTGTAGAATACAGAAAAGAGTGACAGATCCCTTGTAGCTGGAGTTACAGGTAGGGAGCCACACAGCTTTGGTGCTGGGAATGGAACTTGGGTCCTCTGCAAGAGTAGTTCATGCCTTTAATTGTTAAGTCATCTATCCAGAACCTGATTTAGTATATCCTGAGACTGAGTCTCATGTAGATAAGGCTAGTCTTAAGATTATTATGTAGCTGACCTTAGTTTTGAACTTCTAATCTTGCTATCATTTAAGTGCCAGAATTACTGGTTATAGGTATGTACTACCATATCACCATAACTTGTGGCCCCCTCCATCTCTCTCATTTTTAATTTTGTTGCTCGTTGTTTGAATGTTTCATTCATCACAGAATGAAAAATAGGAAATGACAATATCCATATCACGGTCTATATTCTAATTCCTCAATCTGAAATTCTGTCATCTACTTGGTATGGTTTGTCCATGAATCTTTCCACTGAGTTTTAAAATTTTAATATACTGACCTTTCCCCAAATTTTCTGTTCACTTCTTATTTCCATTATCTTTTAATTCATATCATGAATTGTTGTCCTTAATTCTTTAACTTTCTTTAGTATTGTGGTGGTTTGGATAGAAATGGCCCCAAAAGACTTGTAGATTTGAATACTTGGTCACCAGGGAATGGCAGCATTAAGAGATGTGGTCTTGTTAGAGTCAATGAGACCTTGTTGGAGGTGTATTACTGGGAGAGGATTTGAGGTTTCAAATGCTCAAGTCAGGCCCAGTGTGTCTCTCTCTTCCTGCTGCCTGCCAATGCAGATATACAACTCTTAGCTCCTTCTCCAGCCCCATGTTTGTCTGAGCACTGCCCATGCTTCCTGCCATGACTACACTTCTGAACCTTTAAGCTAATTCCAATAAAACGTTTTTCTTTATAAAGTTACTGTGGTCAAGTTGTCTCTTTACAACTATAGCACACTGACTAAGACAGAAATATTCTAGAAATTTATCAATTCTTTTAAGAATTATTCTTTATCTGGTATTTCACCAACTTCTCTGTCTTTGGAATCAGTGATAGGATTACCTTGGAGTATCTCAGTGCTCTCTGTTTTTCATATTTGCTGTTTTTCTATATAGCATATCTTTTTGAATGAAGGTGTCTACTTTAATGTGAGAGTTCTTTTGTAGGAATAAGCTTTTCTTTTCTTTTCTTTTCTTTTTTATTTTATTTTTTTTATTTACATTGCAAATGATTTCCCCTTTTCTGGGTCCCCACTCCCTGCAAGTCCCATAAGCCCTCTTCCATCCCCCTATTCTTCCATCCACCCCTTCCCACTTCCCTGTTCTGGAATTCCCCTATACTCTAGCAGTGAGTCTTTCCAGAACCAGGGCCCACTCCTCCATTCTTTTTGGACATCATTTAATGTGTGGATTATGTCCTGGGTATTCAAAGTTTCTAGGCTAATATCCACTTATCAGTGAGTGCATACCATGATTGATCTTTTGAGACTGGGTTACCTCACTTAGTATGATGTTCTCTAGCTCCATCCATTTGTCTAAGAATTTCATGAATTCATTGTTTCTAATGGTTGAATAGTACTCCATTGTGTAAATATACCACATTTTTTTTGTATCCATTCCTCTGTTGAAGGACACCTAGGTTCTTTCCAGCTTCTGGCTACTACAAATAGGGCTGCTATGAACATAGTGAAGCATGTGTCCTTATTGCATGCTGAAGAATCCTCTGGATACATGCCTAGTAGTGGTATAACAGGGTCCTCAGGAAGTGACATGCCCAGTTTTCTGAGGAACTGCCAGACTGATTTCCAAAGTGGTTGCACCATCTTGCAATCCCACCAGCAGTGGAGGAGTGTTCCTCTTTCTCCACATCTTCGCCAACACCTGCTGTCTCCTGAGTTTTTGACCTTAGCCATTCTGACTGGTGTGAGGTGAAATCTCAGGGTTGTTTTGATTTGCATTTCCCTAATGATTAATGATGTTGAACATTTCTTAAGGTGTTTCTCAGCTCTCCGAAGTTCTTCATGTGAAAATTCTTTGTTTAGCTTCGTACTCCACTTTTTAATGGGGTTATTTGGTTCTCTGGGTTCTACTTTCTTGAGTTCTTTGTATTATATTAGATATTAGCCCTCTGTCGGATTTAGGGTTGGTGAAGATCCTTTCCCAGTCTGTTGGTTGACGTTTTGTCCTTTTGACGGTGTCCTTTGCCTTACAGAAACTTTGTAGTTTTATGAGGTCCCATTTGTCAATTCTTGATCTTAGAGCATAAGCTATTGGTGTTCTATTCAGGAACTTTCCCCTGTGCCCATGTCCTCCAGGGTCTTCCCCAGTTTCTTTTCAATTAGTTTCAGTGTGTCAGGTTTTATGTGGAGGGCCTTGATCCATTTGGAGTTGAGCTTGGTACAAGGAGATAAGAATGGATCGATGCGCATTCTTCTGCATGCTGACCTCCAATTGAACCAGCACCATTTGTTGAAAAGACTATCATTTTCCAATGGATGCTTTCAGCTCCTTTTTCGAAGACCAAGTGACCATAGGTGTGTTGGTTCATTTCTGGGTCTTCAATCCTATTCCATTGATCCGCTTGCCTGATATTGTACCAATACCATGCAGTTTTTATCACTATTACTCTGTAGTAGAGTTTAAAGTCTGGGATATTGAATCCCCCTGAAGTTCTTTTACTGTTGAGAATAGTTTTAGCTATCCTGGGTTTTTTGTTATTCCAGATGAATTTGAGAATTGCTCTTTCTAGCTCTATGAAGAACTGGGTTGGGATTTTTATGGGAATAGCATTGAATCTGTAGATTGCCTTTGGCAAGATGGCCATTTTAACTATATTAATCCTGCCAATCCACGAGCATGGAAGGTTTTTCCATTTTCTGAGATTTTCTTCGATTTCCTTCTTCAGAGATCTGAAGTTCTTGTCATATAGGTCTTTCACTTGTTTGGTTAGTCACCCCAAGATACTTTATGCTGTTTGTAGCTATTGTGAAGGGGGTCATTTCCCTAATTTCTTTCTCAGTCTGCTTATCCTTTGAATATATAAAGGCTACTGATTTGCTTGCGTTGATTTTGTAGCCAGCCACTTTGCTGAAGTTGTTTATCAGCTGTAGGAGTTCTCTGATGGAGGTTTTCAGGTCACTTAAGTATACGATCATATCGTCTGCAAATAGTGATAGTTTGACTTCTTCCTTTCCAATTTGTATCCCTTTGACTTCCTTCTGTTGTCTAATTGCTCTAGCTAGGATTTCAAGAACTATATTGAAAAGATATGGAGAGAGGGGGCAGCCTTGTCTAGCCCCTGATTTTAGTGGGATTGCTTCAAGTTTCTCTCTATTTAGTTTGATGTTGGCTACCGGTTTGCTGTATATTGCTTTTACTATGTTTAGATATGGGCCTTGAATTCCTGTCCTTTCCAAGACTTTTAGCATGAAAGGATGCTGAATTTTGTCAAATGCTTTTTCAGCATCCAATGAAATGATCATGTGGTTTTTTTCTTTGAGTTTGTTTTTGTAGTGGATAGCATTTATGGATTTCCTTATATTGAACCATCCCTGCATCCCTGGGATGAAGCCTACTTGATCATGGTGGATGATCATTTTGATGTGTTCTTGGATTCAGTGGGCAAGAATTTTATTGAGTATTTTTGCATCAATATTCATAAGGGAAATTGTCCTGAAATTCTCTTTGTATTTGGATCTTTGTGTGGTTTTGGTATCAGCGTAATAGTGGCTTCGAAGAAGGAGTTGGGTAGTGTTCCTTCTGTTTCTATTTGGTGTTAATTCTTCTTTGAAGGTCTGATAGAATTCTGCACTGAAACCATCTGGTCCTGTGCTTTTTTTGGTTGGAATCCTGTCTATGACCCTTCTATTTCTTTAGGCGTTATGGGTCTGTTTAGATGGTCTATTTGATCCTGGTTTAATTTTGGTAATTGGTATCTGTCTAAGAAAATGTCCATTTTCTCCAGTTGTGTTGAGTACAGGTTTTTGTAGTAGGATCTGATGATTTTTTGAATTTCCTCAGTTTCTGTTGTAATATCTCCCCTTTTCATTTCTAATTTTGTTAATTTGGATACTTTCTCTGTGCCCTTTGGTTAGTCTGGCTAAGGGTTTATCTATCTTGTTGATTTTTTCAAAGAACCAGCTTTTGGTCTTGTTGATTCTTCGTATGTTTCTCTTGGTTTCTACTTGATTGATTTCAGCCCTGAGTTTGATGCTTTCCTGTCTTTTCCTCCTCCTGGGTGAATTATCTTCTTCTTGTTCCAGGGCTTGTAGTTGTTCCATTAATCTTCTAGTGTAAGCTCTCTCGAATTTCTTTTTGGAGGCACTCAAAGCTATGAGTTTTCCTCTTAGCACTGCCTTTATTGTGTCCCATAGATTTGTGTATGTTGTGCCTTCATTTTCATTAAATTCTAAGAAATCTTTGATTTCTTTCTTTATTTCTTCCTTGACCAAGGTGTCATTGAGTAGATTATTGTTCAGTTCCCATGTGTATGTGGGCTTTCTGTTGTTTTTACTGTTACTAAAGACCACTTTTATTCCACAGTGATCTGATAGGAGGCATGGGATTATTTCAATCTTCTTATATTTGTTGAGGTCTGTCTTGTGACCAACTATATGATCTATTTTGGAGAAGGTACCATGAGGTGCTGAGAAAAAGGTATATTCTTTTGCTTTGGGATAAAAAGTTCTCTATATATCTGTTAACTCCAATTGGTTCAAAGCTTCAATTAGTTTCATTGTCTCCCTGTTTAGTTTCTGTTTTCCTGATTGGTCTATTGGTGAAAGTGGAGTGTTGAAGTCACCCACAATTATTGTGTTAGGTGAAATGTGTACTTTGAGCTTTAGTAAAGTTTCTTTTATGAATGAGGGTGCCTTTGTATTTGGGGCATAGATGTTCAGGATTGAAAGTTCTTCTTGGATTTTTCCTTTGACCAGCAAGTAGTGACCTTCCATGTCTCTTTTGATGACATTAGGTTGAAAGTCAATTTTATTTGAAATTAGAATGGCAACTCTGGCTTGTTTCCTGGGACCATTTGCTTGTAGAATTGTCTTCCAGCCTTTTACTCTAAGGTAGTTTTTGTCTTTGACATTGAGGTGTGTTTCCTGTATGCAGCAAAATGTAGGGTCCTGTTTACGTAACCAGTCTGTTAGTCTATGTATTTTATTGGGGAATTGAGTCCATTGATGTTAAGAGATATCAAGGAATAGTGGTTATTGCTTCCTAATGTTTTTGATTTTAATTTTATACGTGTTTGATTATCCTCTTTGGGTTTGATGAAAGAAGCTTAATATCCTGCTCTTTCCAGGGTATAGTTTCCCTTGTTGTACTGGTGCTTTCCCCCTATTATCCTTTGTAGGGCTGGGTTTGTAGATACATATTGTGTAAGTTTGGTTTTGTCATGGAATATCTTGGTTTCTCCATCTGTAGTAATTGAGAGTTTCGCTGGGTATAGTAGTCTCGGCCGGCATTTGTGTTCTCTTAGAGTCTGCATGAGGTCTGCCCAGGATCTTCTAGCTTTCATAGTCTCTGGTGAGAAATCTGGTGTAATTCTGATAGGTCTTCCTTTATATGTTACTTGCCCTTTTTCTCTTACTGCCCTAAGTATTCTTTCTTTGTTTAGTACATTTGGGGTTTTGATTATTATGTGTCGGGAGGTATTTCTGTTCTGGTCCAGTCTGTTTGGAGTTCTGTAGGCTTCTTGTATATCCATGGGCATCTCTCTCTTTAGGTTAGGGAAGTTTTCTTCCATAATTTTGTTGAAGATATTTGCTGGCCCTTGAAGTTGTAAATCTTCACTCTCATCAATACCTATGATCCTTAGATTTGGCTTTCTCATTGTGTCCTGGATTTCCTGGATATTTTGGGTTACAAGCTTTTTGCATTTTGCATTTTCTTTAACTGTTGAGTCCATGGTTTCTATGGTATCTTCGGCATCTGAGATTCTTTCTTCTATCTCTTGTATTCTGTTGTTGATATTTGCATCTATGGTCCCTGATTTCTTCCCAAGGTTTTCTATCTCCAAACTTGTCTCCCTTTGTGCTTTCTTAGTTGTTTCTACTTCTGTTTTTAGATCCTGAAAATTTTTGCTCAGTTCTGTCATTTGCTTGTTTGTGTTTTCCTCTAATTCTTTAAGCGATTTTTGTGTTTCCTCTTTCATGACTTCTGCCTGTTGATCAAGGTTCTCCTGTATTTCTTTAAGTGATTTTTGCATTTCCTCCTTATTGGCTTTTGTATTCTTCTGAATTTCTTTCAATGATTTTTGTGTTTCCCTTGTAAGGGCCTCTAATTTTTGATCCATTTTCTCCTGAATTTCTTTAAGTATGTCCTTCATGTGTTCCTGTACTAGCATCATGACCAGTGATTTTAAATCCAAATCTTGTTTTTCTGGTGTGTTGGGGAATCCAGGACTTGCTAATGTTGGAGAATTGGGTTCAGATGCTGCCATAATGCCTTGGTTTCTGTTAGTAACGTTCCTACCTTTGCCTTTAGCCATCTGGTTCTCCCAGGAGTTAGATGGTCTTATTGTCACTGGCTGGTGCTTCAACCTACTGTGGATCTTTAAGATTATCTCTGCACCACTGATGACTGGGTTTCTTCTGGCACAGATTACTGATATGCTGGCTTCCTCTTTTGTGCCTTTGGAGCCCTTCTCAGTCTTGCCTCATGCAATGCTATACTTAGGTTGTCAAGGTAAACCAGGCGTTCTCTGTCTGCTCTATTATGGAGTGAAGAAGTTGTGGTGGGGGTCACTCCCTCTGTTGATTCTCACATAGGACACAGGTCCTGTGATGGACTGGCTTGTAGATGAACCGCCTATGTGCTCAGTTCCTGAGTACAGGCAGATCTCTGGAGGTTTGCACCACCAGAAATCTAAGGCTCAGGGTGTTACAGTACCTAGTGATCCTTTTGTGTCCCTGCAGACAGTGAGTTTGGCCGAGGGGCTTCTCTCCTTCCACAGCTTCCTGGGGAGGAAATGGCCCCGAGCCTGGCGGGCTGGCAGACAAAAGCTGCATAGTGCTCAGTTCCTGAGTGCAGGCAGACCCCTGGCAGTTTGCCCCACCAGAAATCTAAAGCTCAGGGTGTTACAGTACCTAGTGATCTTTTTGTGTCTCTGCAGACAGCAAATATGGCTGCGGGGCTTCTCTCTTTCCACAGCTCCCTGGGCAGGATCGGAATAAGCTTTTAAGGTTTTTTTTTTTTTTTTTTTTTTTTTTTTTTTTTTTTATTCTTTGAAATTGTAATATAGTTACATTATTTTCCCCCTCCCTTTCCTCTCTCCAAATCCTTCAACATATCCCCTTTTCTCTTCCAAAATTAATAGCATCTTTTTTCTATAACTGTTGATATATATGTATTCCTAAATATAATATATAGAGCCAGCTCACTTCATATGATGTTATTTGCACTTGTATATTTTCAGTTCTTGCCCTTTGATATTGGATATCGAATTGGTCTGTTCTTCCCTGAGGAAGACTATATTTCCCACTCTCAGGAGAATACTTGCCTGTAGTTATTTGTCCAGGGTTGAGGTCTGTTGACCTTTCCCCAAATTCATGTGTTAGCATGTATATTGGAATCATACTTGTTCAGGTCATGCTTAGGCAGCCATGTTGGTGAGACTTCAAGGCTGTACTTTATTTAATATCTCTAGGTGACACAATCTCACAGCAAACTTTCTGTAGACAGACTTCTTGATGATGTATACTGGAATATCAATTTCAAATACTGAATATATTTGCAATTGGACTTGTAGTAATTTTAATAATGTTTTAAATGATGTGCAGTATAGTTTGATATGGTGTGTTCTGTGCTGACACCTGAGGCTCCTTTTATTTTCCTATAGGGTTTACAAGAGTAGGGACACTACACACTCTCTGTGAGATCACTTATCTAGTTGTCTTAGTCAGGGTTTCTATTCCTGCACAAAACATCATGACCATGAAGCAAATTGGGGAGGAAAGGGTTTATTCAGTTTACACTTCCACACTGCTGTTGATCACCAAAGGGAAGTCAGGACTGGAACTCAACCAGTTCAGGAAGCAGGAGCTGATGCAGAGACCATGGAGGGATGTTTCTTACAGGCTTGCTTTCCCTCGCTTGCTCAGCCTGCTCTCTTATAGAACCCAAAGTTACCAGCCCAGGGATGCCACCACCCACAATGGGCCCTCTTCCCTTGATCACTAATTGAAAAAATACCTTACAGCTGAATCTCATGGAGGCATTTTCTCAACTGAAGCTCCTTTCTCTGTGATAACTCCAGCCTGTGTCAAGTTGACACACAAAACCTGCCAGTACACTAATCTAATAAAAAAATGTGTGGTTTCAAATCCTATCAGTGTAATCAGTGACACAGCTTGTGTCCTGTCTTGTGTACCATGTCATCAGGCTTCTTGATGTTGTCCTCCATTGTTTCTGTAAGCAACACCATCTAAAGGCAGATATTTGGCCCCCTTCTTCACCTGTGATAAGAGAGAACAAAATGGAAACTAGAATGTCAACAGGGAGAAAGAAAGGCAAAAGAAATAGAATTTTCTTTACCGAATGTTTACTTGGAAAAGAGTTGTTCTGGCCTATGCTAATCTGCCTTTTATCTTCCTGGACTGTGTGCCTTTCAGAGAGAACAAAGACTGGAAATACTCACTCACTGCTTTGTGTGTCTTGATCTCCAGTGAAAGTGTATTGAGACAATTGCTATTGAAAATGACTGTGTTTCCCTGCTTACTAGAATAAGCTAAGATGCAACTGAGATTTCTTTGATTGGTATTTACACTTGGCAGATTAGCTCAGTTGGCTGGTCTGGGGTCAAGATTGAGTATGGTAAAGAACCAGTTGCTTATGAAGCCAACGTAGATGTAGGGAAACAAACTGGCTTGAGTTGGGGTTATTACCATCACCCATCACCATGGTTTACTTTCCATTTCCCATTTCTTCTCTCTTTTTTCATCATATTTAAAATTTTTGGTTTATATTTTGTTGATATTCTGTTGCTGTAAAGAGACAAAAGGATGAAGGCAACTCTTATAAAACAAACCACTTCATCGGGAGTTTGCTTACAGTTTTAGGCGCTAGTCCATGATCATCATGGTGGGAAGGGGCAGGCATGGTGTTGACGCAGTAGCTGAGAGCTTTACATCCTGATCCATAGGCAAGAGGCAGAGGGAACAATGGCACTGGGCTTGGGATGGGCTTCTGTAACCTCAAATCTCATGCCCAGTGACATACTTTCTCCAATAAGGCCATGCTTTATTTTTTTCCTTTTATTAAACATATTCTTTTCTCATACAATGTATACTGATTATAGTTTCCCTTCCCTCTATTTCTCTCAATTTCTCCTCTCCCTTCCTCTCTACTCCCTTTCCTATCTCTCATTAGACACAAACAGCCTTCTAAGAGAGATAAAAGCCAAACATGAAAAAATAAAATATAGTAAGATAAATCAAAAACCATCACATTGAGGCAGGAAAAGATAACCCAATAGAAGGAAAAGAGCCACAAGAGCAGTTATAGGAATCAGAGACCCATTCACTCACACCCTCAGGAGTTCTATAAGCAGTGGAATTAGTGTAGACCCATGTAGGACCTGTGCTTGCTGCCTCAGTCTTTGTGAGTTCATATATGCCATTTATAGTGAGTTCTGTAGTGGTTATCACTTATTTAATGGCTAATATCCACATATAAGTGAATACATACCTTATTTATCTTTCTGGGTTTGGCTTACCTCACTCTGGATGATTTTTTTCTAGTTCCATTCTTTTGCCTGCAAAATTCATGATGTAATTTTTTTTAACAGATAAGTAATACTCCATTGTATAAATGTACCATATTTTCTTTATTCATTCTTCTGATTAGGGAAACCTATATAGTTTCCATACTTTCTATTTTTTTAAACAGTTTATCAGATTTATATATAAGCAAATATATAGTCTATGGGAGCTATTTTCATTCAAACCACCATAGTTCCCATCCCATTATTTCTGCTCCTTTTAGTCTCAGTGCTTTTGTCAGAGCTATGGATCTCTTACCTTTTTACCATGGTTTTTTTATTGTTTCCATATCTCATTCATTTATAGTCTAGTTTCCACCCAAGATTATGCATTTCTGCTCAGTGACTGGATTTACTTTCATTGACAGCTTAAGCCACTGGTTTTAAAAGGAAAGTGATCTCCACTCCCTTCTATATCTCTAACCTGATGCTTACAGCATGCGTTTTTCAGTGGACTTGTTTCATAGCATTTGACCCAGGCTTGATGTCCTCAAGGTAGACAAGGATGGCTAAGTCAGCATGACAAAATTTGCTATGAGTTCCAAGGGAGAGGAAAACACACAGACTGATGTTTCCCAAAGAAGTGTGTGTCCACAACCCTTTTAGTACTGAACTACTCCTCTAAGTCAAGAAGGGGAAACAGGTCTCAAAGAACAAGGCTGGGCTGCAGCTTCCAGATGAGCTAAGTCAGTGGCTTCCTTTTCTGCATCTGTCTTTAAGGCTATTTTGTCCACTATAATCTCCCACTTTTCTCCTGCTGTTATACTTACCTTCTACCAGGGAGAAGCAAGAAAGTGCTGCTTGCTTGAAACTCTCATTTCAGTCTTCTATATTTTTTAATTAAGATTTTGGAAATATGTTATAAAATTTGATTTATTAAAGTAAAAACCTGACATATTTATAAGAAAGAGGTTGTGAGACAATTTTTTCAAGTTTTAAGTCCATCTCTTGGAGTTTTAACATACTTGAGAAAGTCAAGTATATTAAGTACTTGTGATTTGAATGTCTAAAGAAATTTGATTAATTATGTATGTGGTATTAAATACTTGACAATGATTTAATCTGTTAAATTTAGAAATTATTGTACATTATTCAAAGAACAAGTGAAAGTAAAACTTCTATTTTAGGTAAAAATTCAGGAATAAAATAAGATTTCTCAAGTGATCTACTTTTAAGTAAAACTGTAATATGTAATTTTAATATAGAATTATAAAAGTAATGAAGAATTCCTTTCTGTTTATGACAACCTACTTCTTATTCATATATTTAACAAACATCAAAATATCCTTTATTACAGAAGACATTTGGTATTGTATTACAATAATTGAGTTTAAAAAGTATAAAAACTAAATAACATAAATAAAATCATGTTGAGAACAACTTTATTGCTTATGTGGAAATATAAGATAAAGGAAAGTAGATAGCAAAAGTTAAGTCAGGCAGTCTAATTCTGAGTCTGCAGTCCATGATAAAATGAAGTTGGAATGGACTCTAATGCCAAGAGAGGGTGGAGGAGATGTTTTGAATAGTTCTGATGGAGGAATAGTCAGCCCTGGGCTATAGGCAGAGGTGCAGGGGCATGAGAAACAGGAACTTTTGTGGGCGGCTCCAAATTATGTGGCCTAAGTAATTGGATAATAGGAATGGTAGTGACATTTGCTCTGACTAGAAAAGCTGTGGAGGATTTGGTTGTGGGTGAGAGTTGGCCCATTAAAAGCTTAGATGTGGAATTAAGTTTTTGAGGAGACTTTTAGGCCTACGAGTGGAAATGTCAAGCAGGGTGGTGCAGATATGAAGGCAGATATGACAACAGGTCTTTGTTAGCTTTGGATGGCACTGCCAATCTTGTGGTGATGGACTTGTGATCTCTGCCAGGAAAAGAAAAAAGATTGAGAAGAAAGAGAAACGTTCATGTGGCTTGTCAGGTTTATAGTCTGTATGGTCTTCAAGTGTTTCATCCTGCTGGATGGATTAGAATTGTAATTTCATTGTCTGAGACAACACAGGTTATTTTGCTGTGTTGGAAAGTCTCTTATCTAGAGACTGTTAATCCATTTGTCATTCTGGCCTTGTGCTACTGTATGTTAGCAAGTGGAACTTTTATCTTCTGTTAGAATTAAAATGCTCTTCACACTGGAACATCACAGTCAGATCTCAAGTTCCTTGTCTCTTCTTATTTGAATCTTGTAAAAAAATCCTTTGCGATGAGTGCCTGTCAGTCTCTTGCCTGAGCAGCTGCAGTGCACATTCGTCAGGAACTCCATACAAGTGTTTATGGCTTTTACTGTCCTCAGACCTCCCCTCTCCTGAGGGGAGACATCCTTTGTACCTTCCATCAGTGATTCTTGTTTTTCTTTAAAAATCATCTGGAGTAGAAATCTCTTGGGTATTTCACGAATATTGGTGTGAGTTTTCTGATGTGTGAAGTTTGGTGTTCAATGTGATAGGCTTCAGAGTTCCAACCTGGGTTCTGGCCCTTTCCCACCATTTCTCCAAAACCATGATGACTCCACAAGTGAACCCTGGGACTCTGGATTTGGACAACACATGTGTATGAATAGAGCCTAAGATTTTTTTAAACAATATTTTTAATTGAAATGGGATAAGATAATTGTGTCCCATTTCCTTTTTCCAGCCCTTCCCAGGTATCATCCCTACAACCTCTCCCATATTTCCCCCCTTTCAAGTTAAAAGCCTCTTTTCCTCTGATTATTATTTTTATATACATATTTATGTATATATGTGCATGAACAAATGTATAAATACAACTTGCTGAGTCTCTTTTTCCTGTTTTTGCATTTAAGGCTTCATGGCTGAACTATGTATTAAAATCATGTTTTTTATGTATAAGATTGTATGTGTAAGATGCTAACCATACCTGCCCCCTTCAGAATAGTGCATTTAATTTTTTTTGCACGCAATAAGAGAGTCTTGCTTGTATCCTGTGAAGTTTGATCATATTATCTCAGCCAAACCTATCATTTGGCACATCATTTTTAGAGCTTGGCTATGTGTTAGCACATGAGGTGGTACTTCTTGACATCCTGAAGGCACAACTGATATAGTGGTGAAGGTATTGTCACATATGTCTGTCACTTACTACTTAAAACACTAGTGGAGCCTTTGTGACAGGTCTTCTTCTTCCCTGCAGGCAATGTGGCACATGAAGGACAGGAATGTGGAGTTTGAATTCTCCTTTGACCACACACTAGCTGTGTAGGCTTGACCACATCTCCAACTTTCTATTATGTTCTTTTTATTGATTAAGCAGATATAGTGAGAAATGCCTCGTTGATTTGTTGTAGGGGAAATGTTAAGATTTTTAGTCATTCCTTTCTCTTGAGCATGCTGGCATCTTGAAAGTTAAATTTACTCTTCCAGGGTGACAGAAAGTCAGAAAATCTCCAAAGTTGTCTCCCTTTGAGTTTTCTTAGTTGTTTCTAATACTACTCAGCAATTAGAAACAATGAATTCACAAAAATTTTAGGCAAATGGGTTGATCTGGAAAATATCATCCTAAGTGAGGTAACCCAATCACAAAAGAATACACATGGAATGCAATCTTTGATAAGTGGATATTAATTAGCCCAGAAGCGCTGAATACCCAAGGCACAAATCGCATAACAAATGACTCCCATGAAGAAGTATGGAGAGGGTCCTGATCCTGGAAAGGATTGATCTAGCATTGGAGGGGAATATAAGGACAGAGAAAAAGGAGAGAGGTGATTGGAGAATGGATGGGGAAAAGAAGGTTTATGGGACATATGGGGAGGGGGGATCTGGGAAAAGGGAAATCATTTGGAATGTAAGCAAAGACTATAGAAAATAAAAATATTAAAAAAAAGAAAGCAATGTGCCCCAAGCTAATAAGAAATAGTTTCAAAGGAGAATCCCTGGATTGACCTTACTTCTTATTATGTAACATATGCTGGAAGACATATGCTACACCTGCCATTTTATTTGTATTATTTTTAACTTACCTACTATTCCTCCAAATTATCCTTGATTTGGTGCTAAGAAAACAGAAGCTTTAAAAAATTGTATAACTTGACACTGCTTGTGCAGTTAGGTAAACAGGAAAGAGGTTTTAGCAAAAATGAAAGCACTTTCAAACCCCAATGATTCTCAAATGGCTGAGAAGCACATAAAGAAATGTTCAATGTCCTCAGTCATCAGAGAAATACAAATCAAAACAACTCAGATTACATCTTACATCCATCAGAATGGCTAAGATCAAAATCTCAGGGGAGAGTACATGCTGTCGAGGATGTGGAGCAAGGGGAACACTCCTCCATTGGTGGTGTGAGAGGATGTGGAGCAAGGGGAACACTCCTCCATTGGTGGTGTGAGATGTGGAGCAAGGGGAACACTCCTCATTGGTGGTGTGAGTGCAGACTTGCGCAACCACTTTGGAAATCAACTTAGCAATTTTTCAAAAAATTGGGAATATTGTACCTCAACACCCAGCTTAACTATTCCTATTCATATACCCAAAAGAAGTCCCACCATAGCACAGGGACATTTGCTTGACTGTGCTCATAGCAGCTTTATTTGTAATAGGCAGAAACTTTAAACAACCTAGATGCCCCTCACCTGAAGAATGGATAAAGAAAATATGATATATCTGTACAATGGAATATTGTTTAGCGATTAAAAATCAAAGACATCATGAATTTTCTAGGCAAATAGAAGGAACGTGAGGATATCATCTTGAGTGAGGTAACACAGGCCCAGAAAGACATGACTATTGTGTCTCACTTACAATTGAACATTAGCCATTTGCGCAGGATAACCATGGTACAATCCACGGACCCAAAGAGCAATAGTGAGGGCCCAGGGGAGGATTGTGGATCTCACTCAGAAGGAGAAACAAAATGGTCACCTGAAGTGGATGCAGAGAGGGAACTGAGTGGAAGGTGGGCTTAGATCTAGGAGGTGTGGGGATAGCAATCAGGTGTTGGGGAAAGCTTCGAAAGAGAATGGAAATCAGTGGAGGTCATCTCTGGGACTAGCTGGAGACCCGAATGGGGGAGCTCAAGGGCATCTATGGGGTTCATCCTAGCTGAGATTTCTTCCAGTGGGGAGACATAGAGACTGAAGTGGCTACCTCCTACAGCCAGGCATGATTTCCAGTGGATGGAGGGAGCCATCAACCAACTCATAAAACCTTCAACCTAAAATTTGCCCTTCCTACAAGATGGGATAAAGATGGAGCAAAGATGGAAGAAACAGCCAACCAATGACTGGCCCGACTTGAGACACATCCTATGGGAGAGAGCCAACCTGACACTATTAATGATACTCTGATATCCTTGCACACAGGAATGCAACATAACTGTCTCCCAAGAGACTTCATTAAGGAGTAAATGGAAACAGACAAAGAGACCCATAGTCAAACTCAGGCAAAGCTGGGAAGTCTTGTGGAAGAGTGGGGGATAGAATTGAGTAAGCTGGAGGAGTCAAGGACACCATAAGAAGACCTACAGTGTCAACTAACCTGGGCCCTTAGAGGCTCACAGAAACTCAATCACCAACCAAGGAACATGCAGGGGCTGAACCTAGCCCCCTGACATTTGTACCAGATAAACATCTGGGATTCATGAGGGTCCCATAATAATTGGAGGAAGCTCTCTCTGTTGTCAGCCATTGGATCCCCTTTTCCTACCTGGACTGCCTGACTGGGCCTCAGTGGGAAAGGATGTGCCTGGTTCTGCTGGGACTAGATGGCCCATAGTGGGTGGTACCCAGCTTGGGCTTCCCCTTCTCTAAGGAGAGAAGAAGGGAGTAATAGGAGAAGAAATTTGTGGGAGCAGTCCTGGGAGGAGAGGAGGGAGGGAGGTTCCAATTGGGATGTAATATGAATAAAAAGTAAAAAATGAAAAAAAAAGAAAGTCAGAAAAATGCAGATTTCATACTTTTTATCCAATGGCCATAAGTAAATCCCACTCTTGACATCTTCTAGTTAGTTGAATGATTAGTTAGAAAATAACTTCTTTGGAATGGCTACCATGAATGACTAAGTACAACAAATTCTGATGAGAAAGTAGAGGAATTAGAACACACATTGACTGTCAGTAAGAAAGTAAAGTGGTGCAAATACATTTGAAAGTAGTTTGGTAGTTCTCTAAGTTATGATATCTATTACTATATCTTTATCTATCTATCTATCTATCTATCTATCTATCTATCTATCTATCTATCTATCTATCTATCTATCTATCTATCCATCCATCCATCCATCCTTCCATCCATCCATCCATCCATCCATCCATCCATCCATCCATCTATCTATCTATCTATCTATCTATCTATCTATCTATCTATCTATCTATCTATCTATGTACATACCATATAATCAACACATTCCAATCAAAGATATCTAAGAGGTATTAAGACACAATCCTACAGATTTTTTAGTGACTTTGTTATGAGTAGGTTTCTAGGAGGTTATAAACTATAAGCAACTGCAATGTTTATTAAGAAGTGAATGTATGAATCAACACACTTTGCTATGTCCCTACATAGGCAATGCTAGTGAACAGTGAAAAAGAACAACTTGAAAGACTGACAAATAGAACACCTGAGAGACATTAAGTCTATTGTGTGTTAACTATATCCCAATCTATTAACTATAGTAAAATTAAAACAAACCTCTTAGCATTAAAACATATATTATAAAAGAGAATCTATTACTTGTCTCTTAAAACACTAAGTCATTATTAATTATATGGGAATTTGATAATCCTGTAGTAAAATAATATTTGGACATAGACAATGAAAGGGGGTTGGATTAGGTTCTCTTGGATGCATAAATATATTGCTAAAGATGCCATATACCTATGTATGACAGCCCTGACCAGAGACTCTGATAACTTATTATAGTTAGTCAGGAGAATTAAGTGTTACAAAATTAAAGTGGGTTGCTGACATTGCCTTGGCACTATTCATTATATTTAGTATGTACACATTTTGTATGTACACATACAATTGCTTGTTAACCCATACAATTCAGTACTTGTTTCAATTGACTATGTGCTTTACTAACTTATATTACTAAAATGGTCATTCTACTTTGTAATTTGAAGATGAATTGTCATTTTTTTTTGTACTGGAAGTAATGAAATATGGAAAGAGGGGATCATAGTGATTACACCGAAGACCATATCAGAGCTCTCTGGCCACAAATAAATTCAGTTTTGGTCTTCAGTTTCATGAGTAAAGTATCTGGTTACTTATTTAAAATGAAATTTCCCTTCTAAGCAACCTTGTTCTATTTATTTGAGTCTAAATATCATGGAAATTCATCCTCATGGGTGAGTAGGTAGGCAGTGGGATAACAAAAGAAATAATAAGTAATACTAACTACTACTGACAATGATTACACACTGTTACTCAGATGTGACCATCTAGCAGATAGTGATCAATTCAGAAACTGGTAAGTGGTCAAGATGAAGGGAATAAGTATGACTTGCTCAGCCCTAAGTGAGGCATCTGTATCACGCCCTCCTCCTCCTCCCAAGGCCCAGGGAGTATATTGGGAGGGTGGGTCTGAAGAGTGGAAGAAGCAGATCGTCATATAAGATTGTCTTGAAAGCTTGCTGCAGAATAGCATTCTTTGGATATGATACGGTTGCTGCATTCAGGAACTCACAATGTCTGTGATTCTCTGTACAAGATCAATCCGGTCAGCACTCCAGCAGAGAAATAGAACTGTCTCACAAGGCCCCAGCCCTAACTGAAGAGCTACTGACAGTTGATGACGTGTACAGAATGGTTAATCAGTTTCTGCAGCAGTGTGGTCCTTGATAGGCTGTCTGTGCTCAAGTAGGTGGCTTTACACATGTGTAAATAGGCGAAACTAACTGGACTTTGGGTGCTATAGAAACAGAAAGAAGAAAGGTGAGGCAGTATGTTGGTAAGGTGAGGGATGAGTTCAGGAGGAGTGGGGGAGAGGGTATGATCTAAATACTGTATTCATGTATGTAGTTATGAAAGAATAATTTTTAAAAGTAAAAAAAACCCAAAACACAACAAAAACAAAAATAAGCAAACTCAAAATATTAGCATCAGAGAGTCTGAGCCTTTCGACATCCTGTTTACTTCTTCAGATGGACAGAACCAAGAGGATGCTAGCTAGTGTCTTTAACATAGTTTGTGATTTCCAACAAAAGATTTAAATTGTGTGCTTGTGTGTGTGCCTGTGTGTGTGTGCGTGTGCGTGCGTGCGTGTGTGTGTGTGTGTGTGTGTGTGTGTGTGTGTGTGTGACTGGAACTGGGGTTTCTGCAGGTGGAATTATGAGCTCTGTGATGTCAGTGCTGAGACTTGAGTTCAGATGCCCTGTTACTGCATGAACTACTCTTACTATATGCTCTTAATCGCAGAACCATTTCTCCAGCTCCAGTTTGTGACTGTGGATGAGTTAATCAGTATTAGAAGAGCTAATTTTCATACATGGACAAAACACAACATTAGTTAATTCTACTTCACATTTACAAGTCAAGCAAATTCCAGTTTGTCTCTGTTTGAGACAGATTTCTCTGTGTAGCTCTGCCTGTAGACCAGGCTGGCTTAGAACTCAGAGATCTGCCTGCTTCTACCTGCTGAGTGCTGGGATTAAAGGCCTGTGCCTCAACCACTCAGCTCAGGCAGTAAAAGAGCTTTTGTTTACCTGTCACCTCTCTTGTTTAATTTCCAGTAGAACTGTACCTAAATAGAAGGTCTTTGGTTAATGTTAAGTAAAATAAAATCAGAACACACTAAATCTTTACTGAGACAAATTTAAAATATTGAAAAGGTCTAATTATACCATATGAATAATTTACGTGTGGATATTTTTCTTTAAAACTTATGCATTTGACCAGAAGCATAAGTATCTTATGATATTAGTGAGTCTTGTATAATAGATGACTACTATGATAAAAACAAAAACAAAAACAACTGGAAAATGTAGCATCATTTCCCACCACCTCCAATACTTTCTTTAATTGCTGAAATAGAGTCTTGGTGTAATGAAAAAATATTGTAATCATAATATTGAGGTATTACTGTATAAATTCCGAACAAGAAGAAATGTTCTCTTTCTCAGCACATGCATTTTAACTTGTATTTTACTATATTGCAAGTAGAGAATAAATTCTTTTGGATAGAATTTAAAAATAAATGATAGAAATTTATGTTCCTTATATCCCAGAAAATCTATTCTTTAAAGATAAAATATGATGTAAAATAAGAACTTTGCATGTAATCCTCACATTTTAGCATAGTGAGTCTAGAAAGATTTTGCATGAACACTAATTGCAGGGTTGTGGGAATCTCTTTTATCAGTGAAGTATTACATTTGCAAAAATAAACCACACCAGTCTCGTTACCTGAAAAGACCCTTAGTCTGATTATACTTAAAAATAAAGATGTTTGAAGTAAGTCTCATCATGTCTCATCATACCACTTCTTTGGTCAGGAAAAAAAAAAGCAGGCTAAATATACATATGCATACACATACACAAATACATACATATATATATATATATATATATTCATGTTATACGCAATTTTACAAATATTTTAATATATAAAATTAAAGTGAGTCTGTAATAGCAGTGTATAAGGACCGGATCAAATTGTTAGTTTTACTTCCAGGTGAGATTACTGATGTATGTACGCCTGATTGTCTCCCAGCATTCCTTGACTTTTGTCCCTTGAGAGTAATTCTAACTGCCTTCAATCCATCTCCATATGGCCTCGTAGCCCTCTCCTACTGAAGTCTGCTCTACTCTAATGATTGCTCTGATATCTTATAGGTAGACACTTCTGTCTGAATTTTCTCTTTCCATATCTGGTTCTTCCCTTTCCTCATGTCAAAGTCAAATTACTTTTTGAAAAGTGGTCTCACGATGTTTTCTTGACATCATATGATACACATTATTTATATCATGATTATAACAAATATTTTTCAGTTGGCAGAATCCTGTGTAAAAGCCATTATACATGGTAATATTTCAGTTATATAAAGAAAGATGTATTAAAGAACCTCAAGGAAAGGATTATGATTAATTTAATAGTTTGTATGTATATACATAAGATAAATTATAATATATGTTACATATATGTATGTATGTAAGATATTTAGCAATGCATGTAGATATAATCTCCTACTATACACATATTCAGAGAATATGAGGGTTCAAAAAGTCTAAGTACTAAATGTGTTATTTTACAATAGGAGAAGGCACTATGCTTTCTATTTAATGCAAAAATAAAATACGATTTTGGTGAAGTTTTGAGTCAGTAGATTGATATTTCCTATGAAATTATACCATGGTTTTAAAATTTGAAAACATAATTTTGTAAATTTTGCATAGACAATCCCAACTACTTTAAATAAACAAACCTTTCCTGAATCTGTGACTAGTTGAATAAAGGTAAGCTATTTTAATTCCACATAAGAGTTTTGCAGGAACTTGAAGGGAAGAGAAGCCCCAAATCCTAGTCTCTGCCAGTTTCCCCCTGATATGAAGCAGGGGGCAAGAAGGGTCTTTATCAGCCAATATCAATGATCCTTGAGTATGGGAAGGCTCTTCTGAAGAAAAGAAGGAGGGTAAGTCTATGAAGCCAGAGAGGCTGTGAGGTGGAAGGAAGATTCTGGAGGATTCTTGCTTTCGTGCTCAAATACCTAGTGATCCCCCAACTTGGGAAAGATATAGTTCTAGGTTTCAGAAATGCATTCGTGAACAGATAAAAATCTCTGCCCTTGAGTGGTAGTCTAGTAGACAGGTGAATGGAGACAGTGGTATTTTGAACAGCTTGGGGATGCTAAAGGACTTTTAAGAAGTGGGCTGTTCACGGGTAGGTTCATTGCTATCACATAAACTCACATTGTCCCTAAACTTCCAGAGAAGAAACAACACTGCCCGTGCTTCAGAAAGTAGAGCATTGGGAAAGGAGGCCTGTCCTCACAGGAAGAGTAGTTGGGGCACCGGGAGGGGTTGGGCATATCCTCACAGAGAGAGCCTAAGGCTTCCACACTGGTCTTTCAGCTATAATAGCCTTTCTCACAAGTTTCATCATTCAAAATAAAGCAAAATGGCAGTTTGGGACCCAGACCAGCCACAAAACTAAAGGGTAAACTGATGTTAGTAAACAGAGCGACCCATTCTGTCCAGGATCAAAACTATAAGGAACTTAAAAGGAAGATTCTCTCTTCTTTCTGGAACAAAACTAACGAAATTTAAAAATAAATATGGTTGGTGATCTCCTGTTGTAAACACCCATCATGAATTTTGGGCCCTACCCAATAGCCTTTGACTGACTACAAAGTTAAAAGTAATGGCAATGAAAGACTGTGAATTATTTTTTCCTTGATTGGCTCAAGGAGGAACAGTGTAGGTTTTGCCCTCAAATCTCATATCTCCTTGGTCAAAATGTGACTTTCTTGCTCTCTGCAAGAAAAACTTCAACGGCCAAGACCTGTGATGACTGATTCTTTGCTCCTTTTCCAGTCTGCCTGTCTTGCCCTCTTGTAAGTCTGTCTGCTGGCATCGCTAAATGCTTTCCCTGGTTTCCATTTGCATGCTCGGAAGATACTCTCAGGTAAGGCATCTGTAACCCGCATCAATCAAGGCCTGAGGTAATTTGACAGCTCCCTGGGAACAGTATTTGTAGTTACATTTTGGTTGAGACAAACCTCTTTGAAGAGAAAAAAAAAATACCCTGCAGCCTCAGGGTTCTGCTTGCAGTGATTGGCTCTAGTATCCTCTACCAAACTCTATACATCTTGCTACAGTTCTGGGCTGACTCAACACTGTGCATCATGTGTACCAGAAGGAAAAGAAGGGACAACTCCATTTTCTTTCATATTCCTTTTTGAGGAATAGATGCTCGTGTGCTATCTTATGAATGCAATGATGCATTTCAAGGCTTTACCAAAAAGCAGCTATTTCAAATTAAGTTGATGATCATTCTCTTTGTCTTCCTGAAACAGGCCCCAAGACTCTCAAAAGGTATAATAGCTACGTACCCTTGTACCCAGTCGCGATGGCTTTCTCCTACTGGAACTGAGGAACACTAGGGATATAGCACCCTGGAATCCGTGTAGTAACAACCCTGCATCCTTTTTGGTTTAAAAGGATTTTGTTCCACGCCTGGATAACAGCACTGTGACTTCTGTGCTATGACCCTTAATTCTTTTGTGCTGTGCTGCTTCAATGAAGTTGACTTTGTATTTTATAAACAGAATTTTATGTCTCAGACTTCTGGGGTGCGGGGTGATCCAAATCCAGGTGTTGGCAGATTAGTGTCTGTTGAGGGCTTTTTTCCTGCTTTAAGGACCCTGTCTAGTTGCTGTATCTTTAAATTGAGGAAGGAGGCAGGGACCACCATGAAACCTCACCTATAAGTACATATATTACATTTCTGAGAACTCCTCACTGTCATGGACCTCATCTCTAATATTATCACATTGGGCATCAGGTTTCAACGTACAAACTTGAGGACCTTGATCCTGTGCACACGGTGGCCTCGTGGTATAAACTTATGGTGTATTTACTCTGCAGTTCCCTCCTCACTGCAATGCTTGGCCGCGTGACAGATTATTCAATTTTGATAGCTTAGTAATTGCCCTCATCTCGCTCCCTTAGGTATCGCAGAGATTCTAGGACCCTTTAGATCGGGTAAAGGGGCAGGCTCCAGCTGTTTCATGCCTCTTCCCATTTTCTGCATTTAAGGAGCTCTATATCTTGGCAAAGTTCCCCCAGCCCCTGGAAGAAACTGATATCTGATTTGTTTGGAATTAGAGTGAGATCTTGCCTGCGTGTCATGTATCTGTGCATAGTCAGAGCCCCTGACCCCAGATGTGGAAGATGACAAATGAATGACAAATCAGCACACAAAAGAACGCTCCATACTCTGTGACATCAGGGAACTGAAAACGAGAAAGGACACAGATGCCAGGAGGACCTGTTAGCAGCCAGAACACTTAGGATGGATCCCAAATGGTGCAGAGGATCTGGAACAAGAGAGACTCCTATTTGCTGCTGATCAGAAGGCAAACGTGGCAGAATTACATTAGAAGGCAGGTTGTCAGTTTCATAATAAATAGGAACAAACTCATGATACATGGTCCCATAATCCTGGTCGTTGGTATTTACAGAAAGAAATTGAAAATTCTATCCACACATAAAACTGCATATGGCTGAAAGCAACTTTATTCATGGTTGCCAAGACTTGGAAACAAAGAACGTGGCTTTGAGTATATAAATGAACAAGTATACTGTGATACATGCTGACAATGTAAGACCCAGGACTGAAAATTAATCAATCCAATAAACTATGGAGAGAGGCATGGGAGAAATGTAAGAGGGATAGAGATATGTGGAAGAAAACACTTATTTAAAAAGTTGCATGATTCCAATTCTATGACATTTTAGAAAAGCCAATAATTGCCAGACGTGAGAGGCTTCCAGGGATAAATAGGAAGAGCATCATGGTTTTTAGGACACTGAAGTTTTGTTTATGATACTAGAAAAGCTGATACATTCATTATTTATTTGTCCAAGTCTTTAGAGTGTGCCGTACAAAGACTCTTCTAATGTAAATTGGACTTTAGGGAGAGTAATGGCCCAATGCAGGTTCACCGGGACAAGTGTGCTACTACAGTGGTGATGCTGGCAGTGTGAGAGACTGCAGCAGGGGAGATGGTGACTTGGAATGTCCTGATTTCTGCTTGGTCCAGCTGTGACCATAAAGTCCGCTCCCACATCAAGTTAATTAGCTACACAGTGGTCAAAGGTACCTGCACAACAGCTGACTCTTTTTTTTTTTTAACTGTTCTTTGGAAAAGAAAACCCTTTTTTTGTTTTCTGGGTGATAAGGATTTCGCTCAGAGCTCATGCATATTGAGCACATGCTACACCACCAGGTTTTGCTCCTGTGGTGACAACTGCAAAGTTGGTTTGGGGATTTGGCATTTTTAGTATATGGTTAAAATTACTTATATTCTGTTAAGGCCTTGAACTGTGTGAGCTTTGCTGTTTCCTTTTAGTTACTGCATTTCTGCTGAATTCTGTTACTTAGTCTGATGTCACGCTGTTTTGTTCTTTTCAGAGCTGAATTGACACTGCTCCTCACACTTCAGACTGGTTTCTCAGCTCTGCCTCTGCCATGGTTGTGGTGATGCACATAGATTCTTTCATCGTTGTTTTACATTTTACCATTCAACATTCTTTAAGACAGCTAGCTGTCATTTCTATCAAGGCTCTGGCCTTGACATTTTTCTGTTTCTCATCAAGGGCTGTGGAAACCTTTGGGATCTGAGAGAAAACAGCTGTACGGTAAGCCTGGGATACACACTAGGGGCATTGGCTCTGAAATTTGGGAGCTCTCTGTCGCAGCACACGCTGGTACACATGTTCGGCTCTAATTTAAGGGCAATAGGTGCTGTCAGGTAGCACAGCGCATACATAGACAGTCAATTTGCTGCACAAATTGGGACAAAACATAGGCTCTGATTGCCAGAGTTGACTGTATATTTTAATAAACACATCCATTGTTACTCTTCTTCTTTTGGATATTTGGGCCATGTTAAATAGAACAATTTAGTATAAAACTGAATAGAACCATTTCAGTATAAAAACTGAATTTAACTTGACTTATTTTCTTTTGTTTGGTGTCTTTCCTGGAACAATTAACATATGAGAGAACAATATCTAGAAAGTCACATACTTCTTCCTCTCCTTTTCAGAATTGGATCATGAAATCTAATTTGCGAAGCAACTTGGAAGAATTATACAGTATATCTGCTTGAAGTCATACAAAAATTCTCTCTCCTTGTTGGCTGTCTCTGTTGTGAAGACAACACTTCTTTCATAGGTGTCAGTGCATTTGGTGAGCGAAGACAGAGACACTTTTTATGAAAATGGTTATTTTAAAACAGGTATCACTAACATAGGACTCATTGTCAAACATTAATAAAAGAGGAAAATGTAATATTGCTTCATGTAATATCAAGAATATGTTAGAAGAGTAATAGTAAGGCATTTGAGCATACTGAGCATTTTGTGGGCTAGTTGAAGAGCAATTAGAGGACATCACTGAAACTTAGCTTTGTAGTAGACCTGAGAAGTAATCTAATGTAAATCCTAAAATCTAGTGTAAAGTTTTGTAATGGCAACAATCTCAGTCCATTCATCATGAAGTTATATGTATAATTTCTTGCAGAGAAACAATGAACACTAGAAATTTATGTTGCCCTCATGAGAAATGGAGATGTAATCTAAGCGAACAATATATCTTTTTTTCTGATTCACAACCTTGTTAATGAAACTAATTTATTTTCTTATAATAAGCTTCTGGCTGGACTACACAATTTTTATGGCAACGCACAATTACATCTAGGGAGAAAATCCTAATTGAGCAAAGTAATTGAGTTTTTAATACAATCCTTTACTTGATGTATGTAAGATAACTAATTATTTACCAATGAAGATGAACGTGAAGTTGAATTAAATAGTGTTTAGACTTGAAGGTAAAAAGAACTCCAAACTGAAGAGTACTTGCTGATGCTTCTCCAGGCTCTCTTATTCACTCTTAGAAACCTCAAATAAAATTAATCTTTTGGAGTTACTTAAAAATAAATGGACAGAGAAAGGGCCTTCCCGTTTGAAGAGAACATTTATGTGAAGTGCTAATGAATAGTTTGTGAGTCAGCCGCAGTGAGTCTGCCCACAGCTGTAATCATAATGCTTCTGAGTTCCCATGCCTCCTCTCCCCTCACAGTGCGATTATTGTTAAGGCTCCACTCTCTGCCACTTCCCAGGGGTGAAGCTCTTCCTTCCCCAGCATTTGTAAGGCGTTTTTCAACTTCTCTAGCACCATTAGAGTTGTCAGTTCCAGCAAGAACGCCTGATTCTTTGCTCTCGATTGCTGCGGTCGAATCCCATCAGCTGTGTCTTGTCATTTCCAAGAATGTGTAGAATTTCATTGACTGACATTTCATACATAGACTGTAGGATCAGATTAATTTTCTTATATTAATGAGTAAGTCTTGGTTTTCAAATGTAGAAGTGAATAGTAAAGTATGGTTTATGGATTTGAAAAATTGTTTTGAATCAATGGAAATATTTTAAAATGTATTTGCTTAGTATAAAGAACATCTTCACTAACTGAAATTTTATGGTGGATAGTGGAATTGATGCAAAAAAAGTGGAAATCATTGGATTTTGGCGCTATGTTTGTTGTTTTCTGTCAACTTAACACAAAACTAGACAGACCTGGAAAGAATTGCCTCTATCCCTTTGACTTGCAGGCAAGATTGTAGGGCATTTTTCTTAATTTATTATTGATGTGGGAATGCTAAGCTCACTGTGAGAGTGTCACCCCTGGTAGGTGGTTCTGGATTGTAAAAGAATCAGGGTCTACCTTTTTGCCAGGGGTGCCCAGGTACTGCCAACAGGCCAGTCTGGAGGAAGCAGGACAAAGGCCAGAACTTGAAGACAACCTATGTTTCCCTTCAGGGCATCAGATGCTATTACATGGTTGACCAGAAGGGGAAACAGGAGTCTGGAAGGAATGCTGTGGTAACCCATCTCCTTTTGGGTACCTAGGCAACTATCAGTATACTGCCAGTAGAGCAAGACAGGAATGGGGTTGTGGGGGTGTCTGTTGGTACCTTTTCCCTCAGGGGACGAGCGATTGGGAGCAAGTGCCTAGTACCTGAGGGGCTGGAGGAGAGAAAGCTGTCTAAATCTTAGGCACAGCTCCTTTAGGCAAAGGCCTTCCTGTGACTATCTTTAAAGAAGCAGCTCTCTGAGCTGATCCTTGTTTGTTTCTATTGCTTTATTTGGTGATGGATATGAACACATACACTTTATTCAGAGTGAAGTAGGGATTATATAACCCCAGAAGGTTATCTAGTACATGGTGGACTTCGACCTTAATGAGCAGTTTCCCCACATGAACAGGACATGGGGAAGAAGCCAGGGTGCTGTATTCCTTTGCCATCTCTGCCTCAGCTCCTATCTCCAGGCTACTGCTTGAGTTGCTGCTTTCAGATTCTTTAGTGGTGAGCTGCTACCTGAAGATGTCAGCAAAATAAACTCTTTCCTTGCTTTTCCATGCTTTTGTTGGTCATGGCTTTTGTTCCAGCAAAAGAAATCAATATTATACCAAATACTTAATTGATAGTTGAGTTATAACTCACAACTCAATTTAGCAGAAACTTTCAAAAAGCCATCGGCATAAAATCCATGTCTCTGCCACTGCCACATCAGTAGTCATCATATTTAGCTTAGTAAAACTATTCTGAGATTTTTCAGGGGTGACAGGAAACAACTGAATGTAGGTGTACGCATGGGAACCATGTAAAATTTCATACTCCAAAAATGTCAATTGGAAGGAGGGCTCTGATCCTAGCTGTGATTCTTCCCTGCTCTGAAACATGAAGCTATTTAAACTCTCTGTACCTCATTTTTGGTTGTTGTTAGATAGAAATAACTTATTCTAACTTAAGGAGCATAGTATCAATGTGGTTAAAATATCTTGCATATACAGGACATTTAAGAACATTGTCATACATTTTGATAGGTTTAATGACTCTGTGTAGTGAAGGTAGAATTTTGTCACTCATTTTGAATTTATTTATTCACATAATCTACTTTTCTTTTGAGACAAGGGTCTCATGTAGCCTAAGCCACATCTTTGGATTTATAATAAAGACGGTTACCATAACATAAATATCTATATTACGTTGTTTACTGTCTAATAAATCTTGAGATGTCAGATGCAAATGAGTAATGTCAGCAGATTCTGAAATATTTGAAATGAGGTCAGCAGACTGCCCTAGGGTCAAATGAGTGCTCCAGAGCGGTGTGGACATGCCACGTCTGTGATAACGAATAAGAGGCTTTGGCCATGTTTCTCTTGTTCTACAGTAGAATCTCTCCTCTTTGTTTCGTGTATACTTGTAATTGTTGGTTCTATGCTAAGAAATCACAAAATGAGCCCATTTGATTGTGTAAATACTCATATCATGGCTGGTGTCAGTGAATCGCACACACACGGTCTTGTTGATCCCAGTGACAGATTTCACATTGATCTCTTCAGATGTGTTATTCTTACCTACATCATCAAATTGTTATCTCACCTTGCCTACTAGATATGGAAGATGAACTTAGTGTATTTTTTGTGTTGCAATTTGGAGATAAATTCAATCTTTATTTTCAAGTTTAAGGTCTATGGAAAGAATTAATAAAATTTCTCCAAATGAAACGTGTCTGCAAATGGTAGGCATAGACTAGATGAAACCAAAGTAATGGTCAACCGATTATGTTTTTAATACAGATGATTATTTGCATTTATGAAAACTCAAAAGGCTGAGACAGCATTGTATATATGGGTTTTTTTCTTGTGAGTGCTTCTAATTTTGAAGAGTAAGCACTTAATTTGCAGACTATTTTTGTATATCATGTCTGTCATTGCTCCAGCTGTCATCTGTTTACATCTATTTTGTCTCTCTCCATGATGACCTTAATAATAACTGTATTATCTATAAAGACACAGCTAAGCAATTAGATATATCTAGGATCATTACATTTATAATATCATTAAATAATTCTTAGCGTATTATATAATTTTGGTTAAAGTATTATAATTGATGCTATTTTGAGGAGCAAATTAGTACTAAATTGCAGATAATCTGATGAAAAAGAATGTTCATTTTAAAAAGATATGAAAGGAAACAAGTGAACCTTTTATTTTAGTTGGGTATTCCTTTTGTCTCTTTTTAGCAGTAATGTTAGATGACAGAAATAATTTATTTTACACTTTGTGGTTTTATCGAATCTTTTTATATTCTAGGCAGAACATTTAAAAACTCCAATTCCTTTAAAACCCTAAAATTGTCTTCTATTTTTCCTATCATACTTCTTTTAAAATTTTAAATTATTATTGTTTATGTATATGGGTGTTTTACCTGCACATATGTCTGTAGATCACATACCGGCCCAAAAGAAAAGATTTGGGAATCCCTGAAGCTGGAATTACAGACTATTTGCCACAATGTGGATGCTGAGGATTGAACTTAGGTCTCCTAAACTACTGAGCCATTTTACTGCTAGAATTGACTTTAGATAGAGATTTCTCTTCTCCTCGGTAGAATAGTGGGATGGTAGAAATGTGAAGCTGATCTGCTGCTAGAGAAAAGTAACAGTCTACGTATGCTTGGTATAGAGGCACAGAATCAAGAGTTATGCAATCGCCACAGGCAAACCTTTATGATACATCTTTTGGATGGGGATTTGGTGATTTCCAACAGTGCTTGGTGATTCTACCTCAGGAAGTCCTGAGCTAGATTAAACAGGCAAGACTGTTGACTTGTAATCTCCCAGTTCCAGTTGGAGAACTTTACCATAGTCCAGGGCATCCTTTGTCTGTTAATCTTAACTGGGAGTTAAACACACTATTGGTGATTGATAGACAAATGTGTTGAAAAGTCTTTAGGAAGGTTTTCTTCCCCAGGCATTTGTCCCAGGGATAGAAAGGAAAAACAAAGGAATTCAAAACTGTACCAGTGTGCAAGGTGTGCAGAGTGTTCGATGCTTCCTGCATCTGCTTCCTTATCTTGACAAGGATGCAAAGAGCCTATAGCTTTAAAGGAGGAAAGTGAATGCTAGAAATATAAAGCATCAGACAGCCAGAACAGAGTTAAGACTTCAACATAGAATTCAGGTTAACCTCCCCTGGGAAAGAGCAATTTCTGCAAGTCCTGCAGGTCTCAGTGTGAGCTGGGGAGACAAAGCATTGCAAAAACTCATGCCCAGGGAGAGGGTGATGGGTTTAGTCTGGCAGCTAATAGCCGGGGCAGATGAGCTTCCTTTGTGGCAAGAGGCTGTGCTGTGGGAAAGAAAGGCAGTTTCTCTGAAAATAGAGGCGAGAAGGATTCCAGAAAGCAAAGAAGAAAGAAAAGCTAGGGCACTCTTAATTTGTGTCAGGGGAGCCTAGACATATGTTATTCCTGCAGAGAGAGACTTACTTAGGACACAGTAAGGAAACACAGAAGGAAACTGGAAGCATTGTATAACCACTAAAGTTTCTTCCTTATAGTATTGTTCTTTGGCTTATAGATTTTTATGACTTCATGTTTTGCCAAGGGTATAGCAACGAATGGATTACAATGTAATATTGCAGCTTAACACTATAGAAAAATTTTAAGATGAGATAAGTTGTGTTTCCAAATGCATCCCACATTTCAACTCAGATGTGATAATTCACAGAGCAAATAACAACAACAGCAACAATAAAACAAACAACAATAAAACCTATCCCAAATCAAACAAAACAAACAATCCTAATGTGCTTACGTCTTTGTTCAAGGCTTAAGGGGCTCAGTGTAGGCTTACCAGGCTAGTAACTGGAATGTTTTCAAGACCACTGCTGGGATCTAGGGAGAGGTACTAGCATTACCGTGTGCACTCACCAAAATGTAGATACTGCGGTAAACACCAGAAATTCTAAACAACACTGTAAATGAGGGCTGCAAAATCCCAGTTGGAGAGAGTAGAAATTAATGTTGGAGAAGAGAAATAGAACACACAGCTTGCGCTGCTAATAATGGTAAATCCAGACGGTCCTACTGCAAATGTCAGTGCTGTCCACTAGGGATGCTACAGGTGTGAGTTAATGGAGTGACAAGTCTCTTTGGAACACTATTTCATTAGGTTCTTATGACAATTCTAGGGCATGAATGTTGGTAATTTCATTTAATTTTGTGTGTGTGTGTGTGTGTGTGTGAATGCATGATTATATTACATGTAATTTAAAATATTTTATTAAAAAAGTGTATATGTGTGTGTCTTTGTGTGGATATGTGCATATGAGCACTGTGTCTGTGGAGGCCAGGAGAGGGCATTGGATTCCTTGGAGGCTATGTAATAGGCAGCTATGGGCTGCAACATGTGGCTCTGGGAAATAAACTTAGCTCCTATGCAAGAGTAGTCTTAACTACTAAACCATCTCTCCAGCCCCTCAAGCAAAAATTTAATAATAAATATTAAAGTAAGCATTTAAAAAGTCTCAATTTTACTTTCTCATTAGATAGATATTGAAAGGCAGAGTTCATATGAACAAAACCTTTCTGAGATCCTCAATAATTGAATTGACTAATTGATCTTTGATTGATAAATATATAATTTATTATTATTGTTTGTATGGTGTATGCACATTTGCATGGTGCACAGGTGGGTATCAGAAGACAACTTTGTAGAGTTGCTTCTCTCCTCCTACATTCTACATAGGTTCCAGAGATCAAATTTGGTTTTCAAGCCTGAGTGTCAAGTGCTTTTTACCTGCTCTGCTATCTCATCACATATGTTATTTTTAAAGATAAGATTCATAAAGTCCAGACTGGCCTGAACTTACTATGATCTTACACTCCTAATCCTGCTAAGTCTACCATCCAAACATTAGATAATAGAGATGTGTCACCTTATCTGTTTTATGTGATGCTAGCCCTCAAACCCAGAGCTCTGTGCATGCTGGGAGATTGTACTTTTCATTTATTTATTTGTGTCTGTGAATACCTGTGTGCATGTGCATCATGGTCTGTGTGGAGGTCAGAGGATAACATTCAAGAATGTTTTTTTTTCCCCTTCTATTATGTAGCCTCTAGGGACCTAGCTCAGGTTATAAGTCTTGGCAGCAATTGCCTTTACCCACTGAGCAATCTTTTTGGTCCTCAAATTTTTATTATATTTATATTTTGCTTGTTTACTGAAGTGTGTGTGTGTGTGTTCTGGAGTACACACATGGAGGTCAGAAGATGCTTGCAGGAGACATTTCTCTCCTACCAGTATGGATCCTTGGGGCCAAACTCACTTTGGAAAACTCCTTTACCAACAGAGCTATTGTCTTGTCAGCTGGGGGTCCTAAAGACTTTTAAGAATTTTTATAAGTAAACATGGAAAAACCTGTGACATTGAGTTTTTTCTGTAGGCTGATGGGGATACAGGACAGACACAGTTGATGAGGTAAGGCAGGTTTTGCGGTGACAGTTTACAGTTTGGAGTTTCATCAATGATTAAAAAACCAATTTCATTTCCATCAGTGACTCACATGGTCTAATTTTTGTCCCATTTATCAGACTTCCAAATCCTCCAAAGACAAAAATAACCAGTCGAAAAATTTCACAAATCTCAAATTCCCCAACTAATCTAATCAAATAAAATCTACTTCCAAAAGTAATCAGGGAAAAATGTGAAACGTTAATTTTAGCTGTTTAATTTGGGCAATTTCTTTTAAGTAAGTGTAGCCTTCATGTTATTACTTTGGTCTCTATAAATTAGGTCACAGATCTCACTTGAAATCAAGTCTAAAAGTCATTACCTATGTATGACTTTAATATTCTGGATCTATCTTCTTTCTTGTTAAATAGAGTATACATAACTGTTATTCCAGCTAGTAATTAATACCTTTATAATTAAGTTCACAAATTTATGACAAAGTTGTAGAATATCTTATAAAGAGGGTTATTGATAAATTTTGGGTGTTACTTTCTTTATATATTTCCTGCAGACATTCACAGATTATACATGTTTACAGCTATGTTCACATCACTAACTTTATATCCTATGATATTGTATATGGGGAGCTCCAGATAATAGTGGGAAGGGGTAACTTAAAATTAAAATATAACAAACAAATTGACCCAAATAATATAATATAGTAGCTTATCCTTTATTCCAACGGTCCTAGTCTGTGGTGCTTTGCATGATAATGACCCCCATTGGCTCATATATTTGAATTCTTGGTCCTCAGCTGGTGGATCTGTTTAAGAAGGATTAGGAGGTGTAACTTTCTTGGCAGAGGTATGCCATTCCCAGTTAGTTCTGTCTGCCTTGTGTTTGTGGATCATGCCTGCCTGCCTGCTGCCTTGCTGTTCTCTATGATGATCCTGGATTAACCCTCTAAAACTATTAAGCCCACTAAATGCTCTCCCCTATAGGTCATAGCCTCTTATCACAGCAATAAAAAAGTAATGAAAAAATTCAATGTAAAAAATATTAGAATTCAATGTAATATTACTAGGATAAAAAAATGCAGCCACTTGAAATTATAACCAAAAGGCTCAAAAAGATTAATTTTATTAAAATATTTTTATTAAATTTGTTCTTTGATAATTTTATGTATGTATATAATGCATCCTAATTACTCTTACTTCCTACCTCCTTTTCTCCCCTCCCATTCCACATCCCTGACAGACTCCCCTCTAACCTGCAAGTCCCTTTCACGCATTCATGTCTTTTTTTATGTGTGTACCACTGGTTTTAAACAAGGTTGCCTGTGTGACCATGAGTTTGGAGATATCCATGGAACCTGATTTGCTTACCTCTGGGCCATAACTGAAGGAAATGACTGTCTTACTCCAATATTCCATGACAAAAATACATGCATATATATATACACATATATGTATACATATATACATACACGTGTATATGTATATGCATACACACATACAACACAATAATAGTCAAATAAAAAGATGCTATCAACTTGAAAATATGGAGGAGTTTAAGGATGGATAACTAGGAAGGGCTGGAGGGAAATAAAAAGAAGGGGAAATGATGTAAGTCTATTTCAATTAAAAGCACATTAAAATAAATTAAAAATATAAGTAAAATAAAGAGGTAAAAGGGAGATATATAAAAGTGTTAGCAATTATAAATGTATCAACTCAGTGTTATAGAAAATTGATATTTAGCAGATGAGTTCTTTACAAACTGCTAAATTTGAATTTTTTAGTAGATATTTTCTTTATTTATATTTCAAATGTTACCCCTTTCTTGGTTTCCCCTACAAAAAGCCCCTACTCTATCTCCCCTGCCCCTGCCCCTGCTCACCGACCTACCCACTCCTGCTTCCTTGTCCTGGCATTCCAGTACATTGAGGCATTTAGCCTTTACAGGACAAAGGGCCTCTCTTCCCACGGATGTCCTACAAGGCCATCCTCTGCTACATGTGCAGAGAAATCCATGGGAACTTCCAAGTGTACTGTTTGTGGGTTTAGTATCTGGGAGCTCTGGAGGTTCTGGTTCGTTCATATCAGTTTTCCTCCTGTGGAGCTGAAAATCCCTTCAGCTCCTTCGGTCCTTCTTTTTTTTTAAATTTATTTATTTTTATTGAATATCGTCTTCATTTATATTGCCAATGGTATAACCTTTCCTGATATCCCCTTCCCCTAAAATCCCAAACCCCTCCCCTTCCTCCTTCCCCCTGCCTCCCTGTATATGCCACCCCACCCAACACACTCCCTCCCCCTCTCAGTTTCCCATTTGTTCAGGCCTCTGTTGAGCCTTTACCTGACCAAGGACCATTCCTTCCACTGATGCCCAACAAGTCCTTCAGGGTTCTTCTAAAAAAGGGAACAAAATAGCCACAGGAGCTATAAGGGAGACGATGTGTGGAGCAGAGACAGAAGTAAAGGCCACCCAGAGACTGCCCTACCTGGGGATTCATCCTATAAACAGGCAACAAACCCTGACACCACTATGGATGACAAGAAGTGTATAACAAAAGGAGCATGCCGTGGTTGTCTCCAGAGGGGCCCTACTAGAGCCTTACATATACAGAGGCAGATGCTAACAACCAACTATTGGACTGGGCATGGGGTCCCCAATGGAAGAGTTGGAGGATGGTCCTGAGGAGCTAAAGGGTTTTACAGCCCCATGGGAAGAACAATGATTTTGGCCACCCAGATGCCCCAAGACTCCCAGGGACTGAACTATCAACCAAGGAGCACACATGGTTCCAGCTAAATGTGAATTTATTCTCCTTGCCTTCTATGTAGTGTTTCTGTAATTCACTTTAAGAACAAAATCTTGGGTAAAATTTTCCTTTAATAACCCTGTGTCTCCTTCATTTCAATGCATATGTAGAGACAGAATTCTGTTCTTTAAGCATGTTAAAGATTCATTCTGCTCATGCCATCTCATTCTTTCGCAATAGCCTGGTGCTTTTGAGTTTTATTCTTCCATGGACAAGAACCTTCAGGGTAGGGGACAGAAGCAGGAAGACTGTAATCTGTACCAACTGAAAGCTAGTCCAGTTCAAATTGGGAGTTCAGGGCCAACCAGCGTCATTCAGCACCACAACCTGAGGGGGTCCTTGATAGCCTCATGCCTAGATGCCCCTTGACCTCACTGGCCAGAATCACTTCCTGAGTGTTAATTTCTCCTCTCTCATGAAAGTGTATTGTGAGTGAGAATTTCTTACTAATCAGTAGTGCTATACATGTTGTAGAATTTAGTACTTTTATTACCTGTTGGCTCTCAGTCATTTTCCTATATATACAAATTGTTGCCAAGTTATAAGGTTAAGAGTTCAAACTAGCAGATTTTAGGATATCAAGTATCAGTAAAAATTCATTCCTTTTTTTAATTTCTTTTTTTATTTGATATATTTTTATTTACATTTCAAATGATTACCCCTTTTCTGGCTCCCCCACTTCCTGAAAGTCCCATAAGCCCCCTTCCCTCCCCCTGTTCTCCTACCCAACCCTTCTTACTTCCCTGTTCTGGTTTTGCCCTATACTGCTACACTGAGTCTTTCCAGAACAAGGGGCCACTCCTCCGTTCTTCTTGTACCTCATTTGATGTATGGATTATGTTTTGGGTATTCCAGTTTTCTAGGTTAATATCCACTTATTAGTGGGTGCATACCATGACTCATCTTTTGAGACTGGGTTACCTCACTTAGTCTTGGAAAGAACAGGAATTCAAGGCCCATACCTAAACATAGTAAAAGCAATATACAGCAAACCGGTAGCCAGCATCAAACTAAATGGAGAGAAACTTGAAGCAATCCCACTGAAATCAGGGACCAGACAGGGCTGCCCCCTTTCTCCTTATCTTTTCAATATTGTACTTGAGGTACTAGCTCCAGCAATTAGACAACATAAGGAGGCCAAAGGGATACAAATTGGAAAGGAAGAAGTCAAACTATGATTATTTGTAGATGATATGATAGTCTACCTAAGTGACCCAAAAAACTCCACTAGAGAACTCCTACAGCTGATAAACAACTTCAGCAAAGTGGCAGGTTATAAAATGACCTCAAGCAAATCAGTAGCCTTCCCATACTCAAAGGATAAGCAGGCTGAGAAAGAAATTAGGGAAATGACACCCTTCAGAATAGCCACAAACAGTATAAAGTACCTTGGGTGACTCTTACCAAACATGTGAAAGATCTGTATGACAAGAACTTCAAGACTCTGAAGAAGGAAATGGAAGAAGACCTCAAAAAATGGAAAAACCTCCCATGCTCATGGATCAGCAGGATTAATATAGTTAAAATGGCCATTTTACCAAAAGCAATACACAGATTCAACACAATACCCATCAAAATCCCAACTCAATTCTTCATAGAGTTAGAAAGAGCAATTCTCAAATTCATCTGGAATAACAAAAAACCCAGGATAGCTAAAACTATTCTCAACAACAAAAGAAATTCTGGGGGAATCAGTATCCTTGACCTCAAGCAATACGACAGAGCAATAGTGTTAAAAATTTCATGGTGAGCCAGGCGGTGGTGGCGCACGCCTGTAATCCCAGCACTCTGGGAGGCAGAGGCAGGTGGATTTCTGAGTTCGAGGCCAGCCTTGTCTACAGAGTGAGTTCCAGGACAGCTAGGGCTACACAGAGAAACCCTGTCTCGAAAAAACCAAATCCAAAAAAAAAAAAAAAAAAAACAACCAAAAAAAAATTTCATGGTATTGGTACAGTGACAGGCAGGCAGATGAATGGAAAAGGATTGAAGATCCAGAAATGAACTCACATACATATGGCCACTTGATCCTCGACAGAGGGGCTGAAAAAAACCAATGGAAAAAAGATAGCCTTTTTAACAAATGGTGCTGGTTCAATTGGAGGTCAGCATACAGAAGAATGCGAATTGATCCATCCTTGTCTCCTTGTACTAAGCTCAACTCCAAATGGATCAAGGACCTCCACATAAAGCCAGACACTCTGAAGCTAATAGAAAAGAAACTGGGGAAGACCCTTGAGGACATCGGTACAGGGGGAATGTTTCTGAACAGAGCACCTATAGCGTATGCTCTAAGATCAAGAATTGACAAATGAGACCTCATAAAATTACAAAGTTTCTGTAAGGCAAAGGTCACCAACAAAAGGACAAATCAGCAACCAACAAATTGGGAAAAGATCTTCACCAACCCTACATCAGATAGAGGGCTAATATCCAATATATACAAAGAACTCAAGAAGTTAGACCCCAGAAAACCAAATAACCCTATTAAAAATGGGGTACAGAGTTAAACAAAGTATTTTTGCCTGAAGAACTTCGGATGGCGGAGAAGCATCTTAAAAATGGGTCAACTTCATTAGTCATTAGGGAAATGCAAATCAAAACAACCCTGAGATTTCACCTTACATTAGTCAGAATGGCTAAGATTAAAAATTCAGGAGACAGCAGGTGTTGGCAAGGATGTGGAGAAAGAGGAACACTCCTCCACTGCTGGTGGGGTTGCAAATTGGTACAGCCACTCTGGAAATCAGTCTGGCGGTTCCTCAGAAAACTGGGCATCTCACTTCCAGAAGATCCTGCTATACCACTCCTGGGCATATACCCAGAAGATTTCCCAGCATTTAATAAGGATATATACTCCCCTATGTTCATAGCAGCCCTATTTATAATAGCCAGAACCTGGAAAGAACCCAGGTACCCCTCAACAGAAGAGTGGATGCAAAAAATGTGGTATATATACACAATGGAGTACTATTCAGCCATTAGAAACAATGAATTCATGAAATTCTTAGGCAAATGGATGGAGCTAAAAATTCATTCCTAATAAATTATTTCTAAATATTAGCACAATACTGTAGTTAAAACTCATTATAAAAATCATGTAATATCTGCCTTAATACAAAGGACAAAATGTTACATTCTTTAAAACAATGATCTTCTGCTTCAAGACTAGAATGACAGTTCCTTTCGAATAGTTATTTATGTGGTATAAGATATGTTGTTGCGGCCTAGGCAGCAACTGAATGGTAAAAAATGTGTGTGCCTGGTGTGCTGACTCCTCATCCCACCAAAATGTACACAAAGCTGGTATGTTTCATGTGCCTGCGGTGCAAGCAGTGGAGAGTTAGAAGCAGAAAACGTGACTTCAAGGTTTCCTTATACTATAAAACTACTCTAGACCCTGCCTCAGAAAACATAACTACACAACAAAACAAACCAACGAATTAAACAGTGTAAAGCACGAAGCTTTAGAGGTAGCATTAGTAAAGGGCCCAGTGTTATAAGGGACTGTGGATTTTCAAGAATATAATGTTTATAAATAACTTCAGATGCTTTATTAACCTCAATGGTTAGTTAATGGCCACTGGGTTACATTTAATGAGAAACAAGATGTTTTGTGGTTCCCCTTTCTAATAGGATGAGTTTAGACTTTAATAATGTATCCATATATTACACAGAGCTAGATGAACTGATGAGAGGTAATTGGGATTTGCATAATGTATATATCAAAACATCATGTGTTCCTTCACCATTATAATTTTATGTAAGAGGCAATGTCTTTAAAAAGATACTTGTACCGATCTTACACACATATATAAACAACGACGTAACTGAGGTGGAACTATTCCAGATGGGGCCTAGTTTTTGCTCCCACCGCACCTTGCATTTTCTGATTCCTAACACATATCATGAAAGCCACAATTTCCTTAAGCTTCCTTTCCATTCTTCACCCCTCAGTCCCATAAGGGATGTGATTTTCGATTGTGGGTTCCTGGCTCTCCTCTACTCCCAGCATTTAGCACAATGAAAGTTCCATAGCCAATTGTCAGGAAATACTTAATTGGATAAATTGAATTGATCAGATTTAGGCCCTCAACAAATATCTCTTTGATGATTAAAACTCAATCATCTTAGAGTGAGCTCATTATTTAATAAAAGAATGACGAGGCTTATATTGAAAATAGTAATTTCAGCTGTGCTTCAGTAGAAGGTTTAACTGTGTCTTCCCTTGAGTGTCCCACATGGTGCTCAGAGCGTTCCCACACGGTGTATCAATTTTTCAGTCTCTTCTTATGTGAGTGCTACTTGGAGAAGCAAGTTTGTGTTTTTGTTTCTGGATATCTAAAGCCACAGAAGTCAGTTAAGCTAGTTTTAAATTTTCTTACATTAAGTTTCCCTTCTTTAAACTTAAGGTACTGTGCAGTGGCTGCTCATGACTGCGGGGTGAGCACTGTTGGTCACTGGTGCTTGTGGTGATCACCTGTGCTCTGTGCAGCTCCATCTGTCAGGGAAGGTGCCAAGCAGTGACTCCTTCCAGGTTCCAGTCTCTCCATGTTCAGTTCAGTGGCTTTCAGTCTGGTATCACAACTCAGATAGCATACATCACCACTCAATTTACTGCTCTCACTCTGGCTTCAGCGTATACTGAGCAGTATATAGCAGGGTGCATGTGACCTAGCATGCTTTTTACAGGTAACTGCCTTGAATTTTCTCAGTACCATCTAGACACCCTGAAACAACAGTTAAACAACAATAGCAGCAGCAACACCAAACAACAACAACAAACAACAACAGCAATATACTTGGGATTTCAACATATCTCTCCCCTACTTTTTTCTTTCTCCTCTCTCTGAATCTGAATTATCACATTATTTTACTTTAACTTCACATCTTTTAGTAATGTCCTTGGATCCTTGCTACCCTCATCAAAGGGTCTCTTGTCCTGCTGGGCATTGCATACATACCCACTACTGCCCTTTTTGTATCTTCTGGTGCTCCCTCTCCTTTAGTATTCAGCACATTATGTCTTCCCACTGCTTCTCTGAGCGTCTGTCTGAGATCTTACTGGCTCTTTTTCAGCCCCTTCTAAGATTTTATTATTTTTGCTTTCAAAACTCATGCGATGCTGATATGATAGCATGAGCATTTAAGATGATGAAGACATGGTGGCCTTTTCCCTTATCAGGAGAAACAAGGCTCTTGGGCAACATTTGGCTAATGTGCTCTTTTGCCTTCCTCAATATCAGTCCATAGTGTTCTCCTCCAGAGGCTACAGGCCTCACCACACATTCAAATTGCTAGTTCCTTGCTTTTAGATTCCTTGGCCTTCAGAAAAGTGAGAAAATAACTCTGTGTTATTTGTTCAGATATATCAGATATTTACTGTTTTTCTATGTATATATGCATGTATGTATATACATATGTAATTATCTATCATCTATCTAATTATCTATTTACTGATCTATCATTTATCTATTATCTATCTATCTATCTATCTATCTATCTATCTATCTCCATGTTAATATCAAACTGAGGGCTTTGTGAGTGGTAGGCAAGCTCACTGAAGTTCAGTATTCTCTTCTGGCAGCTCAAATGAACTAGCACAACTCTCAAGTGGGAAACTTCACATTGCCTGTTGCAGAGCCATTCCCACTGCGCTAACAACTCTACTGAGATCACCAGCCACCACAGGGAGAGGGAAACTTAGACGCTTCTCTCCTTGCTGACAGCCACTCAGCTCTCATGGTTACTCTGGTGTGGTGGAACCCTCACATTAACTCTAGGTAAGTGGGAAGTTTGCCTCCCAGTAACAAATGAATCATGCCTGTGGTGATGAGAAGAGGCAATGAGTAAAGGGAAAAAAATGGTTAAAACTGGCTGAAACCTGTCAGGGAGGGTAATTAAAAAGGCATGGAATCGAGGATCTCGCCAGTGGAATTTGGCTTTCAAGAAGGGAGAGTAAGTATACATTCCTTCACACCTTTCTCATTTCCTGTTATCTGTGACTCTCCTCTGTGACCAGGGTGATCTGTGTTTCACTTATGCATAATTAGTAAATAATTAGTATCCTACTATATGCCATATAGATTATTTTTTACATTTAACTTGTTTTAATATGAGCTTTACAAATTATGTAAATAAAATTAATCAATTTGTAAAAAAAATCCCTTTACATGCATACTGTTTTATTTTACTAACAATAATTAATTTTTTTTAAACCTCATCCCACTCCCAAATGACCAATAGTCAAATAGCTGACAACTTAAATGGAATACAGATGTGAACTTCAGAAAGAGAGGGATTCAATGGAAATGAAGAGAAAGCTCTCAGTACCTGCAGGTTGAACTTCTGATGGGATTTTCTAACTGTGGAAACAGGTGGCTAACATTTGCTAACAGATACCATGCTCCACATATCCACTCTTACTCTTTATCTGGAAATTACTTTCCAAAATTGATTGAGCTTCTTATGGGGGAAATGGATTTTTATTTGCCCTGATGGTCAGGTGACCATATATCTAAATTTCAGATACGGTTGTGCATAGTACTGACAATTGCCCATAGGATAACAACTTTACCAAATAAATATTTTTTGTATAAGAAACAATTTTGTATATATTGGATATTAGCCCTCTATCTGATGTAGGATTGGTGAAGATCTTTTCCCAATGTGTTGGTTGCCGATTTGTCCTCTTGATGGTGTCCTTTGCCTTACAGAAACTTTGTAATTTTATGAGGTCCCATTTGTCAATTCTTGCTCTTAGAGCATACGCTATTGGTGTTCTGTTCAGAAACTTTCTCCCTGTACCGATGTCCTCAAGGGTCTTCCCCAGTTTCTTTTCTATTAGCTTCAGAGTGTCTGGCTTTATGTGGAGGTCCTTGATCCATTTGGATTTGAGCTTAGTACAAGGAGACAAGAATGGATCAATTCGCATTCTTCTGCATGCTGCCCTCCAGTTGAACCAGCACCATTTGTTGAAAAGGCTATCTTTTTTCCATTGGATGTTTTCAGCCTCTTTGTCGAGGATCAAGTGGCCATAGGTGTGTGGGTTCATTTCTGGATCTCAATCCTGTTCCATTGATCCTCCTGCCTGTCACTGTAGCAATACCATGCAGTTTTTAACACTATTGCTCTGTAGTATTGCTTGAGGTCAGGGATATTGATTCCCCCAGATTTTCTTTTGTTGCTGAGAATAGTTTTAGCTATCCTGGGTTTTTTGTTGTTCCAGATGAATTTGATAATTGCTCTTTCTAACTCTGTGAAGAATTGAGTTGGGATTTTGATGGGTATTGCATTGAATCTGTATATTGCTTTTGGCAAAATGGCCATTTTAACTATATTGATTCTACCAATCCATGAGCATGGGAGGTTTTCCCATTTTTTGAGGTCTTCTTCCATTTCCTTCTTCAGAGTCTTGAAGTTCTTGTCATACAGATCTTTCACATGTTTGGTAAGAGTCACCCCAAGATACTTTATACTGTTTGTGGCTATTGTGAAGGGGGTCATTTCCCTAATTTCTTTCTCAGCCTGCTTATCCTTTGAGTATAGGAATGCCACTGATTTGCTTGTGTTGATTTTATAACCTGCCACTTTGCTGAAGTTGTTTATCAGCTGTAGGAGCTCTCTAGTGGAGATTTTTGGGTCACTTAGGTAGACTATCATGTCGTCTGCAAATAATGATAGTTTGACTTCTTCCTTTCCAATTTGTATCCCTTTGTCCCAATATATATAAAGAACTCAAGAAGTTAGACTCCAGAAAACCAAACAACCCTATTAAAAAATGGGGTACATAGTTAAACAAAGAATTCTCACCTGAAGAACTTCGGATGGTGGAGAAGCATCTTAAAAAATGCTCAACTTCATTAGTCATTAGGGAAATGCAAATCAAAACAACCCTGAGATTTCATCTTACACCAGTCAGAATGGCTAAGATTAAAAATTCAGGAGACAGCAGGTGTTGGAGAGGGTGTGGAGAAAGAGGAACACTCCTCCACTGCTGGTGGGGTTGCAAATTGGTACAACCACTCTGGAAAGCAATCTGGCGGTTCCTCCGAAAACTGGGCACCTCACTTCTAGAAGATCCTGCTATACCACTCCTGGGCATATACCCAGAGGATTCCCCACCATGTAATAAGGATACATGCTCTACTATGTTCATAGCAGCCATATTTATAATTGCCAGATGCTGGAAAGAACCCAGGTATCCCTCAACAGAAGAGTGGATGCAAAAAATGTGGTATATCTACACAATGGAGTACTATTCAGCCATTAGAAACAATGAATTCATGAAATTCTTAGGCAAATGGATGGAGCTAGAGAACATCATACTAAGTGAGGTAACCCAGACTCAAAAGGTGAATCATGGTATGCACTCACTAATAAGTGGATATTAACCTAGAAAACTGGAATACCCAAAACATAATCCACACATCAAATGAGATACAAGAAGAAAGGAGGAGTGGCCCCTGGTTCTGGAAAGACTCAGTGAAGCAGTATTCGACAAAACCAGAACGGGGAAGTGGGAAGGGGTGGGAGGGAGGACAGGGGAAGAGAAGGGGGCTTACGGGACTTTTGGGGAGTGGGGGGCTAGAAAAGGGGAAATCATTTGAAATGTAAATAAATTATATCGAATAAAAAAAAAAGAAACAATTTTGGCAGTAAATTTTAAAAATCAAGTAATTACATTTAGAAATGGCAAAATCTGGGGTAATTTTTGAGATGTTCGAGAAATTCTACTAAGGACAGGAAGCAGAATGAGGTGAAAACCATAAGCTTTGTTTTATGTAACACCAAAGCTATCAAAGCATTTTAAATTACTGTATTTACTGTTTAGGTAATGAGATGAGAGCATGAGCAGCAAGAAGTCTAAAGTAATTGTTTTATTAAATCATTCAAATTCTAAAATTAGATTTTAACTTTGGGTGAAGGATATTATGTAAACAGTGGTGAATTAAACACATCCAAAATAATAACTGGTTTTACAATCCAAGACTACTTTAAACAGCACATGTGTCTTGTGAATGTAGTGCCAGCTAATGGGATACCCATCCTTTATCCGCTCCTGCCTTCCCAGGAAATCAGGCAAAAACTGTGTCCACCGAGACTACAGCTAGATGAAGGCAGCAGTACTTGAAGTGAAGTAGGACAAAGAGCACCTGACATTGTTTTGAAGGGATAAGAGGAAGACATCTACTGGGGATGAAGGACATTAGACCTAAAGAGGCTCCTTACTCTTTTCTTTTATAAAATTTGCTAGCTTTTAAGAAAACAGAAACTTTTGTCTCTAGCATTCTTTAGATCTCAGATTTTATATCAGTAGCACTCACCACTTTTTACAAATGGGGGTTATATCCTGAGGTTGTGGCATTTTAGGCGATAGAACCTAGATTTGCGTGCTCGCTTTGGCAGCACATATACTAAAACTGGAAGATGCAGAGAAGATTAGCATGGCCCCTACACAAGGATGACACGCAAATTTGTGAAGTGTTCCATAATTTTGGGAGGGACTTGATTGGGGACCAGGGGGAGGGGAGAGGGCTTATGGGACATTTGTGGGGGGTGAACCAGGAAAGGGGAACTCATTTGAAATGTAAATAAAGAATATATCTAATAAAAATGTACTTAGATTTGCAAGTACTATAGATAATATATTGTCATCTGGTCCTCCAGAACAGCGACAAGAGCACAAATAGGAAGGGATGATGGCTTTAATGAGTAGTGCAAGGCAAACTGTATCTCCACATTCAACAGAGTGAGACTTGGACCTCTCTTCTACCAGAGAAGAAGTCAGCAGACATGAAGAAAGACAAGAACATAAGGTCTGAGATGCTAAAACTCACCAAAGAAAATACTGGAATAAATCTTTTAGTTTCCTTATTGACTTATTGAATTATATTCCCGAAATCCAGATGGCAAGGCAAAATGAAGCAGGACTACATAAAGCTAAACGCTTCACTCATCAAAGCAGACAGCCAAGGTAAAAGGCAATCTAAAATATTAACGGAAATATCTGTCAACCATATGTTTGATGAATGAATGAATTCCAATGTATGTAACATATAACTCAAAAGAAAACAAATAAAGAAGTGAAACTAATTGCAATCTGATTGACACATAGGCAAAGGAATTGAACATGTATCTGAAAGACACTGGATTGCAGAAAAAACTGCTGAATTATATCAACTGGTGTACTTTTAAAAAGTTTTAACATCAGAATGGAAGTCAGGGAATACATGTTACATTTGCATCTGGCTTACAATATGATTGGAAAAGAACAAAGTCTACCAGTGTTGCAAAAAGCAGAGACCATCTAACAGAAATGTTTCAGAGGAGAGGAGACATCTGACAGAAAGCCAGAGAAGAAATTTGCTCCAGAGGAAGCATTAGTTCTTCCAGTTTGGCTGGATGCCCGAAGAGATTGGGAGCCTTGAGCTAGGAGCAAGGAAGTATTCAGGAGCCTCCGAGACATCAAATTATAGCAAACCACCCCAAAACAGAATTTTAATTATATAGACAGACTTTTCCTTCATTAAAAACAGGAAACTCCACTTTAGATCCTTAACACCAAGGGTAGGAGTTGAGGGGCTAGAAATGTTACTTGAAAAAGCCATCACAGTACTTATTGAAATTGTGACCGCTGGGCAGTGATGTCGTACGCCTTTAATTCCTGCATTTGGGAGGCAGAGGCAGGCAGATTTCTGAGTTCGAGGCCAGCCTGGTCTACAGAGTGAGTTCTAGGACAGCCAGAGCTACACAGAGAAACCCTGTCTTGGAAAAAAACCAAACCCACCCACCAATCTATATCTATATCTATATCTATATATATATATAGAGAGAGAGAGAGAGAGAAATTGTGAGCACCACAGTAGTAAAGTCCTCCCTGCTTTCAACTGCAATTTTTATATATTTCCTCTCAGAAAGGACTGGAAAAAATAACAACAACAAAAAAATAACAAGAAAAATTAGCTGTGAAAGAACAACGGCTTGAAAGACAAAAGACAAAGGAATTAAGGGAACAGGAAGTGTTTAATAAAAACCTATGGTACTTAATGAAATTGAGGATCGAGATAGGCAGCCCATTGAACCCACAGAATGGTCTCTTAATGAAATTGAGGAAAGGTGAGCACCTCTCCTAGCTTTCCTAGGTACCTGGGAACAAATGCCAGAAGATAGTGAAAATTAAAAAAAAATCTGGCCTGGAATCCTGTTAAAATACAGGCTTTTAAACACTTTAAATAATCAATAATGACATATGAAATGTACTCCCTCTATGTGAAACAAATGCTAAGTATCTAGGCTACCCAGATAGGATTGTCCCTCAAGACTAGAAAGATTTAACAGCAGCTGTAGTGGAAACCACATGGCTGACATAGTGTCAAGAATAAGCTACAATTATGGAAATCATAATAGGTCTGAAGGTGTTAATATCCTGAAAGATCAATTGTTAGGAGAAGGTCCATTTGTTGACTTAATACAGTAGATGCAATTTGATGAGTCTATTATTATACAATCTACTTCAGTAGCTTAAAGAGCCTGGGATGAGGTAGAGGAACAAGTAAAATGGTCTGTGTCATTCACAAAGACTATACAAAGCCCCAGAGAGATATTTAATGTGAGCTATAAACAGGGCAATATCAGATCCAGATATGAAAAGGGTACTAATAGACACTTTAACTTTTTTTTCTTTTTTTTTATTGATATATTTATTTACATTTCAAATGATTTCCCCTTTGAAAATGTAAATGTCGAGTGTAAAAACTTGATCAGCACCCATGGATAGAATTACTGTTGATATTGACCCTAATGACTATGTAATTGGACAAGCAATGGCTAACAATAATAATCTTAGATATAAAAGTGTCCATTGGTTGTTTTGGTTGCAGGAGATGAGGTCATTAGAAGAATGTTGTAGGCATTTCTCTAGAAACCCCCACAGCCTTTGTCAGAAGGTGTGGTCAGGATAGGTGTTGGAATAATGAATACAGATCAGCAAGGGATAAGCCAAGTAATCACTTAGGGATTCTTAGGGAAACTCCTGCAGAGGGTTAGCTCCTACCACAACACAAGCCAGGCATTTCCTTCAGCTATCCACAGAGTAACCAGAGAAAGCCAAACTAGGTATTGGGGACACTGTATGTTGCCATGTTATGTAATATGGTTTGATTATTTCTGTGTTTAGATGGGTGAGAAATCTGGGTGTCTGGTATGGAATGTGAGCATCTACATGTCTAGTTTATTTATGGATTCATAAAAATCTAATCATACCCTGATAAGCAGAAAGGAGAAATGGGATTAGCTGAAAGACACTGGACTATAGAAAAAAACTGGTGAATTAGATCAAGCCATATACTTTCACAGTGATTTAACATCAAAATGGGAAGACAGGGAATATGTTCTGCTGGGGAAGTAGTTTTGTTTACATCTCTACAGGTGATGAAAGACTATGGGTTCCATCGAAACTGATAAAGATCCAATCCAAGAGCATACTGGAAAACCTTGTGATGCTGAAATGGATATTTGCTGAAAGATAAAGGATAGTGGTTATGGAGGATCATCACACGAACGAATCTTCATAAGGACATTTTGACTGTTAAGTTTGTAGCATTGATAATTGTTTCTATTATAAAAGTTGAGCTATGTACAATTTTTAGCAGAAAAGGAAGATGTGGGGGAATTTTGGTACAACAACATGGCTGTTCTGGCTGGAATGCAGACATATCCTTAGTACACACCTTTAATCCCAAACAATGTAGGTAAGGTTATTTTGTAGAAGGAAGCAGCCATGTTTGAAAGTGATAGCTAATTGAAGAGCAAACAAAGTGACCAATAAGAGAAAGATTTGTCAGAGTGATTCAGAGATAGATATGCCCAACCCTTATGAGAACAGCACAGGAAAGACAGAGGCAACTTAAAAGAAGAGAGGGGGGGACAGCGAGAGAGGGAGAGAAGAGACAGAGACAGAGGAGCAGGGCAAGGAGGAGGAGGAGGAGAAGGAGGAGGAGGAGGAGGAGGAGGAGGAGGAGGAGGAGGAGGAGGAGGAGAGAAAAGGCAGTTTTACCTGGACAGTTTTACAATTTTTGTGGCAGGTAAAAACAGAATGAGCAAGAGTTAGTTTGAGGCCAAGCAGAGTAACACAGTCAGAAGCTAAGAGAAGCCAGTTTGAATCAGTCAGCTTGGAGAGGAATAGTTTGGTCTAGAGCAGCTGCGTTGAATCAGCCAGCCAGATTTCAGAAAGAACTAGAAAGGGTGAGCTTATTCAGAAGTAAGCCTCCAAGACTACAATTATATCAGGTGAGTAAAAGTTGCATTTACCATGTAACATCCAACTCAAAAGGAAAAAAAAAGAGGAAGTAAACTAAAACTGCATAAAACCTAATTAACAAATAGGCAAAGGAAGTAAACAAGCATTTCCTTCAGACATAGAAATGGTCAGCAGACCTTTGGTTCAACATCACCAAAGAAACATTAATCACGTTGACAATAAGCTATTACCTTACACCCATTAAAAAAGACATAAAACCCCTGAAGATAGCATTATTGAAGATGTAGAGAAATTTGCTTGTTTTTACACTGTGTGAGTGCAAAATGATGTAACTATTATCAAAACCAAGGTAGATGTTTCTCAAAAATGAAAACCAGAACTTCTACTTGATCAGCAATTTCAAACTTGGTCACTTAATCAAAAAAAAAATCAAAATTATGATTTGCATTTCTGTATTGACTGTAGCATTATTCATAGTAACTGGGCTGTATATATTGTGCACATTGTCCCCTGATTTATGATTGGTGTGCCTCATTAAGAGGAAGGCCTGTGATGTTGATTCATGGCCCCAAACCATGTATTTTCATACATGTAAAGTTAATTGTAGCAGACAGGAATCAATATGAGTTTAGGGGATGCTGCATGGTAGGAAATAGATTCCAATTAAGTTTAAGTATAAAAGAAATGAAGAAAGACCTATCCCCGTGTGCAGAGGCTTTTCTCACCTTTGAGGAGGCACTTCACATATAATGTTAGGCTTATCTTGCTTCAATAAGCCCACCTATAGGAAGGCTAATATTCTTTCTAAGGGTTAATGTGATGGTTAATGTTAATTATCAACTTGCCAATGTCTAGACTCATCTAGGGGAAAGGTATGGGGCATGCCTCTGAAGGATTACCTTGATAAGATTAATTGATGTGGAAAAACATATTCTGACTGTGGCTGGGACTATTACTTGGGCAGGGATCCTGGACTCTAACATCTAAAAATGTAGACTGTATCTGTTCATTGCTCTTTGTTCATGACTCTGCAAGTATTGTAAACAGTCGATTCATGGTGCTGTTGCCTTGACTTCCCTGCTATGATGCACTGAACTTGTAAGCCAAAATGAACCATTCTCCCGGATATTGTTTTATCAGAGTATTTCACCATAGGAACTAAGACAGCTAGTATAAACACCATCACAGTAGTAATTCTTGACAGGTGGTTGATAGACTCTGGTCCAGATAAAGCCTCTGGTTTCATTGTGTTGTATTCACCTATCCAGCAGAGCACTCAAGGAGTAAGTGGTATGCATTTAGCAGAGGAGAGTGCAATTCTGAATTGCAAGCATAGATTTATGAGGATGCACAGGAGGCAACAATGGAAACAAAGAGCCCCAGAGGGACCAGGGCCAGAAAAGTCTGGGCCATTAGGAAAGCTGATTTTGGGGATAATGTGTTTGCTGAAATATATGAGGTAGAGGGATTTTCTAGCTAAGAAAAGAAACTTAGAGGATGGCGTGTAGGAGCTGTGAGTCTGCTTGTGCGCAAGTTGTCTGAAGCTCAGAGTCCAGACTCTGAAACTCAGTTTACTTTTCACAGTTGAGAGACAAGAGGAAACTTTACTCAAATATACTTTATAGGACATCCTAGGCAATTATAATTATCCAATTATCATTACTGTTATCGCTCAGAACTTTATTATGAGACTCTGTATGTTGCAAATGAATACCTCTCCCTTGGGTCATAGGGAAGGAGACAGTGGAGATATACAGCACTAACATGACCATGGTCCTGTGTGGAAATGGAAACAGAGGCAAACGTTATTTGCAGGGTAGCAGAGTTAATGAAATTAAAAAATAAAAATAAGAATTAAAAAAGAAAAACAGTTAATTTAAGCCATCAAATAAGGAAGTAAAGATTCTGTGTCTGTCCCATAGGCCTTTGTTACTCCACAGAGTTTCTCACAGGAGAGATATGGATTAACAAAAAGACGCTTCTCTGTGCCTTACTGTGACCTAATATGTGATAGAACAACCCCAAAGATGAAAGGTTTATTCAGTCTCATGGTTTAGAGACTTTTGTCTCTAGAGATTTGGCTCCTTTCCCTCAGACAGGCATCATGGAAGCAGGAGATTGTGGCTTGTTGAGGAGCACCAAAGGAACTGGGGACCAGGAATAATGTTCAATGTCACCCCTCCTAGTGATCTACTACTTGCAAATAGGTATCACTTCTTGAAGTTTCCAGACCTGCCAAAACTGTGTGACTTGCTGGGAACTAGTCATGTAGCTCATGAACCTGTGGAGGACATCTCTCTACTACTACCATTCTTAGCAAGAAAAGGCGGTTGTTAGTACAGAAAGCTAATCAAACAATTTTTTATTGTGGTAGGGTGCTTTTCTAGTTATTCACATTGTTTGATGTTTAACTGCAGCTTCTATAAAAATGAACAATTATTCTCTAATCCACAGTAGCTAAACAACAACAACAAAATGAACAAATTTCTTTTTTTTTTCATATTTTTTCATGTTACATTCCGATCACAGTCCCTCCTCCTTCCTCTCCTCCCAGTCCTGTCTTTGCAAATCCCTCCTCCCATTACTCCCTCCCCTTCTCCTCAGATACAGAGAGCCCACCACTGCCTTGGGTACCATTCCACCCTGGGATATCCAATCTCAGCAGGACTAAGCATCTTCTCTCCCACGGAAAACCAACTAGGCAGTCCAGGTAGGGGAAGGGGATCCAATAGCAGACAACAGTCAAGACATCCCTGGCTCCAATTGTTAGGGGACTTAAAAGAAGACCAAGTTGTTTGTCTACATATGTGTAGGGGGCCTAGGTCCAGCCCCTGCATGCTCATTGGTTGGTAGTTTAGTTTCCGTGAGCCTTATTTGGCCCAGGTTAGTTGATCTTGTAGGTCTTTCTGTAGTGTCCTTGACCTCTATTTCAATTAATTATATCCCCTCCTCTTCCACAAAAAGACTGACTCTTTGAGCTCTGTCTGATGTTTGACTATGGCTCTCAGTATCTGTTTCCATCCACTGTTGGATGAAGCCTCTCAGGAGACAGTTATGGCGGTTCCTGTCTGCAAGCATAGCAGAATATCATTGTAGTGTCAGGGGTTGGTTCTCTGACATGTAATGGGTCTCTAATTGGGCCAGTCATTTGTGCATGCACGCAAGCATGCACATGCACAGGTGCACACGGTCAGCAATATTTTATTTTTCCAATGAGTAGTTTGAATAACTGATGCATGTTCTAGAAGTTATTCCTGTATTTTGCATGTACATTATTACAAGTGCTTGCTGACTGGAGCTGGATATAGCTGTCACCTTGGGAGACTCTGCTAGTGCATGAAAAATTCAGAAGGGGACACTCTCAGCCAGCCATTGAACTGAGCACAGCGTACCCAATGGAGGAGCTAGAGAAAGGACTGAAGGAGCTGAAGGGGTTGCAGTGCCATAGGAAGGACAACAACATGAGTCACCCAGTACTTACTTCCAGAGCTCCCAGGGACTAAACCATCAACCAAAGAGTACACATGGAGTTACTATTGGCTACAGATGCATAGGCAGCAGAGGATGGCCTTGTTAGACACCAAAGGGAGGAGAGGCCCTTGGTCCTGGAAAGACTTGATGCTGTAGTGTAGAGGAATACCAGGACAGGGAAGCAGGGGAGGGTTGATTAGGGAAGGGGAGATGGCTAATGGGATTTTCGGGGGAGGGGGAGCCAGGAAAGAGGGCAACATTTGACATGTAAATAAAGAATATATTATAGAGAATATATTATATAGGGGGTACTCTACCCCTGCCCTGCAGAGAAGGCAGAGTTGCCATTTTGTCCCCAGCCGGACCAATCAGGCCACCCCAGGTATTGAGCTATCCCTTGGAACTGGGAGAACAGTGGTACCTCCGTGGGCTGGCAGATGCAGGTACTCTGCCTTGCAGAGAAGGCAGAGTCACCATCTTTGCCCCCAGCCGGACCAGACAGGCCACTTCAGGTACTGAACTATCCCCAGTGTAAGACCTTGGGGGACATAGACAACCAAGCTGCGGGTTGCCACCTGTGTCTAGGAACTGGGAGAGCAGCGGTTTCTCTGAGGGCTAGCCTGACACGGGGTACTCTGTCCTGTGGAGAAGGTGGAGTCGCCATCTTTGTCCCCAGCCAGATGAGACAGGCCACCCCAGGCACTGAGCTATCCTGAGTATAGGACCTCTGGGGACACAGGCAACTGAGCTACTGGCTGCCACCTGCGCCCAGGAACTGGGAGAGCAGTGGTTCCTCTGTGTGCCAGCCAGTCTTGGGGACGGTGCCCTGAGGAATCCCCACTGCCATCCTTGCTCTCTGACAGAGCAGACAGGTAGTACCAGGTTCCATCCACAGAGACAACCCAAGCATAACATTGCTTGGGGCAGGACACACCAGGACTCCAACAGCACCCAAGAGGAGGGCAGCACATCAGCAATCTCTGACAGGGGAAACCCAGCCATCCAGTGTTATTGAAATAGCCCTATAGTCCCACAGGAGGCTCAAACCCCAGCTAGAGACAAGACCAACTAACACCAGAGATAACAAGATGGCAAAGGGCAAACACAGGAATGCTACTAATAGAAATCTAGGCAATATGGTAGTGTCTGAACCAAACTCTCCAACATCAGTAAGCCCTGGTTACACAAACACACCAGAAAAACAAGATTTGGATTTAAAATCGCTGGTCATGATGCTGCTAGAAGAACACAAAAAGGACATAAATGAATCTCTTAGAGAAATACAGGGGAACATGAATAAGCTAGAAACCCGTATAATGGAAACACAACAATCACTTAAAGAAATTAAGGAGAAAAAGGCTCAAGAGATAGAAGCCAATAAAGAAGAAACACACACACACACACACAAAAGAACTTAAAGAAATGCAGGAGAAAGTGAGTCAAACAGCAGAAGTCATGAAAGAGGAAACACAAAAATCTCTTAAAGAATTACAGGAAAACACAAACAAACAAATGAAGGAACTGAGAAAAACCATTCTGGATCTAAAAACAGAAGTAGAAACAACTAAGAAATCACAAAGAGAGACAACTTTGGAGTCAGAAAATCTTGAGAAGAAATCAGGGGCCATAGATACAAATATCAACAACAGAATACAAGAGATGGAAGAAAGAATCTCAGATACCGAAGATACCATAGAAACATTGACTAAAAAGTCAAAGAAAATGCAAAATGCAAAAAGCTTGTATCCCAGAACATCCAGGAAATCCAGGACACAATGAGAAGACCAAACCTAAGGATTATAGGTATAGATGAGAGTGAAGATTTACAACTTAAAGGGCCAGCAAATATCTTCAACAAAATTATGGAAGAAAACTTTCCCAACTTAAAGAGAGAGATGCCCATGAATATACAAGAAGCTGACAGAACTCCAAACAGACTGAACCTGAGCAGAAATACCTCCCATCACATAATAATCAAAACCCCAAATGTACTAAACAAACAAAGAATATTAAAGGCAATAAGAGAAAAAGGCCAAGTAACATATAAAGGAAGACCTATCAGAATCACACCAGACTTCTCACCAGAGACCATGAAAGCTAGAAGATCCTGGGCAGATCTCATGCAGACTCTAAGAGAAAACAAATGTCAGCCAAAACTACTATACCCAGCAAAACTCTCAATCACCATAGATGGAGAAACCAAGATATTCCATGACAAAACCAAATTTATACAATATCTTTCCACAAACCCAGTTCTACAAAAAATAATAGGAGGAAAACTCCAATACAAGGAGGGAAACTACACTCTGGAACAAGCAAGATAGTTATCTTCTTTCATCAAACCTAAAAGAAGATAACCACTCAGATATAAAATTAACATAAAAAATGACAGGAAGTAATAATCACTATTCCTTAATATCTCTTAACATCAATGGACTCAATTCCCCAATAAAAAGACATAGACTAACAGACTGGATAAGGAAACAGGACCCTACATTTTGCTGCATACAGGAAATACACCTCAGTGTCAAAGACAAAAACTACCTTAGAGTAAAAGGCTAGAAGACAATTTTACAAGCCAATGGTCTCAGGAAACCAGCCGGAGCAGCCATTCTAATATCAGATAAAATTGACTTTCAACCTAAAGTCATCAAAAGAGACACAGAAGGACACTTCTTGCTGGTCAAAGGAAAAATCCACCAAGAAGAACTTTCAGTTCTGAACATCTATGCTCTAAATGCAAGGGCACAGTCCACTCTCCTCAATGGACCGATCAGGAAAACAGAAACTAAACGGGGACACAGTAAAACTAATTGAAGCTTTGGACCAAATGGATTCGACTGATATTTATAGAACATTTCACCCTAAAGCAAACGAATATAACTTTTTCTCAGCACCTCATGGTACCTTCTCCAAAATCGACCATATAATTGGTCACAAGACAGATCTTAACAAATATAAGAAGATCGAACTAATCCCGTGCCTCCTATCAGATCACTATGGAGTTAGAGTGGTCTTCAATAGCAACAAAAACAAGAGAAAGCCCACATACACATGGAGGCTGAACAATACTCTACTCAATGACACCTTGTCCAAAGAAGAAAGAAAGAAAGAAATCAGAGACTTTTTAGAATATACTGAAAATGAAGACACAACATACCCAAATCTATGGGGCACAATGAAAGCAGTGCTAAGAGGAAAACTCATAGCCCTGAGTGCCTCAAAAAGAAAATGGCGAGAGCATACACTAGCAGTTTAACAACACACCTGAAAGCCCTGGAACAAAAAGAAGCCAATTCCCCCAGGAGGAGTAGAAGACAGGAAATCATCAAACTCAGGGCTGAAATCAATCAAGTGGAAACAAAGAGAACCATACAAAGAATCAACGAATCCAGGAGCTGGTTCTTTGAGAAAATCAACAAGATAGATAAACCCTTAGCCAGACTGACCAAAGGGCACAGAGAAAGTATCCAAATTAACAAAGTTAGAAATGAAAAGGGGGATATAACAACAGAAACTGAGGAAATTCAAAAATTCATGAGATCCTACTACAAAAGCCTATACTCAACACAACTGGGGAATCTGGAGGAAATGGACAATTTCCTAGACAGATACCAAATACCAAAATTAAATCAGGACCAAATAGATCATCTAAACAGTCCCACAACCCCTAAAGAAATAGAAGTGGTCATAGAAAGTCTTCCAACCAAAAAAAAAAGCACAGGATCAGATGGTTTCAGTGCAGAATTCTATCAGACGTTCAAAGAAGACCTAACACCAATACTCTTCAAACTATTCTACAAAATAGAAACAGAGGAGCAGTACCCAATTCCTTCTATGAAGTCACAATTACGCTGATACCAAAACCACACAAAGATCAAACAAAGAAAGAGAACTTCAATTTCCTTTATGAATATTGATGCAAAAATACTCAATAAAATTCTTGCCAAATTTTATCTTACAAATCATGATCAAGTAGGCTTTATCCCAGGGATGCACGGTTGGTTCAATATATGGAAATTCATCAATGCAATCCACTACATAAACAAACTCAAAGAAAAAAACCACATGGTCATTTCATTGGATGCTGAAAAAGCTTTTGACAAAATTCAGCATCCTTTCATGCTTAAAGTCTTGGAAAGAACAGGAATTCAAGGCCCATACCTAAACATAGTAAAAGCAATATACAGCAAACCGGTAGCCAGCATCAAACTAAATGGAGAGAAACTTGAAGCAATCCCACTAAAATCAAGGACTAGACAGGGCTGTCCCCTCTCTCCTTATCTTTTCAATATTGTACTTGAGGTACTAGCTCGGGCAATTCAACAACATAAGGAGGCCAAAGGGATACAAATTGGAAAGGAAGAAATCAAACTATCATTATTATCAGATGATATGATAGTCTACCTAAGTGACCCAAAAAACTCCACTAGAGAGCTCCTACAGCTGATAAACAACTTCAGCAAAGTGGCAGGTTATAAAATCAACTCAAGCAAATCAGTGTCCTTCCTATACTCAAAGGATAAGCAGGCTGAGAAAGAAATTAGGGAAATGACACCCTTCAGAATAGCCACAAACAGTATAAAGTACATTGGGGTGACTCTTACCAAACATGTGAAAGATCTGTATGACAAGAACTTCAAGACTTTGAAGAAGGAAATTGAAGAAGACCTCAAAAAATGGAAAAACCTCTCATGCTCATGGATCAGCAGGATTAATATAGTTAAAATGGCCATTTTGCCAAAAGCAATAAACAGATTCAACATAATACCCATCAAAATCGCAACTTAATTCTTCACAGAGTTAGAAAGAGCAATCCTCAAATTCATCTGGAATAACAAAAAACCCAGGATAGCTAAAACTATTCTCAACAATAAAAGAAATTCTGGGGGATATCAGTATCCCTGACCTCAAGCAATACTACAGAGCAATAGTGTTAAAAACTACATGGTATTGGTACAGTGACAGGCAGGAGGATCAATGGAACAGGACTGAAGATCCAGAAATGAACCCACACACCTATGGCCATTTGATCCTCGACAAAGGGGCTGAAAACATCCAATGGAAAAAAGATAGCCTTTTCAACAAATGGTGCTGGTTCAAACTGAAGGTCAGCATGCAGAAGAATGAGAATTGATCCATCCTTGTCTCCTTGTACTAAGCTCAACTCCAAATGGATCAAGGACCTCCACATAAAGCCAGACACTCTGAAGCTAATAGAAAAGAAATTGGGGGAGACCCTGGAGTACATCCATACAGGGGGAAAGTTTCTGAACCGAATACCAATAGCGTATGCTCTAAGATCAAGAATTGACAAATGGGGCCTCATAAAATTACAAAGTTTCTGTAAGGCAAAGGACACTATCAAAAGGACAAATTGGCAACCAACAAATTGGGAAAAGATCTTCACCAACCCTACATCAGATAGAGGGCTAATATCCAATATATACAAAGAACTCAAGAAGTTAGACCCCAGAAAACCAAATAACCCTATTAAAAATGGGGTACAGAGGTAAACAAAGAATTTTCACCTGAAGAACTTCAAATGGCTGAGAAGCATCTTAAAAAATGCTCAACTTCATTAGTCATTAGGGAAATGCAAATCAAAACAACCTTGAGATTTCACCTTACACCAGCCTGAATGGCTAAGATTAAAAATTCAGGAGACAGCAGATGTTGGCGAGGATGTGGAGAAAGAGAAACAGTCCTCCACTGTTGGTGGGGTTGCAAATTGGTACAACCACTCTGGAAATCAGTCTGGGGGTTCCTCAGAAAACAGGGCATGTCACTTCCAGAAGATCCTGCTATACCACTCCTGGGCATATACCCAGAGGATTCCCTTGCATGTAATAAGGATACGTGCTCCACTATGTTCATAGCAGTCCTATTTATAATAGCCAGACGCTGGAAAGAACCCAGGTATTCCTCAACAGAAGAATGGATGCAAAAAATGTGGTATATATACACAATGGAGTACTATTCAGCCATTAGAAACAATGAATTCATGAAATTCTTAGGCAAATGGATGAAGCTGGAGAACATCATGCTAAGTGAGGTAACATAGTCTCAAAAGATGAATCCTGGTATACACTCACTAATAAGTGGATATTAGCTTGGAAAACTGGAATACCCAAAACATAATCCACACATCAAATGAGGTACAAGAAGAATGGAGGAGTGGCCCCTGGTTCTGGAAAGAGTCAGTGTAGCAGTATAGGGCAAAACCAGAACAGGGAAGTGTGAAGGGGTGGATGGGAGAACAGGGGGAGGGAAGGGGGCTTATGTGACTTTCTGGGAGTGGGGGTGCCTGAAAAGGGGAAATCATTTTGAAATGTATATAAAAAATATATCGAATAAAAAAGAATATATTATAAAAAAGTATTTTGAGAAAAATGGATTACTGCATTGCTAAAATTGAGTCCCACTCCTAAGGCCAAGTCCAAAAAGTTGGAGGCATTTGTCAGAGGGAACGTGTGAGTGGGAGAATTAAAGGGAATTAGTAACTGTTCTCCTTAAGGAAATTATCTTGAATTCTTTATTTTTGTCATTATTAAGAGTTTAAAATTGTTTCAAATGCAGTGAAAAGACTCCTTCCTTTTCTGAAACATTCTAGTTACATCACTCTTCTCTAATATTAATTTCGATGAAGGATGGAGCAAAGCAAGCCTCCTATGAAGCTGCGCATGAGACACATGCAAGGCAGAGGAAGTCACCGAAGCAGGTATGGAGCCAAATGGCTAGAAAATCAGTCAGAGGAAAACTGAGGCTAGCAGCAATCGGGGTTGGGTGACAGGTGACGATGGAAATGTGTTTACACAGGTGCTTGTCACAAATGACTTTAGACCTCACTGGGTAGTACAGTCTCAGTTGCAGGCAGGCCTTCAGGGGACTTTCTTGGGGTGCTTGTGGGAGATGGTTATTATCAAATCATGTAGTTGATCTTACTTTCACAATTTCCAAACATCTCAACAGGACAAAAGGTATACACAGGCATAGTCCACCCAGGTGCATTCCTCACAACTTGCTTTGGCCCTGTGCTTAGTCAGCTAATTTTTTTTTTAAACAAATTTTACCTGCTTTAAAAAAATTTTTTTTTACTAACTTTCAGGTTTATTGTTTTTAGATTTATGATACTGTGTTTACTTTGAGGATTTTTTTTACTTGTATCTTAATGAACTTTTAATGCATCAATATGGCCTCAAGATGAAATGAATCACAGCTATTTTTGGAAGCTCTTATCCTTTCCCAGTGTCCCAGCGGTTAGCCTCTGTAACAGTTCTTTCTACCACTTCTCACCAGTTCTTCTAGTTGGCCCCTAATCTACTCTGACAGATAAGACCTAAAATAGTAAATTGTGGGAACACGCCAAGTCTGATGCGGTAGGATGTCTTTGCTAAGCAATGGGCACAGACAGTATTTGTACCTTGATGTTCATGCTGTTCCACTCAATATCACTTTTCTTCAAAAGGACCAAAGAAGAACAACTGAGAAACAAACGGCTCTTCACCTACCGACTTTTAACTCTTAAAGCTCTGAATCTGGCACTGAAAAATTCATACCTGTATAAAGTTGGGCTGTCACTAGGGCTATACTATGGTTCAGAAGAGAGATAATTTGGTGAAATTATCTATTTGAGTATTTTTTATTTAACCTTTAAGAGATGAGGATTATTCAGACAAAAGAAATTAATGAAAAATAGCTAAAGATATTCAGATATACTATAAACATATATTTGTTATAAATTAAACTATAATGATTTATAGTTCTTGAGTTTAGTACTCTCTCTCTGTCTCTCTCTCTCTCTCTCTCTCTATCTCTCTCTCTCTCTCTGTGTGTGTGTGTGTGTGTGTGTGTGTTTGTGTGTTAGCTCCGTGAAAGGTCTAAGTAAAAACCATTGGTTTTCTCTTCTGATACTAAAATTTCTGCAAAGCATAGACTTAATTGTACAAAACACAACATTATGCTGTCTCCCACAAAAAAACGAACTGAATTTCCCTGGCCCAATGATACAATAAAATTCTTGAGGGAGTGTTTTGGGGCTCACTTGTGTTTTGTTGGTTAAGTTTCTCATTGTGGTTTTGTATACTGATTCTGAATGTTCTTGCCTATTTCCAGGTACATCTTTTTTTTTTTTTTAATTAAAGTAGGTAACTGCACTTTATATGTGAAAAGTAGATAAATTCATTAGACAATCAAATGACAAAAATGGGCGTTGAAAACAGTATTTTAAGTTTCAGTTAATGGCACTGGCTTCAAATGACTTGAGAAGTCTTTAACCAAGACAGATCTTTATCATGGACTGAACTGAACTAGATTGGAGAAAATATGCTTCATACGGGACTGAGGAGGGAATGAGCAAAAACATGTACCAGCTGTTGGGGTATTGTAGGAGACAATGTGGGGATGGAAAGACCATGTACCAGCTATTGGGAGTATGTAGGGGACAATGTGTGGATGGAGAATTGAAGCTGTGCTTTGATGACCTTCAAAGGCTATCCAAGCAGCCATCTTACTACCAGTGAGAAGACCCTGAAGTTCTGAGCCAAACTAAAAAGTCATTTTGGGGAGTAAATATTGAGTTCATGATTGCCTTAACTTTTCTATTCTGATTGTTTAACAAAAAATATAATGCTATGGAGTGGGGAGCTAAGAAAAGACTTAATCCTCCTTCAAAAAGATTTTGTTTTATGAATAAGAAGGTGAATTTTGAGTTATCTACTTAAGAAATTCCAGGTAAGAAAGTTTTGCCTAAAGCTTAAAGTCCCAGAGAAAGTGCGTCAGGTGTTTAGGATATCAAGTCAGCTTGTGAACCCTGCTTCCTTCTACTCTGCAGGTTTGCTTTGCATTCCGACTCCCCACAATTCTGTCCGCAGAATCCTCTTGAAATGTATAGGGTCTTAAGCAATTACACACCCACTCACATTATCAGCAAGGTCCTTATGCCGCACATCTACCGTCTGGCATTTCTCTCAGATAGCTTAAAATTTAAGCTACCCCAAAATGCCAGTTCTGGAATTTAATAACAAAAGCTGGCAGCTTCTACTTTACTGAAATTGCAAAGAAAAACATTTCAAAGTTGTTGCCTAAAATGTAGTGATAAAATAACAGCATTTTTGAATATGCAATTTCATTTGATTCTTATCATGTTTTTTTTTTTCCTGAGGCTGTTGGACAATAACTAGTGTTTTGGGGAGAAATGGAAATCCAAAATGAATGTTTTCTTTAGTCATTATGAAGAGGATTGGGAGGAGTTCCCATCAGTTCTTAGTCTGTGCATCCGGCTCTTCTACGAGAGGTCTGGTGTGTTTCACACTTTGCAACAATTTTCAAGCTGTTCATATGCCTTCCTTCTTTTTCATGAAATGGAGACCCAGTCACTCTCTAGATTTAAAAAATGGCACTAATATATAAATAATATCAAAAGTTAAATGTAGCTCTATAGGTATATTCTCTATAGGTAAGTCTCACTAATGTAGCTATCCTGGATTCAAATAATTTTTGAAAGGTAGACTTCAAGGAGACTTGCTTGATGTTTAGTAGCTTCTGAGAGAAAAAAATAGGCTTTCTTGGGAGCTTCTCATGCAGTCAAAAAGCATCAGAAAGACTCTTCAGAATAAAAGGTTTCTAAAATCAGGAACAATTTGAAAGTGCAAAACCAATTTTAGAAATTATTTTACCAAAATGTTTGAAAAGATATGACTTGCAGTTCTTGAATCATTTTGCAAAGTCTTTACTGAGTTTTATTTAGCTAAGGGAGAAAGCAGTTGTTTCACATTGTGGTTGACCTCACACATAGCCAACTGAGATGTTCTAAATCAGTGTCCTTTGTCCTTTAAAGGTTATTTTCTTCCATGATTAGAAATGTAAACAAGCATGTGAGCACACAGACATATACACTTCCTGTCTGGGTATTTGATCTCATTTTCTGCTTATCTGTCTACTCACCCTCCATCTGTCTTTCTGTAATAATATGTGGCATTTTAGGTTTAAAGGTTATTTAAATGCAGTAAAATATTTGGATAAAAGGTTATTTAGATACAAATAAACATATGTAAATGATTTTTGAGCTGATAACTTATATGTATATTTTACCACAAACATTTAAACTAACATGAAATAACCACATGCCAGTCAGATGGCAAAAATTTAAAAGTAAGAAGTATTGTTAAACATAAAAAAAAAAAAACCACATATGCTGTTATCAGAAATGTAAGGTTGTCTTTTGTAATGTTGCTTCCAGTAAGGAATAGTTGCTTCTACTAAGATAGTGTATACAAATGAGAAGACACATAATTCTGTATTTAGACCCAAATAAGACTGCATATCTTGTTAAAAATTATAAGCGTTTTAATAGCACAATTCACAGTAGCCCCAATCTAGATTTTGCCCAAGTCCCTACTTCCAGAATGAATGGAAGAGGGACATTATCATTTCATATTGAGATACTCTAAAGCAGTAACAGTGAACAAAGCTATTACTCATCTTCACATATATTTAAGGCAAAGGAACCAAGCAAGCTGTATTCTTTTGAGGTAGTTCAGCTCAAGTGTGCCATGCAGTGCCACTATTATCCTGCTTCTTTTCCTTTCTTAAATGTTTCTGATGATTCTTTGAGAATTCCATACACTATATTTTAAGTATATTCTTCCCTCAACTTTTTGCAGGTCCTCACAACCTCCCAATCCCACCCAATTTTGTGTTTTCTTTCTTTCTCCCCTCACCCCTTGCCAATGGGCCCAGTTTTTTGGGCTGACTCCACCTGGATCCATGTGGGGCAGACCCTGGAGTGTCGTATATAGCCGGTGTTACTCCACTGAAGAAAACTGACTTTCCCTCTCCGGAGGAGCCATCAACTCAGCAAGAAGTAGGAGTTCATGCTTACCTTCTTTCTTCCATACTGGATTTTGTCTCTCTTGAGTCTTTCAGGTCCTATACATGCTCTGCATGAGCTCCTATGTCATCTGCTCTTTTGTGCCTGGAAAATAGTTTTTTTTCTGAAGCCATTTACAACCTCTGGCTCTTACCATGTTTCTTAGACACTTCTTCTGAAATGATCCCTGAGCTTTGAGGAGAGGCCTATGCTATAGACATTTCACTTAGGGCTGAGCATGCCATAGTCTCTGATTTTCTGAACAGTGAGCAGCTGTGGGTCTCCAAGTTAACCATCTACTTCAAGAAGCAGATTCTGATGAGGGTCAGTTTGACTTAAGGGGACATCAAGAAGTCAATAGCAGTTGTTTGAATGCTCTGCTTACCTAGCAGAATAATAGTATTGGGTTTTCCTCTGGAGCCAATGATGAATGTAGCTGTGCCATTTTCAATCTCATGTATAGGGTCAGGTTTGAGTTTCCTCTTGTGCTCTGGACCTTAAAGACTCAAAAAATGGTAGGTTAATTCCATAATATTCATGTTGTTATTGCACAAGTGTGTATATCTTCTCAGAGTAGAATGTAGCTCAGAGGTCACAGCTGGATGAGGTTAATAATTATTATTCTCCTGCAGGAACAAGCATATATCCTTGTAGCTTTAGGAAAGCTAATCTGTAGAGATGAAGTTTTCTGGTCAGTATCAGCTGGATTTCTCCATATTCTATGACTTAAGAAGTAGAGTACTACCAATCAAGTTCTTCTGGGTAGCCAATAGCATTGGCAATAACTTGAATTCATGGATGAATGGGGGGAAGAGTATGGGACTCTATTTGATAACAAATCAAAAAGAGGTAACCCATTACTACTGCTGGGATTTTTATCTAGTATCATGTAATATCTAGTTTGGTTATTTCCCCCTTCATTTAACTGCATTTAATCTCTATATTTAACTACATGTAATCTCTGTATATTGGTATGTATATGTATTAGGAAGTGTCCTTGGATTCAACTGGCAAGAATTTTATTGAGTATTTTAGCATTGATATTCATAAGGGATATTGGTCTGTAGTTCTCCTTCTTTTTTGGATTTTTATGTGGTTTTGGTATCAGCGTAATTGTGGCTTCATAGAACAAGTTGGGTAGGGTTCCTTCTGTTTCTATTTTATGGAATAGTTTGAAGAGTATTGGTGTTAGGTCTTCTTTGAATGTCTGATAGAATTCTGCAATAAAACCATCTGGTCCTGTGCTTTTTTTGGTTGGTAGACTTTCTATGACCACTTCTATTTCTTTAGGGGTTATGGGACTGATTAGATGATGTATTTGATCCTGATTTAAATTTGTTATTTGGCATCTGTCTAGGTAATTGTCTATTTCCTTCAGATTTTCCAGTTGTGTTGAGTATAGGCTTTTATAGTTGGATCTGATGATTTTTTGAATTTCCTCAGTTTCTGTTGTTATATCTCCCTTTTCAGTTCTAATTTTGTTAATTTGGATACTGTCTCTGTGCCTTTTGGTTAGTCTGGCTAAGGGTTTATCTATTTTGTTGATTTTCTCAAAGAATTAGCTCCTGGTTTTGTTGATTTTTTTGTATGAGAAGCACTTTAAGAAATGTTCAGCATCATTAGTGATTAGGAAAATGCAAATCAAAACAACCTTGAGATTTCACCTCACACCAGTCAGAATGGCTAAGATTAAAAACTCAGGAGACAGCAGGTGGTGGCAAGGATGTGGAGAAGGAGGAACACTCTTCCACTGCTGGTGGGAATACAAGTTGGTACAACCACTCTGGAAATCAGTCTGGTGGTTCCTCAGAAAACTGGGCATGACACTTACGGAGGACCCTGCTATACCACTCCTGGGCATATACCCAGAGGATTCCCCAGCATGCAATAAGGACACATACTCCACTATGCTCATAGCAGCCCTATTTATAATAGCCAGAAGCTGGAAAGAACTCAAATATCCCTCAGTGGAGGAATGGATACAGAAAATGTGGTATATTTACACAATGGAATTCTATTCAGCAATTAAAAACAATGAATTCATGAAATTCTTCTTCTTCTTCTTCTTCTTTTTTTTTTTTTTTTTTTTTTTTTACTTTGCTTGTTTTATTTTAAAGGTAGATTCTGGGGATCAAACTCAGGTACTCATATATGCAAAGCAAACAATTGACCATGTGAGCTATCTCCCAAGCCCTAAGAAAGTTCTTTACTGAGTCTTGCAGGAATTCATGAAATTCTTAGGCAAATGGTTGGAACTGGAAAGTATCATTCTAAGTGAGGTAACCTAACCACAAAAGAACACACATGGAATGCAGTCACTGATAAGTGGATATTAGCCTAGAAGCTCTGAATACCCAAGACACAATTCGCATTTCAAACGATTCCCAAGAAGAAGGAAGGAGAGGTCCCTGGTCCTAAAAAGACTTGATCCAGCATTGTAGGGGAGTACCAGAACAGAGAAGAAAGGAGGGGGTTGATTGGAGAATGGGCAGAGGGAAGAGGGCTTATGGGACATATGGGGAGAGGGGAACTGGGAAAGGGAAAATCATTTGGAATGTAACAAATAATATAGAAAATAAAAAAATAAAATAAAAAAAAACCAGTTTTTAAAAAAGGAAGTGTCTACAGCAGTTGGTTTGCATGTATCTTGTCTCATAAGGAAGGCCTTTAGTGTCAGTTATCCTCCCCATATTCTCTTCTTTATGCTGCATTCTCGCTTAAATAATAAGATGATGAATGAATGTGTGTTTCATTTATCCAAATAAATGTAATAATCACAGCGGTGTTGAAAGATGTGTGAGGAGCTGTGTTAGAAAAACATGGACAGAATTTTGGAAAAGGTGTGTTTTTGTAAGTGTGTGTGTCTGTGTGTGCCTATGTGTGTCTGTGTTTCTGTGTGTGTGTATGTGTGCATGTGTGTGAGTGTGTGCATATCTGCCTCGCCCCCTCCCTGTGTGTGTGTGTTCAGGGTAAAAGAAGGAGAAGATGTGTATGGGAAGTTAAACCTCATTTTTCCCGAGTGTTATCTATCCATGGTTCTAATGTCTCTAGAATTAGAATCCAGTGGTCAGCCTTTCTTTTAGGTGTTAGGACTTCGGCCATCACTGAAAGCTGGTGACCCTGGTGCAAGCCTATAATCACCAGTTATGTAGAGGATTAATTCAGCTTATCAGATAAGCCTGTGTCTTTATTATTTGGGATTTATACAGAAATATACATACACAAGAAGTACTCAGCCTGTCAACTTAGCCACCAGAACAAGGTTATAGCTTAAAGTAAGAAAATAGAGAAAATATGCTAACTTTTGGAAAATAAGCAATGAGTCTGTTCTTGGAAGATATAAAAGTTGAGGGAATATGTTACCACTTGAGAAAAGAGGTGATCTTAAAAGAAATAAAAACTTTCTCCTTCCTTTCTCAGAAGTTTCTAGCTGGCCTTAAGTGATCCACAGATTTTGGAAGGTGTCTGCTGACCTTGATAAATGTAACTTCTGTAGGGATTCTGTCAGAAATATATGCTTCTATTTCATAGTTTGTCTTTGTTAGCTGAAACCTTGAAGTACATCTTGCTCCAATCTGCTCAGTTTCACCTTAGTATTACCTAAGTCCTATTTTAGCTCATTTTTTCCTCAAAGTTACACAGCCATTAGTCAATCAAAATGCACTTACTTTTTGGTTTCATAGAGAGACACATGGAACTTGAAATTTTTTGACCTGAAAAGTGATTTCCCCAGAGGTGCGAATTTTACCCCAATTAGGAAGCAAGAATATCAATGTGATCTGAGGACTTTATTGTTAAGGTGAGAATTCTTGAGTCCTCTTATAGACATGCTTTCCACTTGTGTGTTGATTCAGTTTCACAAAAGTACTTTCACATGTCATATGTATTAATTAGCATCCAAATTATTGCCCCAGAGACCTGCTTTCTCTCCTGTGGAACCTGAAGTCCAGAGAGGGTGTCTGGGTCTCCTCTGCATCCTCTGCAATGCCTGCCGAGTAAGCTTATGATAGTAGGATTCCTTTCCGGTCAGGTGTTCCATGTTATGTACCTCACAAATATTAGGAAGAATTTGGGTCAAAGAAAGATTTTTAGAGGGAGCTTGATAAGCAATGAACATTTCTTCCATCTGCAGCTTAGTCAAGTGGGGAGCTAGCTCTCTTAAGAAAGGTTTCTGTTCAATGAGTTGTATAAATGTTATGCTTGGCAATGGGGCCCACTTGTCAATTTGTGGAGAGCAGCCCTCTGTCTTAACCTCAGTATGGGTTATTTGGAGATTTCCATAGGACTCTCTTGACCAATGACCTAAACCCCTCCTCTTTACCTAACCTCTCTGGATTATGGATGGTAACTTGGTTTACATTCAATTAATTGTTTATTTCCACTTATAAGTGAATATGTATCATACTAGTATTTCTGGGCCTGAGTTACCTTACTCAGGATGATGTTTTCTAGTTCTGTTCATTTGCCTACAAATTCCCATGGTATCATTTTTCTAAACAGCTTCATTATGTAAATATACCACATTTCTGTTTCCATTCTTCTGTTGAGGGATATCTAGACTGTTTAGAGTTTCTGACTATTATGAATAAATCTGTAATGAACATGGTTGGGCAAGTGTCCTTGTGGTATGGTGGAACATCCCGATATGTGCCCAAGAGTGCTATAGCTGGATCTTAAGTTGCATTAATACCTGACATTCTGAAGAAATGATTTTTCATAGTGGATGTATAAATTTTCACCCCCAACTGAAATGGAAGAGTGTTCTCCTTGCTCCAAATCCTTACCACCATCAGCTGTGACTTGTATTATTGATATTAACCATTCTGACAGGTATAAGACGGAATATCAACATAGTTTTGATTTGCATTTCCCTGATGGTTAAGTATGATGAATAATTTTAAAGTGTTTCTCAGCATTTGAGCATGTAGAGGTTAAGTTGGTGCCTGGATGGAGCGTTTACCCCTATGTAATAGTCTCTTTGGTATATGAAGGTATTCTGAAGGTTACCAAGAAAGAAACTGGGATACTAACACAGCTCAAAAAACCTTTGACCTACAATCTATCATGACTGTAAAATATCCTAGGGCAATGGTGGCACAGAACTTGTGGGAGTGGCCAACCAGTGTCTGACTTGACTTAACACCCACTCCATGAGAGGAAACCCATACCAGACACTGCCTGGGTAACCAGGAACAAGTGACTAGATAGCCCAGAAACATGGGGTAAAAACTAAATAAAAATGGTCTAAAAAAATCAATAAAATGATTCCTAATGACATTCTGCTATACTCATAGATAGGTACCTTATCATCATCAGAGAGGATTCCTCCAGCAGTAGGGAACAGATGGAGAGACCCACAGACACACACACACACACACACACACACACACACACACACACACACACACACACACAGAGTACTGAATTGGATGGCTCCATTAAATCCCTCAGGGAGTTCAGGGCACACCAAGGAAGAGGAGGCAGAGTAAGAGCTTGAGCAGCTGGAAGACACCCCAAGAATAAGGTCTTTTGAATCAATTAACCAGGGCACATATGAGCTCAAAGAGAATGAAGCCAAAACCACAGAGCCTACGCGGGTCTGCACCAGTTCTTCTGTGCCTACATTTTACCTGTTAGCCTAGTATTTTTATGGGACTCCTGACTATGAGAGCAAATGGGTCTCTGACTCTTGCCTGCTTTGGGATTCTTTTCCTCTTGTTGGATAGTCATGTCCACCTCTGAAATGAATAGTTTTGACATCATCTTATTATAGACTTTATTTTGTCATTTTTTTGATATATTCTTTATTTACATGTCAAATGTTGTACCCTTTCCTGGTTCCCCCCTTTCCTGAAAATCCCATAAACCATCTCCCCTTCCCCAATCAACCCTCCCCTGCTTCCCTGTCCTGGTATTCCTCTACACTATGGCATCAAGTGTTTCCAGCACCAAGGGCCTCTCCTCCCTTTGATGTCCAACAAGGTCGTCCTCTGCTGCCTATGTGTCTGAAGCCATGGGTAACTCCATGTGTACTCTTTGGTTGATGGTTTTGTCCCTAGGAGCTCTAGAAGTACTGGCTCATATTGTTGTTCCTCCTATGCACTGCAAATCCCTTCAGCTCCTTGGTTCCTTTCTCTAGCTCCTCCATTGAGGACCCTGTGCTCAGTTCAATGGCTGGCTGAGAGTGTCCCCCTCTGTATTTTTCATGCAGTAGCAGAGCCTCCCAGGTGACAGCTATATCCAGCTCCAATCAGCAAGCACTTGTGGGCATCGATAATAGTGTCTGGTTTTGTAACTGTATATGGGATGGATCCCTGGGTGGGGTAGTCTCTGGATGGTCTTTCCCCCAGTCTCTGCTCCACACTTGGTCTCTTGTATCTCCTTCTGTGGGTATTTTATTCTCTCTTTTACGAAAGACCAGAGTATCCATACTTTGTTCTTCCTCCTTCTTGGGCATCATTTGATATGTGAATTGTGTCTTGCGTATTTCAAGCTTCTGGGTAACTTATCAGTGAGTGCATACCATGTGTGTTCTTTTGTGAATGAGTTACCTCACTAAGGAAGCCTATTCTTCTCTCATGAGAGACAGAATGATAGTGGATCTTGATGGGAGGGAAGATGGAGAGGAAGTGAGAGGAATAGAGGGAGGAGAAACTACAATCAGGACGTATTACTTCAGAAAAGGATCTATTTACACACTGCCCAACCTAACCTCAGGCTCGGACACATGAGGATGAAGCACTGAGGGTAGAGCTGAGCAGCTTGGTGAGCATGCGTGGTATGAGGCTATGATTTGCGGGCAGTCCCTTCCCTAGTCTGTCTTTAGTTTAGTCTTAACTCAGGCAGGAAACTGTGAGCATTGGTGTTGGTGACTTGTTTTCATAGCAAGTATTTTGAAATTTTACGTTGTTCAAAGTTATTGAAATCTTAGTGTGCTATTTGATATTGCCTCTTGATGGAACCAACGTTATGTAAACACATTAGCACATGATTTTAGTGGTTTCCTAGCTCAAGACTGTTGTTGGTGACTTTAATTATCAGTGATTTTATTTCTAAATTTAAAATGTAAAGCTTAAAGTATCCCTATTCATCAAGTAAGCTATGTTTTTTTTAATTAACAGGCAATTGTCCTTGGTGAATACAAGTGTGTGTCCGATCACGTCCACACTCATGACTGTGAGTAAGTGAGATGTACAGGACATAGAGAGACTCTCCACAGGCATATTTTTACATTCAGTCTAAGGTTGAAGTCCCAGAAGCAGCAGCCCCTAAAGCTTAAAGCAGCAGCTGTCAGAGACTTAGAAGGGTGTGACTTTGTAGAAATGCTACTCAGAGGTTACAAAACATTAGTCAGGAAGGAAGAAAATCAAAAGGTCTATCGCACTACAGACACCCTGGCAAAATTAATTTTTGAAAGTGGCTAAAATCATAGAGTGTGCATATTATATATAAAATTATAGATTTTATCTCAGTAGACTATATATGTATCACTACTATACTAGTGTGTGTCACTACAAAAGTATTTCCATAAGCTAATTAGCTCGATCTAGCTACTTAGCTAGATCATACATATACCATATATCTAGCGATAATGTACATATACCAAAATATGTTGTAATATATTTTATCAGTAAATTAGACATATAAGGAAAGAAATAAAAATGAATTTATTTTCATTAGAAAGCTAAGCAAATATTCTGTTTCAACATGGTCCTGTGCTTGAATTATTACCTTTACATTTCAATAAAGCCAGTGATCCAGGCTTTGTTTTTGCAGAACAATGAGAAATTGTTTCTTCCAGCAAGGCATGATTAAATGAACAAAGGAAGATCTTTTACAGAAAGCCATGTCTTGTTCTTCAAAAAAAAAAAAAAAAACTGAAGCATGCAGAACGTTTGGGTGTTTGTTTTTGGATTAAACACCATTCGCCAGAGGCCAAACAATACTTTATTAGTAATCTAGAATAAACATACTGAGGTCAGTCAGAAGCGGAAGTTGACTGACTCGGGCTGGTTGTTAAACCATGTGGAGGGAGGGCGGCATGTCAGAATAGAGGATCTGGATATTATTTCATCATGAGAAATTATTGAAGGATTTGGAGGAATGTGCTAGATTTTGGCTTTCTGTATAAACAAGATACAGAGAGACAAAAAAAGACAAGGTTCAATCGGATTTACAGTGTGGACTACAAGGATAAGACCCTGAAGCCCTAAAGTAATACAGGAGAAGTGAGGGCGGGAGAAGAGTGTGTGTGAGCGGCAGCGAAGACAAAGTGAGTATTGATTTCATGTTGGCAATCAAGGGCAAGTGAACTGTGGAAGGTGTGAAAAAGCTTTCAGCCGAGGGACTCAGGAGGACAGTGGCCCCACGAAATGCACCTCGTTTACTTAAAGATGAGAGACTGACCTTCGGTGGTGAATACGAGTCCTAAGTATGGGAACTGTCAATACTTGGGGTGGGTTTTGAAAGTTATGAACATAGATGAGTTTTATGAGGGAAATTATTAAAGTAGGAGAAAAATCCATAGACTGTTTAGGGTGGTGCCAGAGGACAGAGAAAATATGTGGGGACCGGAGCAGAGGAGGTTTTACTGAGAAAAAAAAAACAAAAAAACAAAAACAAAAACAAAAAACTCCACGGATGCAAGAAGCTGTTGAAAAATTGAGTGCTGTACAGGAAGACGGAGACCAGAAAAAGCCAATTAATTGATTTGTTGGCTCAAAGATCATTGCTGACCTTGAGACAGCAGTTAGCAGTGTGTGTGAGAATGTCTGTTGAGTTTTAGAGAAGAGGTTAGGCGAATGCCGGAAGTTGTAGGTGTATTTTAATTGTAAGGTTTGGCAGGTGAAAGAAGCAGATAAAAACACCTGCTGCTTAAGATTAGCTCTATTATTAACGTCAGATTGGAGACTGGGACACTGTGACCCAGGAGGCTGAATGAGTCCAGGTTACAACTCTGCTAACATGGGGAACTGGAACAGTGTCCCCAGGCAGGAGTGGCAAGTCCTCTGCTTGGGCCAGTGCTCCTGGAAACACAAAAATCAGTATTAGTACAGAGATTGAAACCTTCAAAACTTGAGAGGTCTTGCATATTTGCATTTTGGTTTTTATTATTTTTTAATGAGATGTAACATTTACTTCAATAAAGAAATTTCAGAATGCTTTTTGTCAGACAAATCTTAAGGTTATTAATAATGTAATCCATAGACAAAGATTGATCTTGCCTATTATAATTTTACTCCTTTTTTTTTTTAAAAAAAAGAAATGAGTTCTTTGAGAGTTTTGTATGTGTTTCAATCAGATTCTCACCCTAACATTTCAGAGATCTCCTCTGACTCCCTACTCATTTAAATTTGTGTTCTTTTTATTCTTCTTTCATACAGTACATCCCCAAAGCAACTTCCTCTCCCTCTCCTCTTCTCCCTGATGCATCCTTCTTTCTTTCCCTCAGAAAAGAGCAGACCTCCCAGGGATAGCATACAAACACAGCATAACAAGTCCTAATAAAACTAGGCACAAACCTTCATGTCAGAGCTAGGTGAGGCCACCCAGTAAGGGGAAAAGTTCCTAAGAGCAGGCAAAAGACTCAGAGTTACCCCAGCTTTCCCTGTTAAGAGTCCTATAAAAATACCAAGCTAATAAGCATGCCACATATACAGAGGACTTAGCACAGGCAGGTTCTGTGATTGCTGCACCAGTCTCTATGAGCCCTATGAACCCTGCTTAGTTCTTTCTGTAGGCCATATTCTCCTGATGTTCTTGACTCCTCTGGTTCTTACAATTACTTTCCCCCTCTTCTGTGAGGTTCCCTGAGCTTTGAGTGCAGTAATCCGACGGAGATCTCTAATTTGGCCTCTCTTTGCACCTAATGTTTGTGGGTCTTTGTTTCTTAACCTTTTAAGACCAGTTTGAATACTCTTGAGTGTGTGGTCTTCCACTGGAGCTTGGCTGACTTAGCAAGGGCTGCACTCTTGGAAAAAACTGCCTTTCCCTCTTCTACCCCCTCCCCCCATGGCTAGGAATGGGATTATGTACCCAACTCTTTTCTTCTTTCCTAGATTTAGTCTGCCTTGGGCTGGCACACGCTTGGTACATGCTCTCACACCTACCATAAATGCATATGTGCAGGTGCCCTGCTGTTTCCAGGAGATTTCGCCCCATAGTCATCCACCAACTCTGGCTCTTACACCCTTTCTATCCTTTTTTCCACAATGGTCCCCCAGCCTTGGGAGGAGCAGGTGTTGAAGTATATATGTTCTTCTTAGGTCTGAGCAAGCTTCAGTCTTCCATTCTCTGCACCTTGCCCAGCAGTGGACCTCTTTGTTAACCGTCATCTCCTGCAAACAGAGTTTGAGGATTGAGAGATGCCTTGACTTGCAAATTTCATAACTTCCTTTCTGATTTTCCTCACATCAAATTTACTCATAAAATAGTCCCAAAATGTATAATTCTTCCCTTTTTAGCAGGGTGATGAAATGCCTTTCCAATAGAATAGTTGGTATTTATGATTCAAAATCATATTAACACAATATTATATATTTATCAAATCACATCACTTAAAGTGTTTAGGCAATTACACTCAATTCTGAAGAATTGACAGAAAAATGGCTCGAAAATGGGAGAACTTTTCCTTATTCCTGAAGAAACGATATTCCCAATAGTAACTGTGAAGGTCTTAATTTCTGCACTAATGATACTCATGTATGTGTGACCTGGATAGTTGACCTAATTAGAAAGCTTGACGTGCTTCATGCAAGGATAGGCTGGAGACTATCTTCCCTGGTCCTCCTCTTAGATGGGTTGTGATCTGAACTTTTAGCTTCCACCAATATCTGTAGGCTTTTCTAGAATATTGTGAAGTGTTGAGTAAATTCAGCACTGCTCGCTAGAAGTCCAGCTCCTTCACAGCTATGGCTTCTAGTATCAGATGCCTAAGTCTAAGATGCAGAAGCATTTTAGAAAGGACAGTAAAGACAGTTGACTCTGCTGAGGTCCCCTAGGACCATCCCCTGGAACAAGGTTGAGGAAGAACTGGGGTTCCCTTATAATCTTTAAGATGTTGGTATTAATAACTAGTTATCAGACTAGGAAACTAGCAGGACACCACAACCAAAGGACAGAAGGATGTAGCATGTTTCATCCAACAGAGCCAACATATCTTCTTGGGCAGGGTGTACAGGCCACAGGCTGCCTCTGCTCATGGAGAATGCTACACCCTGTGGGCAAAGGTGCCGCCATGACCTCTTTAGCATGTAGTGTAAGGTACACTGGGTTGTCTCCCAGTAAAGAACTAGGTTTTTAGGCATGTAATAAAATATGGACCTTACTAGCTACTCTTTTAGAAGATTTTTACCATCATTTCATCATTTGGTCATTTTGGAAATGATCCAGGACACATACAAAAAAAATCGCATATACGCATTCAAGAAAAAACTTTGTGTTAGCCTCCATTTCCCCAGTGACCTTTAAAAAATCAGCCATTCTATACTTTGTGATTTTCAGTATTTTCCATGGAATGAAAATTAAGTATAACATAGAAAATTTTAAAAAATTTATTAAAAAATATCAAGAAGAAAGTGTTATCCCCAAGCTGTGTTCTACTTATCCCTGTACATTAGATATTTTTTTCTGTTGTTGGAGATCAAAGCACGGGGTTAGACTCTGTAGTATATGAGGGACTTTACAGATTAGTTGCACAGTGCTATTCCTGCCCAGCTTACAGTCAGTTTTAGGAAACTACTGGGAAGGCTGGCATGAAGTCTCTTAACATATAGTATTCCTACTGTGCTTACTGATATTGGTTGCTTTTGGAGAGAAATCCATCATATATAGTACTGTGAACATTTTATCTAGTGTAGGTCCATGAAGGAGAGTTCTGAATGTCATTTGACACTTCTGTGCAGCTGGTTTCATGTTTATGTCTCAAAATCCTTGAGGACCTTGTTTGGAGATGCCATATCACCCAAGCACTCACAGAGAACTCTGGTGTCTGAGGCCATGTTAGAATACAGTTACAATTCTGAAGGGAAGTTTCTGTTTCTGATTTTTGTTGTCTTTAAAGTTAACCTTTAATATTTATCAAGATAATTGGAAGGGTAACAATAAATACTATCATTCATATTTACTGACTACTAAAACAGAAACTTAAATATGATATCTCTTTTGCTATGAGACAGTTTTTAACAATTTCGCTGCCTTGAAATAAGGCTTATATAAAACATTTATTCATTCACAAATGAAGTTGGCTTTCAACACACTTCTAGGTCAATGTATTGGCCTTGAGAATATTAAAATTGTAAATATAAATGAATATTCAATATCTTTATTAACCTAATAAGAGAAATTGCAGCCTCTGATACTCTGCTCACAAAGGTGTTACTGTTCTTGCGCTGTGATATTCCATAGTGTTTATAGGTAGCAGTTCCACAGAACGTCCTCTACCAGCTATGGTAGACCATCGTTGCTTCTGATCTGCCTGTGAGGCTATGTGCCAGGCACAGAGAACACAGAAGTCTGCCAAGTCTGCATACTTAACAAATCAAACTCAACAGAAGAAATACAACAAAAACTCTGCCAAAAACTTTTAATAAAGAATGTAACCACTTTGTGTTTTATTTGTACACAAGGCAGGAAACCCATTTCAAAATCTGAAGCTTTGCAGCACAAAATGCCACTAATCCTAGTCTGTGTTTTGACTTACATCATTTTTTTTTTGAGGCTGATTGTCTCATTTGAAGAATGCTCTAAATATTGTGATTTCTTCTCTATAAAGCACAACTGGAAAATGCCTGAAAAATCTTATATCAGTATTAACATAGAAGTCTTTGTATTGTATTAAAAAATCATTATTTCAGCATAAAATCCCCTTTATCTTTAAGGGTATAGGTCACTATATTTCACAACAAGACACTTTCATTCCAGTGGATGGGGATGTAGAAGGATCCACCAAGGAATTTGATTTTCTGCCAGGGAGTGAGACCTTTCCAGACATGGGCTATGTCTTGTGAGTGCTTTCCTAGTCCTACCAGGCAATTTTTAATGGAATTATCAATCCATGGTCTTCTACAAAAGATGTGGATAGGAAGCTTTCAAGCTTTGCACCAATTAAGCACAGTGTTACTATTGAACTGTCAAGTGTGAATCCTTTAGTAGTAAGCACTTAGAAGAAGGTCCATGGGGCAGTTGTGTGACATACAAGAAACTTCAGCTCCCCAAAGGACCAGGACAAGAGGCAGATGTGCTATTACTTGAATTAATTGCTGATTTAATTATTTGGTTAAAATTTAGCTATTAGTTATGAATTGGAATATTTCCCTAAACTTTAATACACATATACACTAAACATTTCGGGGGTCTTGTTTTGTTTTTTGTTTTTGTTTTTGTTTTTTTAGAATTTTAAAAGTATACCAAGTAATGACTTTCTTCATTTTTTCCTCATAATACATTGTTTTGTTGAGAGTTTTCCCTCACAAACATCTTTAAAAGTCATGCAAAAGCCTGGTAAAAGAAAAGATGGATGTACATCAATTTCCATGTGTTTTGTTTTAGATTTAAAGTTCATTAAGTAACCAATCATGACCAGTTCATTGAAGTGCGTTTAAATAAGAATGATTTCTTGGTTTCCTTGATCTGTTTCCACTTGCTGTACTGCCCTTACCGTGGCCTCTTTGACATTTTCCTTTAATATTTCAAAGGTCCTTGAAATCAGTCTGCACTTTGCTGAACTCAACACACGCACTCTGTGGAAGTTAGCCTCCAATGTGGCTCCCAATGATCCATCTTTCTTGGTGCTCACCTCTCCTAGTGTTTCTCTGTGTCCTGTGGCAGAAGTGATGGCATGCCTTTTCTAGAAGTAGGTTAATAAAATCCTGCAGCTTCCAAATTAAGTGCTGTTTCTTTCTGTCAGTCTCCTTTGAATGTTTTTCACAGAGGAAGGGAAGGCAGAGTGCTCTGAAGAGGCTTAAGGGTAGGCTCATGCTGCAAGGAACTAAGGTATCTACCCAATAATTAAAGAAAGTCAGAGGCCTGATAACAAACCTGAGAGAAAACTTGAAAGCAGACTTGTCAGCCATTCTGAGCTAATTATATTTCTAGTTGTTAGCTTGGACTCAACCTTCTCATGGCCTATTTACCAAACTCACTCAATTAACTTGCTTTAATGTTTCTGACCTCCAGTCTGTGACATTGGGAAATTCCCTTTGTTTTAATCTATTAATTTTTTTATTGAATAATTTACTTTGTAGCAATAGAGAACTAATATACTGGTCCAGATCTTTTCTCAGACTCCCAATCTCATTGTAGTTATAACATGCACTCTGTATTTGCTGTATATTGTATTTGGGTTTTGCCCAAGATCCTTTGACTCATCCAGGATACTACTTTCTTCATCATTCTGCCAATTAATTATGAAGTTCTATTAGTGGTTGCTGCATTTGGCAGGGTACAATATTTTGGTATTCAGATACAAAAAAATAAAACTAAGAAAGATTGTTATGAAATGTACATTCTATTGAGAGGACCAGAAACCAAAAAGATTTGTTTGCTATTAGTGATACAGGACATGAAGAAGACAGCACAAAGAAGTCAAAAGTGGTGCATGGTCTATTCATGTAGAAGGGTCCAGATAATGACGAGCATTTTTAATCCAGCAGCAGCAACATGGCTGCTCTGGGAAGGGATCACATCCGAAGACCTTCGAGGTCTGGTGATTGGGCTGAAATGACAAAATTTTAATCCCTCTGGCTAGAATGCAGACACACTCCTTGTACAAACCTTTAATTCCAAACAATGGAGATAAGGTTAGTTTGACAAATGGAGATAAAGTTAGAATGACACATTCTTAGTACAAACCTTTAATTCCAAACAATGGATAAAGTAAGTTTGTAGAATCAAGCAGCCATGTTTGAAAGTGATGTCTAATTAAAGGACAAAGTAATGAATCATAGAAAGATTTCAGAGAATGAGTCAGGATACAACCAACTCTCAGGAGAATAGGACAGGAAAAAGAGATGACTTAAGACAGAAGCACAGAGAGTGAGGGAGAATGAGCTAGATACAGATGGTGGTGGTGTATGTTGCAGTTTTACCAGAATAGTTTTACAGAGACAGAAAAAAAACAAGAGAATTACAAGGAGCCAGAAGATTAGAACAGATTGCCAGAGTTAGTTTAAGGCCAAGCACAGCAGTTCAGTGAGAAGTTGAGAGAAGACAGTTTGAATTAGTCAGCTTGGAGAAGGGTTTCGAACCCAAACAGCTGAGTTGAACCAGTCAGCCAGAGTTCAGAAAGAAATAGACAGGCTGACCTTTCTCATCAGTAAGCCTCCAAGTTGACAATTCCAGCTGACAAAAGTTTATTTTACAGGAAAGCATCTTTGGTAAATTGTTATTTAGAAAGGACAAAGAAAATCATGACATTGATAGCAAATGATTGAATAAGAATGGTTTCAACTGGGAATTTTTAGAATGAAGGTTCTATAACATGAATTTGTTTGATTATGATGCCAACACATGAAGGATACCATCTGCCTAGGGCAGAGGACAGTGAATGGTATAGTAGAAATGACACTGAAGGTTGTCTTTGTTACTTGTCTACTGTTGTAATAAAAAAACTATGACCAATGTAGCTTATTGAAGATGATTTTTTTTTCAGTATATAGTTTCAGGGAGTTAGAATTCATGACAGTCATGGCAGGCATCATGGCATCAGGCAGTCAAGCATGGTTCTGGGGTAGTAGCTGAGAGCTTACATCTTGAGCTACAAGCACAAGGTAGAGAAAGATCATTGGGAATGTCATTGTCCTTTTGACCGCTCAAAGCTGACTCTACTGACACACCTATTTGGACTCTTCAAAGAGTCCCAATTAATTGGAAATCAAAGATTCAAACATATTAGCCTACAAGGGTTATTCAAACTACCACAAAACTAGTAGGTGATGATTATAAATTTTTATTCTACAGTAGTAGGGAAGACATTGAAAATGTAAGCACAGGATGACAATACCAAACTATAGATCCCTATAGGACCATTATGGCTCTGGTGTGAGTGCAGATTTGAATGGGAAGGATAGGCGTTAAAGAAAGAATAGAAACAACAATGGTGTCAAAGATGAGAATGGTTAAAATAGATGTGGATTGACAAGTTAAATTTTAAAGCATGTTAGAAGGTAGAAACAATAATTACATACAGACTAATGGTTTGTGTCAAAGATGTCTTCCAGTCATGTTGAACCTAAGGGAAGGTTTGTGATGGTTGAGCTTTGTCCATTCACTTATATGCCAAGCTCATTACTACTTTATATAGCCCATAATGCTGTTCCTTTCTTGCTGAGGTAACTTTCCAGAACTCCTCAGTGAATGTATCTTCAGAACCCATTAAAAATGACAACTCCGATAACAGAGCCAGAATCCCTGCTTATAGTGTTTTTTTTTTCAGCTGATGCTGACATAGATCATATTCCATGTTATATTATTCAAAATATTCTTTTTATTTATATTTCAGTATGAAATGATGAGTGTTTTGTTAGCTCTTGTATGTTACATAGTTTTTGTGGGTTATTTCTTGGCTCCTTATGGCTGCCTTATAACATAATTACTTTTATTAGGACTGTTCCAACATTAAGAAAAATAACAGATTGAAAAGTTAAAGTGTTAACACAAGATAGCCATAGTTAAGAAAGGGTGGAAGAGAAGTTGCACATGATTTTGATTGTAAAAGACCCTGGGCATTAGAATTATATTGAATTATTTTGTTTTTTGCTCTTTCACATAATTTTCTCAAAGTCAGAGTATGTCTGCTTCACTTAAAAGTCATACTGTTGAAGTTAACAATATGAGGAATAAAAATACTTTAAGGTTAGTGATAAATAATATCATTATTATCTGTATACTAAATGGGCTCCAAACCCACAGCTATAAAAAGTAGGAATTTAAACCATTGGAAAAATATTATAACTGTTTCTCAAAGAACTTAAAGATAGAACTTCCATATAAGGCAGCAATTCCTTTTCTGAGTTCACATCTAAACACAATTAAATTAGTACATTGAAGAGACACCTTTATGTCTGTGTTCATTGTAGTGCTATAAACAACAGCAATGCCATGGAATTAATCAGTGCACATATAGATAAAGAAAATATTGTGTTTGTACATGTTAGATAGATTTTGAAAAGACCCTGTTATTTAAAGACAAAAGACAAATACCACAAGTTTTCATTCATATGGTAATGCTAGATTTTCATCTACATATGTTTTGGTCATCTAGAGAAAGAGAAATGTTTTAAAAGGTAAGAGTAAAGAAAGAATAATTGAATGCACATGGCGTGGGAAGAGGACTATGGAGGAGGGTAAGAATGAGAATGTTGTAGAGAAGTGCACGAGAGGATGAGCAGCAAGAACAAACTCAAAGTGCCAGAATGGAACTTAATACTTCATTTGCTAAGTATAAGACACCTAAAAACAGAAAAATAAAAAGAGATATACACATTTTCAGTAGATAAATGGAAAGTGCATGGAATAAAACACATGTGAATTAGCTTGATTTAGCTATTCCACGGTGTGGAAATATTTCAAAATATTATGTTATGAATGATAAATATATACAGTTTTGCTTGTCAATTACAATAGATGGCTAAAAGTCCAAAATGTTCAAAAATATGGAGTGTACACACTTCCTTGTACACAGAAACACCACATATATACACACACAGGGAAAGAGAGAGAGAGAGAGAGAGAGAGAGAGAGACAGAGAGAGACAGAGAGAGACAGAGAGAGACAGAGAGAGACAGAGAGAGAGAGAGAGAAACAGAGAGAGAGAGACTATGCTTTTCAGAGTTACAAGACTAGTGGCTAAGAGCTTGGAGTTATTTTAAGACATAAAACATCTCTTGCTCATTTACAAAAAAGAAATACCTATTGTGATAGATTAATATCCAGTAAATGACTAGTAAAACATACCCTACTAAGTGTTTATTTCCAAATAATCCAGTTTTCATGGGGAACTGGTTTGGGGCTAATTGTAGATGACAATATTGAAATAGCTGCTCCATTTGTGAGTGAAGAACATTGAGTAACTGGACTGATAGGATAAAGTGACATTTTCAGTTGGGCTGCCCACACTCTAAATTGTACTGTCTTAAACTCCTAATGGGGTAATTTACATTATGAACTATCAAAGCTCCATTACATAGGTATTTTCTTTTTTTTATAGAAAATAAATTTTAGAAGTAGAAATCATCTTTGTTTTTACATATTTCTCAGATGTTCACATTTCTATTTTAAAATTTACTGCAAGTGTTATTATATTGCACAGATAATGACAATAATGCATTAGCCCATAGTTCATTTTACTTCCTTTCATTATGAGATGAGGTTTAATAAGGACTTTATGTTTCTTAAAAGAAAATCATATTACTATGAAGTAATCTGTGATGTTGATGATTATTGCAATGTTTTTAGTATTTTCTTCCTTTCAAAGATAAAACACCTAGTGAACATATTTTTTCCTTCTCTCTTCTCTCTCTTCTCTCTTCTCTCTTCTCTCTCTCTCTCTCTCTCTCTCTCTCTCTCTCTCTCTCTCTCTCTCTCTCTCTCTCTTTCTCTCTCTCTCTCTCTCTCTCCCCTCTCTCTGTATCAAATGAGTTTCTGTATTGTTGAGGTTGATATTGACTTTCCGATCTTCAACACTCTTAGCTTTAGAATTCCAATAGAGCAGCTTGGGGGATATTAGGACTCTTTCATAACAATATAACAATTTTGGAATGTTGCAGTTATGATTTTTTATAACTTAAAGAATAGGGAGTGTGTTGGTTGTTACATTGCATAGCTCACATTTACCTAAGAGTTACCACATGCCAAACATTAGTCAAACAATTTTACACTTTATGCATACAATCACTGTTCTGTTTGGCATGTATAATCACTGTGCTATTCTGTTTTTCATATAGATGCACTACTCTGTTTTATATATATAGAACCAATTGTTTGACAGTTGCAGGCACAATTCTCTTTTTTGTATACAGTCACTATTCTGTAGATTACATCACTATTGCATAGATTGCTTCATGGAAAATCCTTGCCAATCCCAGGAAATATATAAATATTTCAAGGGCAAAAACCATTGAAGTCAGGAGCTCTGCCATAAGGCTGTGATCTGTAGAATTCTGTAATTTCTTCTGGCTGGAAAAAAACTGTGTTGGATTCCATGTTCTGTTGCTGTTCCCTTGAAATTTTGAATAATTTTAAACCTGTAACTATGCCTGAGGGCCTAGGAAATGAGTATTCTGTTCCCACATGGTAAAAGGAAAAGAAGCAAAAGGACATTCTTTCCTCAAGCTTCTTCCTTAGGCACCAATGGCATAGTTGCTTATTTACAGACCTTATCCTTGATATTTAGCACTTCCTTCCCCTCTACTTAAGTCTGATATTCTTTTGGCGCTCTAATTAGTTTTAGCCATATCTCTTTTGCTATGAATTCACACAGAACTGCCAAGGACCAGGTTTGGCTTGGAGAGGGGTTCTAAGAGAAGGGGTATCTGTAAGCCACAAAATAATTATCTTGAAGTCCAACCATGGGTCCAAACTGCTGATGGCTTATGTTCTATTTGAAATACCTTTCCAGATTGTCCTCTCTCTCTCTCTCTCTCTCCTGCTCAAGATAGCTTTTTCTTGTTATTCTAAAAACTCTCTGAATAGCTCATCTCTTGCAGAGCAAAAAGACCAGTCTTTAATTTTACATATCAATTCAATCTTTACCCCAGGTTCTCTTTTGATTAATCCATGAATCAGCAACCCATGACCCTAGCTTCTTGATTCTTAGAAAGGGGCAGCAAGCACAAGCACAAACTATAAGATAGCCAAATGGAACCTAGCCCTTAAGTTACCCGAATTAGCTCTGCCTTAGGCTGACCTTGAACTCAGGAATCCACCTGTCTTTGTAAGCATAAACACAAAAATGTAGTTGAGTGGGAACTTGCCCTGTAATCTCCTCTCCCTACACTTCTTTATCTGCTTCCTTAGTACTTTTCTGACAAGCTGCCTCACAGTGCAACTGCTTCTGTTCCATTAGATCTGTGAAGCTTCTTATACAATTTATATTACATCCTCATATTTTGCATAGATGAAAAATTACATATTTTTGAACTCATGTTTTCAGTGTTCTTTCCCACAGCTTTCATTGCAGTCCTGAAGGTCATAGCATTCTACCATTTTGCTGAGACATAGACACACCCTCACCTCCTGGACCTGTGTTGATTATTATGGAGTCATTTACCTTGGCGGAAAGGACTGCACTTGAAGGAGGAATGTGAAAATATATACATTATTATATAAACAAGCTCTACACACACAACAACCATTGACATTCTTTGAGGTTCATGCTCTTATGGCTCTGTTCCAGGGGCAGAAACCATGCCATGCCCTCCCTTACACACTAAGCAGGACTTAGCACAGAAACATCATTTCCTACCAAACATTGCTTTATATTTCCTAATGGCCTCCTCCTCCTTTTTACCTCCATTTGAGTTTTATTCCAGATTCTACTCACAATGACTTTGTTAAGATAAAAATAGTCTTAATCTTCATTTTTTTTCCAAATCAATTAAAATGAGTTACAAATTCCCTTTGAAGATGGAATGGATCTTTCCCTAACACGTATTCAGCTTTACCTCAGTCTTGACTTGGACTGAAGCACATGCTGAGTCCCATATCTAAATGCATTTCTGTAGAGACCACATGGTTTCTGTCCATCTTCCAGGACTCTGAATATTATTTTTCTAGTGAAGTTATCATTTACATGTCACTATAAGGCTTCTTGGTCTAAAAAGCCTGTTAGTTTTAATTATTTCTTAGCACAGAAATAATTCATAAGAAATATCATGGAGAGGTGCCCCTCTGCAGTCATCTTTATGGTCGGACAGGACAAGCAGCCCCAGGTACCAAGATATCCAGAGTTTAAGATCTCTGGCGACGCAGATCACCGACCTGTGGGCTGCGTCCTGTGCCCAGGACCTGGGCAGATCGCTGGTTCATCTGAGTACCAGCCAGGAGTGGGTCCTTTGCCCTTCAGGTGGTCGGTGCTTGGAGGTGACCCCGGCCGCAATCTTCCCTCGGTTGGACAGGACAAGTAGCCCAAGGTACCAAGATATCCCGAGTCTAAGATCTCTAGGTGCGCAGACCACCGAAGTGCGGGCTGCTGCCTGCGCCCAGGACCTGGGCAAATTGGAGGTTCATCTGTGTGCCAGCCAGGAGTGGGTCCTGTGCCCAGGCATGGGTCCTGTGCCCTGCTGGGTGCCTGCAGGATCCCTGCCACCATCTTCGCTCCCTGACGGATCAGATGGGCAGCACCAGGTTTGGTTCACAGAGACAACCCGAGTATAACATCACTTGGTGCAGCACACACCAGGGCTCCAACAGCACCCAAGAAGAGGGCAGCACATCAGCAATCTGTGCCAGGGGAAACCCAGTCATCCAGTGGTATAGAAATAGCCTTACAGGCTCACAGGAGGTTCAAGCACCAGCCAGTGACCACAGGACCAACTAACACCAGAGATAACCAGATGGCAAATGGCAAACATAGGAACATTACCAACAGAAATCAAGGCAATATAGCAGCAACTGAACCCAACTCTCCAACAACAGCAAGTCCAGGATACCCCCAACACACCAGAAAAACAAGATTTGGATTTAGAATCACTGGCCATGATGTTGTAGAGGAACACAAGAAGGAGATAAATAAATCTCTTAAAGAAATACAGGAGAAAAGAGATCAAATGTTCGAAGCCCTTATAAGGGAAACACAAAAATCATTTAAAGAAATTCAGGAGAATATGGGTCAAAAGATAGAAGTCAATAAGGAGGAAATGCAAAAATCACTTAATTAAATACAGGAGAACTTGGGTCAACAGGCAGAAGTGATGAAAGACAAAAAACAAAAATCTCTTAAAGAATTACAGGAAAACACAAACAAGCAAGTGAAGGAACTGAGCAAAACCATCCAGGATCTAAAAATAGAAGTAGAAAACAACTAATAAATAATAAAGGGAGACAATTTTGGAGATAGAAAATCTTGGGAAGAAAACAGGGACCATAGATACAAATATCAACAACAGAATACAAGAGAAGAAAGAATCTCAGATGCCGAAGATACCATAGAACCATGGACTCAACAGTCAAAGAAAAGGCAAAAATGCAAAAAGCTGGTAACCCAAAACATCCAGGAAATCCAGGACACAATGAGAAGGCCAAACCTAAGGATTATAGTCATAGATGAGAGTGAAGATTTACAAATTAAGGGCCAGCAAATGTCTTCAACAAAATTATGGAAGAAAACTTTCCCTAACCTAAAGAGAGAGAGAGATGCCCATGAATATACAAGAAGCCTACAGAACTCCAAACAGACTGGACCTGAGCAGAAATACCTCCAGTCACATAATAATCAAAACCCCAAATGTACTAAACAAAGAAAGAATGTGAAAGACAGTAAGAGAAAAAGGCCAAGTAACATATAAAGCAAGACCTATCAGAATTATACCAGACTTCTTACCAGAGACCATGAAAGCTAGAAGATCCTGGGCAGATCTCATGCAGACACTAAGAGAACACAGATGCCAGCCAAAACTACTATACCCAGCAAAACTCTCAATTACCATAGATGGAGAAACCAAGAAATTCCATGACAAAACCAAATTTATACAATATCTTTCCACAAACCCAGCCCTACAAAGGATGATAGGGGAAAACACCAATACAAGGAAGGAAACTACACCCTGGGAAAAGCAAGATAGTAACCTTCTTTCATCAAGCCCAAAAGAAGTTATCCAGTCAAATATAAAAAAATAACATCAGAAATGACAGGAATTAATAATCAGCATTCCTTAATATCTTTTAAAATCAATAGACTCAATTCCCCAATAAAAAGACATAGACTAACAGACTGGATACATAAACAGGACCTTACATTTTGCTACATATAGGAAACACACGCCAGTGTCAAAGACAAACACTACCTTAGAGTAAAAGGCTGGAAGACAATTTTACAAGCAAATGGTTTCAGGAAACAAACCCGAGTAGCCACTCTAATATCAGATAAAATCGACTTTCAACCTAACATCACCAAAACAGACATGGAAGGACACTTCTTGCTGGTCAAAGGAAAAATCCACCAAGAAGAACTCTCCATTTTGAACATCTATGCTCCAAATGCAAGGGCACCCTCATTCATAAAAGAAACTATACTAAAGCTCAAAGCATACATTGCACCTAACACAATAATTGTGGGTGACTTCAACACTGCACTTTCCTCAATGGACCAATCAGGAAAACAGAAACTAAACAGAAACTAATTGAAGCTCTGGACCAATTGAATTTAACATATATATAGAACGTTTCACCCTAAAGCAAAAGAAGATACCTTTTTCTCAGCACCTCATGGTACCCTGTCAAAAATTGATCATATAATTGGTCACAAGATAGACCTCAACAAGTATAAAAAGATCGAACTAATCCCATGCCTCCTATCAGATCACTATGGAGTAAAAGTGGTCTTCAATAGCAACAAAAACAACAGAAAGCCCACATACACATGGAAACTGAGAAATACTCTACTCAATGATTACTTGGTCAAGGAAGAAATAAAGAAAGAAATCAAAGACTTTTTAGAATTTAATGATAATGAAGACACAACATACTCAAATCTATGTGACACAATGAAAGCAGTGCTAAGAGGAAAAGTTATAGCCCTGTGTGCCTCCAAAAAGAAACTGGAGAGAGCATATACTAGCAGCTTAATGGCACACATGAAAGTTCTGGAACAAAAAGAAGCTAATTCACCAAGGAGGAGCAGAAGGCAGGAAATTGTCAAACTCAGGACTGAAATCAATCAAGTAGAAACAAAGAGAACCATACAAAGAATCAACAATCCAGGAGCTGGTTCTTTGACAAAATCAACAAGATAGATAAACCCTTAGCTAGACTAACCAAAGGGCACGGAGACAGTATCCAAATTAACAAAATTAGAAATGAAAAGGGAGGTAAAACAACAGAAACTGAGGAAATTTAAAAAAATATTAAGATCCTACTACAAAAGACTATACTCAACACAACTGGAGAATCTAGAGGAAATGGACAATTTCCTAGAAAGATACCAAACACCAAAATTAAATCAGGGTCAAATAGATCATTTAAACAGTCCCAGAACCCCTAAAGCAATAGGGGGAGGAGACAAAGTCTCCCAACCAAAAAAAGCACAGGACCACATGGTTTTAGTGCAGAATTCTATCAGACCTTCAAAGAAGAGCTAACACCAATACTCTTCAAATTATTCCACAAAATAGAAACAGAAGGAACACTACCCAACTCATTCTATGATGCCACAATTACGCTGATACCAAAAGCACACAAAGATCCAATAAAGAAGGAGAACTTCAGGCCAATTTCCCTTATGAATATCAATGCAAAAATACTAAATAAAATTCTTGCCAACTGAATCCAAGAACACATCAAAATGATCATCCACCATGATCAAGTAGGCTTTTCCCCAGGGATGCAGGGTTGGTTCAATATACAGAAATCCATCAATGCTATCCACTACATAAACAAAGTAAAAAAAAAAACAAAAAAACAAAAAACAAAAACCATGTGACCATTTAATTAGATGCTGAAAAAGAATTTGACAAAATTCAGCATCCTTTCATGCTAAAAGTATTGGAAAGAACAGGAATTCAAAGCCCATAACTAAACACAGTTAAAGCAATATACAGCAAACCAGGACAACATCAAACTATATGGATAGAAACTTGAAGCAATCCCACTAAAATCAGGGACTAGACAAGGCTGCCCTCTCTCTCCATATCTTTTCAATATAGTTCTTGAAGTTCTAGCTAGAGCAATTTGACAACATAAGGAGGTCAAAGGGATACAAATTGGAAAGGAAGAAGTCAAACTATCACTATTTGCAGATGATGTGATAGTATACTTAAGTGACCCAAAAAACTCCACCAGAGAACTCCTACAGCTGATAAACACCTTCAGCAAAGTGGCTGGATGTAAAATCAACTCAAGCAAATCAACAGCCTTCCTATACTCAAAGGATAAGCAGGCTGAGAAAGAAGTTAGGGAAATGACACCCTTCACAATAGCCACAAACAATATAAAGTATCTTGGTGTGACTCTAACCAAGCAAATAAAAGATCTGTATGACAATATCTTCAGGTCTCTGATGAAGGAAATCGAAGAAGACCTCAGAAAATGGAAAAATCTTCCATGCTCGTGGATTGGTAGGATTAATATAGTTAAAATGGCCATCTTGCCAAAAGCAATCTACAGATTCAAAGCAATCCCCATTAAAATCCCAAGTCAGTTCTTCATAGAGTTAGAAAGAGCAATTCTCAAATTCTTCTGGGATAACACAAAACCCAGGATAGCTAAAACTATTCTCAAAATAAAAGAACTTCTGGGGGAATCAGTATCCCAGACCCTAAATAATACAGAGCAATACTACAGAGCAATAGTGTTAAAAACTACAATACTCCTACTATAATACTACAGAGCAATAGTATTAAAAACTGCATCATATTGGTACAGTGACAGGCAAGTGGACCAATGGAATAGGATTGAAGACCCAGAAATGAACCCACACACCCATGGTCACTTGATCTTCTACAAAGGAGTGGAAAACATCCAGTGGAAAAAGATAGCCTTTTCAAGAAATGGTGCTGGTTCAATTGGAGGTCAGCATGCAGAAGAATGCGAATTTATCTCTTCTTATTTCCTAGTGCTAAACTCAACTCCAAGTGGATCAAGGACCTCCACATAAAACCAGACACACTGAAACTAATAGAAAAGTAACTGGGGAAAACTCTTGAGGACGTGGGCTCAGGGGGAAAGTTCCCGAACAGAACACCAATAGCTTATGCTCTAAGATCAAGAATTGACAAATGGGAACTCATAAAATTACAAAGTTTCTGTAAGGCAAAGGACACCGTCAAAAGGACAAACGGGCAACCAACAAATTGGGAAAAGATCTTCACCAACCCTACAGCTGACAGAGGGCTAATATCCAATATATACAAAGAAATCAAGAAGTTAGACCCAGAAAACCAAATAACCCTATTAAAATATGGGGTATACAGGTAAACAAAGAATTTTCACCTGAAGAACTTCAGATGGCCAAGAAGCACCTTAAGGAATGTTCAACATCTTTAGTCATTAGGGAAATGCAAACCAAAACAACCCTGCTATTTCATGCACACCAGTCATAATGGCTAAGGTTAAAAACTCAGGAGACAGCAGGTGTTGGCAAGGACGCAGAGAGAGAGGAACATTCCTCCACTCCTGGTGGGATTTTAAGATGGTACAATCACTCTGGAAATCGGTCTGGTGGTTCCTCAGAAAACTGGGCATGACACTTCTGTAGGACCCTGCTATACCACTCCTGGGCATATTCCCAGAGGATTCCCTGGCATGCAATAAGGACACATGCTCCACTTTGTTCATAGCAGCCCTATTTATAATAGCTAGAAGCTGTAAAGAACCCAGATGTCCCTCAATGGAGGAATGGATACAGAAAATGTGGCATATTTACACAATGGAATACTACTAAGCAATTAAAAGCAATGAATTCATGAAATTTTTAGGCAAATGGTTGGAACTGGAAAATATCATCCTAAGTGAGGTAACCCAATCACAAAAGAATAAACATGGAATGCAACCACTGATAAGTGAGTATTAATTATCCCAGAAGCTCTGAATACTCAAGACACAATTAGCATATCATATGATTCCCATGAAGAAGGAAGGAGAGGGCCCTGGTCCTGGAAAGGCTTTATACAGCATTGTAGGGAGTACCAGGACAGAGACATGGGAGGGGTAATTGAGGAATGGGTGGAGAGAAGAGGACTTATGGGACATATGGGGAGGGGGGAACCGAGAAAGGGGAAAGCATTTGGAATGTAAACAAAGAATATAGAAAAAAAAAAAGAAATATCGTGGAGTCATTTACCTTGGCAGAAGTTTCTTCATTGTCTACCATGTTTTACTTGTCATTCATCTCTATTCCTAATTACTCGTACAATGCTTCATGTTCAATAACTATTTAATATATAGGTTTTAATCAAGGCTTTATCATTGGCAGCTTGGAGTCTGTGTGCCTTGAAGCTAGTATTTTCTAGATACACCCAACACATTTATCTTGCTTTTCATGCCTTGTTTCTTCCACTTCCTGTGCTGACACTCTCTTCCTACAATGTTATACCCTTAGTACTTGAACTCAGCTCTGATGATCTGCTCTCTGCTCAAGGTCTGAGGTGGTTTCCATTGAATTTTCACCCACTAACGGAGCAGGGGTCAGCAGAGGTAAGTGGTGAAGTTGTGGGACCATGCATCTGAATCTCTTCCAACATGTTCTGATGCTTGCTGCACATAGAATTTCTTTGAATCTCTTGCATTAAATTTAAAGTAAATTTTTATGTCACTTTATACAGGCTCTTATTTATTTTACAATTAAAAGTATATGCTGAATGTCATTTTGTGTTGTAAATTGCACATATACCCTAGAAGATCTGTTGTAGATATATTTAAATATGAGCAGGGTGCTTTATATGAGTCAACTCAGATTGATAAGCAGGTCCTTCTTTCCTCATAATAAAGGCTCCCTAAACATTATAAGGTGCCTACCTCCTCATGTTTCCCTTGGCTTTATTCTGATTGGCAGTGATTCTTGTTTTCTTATACCCCTATCAATTTTGCTTCTAGAAGGTCTAGAATTTTGCATGAAAAAATTCTTTATTGTTCTATATTGTGCTGTAATGGTCCCTTTACTTTCTTTTATGCTGTGAAATGTCCAGCATCTCTGGACATTGCCCTCTTGCTGCTTGCAGTGGGAATAGTCATAGAAGGAAAATGATTCCTGATTATTTTTTTTTCTTAATACCTTTAGGTTGTGACCCTTCTTTCATTGGAAAATGAGTTTGTCCAGAACTTTCTCTTCCATAATAATAGGTTTAGATGTAAATAATTCTTTTTGTTCATTGATAGCTCTATTTATTAGAGGCCTCTGTATGCCCTGCAGTATTCTATCTAATTGTGATACAATGATGAACAGACCAATTCTTTGAAATCTATAGTGCTTTAGTCTTCCTCTCACCTTACTTGTTTTTTGTGCAAGTTTCTGAAGGGAGCAATGGTGTTACCAATGCACCATTAAATTGTCCTCAGAATGATCTGGTCTTTTCTTGTTCAAAAATTATAAGGGCATTGCTGTTTATTTCTTAGTAATAAGGAACAAACATTTATATTTGAGGGCATAGTTGTGAACATTGACTGATATAATAAAATATATTTTAATTTTTTCTCTGAAATCTGAGAAGTCAGTACTTAAAGGACAAAATATTAGCAAACTACTAACATCTAGAGGAATGGGTTGGTTAGTGTAGATGAATGTAGATCTGGAGAAAGAGTAAAGGGGTTTTAGGACAGACCCTGGGATGAAAATCTGGTTGGATAAAAGCTTTTCTAATTAGACCTACAGTAGACTAACCTGTGGTCCTTGGAAGATTTGGGCACCAGTCATGGAAAATTTGTCTGCAAAAAGATTGGTTTCTGGGAAGCAGAGAGCAGTAAGAATGAGTGAACTAAAATCTGATTAAAAAAAAAAAACTTCATGAATTTGTAAGCAGAGGACAGAAACCAGACATCTTGGAGATGGAGTTTCAGATTGCACTTTCTCTCACTTAAGCTTTGCTTTTCTTGTTTGTAAAATAAGGGATAATAAAAATTTTATAAAGTAAAAAAAAGGGGGAAGGGGAACTCCATTTATTTTGCAATTGTACAGTTGTCCTGGGAACACTACAATCAGTATATTCTTTTGGTCTCTTCATGATTCATTTATGTGTAGGTATACCATACTTAAAGGCACTGCTAAATGCTACCAGTAGCCAACCAAATTCACATATGAAACAGCTGGGTAAGATAGGTAAAGGGGGGCTTACTGTTCAGTCCTACCCTTCAGGAGAACAAATGCATAGATATTAGAAAAGAAAGCAGGGTAACATGACCAAACCAGCTCAGTCTGCCAAACAGGGTCTCAAGGGAGGGAGTGAAGATTGAACAAAAAAAGACAATTAGACAACTTTATAATGTGACTCCAGCCAGTGCTGAGGCTGAAGTGGGTTTATTTTTCTCCAGCCTGCTTTTATACCATTCTAAATACATGCAGAGAAGAAGGTCAGTTCTAAGTCAAAGAACAAAAAACAAATATAGTCACAGAACAAACAAAACAATAAACAAAGTCCCCTGGTATTCAGGGACTCATAAAGAAGATCAAGACCTTGAACCTCTGTGTCCTAGCCTAATGTCAAATTCTTGCCAGAGCCTACTTCTTTGTCCTACCCCATTGTCAAATTCCTGCCAAATTCCTAGAAAGCAGCTCCAAAAGCTCTCCACAGTGATGCAATGTCTGGCATTAGCATAGAATGATAGTTTTTCTTCTTATCCACAAATGTTTTGTGTAGATTTCAGAACTTTCAATGGCTAGAAATAAAACATTCTTTATGTGCAACAGCCTTATTAAATATGTACATGTTAGATTAATTTCCATAATAAATATGACATCATCATCATTATTATGATTGCCATTGTCATCTCTATTTCCAAATGAAGACACTGAAGCACTAGAAAAGAGTGATATGTCATGTTATAGATGGACTAAAGAATTTATAGATTTCTATCCTAGTAAGTAACTATGTTCTGTTTTTGTTTGTTTGTTTTTGTTTTTGATTGATAAACTGCCTGATAAACTCAATACTGTCAAAGTAATGCAGTTTTACAGATTTTTAAGATTTTATTTTTAATTGTGTGCATGTGTCTGTATGCATGTGAGTGCATGTGAGTACAGATACCTGTGGCGGTCAGCGGTGTTAAACTCCCTTAGAAGTAGACTTATGGGTGGTTGTGAGATACCCTCTGGGTGCTGGGAAGCAAACTCAAGTCTTCTGCAAGAGCAATACAGTCTCTTAACTATCAAGTCATCTTTCTAGACCTATGGTTTTCCATTTTAAAATTGGTACTTAATGTTTTAAAAAAGTCAACTTTAGGATGGGCAGCAGCAGCAGCAACAGCAGCAGCGGCTGGTCCAGAGGAAGGGCCATCAGCAGTGGAACCAAGTTGACAAAGTCCAGGCAGACCCTGCGCCCATGACCACTGGCCATCGCTGGCCAGCCAGGCTGCAAGCAGCTGAGGATTTATGGCGCCTTTCACCACACAGAAGCCACATCAGAACTCTGCCTCCTGCCAGTCAGTTACAAGGCCTCCATTTTGGTTCTCGGATGCCAGAGATATCAGACAGACTGAGGTACACAAATATAACCTGAGACCAACATCGCGGGTTGTAGGGTTCCATAGCTGCCTGCAGCTATTACGAAGTGGGTTTCTGGAACAGAAGCTGAGGAATAAATAGGGAAGAGGGGCGAAAAGAAGTACGGCTAAGACAATATTCACTGATCAAAGCCAGAAACTTTAATGGCGCCAGACCTTTTAACAGTTTGGGCAAACCCTTCCCCCCAGACTCCAGGCTGAGTTCCGGTGGAAGTTGTCTAGCTTCTCTTGGAGGTCCTAGTCTTGACTGCTCCGGCAGCTGGGTGGGTCACCTGTTTAATTCAGGAATTCCTAGACCTGGAGGAACAATGAACTTACCTTTACTTCGAGCACTCCACCCTAGGTGGAGAAGGATCCTGGCTATCTGGGAGAAGTTAACCTTGACCAAAGTCAAACTCTGACCAAGTGCAAGACTGCCCCAATATGGCTCTGTACAGTGGGTGTCTAAGCCCAACATGGGCGTTGGCCTGCACCCAGGCCCTGGGCTGGTGGGGGGGGGGGGGCACCGGTGTGCAAACCTGGCCAGGAGGTTGTTTGTCCAGCTGGCGCGGGAGCCGCCGCCATTTTGCCTACGGGAAGCCAGAGAGTCCTAGCAGGCAAAACCTGCTAACAGGCTAGCCCGAGGCTGACATAGTTGGGGTCTAAGATGGTCAGGCCCTCGACTGCCCCAGGCCCTGGGCTGCTCAGTGGGCCACCTGTGTGTTAGCCCAGCAGACTCTCCCAGCACTCTCAGGGAGCACGCGCATGCTGCCATCCTGGCCACCTGACAGACCCAATTAACACTCACAGCTGAGGGGAACTTTGCTTGGACATTGGCCTGCCAGGCTTTTGCCTAGACTCAGGGCCTGAGCAGCTAGGCTAGCCTTATGTGCACCAACCAGGTTGGGAATTCCGCTGCCCAGCAGAGTGATCAGCACGCAGAAAAGGTCCCTGCAGCATACACCCTCAGCACTCCCTGAAGGAGCAAACGGGCACCATCTGGTTCACAGACACAATCTGGGGCAAAGCACACTAGGGCTGCAAGGGTACTCAAGAGAAGGACAGCACATTAGCAATCTGCAACAGGGGAAACTCTGCCATCCAGTGTTGCAGAAATAGCCCTAGAGCATCTCAGGAGGCTGAAACACCAGCCAGAGACAAGACCAACTAGCTCTAGAGAACAAGATGGCAAAGGGCAAAAGCAGGAATGCTACTAACAGAAATCTAGGCAATATGGCAGCGTCTGAACCAAACTCTCCAACATCAGCAAGTCCTGGTTATGCCAACATGCCAGAGAAACAAGATTTGGATTTAAAATCACTGGTCATGTTGCTGCTAGAAGAACAAAAAAAGGACATAAATGAATCTCTTAAAGAAATGCAGGGGAACATGAATAAGCTAGAAACCCATATAATGGAAATACAAAAATCACTTAAAGAAATGCAGCAGAATAAGGCCCAAGAGATAGAAGCCAATAAAGAAGAAAGGCAAAAAACAAACAAACAAACAAACAAACAAACAAAAACTTAAAGAAATGCAGGAGAACTTGAGTCAACAGGCAGAAGTCATGAAAGAGGAAACAGAAAAATCTCTTAAAGAATTACAGGAAACCACAAACAAACAAATGATGGAACTGAGCAAAACCATCCTGGATCTAAAAACAGAAGTAGAAACAACTAAGAAATCACAAAGGGAGACAATTTTGGAGACAGAAAACCTTGAGAAGAAATCAGGGGCCATAGATGCAAATATAAACAACAGAATACAAGAGATGGAAGAAAGAATCTCAGATACTGAAGATACCATAGAAACCATTGACTCAACTGTCAAAGAAAATGCAAAATTAAAAAAAGCGTGTATCCCAGAACATCCAGGAAATCCAGGATACAATGAGAAGACCAAACCTAAGGATTATAGGTATAGATGAGAATGAAGATTTACAACTGAAAGGGCCAGCAAATATCTTCAACAAAATTATGGAAGAAAACCTTCCCAACTTAAAGAGAGAGATGCCTATGAATATACAAGAAGCCTACAGAACTCCAAACAAACTGGACCTGAGCAGAAATACCTCCCGTCACATAATAATCAAAACCCCAAATGTACTAAACAAAGAAAGAATGTGAAAGGCAGTAAGAGAAAAAGGCCAAGTAACATATAAAGGAAGACCTATTAGAATCACACCAGACTTCTCAACAGAGACCATGGAAGCTAGAAGATCCTGGGCAGATCTCATGCAGACTCTAAGAGAACACAAATGTCAGCCAAGACTACTATACCCAGCAAAACTCTCATTCACCATAGATGGAGAAACCAAGATATTCCATGACAAAACCAAATTTACACAATATTTTTCCACAAACCCAGCTCTGCAAAGAATAATAGGAGGAAAACTCCAATACAAGGAGGGAAACTACACTCTGGAAAAAGCAAGATAGTTACCTTCCTTCATCAAACCCAAAAGAAGATAACCACTCAAATATAAAAAGAACATCAAAAATGACAGTAAGTAATAATCACTTTTCCTTAATATCTCCTAACATCAATGGACTCAATGCCCCAATAAAAAGACATAGACTAACTGACTGGATAAGGAAACAGGACCCTACAATTTTCTGCATACAGGAGACACACCTCTGTGTCAACGATAAAAACTACCTTAGAGTAAAAGGCTGGAAGACAATCTTACAAGCCAATGGTCACAGGAAATGAGCAGGAGTAGCCATTCTAATATCAGATAAAATTGACTTTCAACATAAAGTCATCAAAAGAGACACAGAAGGACACTTCTTGCTAGTCAAAAGAAAAATCCACCATCTATGCACCAAATGCAAGGGCACCCTCATTCATAAAAGAAACTTTATTAAAGCTCAAAGCACACATTGCACCTAACACAATAATTGTGGGGGACTTTAACACTCCACTCTTCTCAATGGACAGATCGGGAAAACAGAAACTAAACAGGGACACAGTAAAACTAATTAAAGCTTTGGACCAATTGGATTTGACTGATATTTATAGGACATTTCACCCTAAAGCAAAAGAATATACCTTTTTCTCAGTACCTCATGGTACCTTCTCCAAAATTGACCATATAATTGATCACAAGGCAGACCTCAACAAATATAAGATGATCGAACTAATCTCATGTCTCCTATCAGATCACTATGGTATAAGAGTGGTTTTCAATAGCAACAAAAACAACAGAAAGTCCACATACACATGGAGGCTGAAAAATACTCTACTCAATGACACCTTGGCCAAAGAAGAAATAAAGAAAGAAATCAGAGATTTTTTGGAATTTAATGAAAATGAAGGCACAACATACCCAAATCATTGGGACACAATGAAAACAGTGCTAAGAGGAAAACTCATAGCCCTGAGTGCCTCCAAAAAGAAAATGGAGAGTCCATACACTAGCAGTTTAACGACACACCTGAAAGTCCTGGAACATAAAGAAGCCAATTCACCCAGGAGGAGTAGAAGACAGTAAATCATCAAACTCAGGGCTGAAATCAATCAATTGGAAACAAAGAGAACCGTACAAAGAATCAATGAATCCAGGAGCTGGTTCTTTGAGAAAATCAACAAGATAGATAAACCCTTAGCCAGACTGACCAAAGGGCATAGAGAAAGTATCCAAATTAACAAACTTAGAAATGAAAAGGGGGATATAACACCAGAAACTGAGGAAATCCAAAAATTCATCAGATCCTACTACAAGAGCCTATACTCAACACAATTGGAGAATCTGGAGGAAATGGACAATTTCCTAGACAGATACCAAATACAAAATTAAATCAGGACCAAATAGATCATCTAAACAGTCCCATAACCCCTAAAGAAATAGAAAAAGTCATAGAAAGTCTTCCAACCAAAAAAAGCACAGGACCAGATGGTTTCAGTGCAGAATTCTATCAGACCTTCAAAGAAGACCTAACACCAATACTCTTCAAATTATTCTACAAAATAGAAACAGAAGGAACACTACCCAATTCCTTCTACGAAGCCACAATTACGCTGATACCAAAACCACACAAAGATCCAACAAAGAAAGAGAACTTCAGACCAATTTCCCTTATGAACATTGATGCAAAAAATAAAATTCTTGCCAACCGAATCCAAGAACACATCAAAACGATCATCCACCATGATCAAGTAGGCTTTATCCCAGAGATGCAGGGTTGGTTCAATATACAGAAATCCATCAATGCAACCTACTACATAAACAAACTCAAAGAAAAAAACCACATGGTCATTTCATTGAATGCTGAAAAAGCATTTGACAAAATTCAGCATCCTTTCATGCTTAAAGTCTTGGAAAGAACAGGAATTCAAGGCCCATACCTAAACATAGTAAAAGCAATATACAGCAAACCGGTAGCCAGCATCAAACTAAATGGAGAAACTTGGAGCAATCCCACTAAAATCAGGGACTAGAGAGGGCTACCCCCTTTCTCCTTATCTTTTCAATATTGTACTTGAGGTACTAGCTCGGGCAATTCGACAACATAAGGAGGTCAAAGGGTTACAAATTAGAAAGGAAGAAGTCAAACTATCATTATTTGCAGATGACATGATAGTCTACCTAAGTGACCCAAATAACTCTACTAGAGAACTCCTACAGCTGATAAACAACTTCAGCAAAGTGGCAGGTTATAAAATCAACTCAAGCAAATCAGTAGCCTTCCTATACTCAAAGGATAAGCAGGCTGAGAAAGAAATTAGGGAACTGACACTCTTCACAATAGCCACAAACAGTATAAAGTATCTTGGGGTGACTCTTACCAAACAGGTGAAAGATCTGTATGACAAGAACTTCAAGACTATGAAGAAGGAAATGGAAGAAGACCTCAAAAAATGGGAAAACCTCCCATGCTCATGGATCGCCAGAGTCAATATAGTTAAAATGGCCATTTTGCCAAAAGCAATATACAGATTCAATGCACTACCCATCAAAATCCCAACTCAATTCTTCACAGAGTTAGAAAGAGCAATTCTCAAATTCATCTGGAATAACAAAAAATCCAGGATAGCTAAAACTATTCTCAGTAACAAAAGAAATGCTGGGGGAATCAGTATCCCTGACCTCAAGCAATACTACAGAGCAATAGTGTTAAAAACTGCATGGTATTGGTACAGTGACCGGCAGGCAGATCAAAGGAACAGGATTGAAGATCCAGAAATGAACCCATACCCCTATGGCCACTTGATCCTTGACAAAGGGGCTGAAAACATCCAATGGAAATAAGAAAGCCTTTTCAACAAATGGTGCTGGTTCAACTGGAGGTCAGCATGCAGAAGAATGCGAATTGATCCATCCTTGTCTCCTTGTACTAAGCTCAAATCCAAATGGATCAAGGACCTTCACATAAAGCCAGACACTCTGAAGCTAATAGAAAAGAAACTGGGGAAGACCCTTGAGGACATCGGTACAGGGATAAAGTTTCTGAACAGAACACCAATAGCTTATGCTCTAAGATCAAGAATTGACAAATGGGACCTCATAAAATTACAAAATTTCTGTAAGGCAAAGGACACTATCAAAAGGACAAATCGGCAACCAACAAATTGGGAAAAGATCTTCACCAATCCTACATCAGATAGAGGGCTAATATCCAATATATATAAAGAACTTAAGAAGTTAGACTCCAGAAAACCAAATAACCCTATTAAAAAATGGGGTACAGAGTTAAACAAAGAATTCTCACCTGAAGAACTTCGGATGGCTGAGAAGCATCTTAAAAAATGCTCAATTTCATTAGTCATTAGGGAAATGCAAATCAAAACAACCCTGAGATTTCACCTTACACCAGTTAGAATGGCCAAGATTAAAAATTCAGGAGACAGCAGGTCTCCTGAATACTAAGGCGAGGATGTGGAGAAAGAGGAACACTCCTCCACTGCTGGCAGGGTTGCAAATTGGTACAACCACTCTGGAAATCAGTCTGGCGGTTCCTCCGAAAACTGGGCACCTCACTTCCAGAAGATCCGGCTATACCACTCCTGGGCATATACCCAGAGGATTCCCCACCATGTAATAAGGATACATGCTCTACTATGTTCATAGCAGCCCTATTTATAATTGCCAGATGCTGGAAAGAACCCAGGTATCCCTCAACAGAAGAGTGGATGCAAAAAATGTGGTATATCTACACAATGGAGTACTATTCAGCCATTAGAAACAATGAATTCATGAAATTCTTAGGCAAATGGATGGAGCTAGAGAACATCATACTAAGTGAGGTAACCCAGACTCAAAAGGTGAATCATGGTATGCACTCACTAATAAGTGGATATTAACCTAGAAAACTGGAATACCCAAAACATAATCCACACATCAAATGAGTACAAGAAGAAAGGAGGAGTGGCCCCTTGTTCTGGAAAGACTCAGTGAAGCAGTATTCGGCAAAACCAGAACGGGGAAGTGGGAAGGGGTGGGTGGGAGAACAGGGCGAGAAAAGGGGGCTTAAGTGACTTTCAGGGAGTGGTGGGCCAGAAAAGGGGAAATCATTTGAAATGTAAATAAAAAATATATCGAATAAAAAAGAATAATAAAAAAAGTCAACTTTAATATTCTTTAATTTTGACACATCTGATAAGTAGGGAAATAGATTTCCTCTGTTCCAATACAAATTTATTGTTTTACTTTTAACGAATCTTCACATTGTGTGAGTTTATGTGTATGGTTGTGGGGGGTTGTTTTCTCCTCTTGTCCTGTGGGTTCTGGAGATCTAGCTCAGGTTATCAAATATGGTAGCAAGTATGAAATGTATTTATCTACTCAGCCATTTTCCTGGCACTGAAACCTTTACTTTTAGAAGAGTATTATTCTGTGGAAATTTTAGTGTAAGGATATAATAATGAGTAATTAAAAAATTTTATTTTTCATAATTTTATTTCCCTAGGAGCATTAAATTGAAGTGTGAGAGATTTCTAAATATAAATTAATATATCCAACATGAGTCAAATATCATATAGCAACTGCATGGCTGACAAATATTTCATGAATGTGTGTTTATTTTCCATTTTGTTTATAGTTTCAAGTGAGAGGGGATAGTATTTCACACATTTTTTATCCTTTTCCAAGTTTGTTTTCTTTTGACTAACATGACAACTTTCTCTAGAGACTTCAACCTTAGAAGCTAAAACTGAGACATAACTAAATGCCTCTAATTGCTTAGCCTCATTCTGAGTTAGAACGAGGTTTCAAAGCCACTCAACTATAGATAGGGTCAGTATGATTTGGCCTAACTAATATGGTTGCAGTTCACTAGGCACAAACATCAACATTGGGATCCCAACTGCAGGATTCTTCTTGGTAATTACCTTTCCTTCATTTCATCATGTTGTCATCTAGTTTCCGTATTCTCTAATTTGACATTCATAGCCATTTTGAAAGCTGTCCATGTAGGTTAGAGACTATTAGGTTCGCTGAAAGAAAGGAATAGAAAAACATTTCTGTCTTTTGGAGAATAATTGTTTCTCACTGACTACAGAAACACAAAAAAGTAGAACCTTCTTGCTTAACATGTTTGAGAACTGAGCATGAAAATGCACTGAGTTAGAAAAATTCACTGATGTTTAAAGCTTTTAAGTCAATTCTTAGGCTACCATCCAAAGTATCCATTGACATGAGATATTCCTAGCTATTGTTGACATAGTTTTAACAATTTAATACCACTTATATATGGACTAATATAGTCAAATTTAAATTGAACCATGAAGAACTATGAAAATCCCTGTTGTCTGAGGCTGGAGGGCCACGAGCTAACCTTCTTTGAGAAATGTTTCTCCTTGTCTCCTAAATTCTGATTGTTTTTCTCATCCTTGTATTCCTCTGTCTCTCTCTCTCTCTCTCATTCTCTCTCTTTCTCTCTCTTCCTCTGTGTGTGTATGAATGTGTGTGTCCATGTATGTTTGTGTGCATGTATGTGTGGTCGAGTGTGTGTGTGTGTGTGTGTGTTTGTGTATATTGGAAGGGTGAATACTGAATTCTTTCTGTCACAATAGTTATGTTCTGTCATTAAAATTCTTATGAGAAGGATTATTAGTTATTGTTTATATCACTGTGACCTAATGTTGACCCGTCCAGCAGGTCCAGTTATTCAGGGTTCCGAAGGGGTGCTACCTGAGGGTCAAAGGGGGGGAGAGAAAAAGGAGACCAGGCAAGGAGGGGTTCAATTGTCAAGGTCTAGTTTAATTTTCCTGGGTAAACAGGTTTTAAGCTTTCAGAGGAAGGGCTCACCTCGAGGCAAGAACAAAGGAGGGAGGGGCATTCTTGGCAGTATCAGCAGGAAGAGATAAGGGTCCTCCAGTGGAGACTTCTGATGTTTGCATAGTCTGGAGCATCCCAAGGTTATCTCAGGACTTCCCTTCAACCGGCAGTTCATGGGGAGAGGCTCTTCTGTGTTTTACTCAGGACCTTTGCCCTGCCAGCCCTCCGGGCTGTTAGTGAGGGTCCATTATGGCTTCCCACATAATGTGTGATAGAAACAACTTAATGGCAGGTTTGTTTGGTTCACAGTTCTAGAGAACATGTCAGTCCATCATAGTGGTGGTAAGAGGAAGTATTGTGGAATAGATTGTCATGGCAGGAACATGCGGCAGAGGTGTCTCACACTGTAGCACACTAGGAAGCAAAGAGTGTGTAGAACCAGGTACCTGACCATAGAAATCTACTTCTGTCTACTAGATGCCAGAAGAGGATTCTGAACCCCTAGTACTGGAATTATAAATGGCTATGAGCTTCCATGTACAGGCTCAGGATTGAACTGAGGTCTTCTAGAAGGGTAGCTACTGAGTCTGGCTTGGCCATGGCAGAAACAGTGTGACATGGTTCCTGCCTCTAGAACACAGCCAGCAGGACATGGACCTCCATGAATATTGTTGGTTGTTGTGGGTATATGTCTTATTTGTATAAAAATATGCATATTTTATTTCATGTTCCTACTTTAGGAAATATTCTCTCTGCCAAGGTTATTGGGGAAGGTTCTCCTTGCCAAGGTTAATGACTCCATGACAATTAAAAACAGCCTGAGTCTAGGAATTGAGGGAGTGTCTAAGGTTGCACCAAAATGGTAGAATGCTTTGACTTTCAGGATAGCTCTTAAGGCTGTGGGAAAGAGCTCTGAAAAAAGGAGTGCAAAAAATATATAATTTCCCTCTATGTAAAATATAAGGATACAATATGAATTGTATAAGGAGTTTTACAGATCTAAAGGAACAGAGGCAGCTGTACTATGAGCCATCTTGTCAGAAAGGTTCTAAGGAAGGAGCTAAAAAGATTTAAGGAGTAGTTATTATAAGGCAAAATCCCACCTAGCTCAGTTTTTGATTGTGATTAGAAAGGTGGCAGATTCCTGAGTTCAAGGTCTGCCCATGACAGAGGGAGTTTAGACCCAGGCATCATAGGAATGATAACTTCAGGGTGGGAATCCATCTAGCTTATTGTCCGTGCTTAACAAATGCAGGCAGATCTTTCAATTCTTTTGCAATGTTAAAGAAAATGGCCTTGCAGTCTCTTTCTAAGAATCAAGGAGCTGGAGTCAGGGATTGCTGCTTCATGGGATAATCAAAAGGGAACCTGGGGTAATGACTGAATTGATATGTAAATAAAAGACTGGGCTTTTGATCTTCTTGAGATAAGCTATTCAGAGAATTTTTGGAAATGTAAGAGAATTGTTTCAAAGGCTCACAAACACCCCTTGCTCAGATACCTTCTCTAAGCAAAGGTTGATTTTTGGCAGGTAGCCAATGCTATTAACTGCTTAGCCATCTCTAGGCCCAGAATTTTAATACTTTAAAGGTTGAATAATACTTCAGTATGTATATATAAATGTGTGCATATATTAATAAACCCTGTACTTTGACCATGTCTTCCTATTATCTAGCTACTATACATAATGGTCCTATGAACATCAGTAAGCAAACACCTATTTAAGTCACTGCGGTCTGTCTTCCAGTCTATCTAAAACAGTGATTGCTGAGTTATGTGCTATCTCTGAGTCAGAGGTTTTGAGGATCCAATGAACTGCTTTCCACAGTGGCCCTGTCATTATCATTACTACAAGCAGGGCAGAGAGTTTCAAATAACAACAGTAAGTTTCTTTTTCCTTTTAGTTTTTGAAATTTTAATATAATTATCAGATCATCATTGCTGCTCTCTCTTTCCTCCACTCATGATCCCCTGACCACATAGTCTTTCTGGTTCTTTCTTAGATTCATGACCTTTTCTTTTTTAAACTGCTGCAAAATTCATATGTATATATGAATTGCACACACACACACGTGCGTATGCACACACACATACACACACACACAGATGTAATTCCTATATGCATTTATACAGGAATATATATATGTATGTATATATATATATATATTCTAAAAATAACATCTTCAGTTTGTATATTCTTACTAATATCTGTGTTTTCTGAGTTGACCAAAGGTATTGGGTACTAATTGGTATGCTCTTCCCTAGGCAAGAGTATTGCTGCCACACTCAGCACTCCTTAGTTGCCTATGGTTCTTTGTATAGGGTTGAGGCCCCATGAACTTCCCCCTGCCCACTTTGTCATGTTCATTACTACCAATCTTTTGGACAGTGGCTACCTCAAGGGTGTGAAATGATCTGTCCTTAGGATTTTGATTTTGATTTTCCCAATGGTGAGTGACAGTGAGAATCTTTTCATGCACTATAGTTTGTCACTGGGAGAGATTTTAATATCAGGCTTTTAATGTTAGAGCTTTACCGATTTTAGGCTTTTGAAATTCAGTCTGTCTAATATGTTCTTTTCCTTATTCTACACTCCTTGTTTTGCTTAAAGCCACACACTGTGATTCCTGTTGCTTATGAAAGGTGCTTCTGACTTAGCCTCCAGTAGGGAACTGTATTCCCTTTGGTCTTCATAAACTTTACAATCCACACAGCAGCATTTTTTAAAAAAAAATCAACTATCTTTGTAAAAACACATCTACTACATTCTTCTTGTTTTCTTTGGGTTTTCCTATGAATAGCAGAAATTAGCTACGACAGAAAAATGTACAAAACAGTTCTGTTTAGTTGAGTGTAATAAATACAAAGCTTTTAGGATGTACTTTCCTCTCCACATTGTCTCAAAGATACAATGTTTTAAATGTTCTTTATATTATACTCTCTTCCTGAACATCAGGGTCACAGAAATCATAGGGTGGGGAATACACACCTGTAGGGGTTGACTATGGGTAGGAAGGTGAGGAACAGATATAAATTTGAGTTTGCTTGGAGCTCCACTCCATATCTCTAGCAGTTCCCATATATTTGTGTTCCCATTTTTAAGGCTTTGTAAGGCACAAGAATGAAATGGTGCCATTTCCATACAGTACATCAGGCAATGCTTAGTACTTTGCAAGATCTCAGGAAAGGTTAACTATCTCTTCTCACAGGGACATTTTTATCTTTAAAAATGTGAATCTCTTTTAGTTTTAGTGTGAAATTCTCCTAGCTGGTATTTAAAGAACATGAGATATAGACATTTAATTTCTTTTTAAAATTAATGCCTGTATTTAATAGAGTAAGATAGCTTTCTAATTGTTCAGCAATTAAACTTAAACAAATGTCACAGCCAGAACAGGGTACTGACCATGCTGTCATTTAAATGTGAACTGAGCATAAGATGGAAGCTTGGTTCGCTGTACAGGCCATAGAAGAGGTCGTTTTCTTTACATTTATGTTTGGGGATCCTGAAACAGTGAGGAACTAAAAATAAAGTCATAAGGAATTAAAAATAAAGTCAGTGCATTTCGGTGACAAGTCTGAAGGTCTGAGTTAATATTCATAAAGGATCTATAGAGTTTTCCTAACTAATAATGCAGTACAGTTAAAATGGAAATTGCAGTAATAATTTCCCTCTGAGCTAGGTTCCTTTGTCTGGTCTTTCACTGCCGCATTTTTTTTATTTTTCTGTTAGTAGAATGATCATTCAATCATTTCCCACTCTTAGGGTTTATTACAGGTATCAAGGCTGGCTATTTCCTCCCCAGCGACATGGGTTTATCCTTGACCAGATCCTGAAATTCTGACAAAGGAGTATCTATGTGGCTCAGCGTTTGCCACCCATCATCTGGGTTTGGAAGAGAAGTGTCATAAAGGGATTGCATATTCACCAGCTATAAGAAATCACCAGACTTTGGAAGCTTTGAAACCCACATCTTCTTTTGTACCCTATTTTACCCTGCGTTTTGTCAGGACCACCGGTATAGATCTGGAGACTGTGGTGCTGCCCTCTATCTGTGAGAATGACAGCTTAGGGTACTGTCAGACATGATTATGGTGGCTGTTTAATAACTATCCAGTTTCTTGACTCTGGCCCACTTTGCCATCTCTATTTGAAGAATGTGATCTCTGTTCGTTTACCACCAGGGAGCTGACCTCATGAGAAGGCAGTGACTACTCAAGGCTTCTGTGTCTGCTTCTATTCCCAACACATTCTGTTTATAGCTGTTATGGTGGCACCTGCCAATCTCTGTAGAGTTGCAGCTAGGATATGCAACCACTCTAGCATCTGCTTTGGAAGTTGGATGAGGTGTTTCTTTAGTCGGCGGGGAAATGGGTGTCCATTTCTAGCCTGCACATGTCATATTCTCAGCTATCCAGAAGCTCTATAGGTTTATTTTTGAGATAAGGATTTGCTGAGTCTGTCTTAGGCTAGCCTCAAATCCTCTATCCTCCTGTTTCAGCTTTTCAAGCTCTGGTACTGTAGGAAGGCAGCACCATGGCTGGTAAGTGGCAATCAAGAAAATAATATTCCAAAGTTAGACTCAGACTTCAATTACTACCCACAACAGACATTGTCTCTGTTGGAAGGGAATGATTCTTGGATATGAGAGTTAGAAACTACTGTAGATCGGTGATAGGGTGCTCAAAAGCATTACATTACTATTGCATCATCCTAAAAAACAAGTTCTAAAATAAGAAAGTCAATGGACTCAATACCCCCTTTTGCTTTAGGTTTTGTTTATCTAAACACTGTATTCTTACACCTTGAAGTTTTGGCAGATTTCCATAATAGCATTATTATTCCTTAAAATTTAAATTACCTGGAGGACAAAAATGTATGAATGCTCTTTGGATGGAATAGTAAGCCTTATTAGTCTGTGTTTCTGTAGCATGCTGTGCAAATCCTGACCCAAAGTGCAGTTCAGTCAACAGCTGTTGAACGAGGAGTTTCCTGTTATTTCATGCCTTGTTAAGGCTTGCATTTCCTTTTCAGGCTCCGTTACCTGATGACATTTGACAATTTGTTATATTATTTTTGTAAGCACTTGAAGTTGTGATCTAAGAGGAGAATCAGGACATTGGTACTTGGGTAAAAATGGCTATTTAATTGGAAATTACATAGGAGGCCTGAAAAGAAAATCAAGGGGCACGAAGAAGGGAGCGGGATGTCTGAAGGTCACATGAGAAGTGAAAGTGGAATGAATGCTGTCTGAGGTGACAGCACACTGGGAGATGGGGATTAAGAGGGGCATAAAAAGCAGCAAAGTCCAATTTTGTTGGGTGGGGAGCATCCTTCATAATTCTTCATAACTAATAAAATTTTTATTTAAAATACTGTCAGGTTTTTGTTCAATTAAAAAAAAAATCCTCATCATGGTTGGTAATCGCCAAGTTGTGTGGGAGCTGCTGTTTCTACACATTTCTTCTTTCCTGCCCACCCACCCCACCTCCACATCTCAGAGATTAGTAATACTTTTGTGTCCCAAGATCAACTCACTTCTTTTTTAACTGTATACCATTTTTCATCATCTATTAATAGAATCATACCTCAGATTTTAATATGTTTTTCAGTAACTTGATATTAGGCTCAACTGCCTACTTTTCCTTTATTGCTAACTCATAACTTCTAATCTGCAGATAAAACCCAACATTTCTACCTCCTCAGCATCAACTTAAAACCTCCTTTGTATTCTTGACAGCCACTTGTTTCACTATATCATCTGGGCTCTCTCTCTCTCTCTCTCTCTCTCTCTCTCTCTCTCTCTCTCTCTCTCTTCTCTCTCTCTCTCTCCTGCTTAGTACCTTTGTCTGAGACCTTATCAATCATACTGAAGCAGACTTTAAACATTTTAACTTTACAAAAATATGTTTTTATATGTGTATATCCTTGCATGTATGTATGTACATAAAACACACTATGTGTCTGCAGAGGCCAGAAAAGGGTCTTGACTCTCCTGGAGCTGGGTTCATAGGCAGGTTTGAGCTACCATATGTTGGTTCAGGGAACAGAAACAGGAGCCTCTACAGGAGAAGAGCCATCTTTCAACCCCTTGAACTGTACATTTTATTATGTCATCCAGCCATTCACTATTTGTGTTGACTACTTCAAAACCCAACCCCTGGTAGCTACTGGTTCTACACCAGCACTGTCTAGTACATAAATATATGTTATAGCTTATGGAATATCATACTCAGGGAAAGATTTATAAAATCTAATATGTCATTAATATATGGATAGAATCTGTAAATGCTATGTGTCTGGAGTGGGATGGCAGAAAGAGTACTTTAAGTCAAGCTGTAGAGTGATTTTAAGGCTCTATCTTGTAGCATGGTGTATTGGCTGGTTTTGTGTGTCAAACTGACACAAGCTGGAGTAATCATAAACAAAGGAGCCTCCCTTGAGGAAATGTCTCTATGAGATCTAGCTGCAAAGCATTTTCTTAATTAGTGATCAAGGGTGGGAGGGTACCAATGGTGGGTGGTGCCATCTCTGGCCTGGTAGTCTTGGGTTCTATAAGAAAGCAACTGAGAAAGCCAGGGGAAGCAAGCCAATAAGTAATATCCCTCCATGGCCTCTGCATCAGCTTCAGCTTCCTGACCGGCTTGAGTTCCAGTCTTGACCTCCTTTGGTGATGAATAGCAATGTGGAAACCTCCTCATTGTGTTTCCTCCTCAACATGCTTCTTGGTCATGAGGTTTGCGCAGGAATAGAAACTCTGACTAAGACATATGATGGCTATATGTAGTATTTGTGTATTATAATGTATTATATACTTTAAAATTGTTAAAAGAAATATATTTTAAATGTTCTCATATCAAAAAGTAAGTATGTGAGGTGATGGGCAAATGTTTTTTTATTTAATCTATCTATCTGTCTATCTATCTATGTATCTCTCTCTATAAAATATAGTTTTAGCCAATTAAAATGGAAACAATTTAAATGTTATAACCATTAAAAATAAAAAGAAATATACAATATTATAATTTCAGCATATCATCACAGAAGATAAAATGTAGCATTATTCTTTCTACATATTCATGACATCTTTCTACTTAAGACATATATTTTTAAAATATAAGGTCAAGGACATTTCATTGCATCACTTATAATAATGATATTTTTAAAACCACATAGAAGTGATACTTATAATTTAATGAGAAATGATAAAAACTAATCAAAATGAAAGAAGTTTACCTATGCATGTATTTATTTTTGTTCATATTTGGAAGTTTAAACAAGTATGTGAGCATAAAAAATAATAGCTTATCAACAGTGATGTCCTTATTTGTCTTATTTAAAGAATTTAGAGAGACATGTTTTCATTTTAAGAGCTGTTGAGAGAACACTTTCTCTAGTTACTTTATGATCACCTTGATGAGCCCTTTGAAAATAGATGCTGCAGGAGGCTGATTGTGTTTTAATTATTGGCTCTTTGAGGTGACTGCCAGCACGGGAATGATCTTCCACCTCTCCTGACCTCTCACTTGGCCATAAAACCATTCTTTTTCTTTAGTCTATTTCCCATTCTCATTTCAAGGTGATTGAGTCCAGCAATTGACTGTCTCTGAGGAAACTTGATATTGCCAAGGAGACTCAAATGGAATTCTTTCCTAATAGTGAGTCCCTTAAAAATTTCCTCAGACTGATATGCATTTTCCTATCTCCAATGCCTAAAACTTCATAATTGAGGCAACAGGAACATGACAAATTTTTATACTCCAACCCAAGGTATTATTAAGAATAAATCTATTCCTTGGATCTGTTTTGTCTCTTGTCTTGTGAATTGGTCTCTTCTCTTGCTCTCTCTCTCTCTCTCTCTCTCTCATATATATGTATATATATATATATATATATATATATATATATATATATATATATACATACTCCTGCTACTGTGCCATCATGTACTACAAAACCTTCATGCTTTGTGACAAGACCTTTTAATGGAGAAGCATAGCACACACATTTACTCATTCTTGATATGGAGATCATCACAGATAGCACCTGTGGGGAGAATATCTGTGTATTGTATGGATGTATCACCTGTCAATTAAAAAGTCTATGACCTATGGCCTAGGCAGGAAATGGGAGGTGGGATATTCAGGAGGAGAAGGAATTCTGGGGTAGACCCAGATTCACCTGGGGAAGATGTGAGATGGGCACATGGTACCCGAGCACAGGTAATAGCCACGTGGCAGAATATAGGTTAAAATAAATGGGATATTTCAAGTTAGATCTAGTTGGAGAGGAACTATATGACCAAGGTATTTTAAATATATTTTCAGTCTGAATCTTTTTTTTTTTCTGGAGCATGGGGCTGGGTAGAAGAACCAGACCTAACTACAACAACGACCAAAGTCTAACTTGGTGAAGCAATGTGTTTTACTGGGGTTACCTGCAGGAGTCACTACCAGTAGACATGAGTCAAAGACAGCTGTATCACCAAAGCCCACCCCATTATGGGCAACAGCTCACATATACTGGGGACTGGGAGTATACTGCACAACCTGCAAGCAGCTCAACATATATAGACAGGTATAGAAATTACAGTTGTGAAGTAGCAATGAAATCAGTATATGTTGGGCGTCACTACAACATGAACTGTATTATTAAAGTGACGCAGTATTATCAAGATTGAGAATCACTGCCCTAGGAGAACATTGCAAGTCTACTTGATACAATATTTTTTATTAACTTATTTTATCATACTAAGAATTTCCCCCCTTTACCTTAATTCTTGATACCTAAGCTTGGACACAAAATACTAGGAGGAACTGACAATCTTGATATACAGAGCTTGACTAGAGTTGGGGCTTAGGGAGAAGATAAGTTTGAGAGGAAGGACACCATTGTCTGAGAGGTTAATGTCCAGGAGGAGACCTTTTAAGAACATGGAGATCTTGAGTCTAGAGTATATTTTTTTAAGTAAACAAACATGTATAAAGGTAGCAGCTGAGAAAAAGAGAAGCCAGACTGACACACACTGTTTTCATGGGAGAAGATAAATTAGTGTTCAGCAGCGACTGGCTACATCAAGGTAAATAACTTTTTCAGAAATTGCCTATTTTTAGCAATTTTATCTGCTATAAATAAGATGGTAGCTGTTTCTTCTGTCTCTGTAGTGTCACTTCCAAAACATACTAATCATATATAATTTTTTTCTCTTTTGAACTGGGAATGTGGTAAATTACAATGATGGAATCTAACTGTCTTTGACAGATCTTACTTATAATTAATCATTAGATCATTGATGTCCATTGTTTATATGATTAGGTATATTCATGACAATCATAATTATTTTTATATATAATATCAAGATATGAGATATCTTTGTTCTTATTCATCCATACTGAGCTTCATCAAAAAGCTACCAAATCCTTCTGATTCATTGCTTCAAAGACCTTGCTGCTTTTGCTAATGCCTCGATTTTCCTTGTAAATGCTGATTTGATTATTTTTTACTTAAATTGAAAAAAGCCTTCAAGAATGTAACTCTCAGGCTTATTCTAAGTATTTGGGAGTTCTGTGCCAATTTCTCTTTTAATCCCCATTTCTCCAGTTTTTGAAACAAAGGCAAATGGTTCCTGTGCTTGTACATATTCTGTGAACTTTGTGAGAAGTAGGTGTCCGATGGTAAGATGCCAATTCTGCTTGGGACTCCAACGAAGTAAAGAGAAAGAGCATGATGTTTAAAATAAACTTAATGATTTTGGGAGAGAACATAACATTCAATCAGCATATTTGTACCTTGCTGTGTATTTTATCTGTTAAGCAGAACATTAGGCTTGGTCAATATCACCATACCTTGGTGTCACTGTACCCTGGTGTCACCATACCCTGGTGTCACCATACCCCAGTGTCACCTGTCCTGGTGTCACCTACCCTGGTGTCACCTACCATGGTGTCACCTACCCTGGTATCATCATACCCTGGTGCTGGTGATGTTTACTGTTGCTTTGAGATGTAATAGTTTTTTGTTGTTGTTGTTGTTAAATCAAACTATCTAAAACGTAAGCAAACTTTCCCTTTCTCTGTACTACAAAACCTGACTTAAAAATGAGCAAGAAATATATTGCGAATTATGTCCCATTATTCAGACATGGAATGTCATGTAATATTTACAATTTTTCAGTGAGATACTCCTGGACTTTGCAAAATGCCTTCGACAAGGTGCTTTTCCTAGGAAGCAGCAAAATACAATTCTATGTGACAGCAGACCTAAGTCAGGGACACCCTGACATCAGTCAGGTACCAGATCATGATCAATAATCCTCTCTGAAAATATTTTGGAGGAGAGTTGAGAGTCCCAGTCACCTAAACACATAGCTAGACTCTATAACTTATCCACATTATTTATTTAATTTTATTTAGTAAGCTATAGGTAATATTTGAATGTGTATTACTAAAGGAAGGTTCTGGAATTCTGGGGCAAATGGGCTATGCAAATTACATACAGAAAAAAAATGCAGTTGCTATATGAAAGGAAGCAATGGTCTGAGATGTTCTTAAAAGTCATCACTTTTCATTGAACAAATTCTTAAAAAAAATGCATCACTTGGCTCTCTGCCAGCGATGGAAGCTGGCTTGCAGAAGTCATTAGGGGGCTCCCTACAGGTTGGCAGATGGAGCTGAGCTGTCAGATCACATCTCAGGGCAACCACACACTTCATTGTTTCCAGGAGCCAAATTAAACCTGACTTTTTTTTTTTAAATCCCAGGTGTCTTCATGTAAAACCAATACATTCTCTGCAATGTGCACTTTGCGGTGACTGATGGATGGTTAAACAGTCTGCAGAAATTCTCTGGAGTTGTGGCACACAGACTTCCTGGAGACCTTGTAGTAGAAACTCTGCATCAGAGGACAAATGACATTGTAGGGTGTGCCCTGGAGTAATTAGTCATAATGGAGAAAACAGCAGCAGATGGCAGTGCAGCGTTCACTGGACTAAAGCAGCATTGAAAAATGATGTCAGGAGTTGTCCAGTTACAGGATACAGCCATATCAACTTACCCAGCAATTCTAAGAGGCAGAGGCCCCATGTGCCTGCTTTCCTGTTCATGTAGGGGTAATAAGCCTGGTTTCCTTCTGATAGTCATAAAAACTAAATATAAAGGCGATGAATCTTAGGTGCCATATTTAGTCTATGGAGTAGATATTGTTGTGCGTTGCACAAGACAAATTCCAAACTACAAAACATGTATTATTATTATTATTGTTGTTGTTATTGTTGTTATTATTAACCATTCATGTATTTAAAAATAACACTCATTCTTTTAGGTTTTCAGAGTACTTGATATACTAAAGTTATTTATTAGAAGCCTTTAGATCATATATGTTAATTAAAAGAGAAAACAGAGAAGTAATTTTTCCCTTAGTCCTAATAATGCAAAATGTTAGGTTACATATTTGTACTGAAAAATAGAACCTGAGATACCTAAGTACCCAGAGCAGAAGTGTGAAGTAATCATATGGATTTGGGTTACAAATCGGGGAATCATTGTCAAGGAACTCATGATTGAATGAAATAAAGTAGATTACTCCTTTCCTTTCCCTACTCACATTCGGTGGAAGACAGAAGCCTAAGAAGCGTCAGTGGATCCCAGAAATGAAGTCTGCAAAACAGCTCTGAAAAAGTGTCCAGATTAGAGAGAGGGAGTCCTAGGACTAGAGTAATTCCTGTAATTAGGGGTGGTAGTGATGGTAAATAAATGCTAAATAAATGCAAGGTCAGTGACCCAGGAACTGAAAAGTGTCATTGGATATGTCAAGAGGCTGGTCCAGGCATGCATAGCTCACATGAAATCAGGGTTGAGATGGGTTTGTGTGTGGAGACTGCAGGGAGGAAATGAAGGTGACTGGATACACAAGCGGTTGGATTGTTGTATTACCACTGACATGAGAGTTGCAGTTCTTTAGATTAATGTTAGTATTCAGGGCAGGGGAGAAGTCAGGTCCAAGTCTTATTCTCAACAATAATAAAGATGTCAGAGGAAATCAGTGGCAGTAACTGACTAGCAAGATAAAGCTAGGGATTTTGTGAATGTTGTAGAAAGTGGTCAATGGTCTGGCTATGTTTGTTAATTTTCTGAGGAAAGCAAGCAGTTTTAAACAGTCAGTACACGAGGGCAACTTAATAGTAGGCTCTTAGAAACAAAGTAAGGTCACAGAGGAATGTCTGTGGGTTCTCGGGAGCCAATTTCCTTTGTGCTTTTCTTTGAAAGGTCATCTTGAGGGTCATTTATAACAGGCTATCCTGTACGAACGAACTTTACCCCTGAGTGTCAGGGCTTCTAAGTAGCATTCACTAAACTCCGAAATCTGCAATGTACTCAGACAGCAGCTTGCTCCCAAGAAAATCTCTCTCCAGGAAGGGAAGGAGATTTATGAGCCTCAGGAGAAAAACACATGCTGATACATTTGGAAAGGGAAAAACCGGGATTTTCTAAGGCCCTGCCCCCACATTGAGTTGCAGAGAGATTGCAGATTTCCAATCTACCTGCAAGGCAGTTTTTGGGAGTAATAGCTCATGTCGAGGGTGGGTTTTCAGTGATCCAACTGCTTTTTAAAAAATTATTTTGTTTATTTACAATTCAGCTGTTGCCCTGACCCTTACCTCCGACCTCCCTCCCACAGTTCATCATCACATTCCTCCTTGTCCCTGTCTCCGAGAGGGTGCTCCCTTCTCCAGAACCCCTTTCCTGGGGCCTCAAGTCTCTCAAGGATCAGGCACATTTCCCACCGAGCACTGAGGCAGGATGAGGCAGTCCTATGCTATATGTGTGCTGGGGGGGGGGGGTCTCAGATTAGCTTGTGTATTTCGCCTGGTTGGTGGCTCAGTGTCATCCCTGGAGTGGCCTGTCCAGTTGGGTCCTGGAAACTTGACCAGGAATGAGGGGGGAGATTAAGTAAGAAAGACAAAACTTACATAAAATTAAGATCAGGTGGGCCTTGAGCTTAGAGAGTGGCCACCAGCTTCTTTATTATGTGAGAGAGGAGGTGGTTTAGCTAATCTTGGTAGTGGGTCTCTGTGTGGAGAGGAGCAGTCTTTTTTTTTTTTTTTATTCGATATATTTTTTATTTACATTTCAAACGATTTCCCCTTTTCTAGACCCCCACTCCCCGAAAGTTCCATCAGCCCCCTTCCCTCCCCCTGTTTTCCCACCCAACCCTTCCCACTTCCCTGTTCTGGTTTTGCCCTATACTGCTTCACTGAGTCTTTCCAGAACAAGTGGCCATGATTATCCAGGTAATCACTCTGGAGGAGGAAGCTATGGTTTTTGCAAGTGCTGTTTTATTTAATGGTCAATTATTTACCAGTGCATGTAATTCAACCTGTGGAAGTTCTTGCTATTCCCATGAGTATGAAGCCCTGGGATCCTGGCTATGCTCAATCATGTCAACAACACACATTCACTGTGGATCTCATCTGCTCTCTGCCACCTCTGCATTTGTGTTGATAACTCCAATTGAAACTTATTATTTCACAAAGCTGCAATCATTATTTTGGTCTGTTCTGCATTCCCTATCGATGACAAATGTGTGAGTGTGTGTGTGTGTGTGTGTGTGTGTGTGTGAGAGAGAGAGAGAGAGAGAGAGAGAGAGAGAGAGAGAGAGAAGAGACTTCCCAGGGAAAGTCTTTCAGGTAACAGTATTTCAATTCACATGGATGGAGGGTGTGAGAGAGAATGAAATTGGTCTTTGAAGTTGCTCAAGGCAACTAACTTCTTGGTTTTGATGGAGATGGGGAATGATTTCTCTTCACTTAGTGAGTTTCAAGGAAACTGAAGTGTACTCATGTAGAGTATGAGAGAGTGATGCACTCTAGCTTCAGAAATGCACTCCAAAAAGGATGTGGAGGGCAAAGAGCAGGCTTGGGCTGGACTGGGAGGCAGGGAGCATATGGCCATGTAGCTTGTGTCACTCCTCAATATCTTTTTCATTGCATGTTCTTGAAAGTCATTTTGCATCCTCAGCTGGACTGCACAGTGTCCTTGAGGGCTTAGACCTGGAGTTCCTACTTCTTCTGCACCCTTGCTATTTTCTTCAAAAGAATTCACAGTAGGGTTTGGAACCTACATGCTTCTTTGAAATGTATTTAACTACATGTATATCTCCTATTAGTGACACTCCCTTTTTTAAATCAACTATCTTCATAACTACTGTGCCCTTTCCCCAGCCTTGAGTAGGCTAAATAGACCTTAAGTGTTTGCCAGGGTTGGACCTTAATGACCTAGGTGGAGTCTTCTGCCTTGCTGCACCTGCAATTTCCTACAGGAGTAGAATGCCCACTTTGCAGCATAATCCAGCTGAAACTAAGCAACATAATCCAGCTGAAACAACAGATGGTGTCTGTGGGCTCTCCCTATATAAATACAGTGCTAAATATTAAACTTTGAGCCTTGATCAGAAACGTTTGTTTTGGCTTCATCCTTCTCTTGCCCTCCTGTCCTTTTTCATTTCCAAACCCCTTTCAGGTAATCCAATTCATCCAGGGCTGCTGGACAGCAACAAACTACATTATCTTGGAGTACCCAGTCTTGCATATGGTTTACACATAGTAAAGTGATAAAAATGATCTCAGTAGGGGATAATATGATAGAGCAAAATTAGAGAAAGTACTATGACTATTTGGTGACTTGGGAGCTTCTTTTTGAAACATTTTCAAAAGTGTCGGATTTTATTTGTTATTAAAGGTTTCTTTTCAAGCAGTGGCATGTATCCAGACGGTTTTGTTCCATACTCTTTGATTTCCTTTTTAAGACTCCTGGGATAAAGGCATGCCTGATAGAAGTGAAGGTAGAAATGGTTTCAGAGGACCCTGAACTTACATTGTCTATATACAAAGGCGGAAGGAAGGATATTATGGCTTGAAGAAAATTTTGAGCTAGTGTTATTTATCATCTCAGAGTCTGGATCAAGTTTTGTTTTCTGTACCAGTTAAAGAATTAAAAGGCAGGAAAAAGCCTGGAGTATAAGAAGTAGCACCAAGACGAATTAGACACAGTAGATAGCTGGTGAGAAGGGTCTTTTATTAGGGGTGAAGAAACTAACAAGCTCACAGAGAGAAAGATCCTCTGCCAATCAGCAAGGTGCCCCAGGAAGGGCTGGAGTTTAAAGGCTTTTTGGTGGGCTGGAATGGGATCCCCTTTTCCTAATTTAGGATTGCTTAGGTTAGACAAAGGAAGGAAAGCCGAAGGACTTTAACTTTGGTTAACTTTGGTTAAATGTGTCCTGGTCTGGTCTTGAACTTTTTGGAGACTTCCACTAGCAGGGGCATGTCTTACTGGTGGGAAGAAAATACCCTCCAGACATAAGGAAGAGGATGAAAACAGAAGTTCTTCTTTATCGTTTATCTGTAGCCCTTTTCTCTATCTACCTGTCAAAGATATAACTTGTAGTCAGTCCCTCAGTGGGATCAAGAAAGCTTTTGTTCCAAATGCAGATTGTTTGATGTTAGACACAACCATCTGTAGAAAATGATTGTGAAAATTTCAAGTGACACTATTCCACATGGCTTTGTAGCAATATTTTATGGATGCTTCTATGAACCCTTAGTTGTGAGGAGCCTGTTTTTCCTAGCATGATTAATTAACTTCTCTTCGATCGAGCAGTGAGCAGGTTGAAGTTTGAGAAGACTTGGGACTAAGAAGTTAGAAGGTGACCCAGTGGGATTATAGTTCTAGAATGATACCTAAATAACTTATTGTCTATAGAGTTGATTAATATATAAATTCAGAAATCTGGCAGAAACCTAGTTAGTCAAATTATTGATATTTACAGTATTCAGTTTTTCTTCATCAAATTTTTACAGGAGTTTCAAGAAATTTATTTGATAATGCCTATTATGACATTTTGACATTATTTACTGTATTCTTAATTCTGGGAATCAAAGGCACATACTGAATTATTACCTTGTTTAATCCCCAACATTCTATTTATTATTTCACGTAATCAGAAATTCAAAGCTTGCTTGTGGGCTGTATTTGATCCCTTCTGTTAATTATGTATCTTTTCTTAAAAGGCCTGAAATATTACAATGAGGTAGGATAAAGCATTTCCACAGACTATATTCACGTGTCTGGACTTACCTTACAGTTCTTGGTCATACCACAGGTAGGACTAGTATTTAAATTCTGTTGATGTTGTCGTCCCAAGACAGCCAGGACCTTTGGTGAATTGACCTTCAACCTGTCTAACCTTTACATATTGACATAGTCAGCATTTTTAATTAAAGATAATCACAGAGATACCATTAAATTATAAATTACAACAAAATACCAACACTTCATCATCAAACACATTGTGTTTGCTTGGTGCTGAAATCATAAATTTTTAATGAAAATTATGTGTTGTGTTCTAAAAAGTGCAGTGCGTGCTGCTCAGTGACCTTTCTCGCTTGATCAGTTTTCAGATGTGTGAGTGGAAGGATTTCTATGGAGAAGGAAATGAAGAGACTTTGGAGAAAACCGCCAGGCTTATTTCCAGAATATATTTAAACAAGAATGACAGAAATATAACTTGTTATTCATCTATATAAGGTACATAAAGAGAAAATTTAGAAATTAGTTAAAATTTAATCTCAATACTTCTCTTTTATGTGTGTGTCATGTGAATGTGTGTGTGTGTGTGTGTGTTTGTGTGTGGAGTATGTGTGTGTATTTTTATGTGTATGGTATATTTGTGTGGGGGTGTATGTGTGTTTGTGTATGCTTTTGTATTTCTTTGTGTGTGGTATGTGTGTGCATGTATGTATGTATACATTTTTGTATTTCTTCGTGTGTGGTATATGTATTTGGGGGTGTTTGTGTGTTTGTTTGTATTTCTTTGTGTGTGGATGTGTGTGTTTATGTGTATATGTGTGTGTGTGTGTTTGTGTGGTATATGTGTGTGTCTGTGTGCACATGTGCACACATGTGTTAGAACACACACACACACACACACACACACACACATATATATATATATATATATATATATATATATATATATATATATATATATATGCTTGTGGAGTCTAGAGGCTGATGATAGGATTCTTTCGGTATCACTCCCTATCAGAGCTTTTCTTTCTTTCTTTTTTTGGTTTTTTTCGAGGCAGGGTTTCTCTGTGTAGCTCTGGATGTCCTGGAACTCACTCTTTAGACCTGGCTGGCCTTCAACTCAGAAATCTGCCTGCCTTTGCCTCCCAAGTGCTGGGATTAAAGGCATGCACCACCACTGCCTGGCTTGTCTGAACTTTTAAGATAGGATCTCAAGGTCATTGATTAGCCAAACTGGTCACTCAGCAAGTTCTGCGGACCAACCTGTCCCTTTCCTCTCTAGTGTGAGAATCATAGACAGGCACTATGCAGATGCCCAGACTTCACCCTTCACATGGGTGCTAAGGATCTGAGTTTATGCCTTCATTCTGGTGCAGCAGGTACTTTATAAACTGAGCCACCTCCCAAGCCCTTTATGATAGTTCTTGAAAACATTTTTAATTAAAAACTTTTGTTAGTTTGATGAGAATTTCATATGTGCTTTGATCATACTTAAATCCCCCTGAAACTCTTCCCAGATCCATCCTCCTAACTTCTACCCTTAAAAAAACAAAACCAGCCAAACAAAACAACAATAACAAAAAACTACCATCAAGATAAATTTGCACTGCTCAAATATTCTTGCATGTATCATTCTTCTCTGAAGCGTTGTCAACTTAACAGGGGATACACTTTTAGAGAAAGCTACTCTATTTTCCAGGAGCTAACAATCGTCAAACATGGCCCTAAGGCCTAAGGTGTGATTTCTTGCCTAAAATTCCATTTATGTTCTGGGATTGGGTCTGGGTTGGGCTTGAAAGGTATTCTGCATTGTTGAACACCAAGCTGATCCAAAACTTTCTCAGAGGTCTCGATGAAAAGACTAGGGGAATGTGGTTATGTGTCCTTACCAGGGGAAACTTGGCAAGATCCAGCCTGGGGCTTGGGACTGGAGAGTCTAGAAGGAGCTAAGGTTTTGCTCTTGGGAACTTGACCCTCCCTCCACTCAGACTGGAGTTATCATTCCCAAGGCTCCTGTGTGCTTCCTCTCTGATGTTCTTGAATATTTTGTGTTCCCATTATTTACTGTTGCTTGATTAGCTTTCTGCGGACTGTGCCGCAGCATTTACCTCCTATGTAACTATATATAAGTTGCTCCCCTCTGGCCTACAATTTGTCCTGTCTGCAACATGTGCCTGGGCAATAGTGTTACAGAACTCTGTGTGTGGCCAGCCACTCCTGGTTTAACTTGAGACCCATGCTGAACACTGCCTGGGTAGATAGGACACAAAGACTGGATAGCTCAGAGACCTAGTGTAGAACCAAACACAACTGGCCAAAACAAACCAAACAATGAAATAGTTCCTAATGAGGTTCTACTGAACTCATGGATTGGTGTCTTGCCTAGTCTTCATCAGAGAGACTTCCTCCAGAAGCAGATGAGATGGGAGTGGGTGTAGCAACCCACAGCCATACATGAAAGAGAGAGAGAGAGAGAGAGAGAGAGAGAGAGAGAGAGAGAGAGAGAGAGAGAGAGAGAGAGAAAGTAAATTAGAACTCCAGTGGATACCTCTCCTCAGAGATGGGGAACCTTGTAGAGAAGAGAAGGAAGACTATAGGATTCACGGGGCATGGTGGACACCAGAACATGGCCCACTGAATCAACTTGGCAGGGTTCAGATGACTCACTTAGACTGACTCAGCAAGCACAGAGTCTGAAATGGTCTTTGCTGGGTCCTCTGCATTCTGTCTGTTAGCTTGGTGTTTTTGTGAGACTTGGGTATGTCTCCGACATTTTTGTCTGTACTTGGGATTCTTGTCCTCCTATTAAGTGGCTATATTAAGATTTTGCCTTGTCTTTGTATCTTGTTTTGTCATGTTTGATTGTTGCCTCTCAGAGGCCTTCTCTTTTATGAAGGAAAATGGAGAGTATATGGATCTGGGACAGGTGGTGGGGAGCTGGGAGGAGTGGATGGGGGAAACTATGATTGGAATATATTGTATGGGAGAAGAACTTATTTTTAGTTGAAAAAATGCTGTACCCCTTAGTAAGTTTGCTTGGCATAAGCCATAGCTTTTGCAAGACCCCTGAACACAACCTTTTATATCTTATTCATCTTCTCTTTTCCTGGCAACCTTCCTCATAGGTCCTCATCACTGAAGAATTACCTACTGATCCAGGTCTATTCATACCCTTGAAACTACTGTCCAGAAGACACTATTTCCTTGTAATCATCTACTTCTTCTTGTACTTAATACTCTTTTTGTTCCTTTTTTCAATGATCTTTAAGTCTTAGGAAGAGGGGCCTCAGTATACATGTCCCATTAGGGCTAAACATTCTATAGTTTGTTACTCTCTGAACAACTAGCCAGTTGTAGGTCTTTATATTAATTACTACCTACTGTAAAGAAGCTTCTCAGATGTGAGTTGAAAGATGTAGTGATCTATGGATATAACAATAAGTCATTCTATATGTTCATTTAGCCATATAGTATTTTATATATTTTATATATATTTTATATATTTTATATCTAATTTTACCCTAGGGCTTGTGCCCTGTCCAGCCATAGGTTCAATGATACCCTGATAATGATGCCAGGTATGGGTTTCACCATGTGGAGTTGGCTTTCAATTCAATTAGAAATTTGTTGGATATTATTATGATGTCTAGGCCACTGTTGCACAGCACAAGTAGGTATATTTTGCTTGCAGGGTTCACAGCTGAGTATGAATGATGATTCTATTTCTCTTCTGGCAGTGTGCATAATACCTTCCAGCTTTATGAAAGCTAGCTAGGAGGGATGAAGCTTCCAGGTGTACTAAATTAATTTCCCAATATTCTGTGATTCCTCAGCAATACCATCAACTTCTGAAGGGAAACAAACAGCATTGGAAATAACCTTTATAGTTTGGAAAGTTGCAGGACCTCATTGGCCAACAGCTTCAAATGAGGAAACATTCTGGAGACTGGGATTTTATTTGTTAGTTTATAGTGTCTAGTTGGGAGAATTATTACTTTACTATAGGGTAACTCTATTTAACTCTTACTTTATAATATAAATAGATTCTTTTCACCTAAAATCAGTGATCTATAGAAAGTAAATTTTCTAGATTTTTTTTGTCCATGTTATTTGAAATGAGGTACTTTCTAGAGTACATGGATTATTTACAGCATGGAGGAAAGCACAGGTAACTTATCACCCTTAGAAACTGGTAGCCAGCTTCTCCCATAAGTCTTAAGAAATTCTATACATGTGCTCATCACAGAGTAATAAATTTATCATTTGTAGAAAAATCATATGTATAATACACACAGGAAGATAAAACTTTAACAACACCCTTATATTAGTTCCCAAATATCTCTGTCTTAACACAAAGAGAACTAATACATTTCTATATATCAAGAGTTGTCAGAGGTAGAGACATATAAATGAATGGACCAATTTCTTTTTAAAGACTTATTTATTTATTTTATGTATGTAAGTACACTGTCACTCTCTTCAAACACAACAGAAGAGGGCATTGGATCCCATTACAGATGGTTGTGGGCTACCAATGTGGTTGCTGGGAATTGAACTCAGGATTTCTGGAAGAGCAGCCAGTGCTCTTAAATGCTGAGCCATCTCTTCTAGTCCCCCAAATGGACCAATTTTAACTTAAGTAAAGAAAATGCTATTTTTCCTCATTTTTAAAGCTCTGTCTAAGATTATAGATGGTTGTTGTTATACACATCTTGGTACTTAGTCCTCATGATCAACCTTGTATGCTTGCTTCTTAAAATTCAGAGAACAGGATCTGTGTCAAGTCAATAGTTCATTTGTGGCAGCACTAGAATTCAAAACAAAGTCTCTATGGATGCACAAAAGGCCCTTAAGAGCCCAAAAAACTCTAAGAACAAACTACAATGGAAACATCACAATGCATTATCTCATTCTTTGCTACTAAGCATGCTTTAAAAAAATAAATAAAGTCAGCATGGGGCTGGAACAAAAAACAGACATGTGGATCAAAGGAATAGAATAGAAGACAGAGAAACCTATAGAAGTGTGGCCACCTGATTTTCAACACAGGTATCAAAAACATACCTTGGAAAAAAGCTTAAGCAAAGGGTATTGTAAAAACTGGGTATTCTCCTGTAGAAGAATGAAATTCAATCTATGTCTATCACTCTACACAAAGATCAATTCAAAATAGATCAAAGATTGGAATGAATATAAGACCTGAAACCTTGAAACTGCTAGAAAAAAACCTATGGAACACACTTCAAGGCACAGGCAAGGACTTTTAGATAGACCCCCAACAGCACAGGAAATAACTTGGCAAGAAGAACTGGTGACTGGGATTCAATAATATTAAAAAGAGTTTGCACAACAAAAGAAACAACCAGATCTGATGTGTAAAGAAGTACAAAAATTAAATACTCAAGCATCAAAGTTTCCAGTTGAAAACTTGTAAATGAACTGAATGTACAGGTCTCAGAAGAAATATATACTACCGGCATATATTCAGAAATGTGATTCACATTCCCAGCCATCAGGGGAATGCAAATTAAAAGAGCTTTGAGATTCCTACTCGGTCCAGTCAGAATGGCTATGATGGACAAAACAAAAGGCTATAGATGTAAACTGGTACCAACCCTATGGAAACCAGTCTGGTAGTTCCTCAAAAATCTATAGAAACCAGCGGCACCACTCAGGTATACTCAACTTACCACAGAGATTTCACACACATGTTTATTCCTGTACTATATTCAAAATGATTAAGAAATGGAACCAGCTTGGATATATATATATACATGTATATGGATATATATATCCATTATGGAGTTTTATTCAACCATGAAGAAATATGAAATCATGACATTTAGAAGAAAGTGGAAAAAATTTGGAATCATTCTGTTAAAAGATAAGCCCAATTGAAAATAAAATTTTATATATTTTCCTCATATACAAATTTTAGATTTAATTTGTATATACACACATATATACATATAAAAGCAAATATGGGGCTATACAAGAAAAGAAAGACATCTTAAGGGAGAGGGGAAGAAATTTTAAATATAAAGAGAATAATAGGATAAATGTGTCGGAAAGCACTGTTTTGGGGTGGATAGAGATGGAGCATGGAGGTACTGAGGGGAATAGTGTGTGTGTGGGGGGGGAGAATAAAGAGATAGTATGAAAATGTCATATTGAAACACATTACTCTGCATGTAAATTAAAAGTAAAATCAAACCCCTGGCTACTGAACTCTAACATTTATGGTCTTCATTGCATTAGCTTCCTTTAAGAGCTAAATAGAACACTACCAATTATAAAAGTCTCATCCCCTAGGGAGTTTCTACTGGGTAAGACTGAGAACATCTATAGTCGTATGATGCTGTAACTTTGTTTAATCAGAATGGCCTGAACATTTTCTTATGGGATCTTTTCTTTATTGATTATATTTTGTGACATTAATACTTCTCCATAGGAGTTTTTAACTATGATCCTCTGTTCATAAGAGCTTGGAGTTATTTACATTTTGAATGCTGAGCTGGGCATTGCTTTTGCACATTTCACGTTAATTAATGAATTCCAAGTGTCTATGGGTGCTGTTGTGGTAGATTATAAGTATGGTGATAAAGTTTTTTTTTTTTAGCTTTTTCATTACAAGTGAAAAACTGTTTTCTCATTGCTCAACTATGGGCTAATTTGATGATACCCTATAGAAAATGGAATGTGGTTAAGGTAACATTATATCAAGACTTGCTCCCTCCTGGAATTTTGAGTGGTCCATCATAGAAGGAATCTCATGTTATGTCTTAAAATATTAGTGGATACCTGGAAGGAAATTGAGTGATCTTCCCTCTTATCACCCGCCAAATGGGTGACATAGGACTGAACCCATGTTACGACCTCAGCACATTCAGGACTTTGTATAAACAACCCTGTGAAGAAGCCTGCAGAGCCACAAACTAAGGCAGTGGCTTTCTTTTGTTTCAGTTGCCAAATTTTGGGTTCATTTGATTATCAGAGTTAGGCACTATAGACACATAATAAACATACCTGATAATTTATGAGCATCAATATTTCCAGGTTTAAGTTATTTCCATATTATGAGAATTGCCTGTGTTCTATTAGTAGTTACCTATTTTTATGATTTTTGAGAATTTCATATAGCATATTTTAATCATATTAACCTTCCACCCTTCTCCTTTTCCCGCCAGATCCACCCTCTCCTCTCTACCACCCCTCCAAGTAACATTTTGTTATCATTATATTTTTTTAAGAAGATGATCCAGCAGCAGTTGTCCTGATGCTCTAGCTCTTACAATCTTTATGCTTCCTTTTTTACAATATTCCTTGAGACTTAGGTATAGAAGTTGCATTGTAAATATAGTTAGGGTCAGGTACCCCATCGTAAGTTCTTCTTTGCATTTTGAACAGTTGTGGTTGTAATGGTCTCAGTCAGCTGCACAAAGAAGCTTCTTTGATGACAGATGAGAACTACACTTATCTGTGAGTGTAAGGCTTTGTATTTAGAATGTCCTCAGAGATTAGATTGGTTTAGGTAAGTGGCACTAGTTGGTTCCTGTCTGGGTTCTATGGCTTCACCAGCCAGGGGTAGCTAGCTAAGTTTACAGTACCAGGCAAGAATTTTCTACTATTACATGGCCCTTAAATGCAACTAGGTGGCTGTTGTGCATGTATCTCTTACTCTACATTTAGTCTTACAATGCTTTGTTTATTGTGTATGCTCTTTGCTAGGCATTTCTTCCTGGGTCCCCTGTGTTTCAGCATGGCCTTTGAGTACTATGCCTTTTGTTTCACAGATTTGTCAAAGATGTTTACATAGACAGTATCTTGGGAAGACAGAAGTAATATTTCCCAGTGGGACAGAAGAGAAAGATGCTTTTGCCTGGGACAATAAAGTAATGCTCTCATTTGAAGCCAAGATTTGCTTAGAAAAGATTTTTCAGTTCAGAATGGCCTCATTTTAGTTTTCTCAGTTGTGATGGAAACTCACCTTGTGAGTAATATTTACCTTGTTTGTAAGCAATATTTACCTTGTTTTCTCAAATATCTCTAACCCTTTCCAGAACTTAGAACCTGTGGGGATTCAATGTCAGTCTGGAAACCATACTGCCTCGGGTCCAGGAGTGGAAAGTTCATGTCTGTGACCCAGGCATCTCATTGTTTTCTGCTTCCATCAGTGAAACTGAGCCAGACTAACTTGTCAGCTTTAGCACTTAGAATTTCAGGCTTTATAATTATAGACATCTACTTTGAACTTAATACAGTACAAAAGATACACAATTGTATGACCTATTGTCTCATTCCCAGGAACAGATTTATTCAAGTCTGCTTATTCCTACACAAATGTGTATTTTTCATAAGAAGATATATGTGGGTTTCTCCAGAATTCAATTATGTGACTCATTAGGAATTACATGCAAAAGAATGAGCTTATGTTTTATTACTGACTATTAATTAGAACACTGAATATTCTGCTACTTATGGTTTGCTTCCAGTAATTATTTGATTTTATTTGTCTCTCGGTATATTATTTGTACATTTCTGCCTTCCTTTATCAGTTCCTACCAGCTGTTTCTCTTTTATTTTAATTCTAGCTTTATGTTTAGATAAAATGCTTAATTTGCATGTTTTTACTCTTTTGGGGGAACTTAGTCTTATAATTCTTGCTCTATATTAAAGGTTCAAACACACAATAATTTTTTAGTTACTGAAAAATTCTGTTTGTAATTTTTCATAGTAGAGTTAGGTGGATAGGATTTTTTCACCTTTCCTGACAGTGGTTTTTGTTTTTATGCCCTTGGAGGCAATGCCTTATGACCAGAGAGCCCAGTTGACTTTGTTATGAAGTTTTGCACATTTTGGACAGTTTCTTTGTGTCTAATATATGATCATCATTTGAAAATATTCTAGAGACCTTTAAGAATCAGTATTTTCTCTGTATATCATGTGAAGTTTTTTTAATGCAGGATTTTACATAGAATAGGCCTTAAATCTCGAGTCAAAGGATAATCTATTACCAAGTATACTGCTATTTCAGTTTGAATGTTCCTGTTAAAACTCATGCTGAAGTCTAATCATCTCATGAGGTAATAGATGGGAGTAGATGGGACCACTAAAGAATGACTGTGTTGCGAGGGTTTATCTCCTGCCCCTGTCCATCCATTCATGGGATAATGATTAAAAGGTTAATCATGAGTTAGCAAGAGTTCATGTGTTATGAAAGCTACTTTTGCTCCTGTCTTCTGTGTACATTCCTTCTTGCCATATGGTGTCATGTGCTACCTGAAGACACTGGAGAGTATTTGCCAGTCAGAAAATCAAAAGACAGGGCCTGCAGGCTTTGGTCCTGGTGTCATCTAGAACTAGGCTAAATAAATCTTTCTTTTGTATAAGTTATCTAGCTTTTAGTTAGTTATAGCAACAACAGCAATGAAATTTGAGCCAGCTTCCTACTAAACTTTGGCTTTGTGCATATAGTGAGATGTACAAAATGGCAAGGCTGACCTTTAAAGCTTTCTTTTTGAGCAAGTTTAGTGTAATTGGTTTAAAAGTCGTAACCCCTGAAGGTGTAGCATTATACTGGTTCTTCTATTTTCCATCTGGAATGCAAACTTAGACGAGAGAAATGTATAAAACATTGTGTGTCTTCTCATAACAAAGCATTTGGTAGCTAATTTTGGGATCAGATTCTTTACCTAATTAGCTCTCTGCAGCATTTATTGTTTAAATTATTCACAGGGGAATGTGCCTGGCCTTGCTCAGTGATAGCATCTTGGGCAGTTCTATGGGGTGAGAAGATGCTGGTGGTTTTGACTCAAACTGCTAAATACAAAGCCCTGGCTTTTGTTTGTATTGATTTTTTTGAGATAGGGTCTCTTTATGTAGCCCTGACTATCCTAGAACTTGCTATGAAAACTAGACTGGTTTCAGGCTTGTAGCAATCTGCCTGCCTCTGCCTCCCTAGTGCTGGGATTCAAGGCGTACCTGTTCTACTGTTCATTTGTATGGTGTCGGTTGAAGTGTCTACCTCTGTCTTGGCTCTTCCTTTAAAATTAGAATAATAACAGCACGGCTTCTTGTACTATTGTAAGAATAGCTTCAGTAGGCATGGAGGTGACTATTGAGTACCAGAGAGGCATAAACATGAATGCTTTGCTTGCAATAATATCTGTAAATATTCCTCATTAAAGATTAAAAGCAGTGTTTAGATTTTAGGGAAGAAATATTGCCAGAGGGACTGAAAAATATTTTTTCTATTTTTTCAGATTTTGATGATTATTATTTCAGTTAAAAATTATAATTAAAGCATTTAATTAACCCACCACACAGATATTAATGCGGAACCTGACACTGAACCTTTGCACTGGCAGTTATGACTACCTTGGAATTCAAACATAAACTTTTGTTCTGAGAAATCCAAGTGTTTACAGGAAAGGCTAAAAATGAGATGGGGAGTGTTAGGAGAATGCAGAAAACAAGCTGCACCCCATGTATAACTGTGGGTGAGTCACAGGGCAGCTTCTGAATGCCGATGACTGGAGTTACTTCTCAGCAAACTACAGAGACCTGTGGCTTGAATTAGCATGGGCAAGTGCCAGGCTAGAGATTTCCCTTCAAGAGGTCTTCAGGCTCCAGCTGTTAAACTATCAGGAAGCCTCAGGCTACTTGAAAGACACAACATGGGAGGCAGTCCCTTTTTTTTCTGAAGATTACAAAAACTTACCTGTTCTTTAAATAGAAAGAGCAGATTTATGTGAAGCCACTAATCAAAATCTCCTTGAGCACAAGCCCCAGGGACACCCTGTGTCAACACAGTGAAAATACCCTGCAGATGCTTCAGGATCAAAGTTCCCTTTCACAGACACACTTTGCAGAATGACCCAGATCCCCTATTCTATGCCTTCCCACCTGTTAGGTCATAAAAGTGAAAATTGAAAGTAATGTAATCCTCCACCCCAGCATACAGAACAGAGCTGAATGTCATCACTCCAAACAATACAGGTAGTGATTTATTTAAAGGTGAGATTCTAAACCACTGATAGATGGCTGAAATATAACATTATTTTTCTATTTTGAGTAAGCGTGGTAGTGAGAGATTTTTAGTATGCATTTCAAGATTAGAATCCTTTACATTTAAGCATTGTCAGAGGATCAGACAAGCATTAATAACTTGTTCAAGGTCAACTTCTTTTTTTTTTACTTTGTCTTAAGCCTTTTTGAGAAAACAATTATAAATATGAAGCTTTCTGTGAGATAGTTTTCTTCCCATCTACCAATGAACTCTGAAATTTTGGTTTACAAAATTTCCTGATTCTGGGTAAGTCTGTTAATGTTCAGACACTGGACTATACAAAGTTGATGTTGGGGGCTTCATTTCAGAGCAGTATCTGCTGTGTCTGCTGGGCAGTGAGGAAGAGAACATAGTATTAGGCCATAGCTATGGAGACTTGCAATGTAAGTTTCCCAGTTTTGAGCTATATAGCCCATCTTAATAAGGCCAGCATTAAAAAATGAGAGAATTGAAAGTTAAGGAGAAGTGTCAGAGGCTAGGGTTACAACTCAGTGGTATACCTCTTGCATCGTGTTGTCAATGTTTAACTGAGCTTTGTGATAAAAGCATTATAGTGATTAATTATGGTTAGGTCCTAAAATTGCAGTGGTAGGCACCCATCACTGTAGGAATCTGGGATTGTGTCCTTATGAACTATGGAAAGCCTTTGGGGAGTTTTAACTGATGTGCTAACTGATGATTTTGCTCCTTTAGCATGAGCACAGGGTGTAGACCAACTCAGATGAGAGAGATCAAGTAGAAAAATGAGAAAAATTTGAACTAGACATTTCTGTCTTGAATAGCTTAGCAGCATTTGTGAACAGTTGGTGGCCAGCGCCTTTGCTTCCACAGCTAAGATGGTACTGCTGATCATTAGATGTTTTCAACATTCTGCCTCGCCTCCTTTAGCTATATTCGTTAGGGAGTCAAGTCAATATTTTCTATCAACTCTTACAAGTATCACTTAGTTTTGATTTTTAGCTCTTACCATTTGATTTTGCTAAGCACAGAAGGTTGGAAGTCAATGGCTGCGTCATACTAAGAGCAGACTGTGAGGGAGATGCACTCACTCGGCCACACATAGAGCTTTCACGGCTTAGCCTAACAGATGAGCCTGCTGAGGGCTGCAAGTCTTGAACCCCACTCCAACTTGGACTGTTACCTTCCACTGGTGTGTAACTGACTGTTGTGGAATTACTAGCTGTGTTATTCAGAAACAAGATGTGCCCTGGGTAGTTATCCTCCTGTTCCTGCTCCTGCTCCTCCTGTTCCTGCTCCTGCTCCTGCCCTGCTCCTCCTCCTTCTCCTGCTCCTCCTTCTGCTCCTCCTCCTGCTCCTGCTCCCTCTCCAGCTCCCACTCCTGCTCTGCTCCTGCTCCTTCTCCTGCTCCTGCTCCTCCTCCTGCTCCTGTTCCTGCTTCTGTTCCTGCTTCTGCTCCTGTTCCTGCTCTTCCTCCTCCTGCTCCTCCTCCTTCTCTTCTTCCTTTTCCTGCTCCTCCTCATTCTCCTCCCTCTCCTTCTTCCCTCCCCTTTTCTCCTTCTCCTCACCCATCCTCTCTTTTCATCTTTTTTTTTTGGGGGGGGGGACTTGCTCTGCAAAATGTCTAGAACTGAGGTATTTAATAAAGATTTTTCAAAATCTCAAGTGCATAAAGGGCTGCTGAGCACCAGCACTATTCTTTGAAAGCCACACAGTCTCAGGAGCTTGATACACCTTTTCCCTGTTAGAACCAAGTCTAAAAGATGTCAATTATAGATGACAGAAATTAATGACTTATTGAGTAGTGTTTCATATATTTTGCTATATATTTGATCTAGACCTTTTAAAATTTCATTAATAATACCATAAGAGAAATATTCTTGTTTTTACTTTTCAAATGAAATCAAAAGAATTTTTTCACCCTAAATACTTAAACTTTATTTGTAGTAAGAACATATGAATTTTACTGTCAGAAATTTTGAAATGTACAACCCTTTAAAAATGTAAAATCACTATGCCTTTAATACCAGTACTTGGGAGGCAGGGGCAGAGGCAAATGGATCTTTGTGAGTTTGAGGCTAGCCTGGTCTACAGAACAGGACAGCCAGGACTACACAAAGAAACTCTGTCTTGACAAAACCAACCAACCAACCAACCAACCAACCAAACAAACAAACAAACAAACAGCCAAACAAACAAACAGCCAAACAAACAAACAACGAAACAAAAAGGTAAAAATTACTTTTAGTAAAAGCATAGCAAAATTGCCATAACTTGGAGTATAATTTGCTGACCCCAGATCTACAGTGAGTATGCATGTATGTATGAACATAAATATGTAGGAACATATGTAAGTATGTATGTATGTGTGTATATATGTATGTATATATGTATGTACTTTAATTTTTTATTTTAAAATTTTATTCAGGAGAACACAAATGTTTGCTAGTATGAGTTTTTAGAGTTATCATTTTGTATCTAAACTGGCATGAGAAATGTAAAACAATCTGAATTAGGGTGTAAAATAAAATCTATGAAGACAATGGACTATACTTCAGTTAACAAGAAAGGAAGGTTATGTACAATATCACATAGAATCTTATCTTGGACAAAGGCCATGTAGACAAGAGATGGACCATTATTTGCTTGGCATTACGGGAATGATTAGGCTAGACCAGAATTAGTAGACATGACGAAGTGACTAGTGTTTTGGCTGACATGGTAACTTGTTTCTTGATTCATGCCCCAGCCCTGAGACATCGCGGGGAGCTGCCTCTTCTAGAGCCTAAAGTTTCAGAGTGGTTCCATTACCTTTCTGCCTCTGCGATTGAAAGGCCATCCTTTTAGTTGCTAATGTTTATGTGTTTCTAGGCTTTCCTTTTCGTAATTTAGGCAGAATTGTTGCATATGTTACTGAGGAAAATACTAAGTGTTTTATATCATCAGAGCCATCATCAGTCTTTGGATGCTTTGTCCCTATGAGTATAAAAGATAATTTCATTTGCTAGTTTGTGGACTCAGACCAAGTGACTTGAGGTCACAGGACTCAAAGATCCTTAAACGTTCTGATCCATTGTTTACAAACTCAGCAAATAATCCTAATTTGGAATGATTTTGGCATAATCCTAATTTGGAATGATTTCGGCATATTAACCAATCTCAACATTGCACTTTAAAAGACCTTCTGAAAAGAAAATACTTGATGAATGACAACATATGTCTGTCTTAGTTGGGTTGCATTAATAAAAATACTACAGCCTTGATGACATAAAGAGTGAACTCTAATTTTCTAAAGTTTTGGGAGATGCGTGTCATCCAGACACACTGGCATATCTTCTGTTTGGTGAGGGCGGCCTCCTGATTTGCAGACCATCATGTTTCTGTGTTCTCCTTTGATGAAGACAGAACACTGTGGAGTTTTCATCCTATGGCAAATGTATTAGTCTCATTTATGAGGTTTTCAACACCATAAGTACACAAAGGTTCCATGTCTAATTGCCTTCTCCTAAGAGATTTAGACTTTAGCACAAGAGTTTGGGGAAGGATACCAGAAAGGATCCAGTCCAAAACAATTTCCAATATTACACAGACTCAGTAATTGCTAGGCACATATTAAAAAACATTGAATATAGCTATTAAGTGGTACGGTAGAAATTTTGTACAATGAAACAGTTGTAATTTCGAAAAACCTTGGTTTACATACTGAAAGAATTGGTAACTAACTATCCTATGTAAATATTTTATGAACAATATACTGTCTTAAATTATTAAATCATAATAAGTTATGCTTAAGATGTGCACCAGTATCAACAGTAGCATTATTGGAGTATCTGCTTATTACCTTCTTGAGTCCAGGTCTATAATATGCATTAGAATATACTCATATAAAAATAGCTAATAATTTTTGAAATTAATGTATTTGGAATAGGCTCCATTCCCTTTGAAGCCCCTCCATTGACATGTTGTGATTTGAAGGCCTTCTTTTAGTACTGTCTATTTTCAAACTAGGTTTGGCAGCATTAACGGCATGCAGAGTTTCAAATGAAAGGAGCCCTTTGTTGACTGCATTCTCCAGTAGAATTAGTTCTGCCTCCAGCTCTGTAAAAGCTTTGTTAAAAACCTCACTAGCAAAGTAAAATCCTTTCTTATATCAAGGTTAGTTTTACAAAAAAAAATTGGAAATGAAGTGAATTGCTGCACATGTATAAATGAGTGGAAACCACTATCACCACCTCCTCTTTTTTCCTCCTCCTTTATACATATGTATTGAAAATAAGAAAGCAGTTATATACTAGACATAGCCACTATAGCCCTATAGAAGCTAATTATTAACACAATTGATTTTTTTCTTTATATAGTGAAAAGTCAAAATAAGGAATTCAATAAAGGGAGCCATTGATGATATTCTCTATATGACAATTATATGCAACTATCAAATTATGTTAAAACAATAGTTATGATTATGTTTATTGAATAGTTACTATATAGCATTTAATGCCTTGAAGATATGTTTAATTGTAACCCTCATAACAGCCCCTTCCATACCATACTTAAAGGCCACATGTTGAGTTGATGGCTGAAGTCAGATTTGGTCAGACCCAGGTGTGATGGTATGCTGGCTCACGCCTATCAGAGTTTATACTTACTTAATTACATAGGAAAATGCATATGACTATTAAGAGAAATCACTGAAGGTTCTACACATAATGTTATCATGCTAGACATCTTTATATGTGTAAGGAAAACATCTAGAAGGACATAACAAAGTCATGTAGGGATGGTGAGAAAGTATATATTTATAATTAATGTATAATTACTTTGTTTCTTGACTTTTGTGCAGTGAACATTTGATAATTTTATAGTAGGAAAATAAAGTTTCTCTCCCCCAGTCCCATGTTTGAAATTTTAATTATAACATTATTTCTAATATAATTGGGAATAATTTGAATGTCAAGTAATAGATGAATTGTTCAGTGAAACACAGCTCATGAATCCAGGGAAGCAATTTAAAATAAGCAATGTCTATTAAGCATACCTAACAAACAGAGATCAAGTTAAAGCAATATTCTTTGAAATAAGGGAGGGCAGTAAATGTTTCTCTAAAAAGTCACTTTGGCTTATACTATATTATGATGTAAATCCTTGTGTACAGTGAAAGGCCACAGTGTGGGGGACAAAAATGATTGAAGCGTTTGCAGGATGAGGAGTGATAAGACACTTTTCTTTTGTGTTTCATGTGTGAAAGATACTGTCAAGTATACAATCTCTGTGTGATAAACTGCTGGATTTATAGAAGCAGAGGTGTCTAAGTGAAATGCCTAGGCTCCTTTACTATGATTCAAAGATGTGCACCTCTCAGGCAATCAGATGGGTGTGGTTTAACTTTCAAATTTCAATTCTCAGTATCTTCAGCATCATCAGAAGGGATGAGTCGGGCACAGCGGCCGCAGGTTTCCTTTCTCCAGATTGCTGCCATCTCAAATTAGAAAGCAACCAGAGTAAAAGGTCCCCAGACAGGTTGTCTCGGTCGTTTTGACAAATACTGCATATTCTGTCCCCGGGGTCATGGCAAATGACAGGATGTGAAAAGTGAATAGAAAATGCTTCTCTGGTTCTCTCTCTTCCCTGGTTTGCTGAGTAAGGCAAGCAGTGCAGAAAGCCTGCGGCTTCTAGCTACACAGTTCCAGAGGGCGTCCACAAAGGCAAACTGTGTCTCCTGCCCAGAGGTGGATGTGCCAGCTCAGCATGTGTCATGCCTCTGGGGCAGCAGAAGGAAGGCTGGCTATCCGCCCAGTTTTCTTTCAGAGCCCAGGTACAGAAGGAGGCCAAATATCAAGCTGCCTGTTTCTGAACCAAGTAGCTTACCTGTCTCCTTTCTTCTCTCACTGATCTCTGATCCAATGCAAAGATTGTTACTGGTAGATAAAAATTCATCACAGCAGTTACTCAGCCGCGCTCTGTGAGAGTGACCTTTGCAAGTCATTCAATGTCGGCCGGTACTGTTTAGTTTGTGTGTATGCTTTTACACATTTTAGCACTCTACTGCCTTTCTTCAAGAATTATAATTGAATAGCAGAAATGTTAACTTATTTTGCTTCTGTGACAAGTCAAGGAAGGGTTTTGATGATCCTATGTCTCCTAAAGAAAAAAAAAATGTACTACACCAGCCAGGTGTCGCTTACTGAGAAATGGTGATCTAGAAGTTCAAACCATTTTCTTTTCTTTCTTTTTCTTTTTAATTAGATATTTTCTTTATTTACATTTCAAATGTTATCCCCTTTCCTGGTTTCTCCTCCAAACCCTCCTATCCCACCACCTTGCCCCTGCTCACCAACCCACCCACTCCTGCTTCACTGTCCTGGCATTCCTATACTAGGGCATCAAGCCTTCTCAGGACCAAGGGTCTCTCCTCTCTTTGATGTTCAACAAGGCCATCCTCTGCTATATATGCATCTGGAGCCATGGGTCCCTCCATGTGTACTCTTTGGTTGGTGGTTTAGTCCCTGGGAGCTCTAGGGGTACTTATTAGTTCATATTGTTGTTATTTCTATGGGGTTGCAAGCTCTTTCAGCTCCTTTGGTGCTTTCTTTAGCTCCTCCATTGGGGACTCCATGCTCAGTCCAATGGTTGGCTGAAAGTATCCACCTCTGTATTTGTCAGGTACTGGCAGAGCCTCTCAGGAGACAGCTATATCATGCTCTTGTCAGCAAGCACTTGTTGGCATCCCCAGATGGGGAAGTCCCTGTATTTCCTCCCATGTTTATTTTATTCCCCCTTCTAAGAAGGACCAAAGTATCCATACTTTGGTCTTCCTTCTTCTTGAGTTTCATTTGGTCTGTGAATTTCAAACTATTTTTATAACTAGATCTTACCCAGGTGATCGTGATTTCCCATGCCTGGAATGTTACATGTCTGAAGTGGAAATATGATTGCCATAAATATTTCACTGACAAGTCTTCACACTGCAAACATCTTTGGAAACTCTGATCTAAGGATATGGGTTTGGCATCTAAGGTAACAGGCAAAGTAGGTGACTCAGTATATGACACTTCTCTGTGGCCTTAATAGTGGTATTGAATTCTGTACTGTCAAGTGGAAGTACACATAAACATGTGAAAGTAGGTTTAGGAATTAGGAATGGATGTTAGCACTGGAAACCATTCAATCCCATAAAATAAAATAATAGCTACAGATTTTACTGGGCTGTGTAATTCTAAATCATTAAAAATTTGAATGGCTATGAATAACTTATGCAGAAAATCCAAATCAATTCATGACAAGCTTTTGTCATTTGTTGTATTAAACTGGCTGTCTTAATTTAAAAAGGCATTATTTCCATTAATTAATTTATTTATTCTCTTCACATCCTGACTACAGCCCATCTTTCTCCTCCCAGTACCCCTTGACATAGTGTCTCCCCTTGTCTCCCTTTACCTTCTCCTCTGATAAGGGAGAGGCTCTTATCGGGAAGGTAGGTATCAACCCACACTGGTCCTTCAAGTCTCTCCAGGATGAGGTGCATTCTCTCTCACTCAGGCCAAATAAGAAAGCCAGTCAGAACAACAGGATTCACAGGTAGGCGACAGAGTGGGTAACAGTCGCCACTCCGGTTGGTATGAGTCCTGAAGGTCCTCAAGCTGTACATCGACTAAATATGTATTTGGAGCGGGGGCCTACATCCAGCCCATATATACGCTTGGTTGGTGGTTCAGTCTCTGGGAACTCCCAAGTGTCCAGGTTAGTTGAGTGTGTTGGTCTTCTTGTGGAGATCCTATCTCCTTTGGGTCCCTCAGTTCTTCCCCCTACTCTTCCACAAGACTCCCAAGCTCCACCTAATGTTTGGCTGTGAGTCTCTGCATCTGTTTCAGTCAGCTGCTAGGTAGATCCTCTCAGAGGACAATTATGCTAAGCTCCTTTGTACAAATATAACAGAGGGTCACTAATAGTGTTAGGGATTGGTTCTTGCCCACAGGATGGTCTCAAGTTGGACTAGCCATTGATTGGCCATTCCCGCTGTCTCTGTTCCTCACTCTCTGCTCCATCTTTGTCCCTGCACTTCTTATAGGCAGAAGAATTTTGGGGTAGAATGTTTTGTGGATGTTTGTGGTACTGTGAAAGGCAGTCTGTGTTCTGGTTGAGCGAGGCTTAACTTCTGGAGACACTGCGTTGGTCATGCTCCAGACACTAGGCTTCTGAAACAAAGCCCTCAGCTCTCCATAAGTCTTTGGCCATCAGTCACATAGGGAAATGGCCCAAGCCCCTAGTATTCTGGCTGGACTCCACCCCACAGTCACCTGGCAACAGCCAGGGCCTGACCCACTATAAGAGGGGCTGTTAGTCCCCTCCCTTCTCTCTTGTTCTCTTCTCTTACTCTCTCTCTCTCCTTCTCCCTCCCTCCCTCTCTCTCATCCCTTGTCCCCTTACTCCCGCTCTCTCCCCATTCCCTCCCCTCTCTCTCCATGTGGCCATGGCTCTCTCTCTCTCTCTCTCTCTCTCTCTCTCTCTCTCTCTCTCTCTCTCTTTACTTCTCTACAATAAACTCTCAAAAACCATGAACTGCATCTTTTCCTCTGGACCTGCCTTGCTGGAGCAATGAGGCGGGTCTTCCCTTAAAGAGCCATATGTCTAGTCTCCCTCTGGGAGACCTCCCGGAGTCCACCAAACTAGCTAAGGACTCTAGTCCTGTGCTGGAAGCAGCCAGCGCCTCCCTTCTTCCAGCCCTTTTCCCTTCAGTCCCAGGCCAGATCCTGGCCCCGGGGTGCCCACTCTCATTCTCAGCTCTTCTTTGACATGCAGCAGCATCTGGGGTGTCCAAGACTGAGAAGCTCTACACTGTGCCTTCCTCACGCCCAAGGCCTGGAGTCTCGTGGCTTCTCACAGCCAGACACCCACATGGCAGCATGAGGGCAGGCACAGTCCAACTCCCTGTGTCTGCCTGCCCAGTGTCCAGAGCTCTGGCGGGATATGGGTTACAGCCCCCCCTCCTTTTCTCCACAACCAGCACCCACATAAGTTGATGTCCTTATCCTTCCATTGGGAGGCCTAATTGGCTACAGGAGGTTACCACTTCAGATTCCATATTCCTCATTGCTAAGAGTTCTGCTAGAGTCACCTGCATAGACTCCCTAGAGTCTTCCCCATCTTGGGTCTCTGGCATGTCCTAGAGATGTCCCTCCTCATCACTAATTTCTGTTCAGTCTCTGGGCTCTTTCTCTACTATTCTCCCTACACTAGATCCTCTTCCTTCCCTTTGCCATACCCTCTCCCACACAGATGACTATCTTATTTCCCCTTCTGAATGATATTAAAGCATCATGTGTGGTTCCTCCTTGTTATTTAACTTCTTTGGGTCTGTGGATAATAGCATGGGTATCATGTACTTTATGACTAATATCCACTTATAATGAGTATATACCATGCACTTCCCTTGGGATATGGGTCATCTCATTCAGGATGATATTTACCTGCAAATTTCATGATGTCCTTGTTTTTAATAGCTGAGTAGTAGTCCATGGGGTAAATAAACCACATTTTCTTTATTCATTCTTAGGTTGAGGGGCATCTGGGTTGTTTCTAGTTTCGGGCTAGTATGAATAAAGCTGTCCTGGACATAGGTGAACAAGTGTTTTTGTCATATGGTAGAATGTCTTTGGGTATTTGCCAAGGAGTAGTATAGCTGGGTTTTGGGGTAGAACTAGTTCCCGTTTTCAGAGAACCTGCCAATTGATTACCAGAGTGGTTGTACAAGTTGGTACTCTCACTAGGAATGGAGGAGTGTTCCCCTTACTCCAGATCATCACCAGCAGGTGCTGTCACTTGTTTCTGATCTTAGTCACTCTGACTAGTTGTAATGTGGAATCTCACAGACATTTTAATTTGCATTTCTCCGATGACTAAAGATATCGAACATTTCCTTAAGTACTTCTTGGTCATTAGAGATTCCTCTGTTTTGAATTCTCTGTTTAGCTCTGTACCCCATTTTAAACTTGGGTTATTTAGTTTCTTGGTGTCTTAGTTCTTGAGATTCTATATCTCTATCTATCTATCTCTATCTCTAAATCTCTATCTCTATCTCTATCTCTATCTGTCTATCTATCTATCTATCTATCTATCTATCTATCTATCTATCTATCATCTATTTGTCTGTCTAAAATTTGGATATTATCCCTCTGTCTGATGGAAGGTTGTTGAAGATCCTTTCCCAAATTGTAGCCTTGTATTTTGTCATATTGTCAGTGCTCTTTACCTTAAGAAGCCTTTCAGTTTCATGAGGTCCCATTTATTAATTGTTGATCTTAGTGCATGAACTATGGGTGTTCTGTTCAGGAAGTTGTCTCCCATATCAATGTGTTTAAGGCTCTTCCCCATTTTCTATTAGATTTGGTGTATCCGGTATTATTTTTAGTTTTTAAAACTTTTTTTATTTAGATATTTTTTTTCTTTACATTTTAAATGTTATTCCTTTTCTTGGTTTCCCCTCCAAAAATGCCCTATCTCATCCTTCCTCTTGCTCCCTGGATGATGTTTTCTAGTTCTATCAATTTGCCTAAGAATTTCATGAGTTCATTGTTTTTAATAGCAAAGCAGTATTCCATTTTGTAAATGTACCGTGTTTTTGGTACCCATTCTTCTGTTGAGGAACATCTGGGTCCTTTCCAGTTTCTGGGTATTATAAATAAGGCTGCTGTGAACATAGACGAGCATGTAGCCTTATTACAGTTGGAGAATCTTCTGAGTATATGTCCAGGAGTAGTGTAACAGGGTCCTCAGATAGTACTATGTCCAATTTTCTGAGGAACCTCCAAACTGATTTCCAGAGTGGTTGTACCAGTTTGCAATCCCACCAGCAGTGGAGGAGTGTTCCTCGAACTTCACATCCTCGCCAGCACCTGCTGTCACCTGAGTTTTTGATCTTAGCCATTCTGACTGGTGTGAGGTGAAATCTCATGGTTGTTTTGATTTGAATTTGCCTGATGACTAAGGATGTTGAACATTTCTTTAGGTGCTTCTCAGCCATTTGATATTCCTCAGGTGAAAATTCATTGTTTAGTTCTGTACCCTATTTTTAATAGGGTTATTTGGTTCTCTGGAGTCTAACTTCTTGAGTTCTTTGTATATATTGTATATTAGCCCTCTGTCAGATGTAGGGTTGGTAAGATGTTTTCCCAATTTGTTGGTTGCCATTTTGTCGTATTGACAGTGTCCTTTGCCTTACAGAAGCTTTGTAATTTTATGAGGTCCCATTTGTCAATTCTTGACCTTTGAGCATAAGCTGTTGGTGTTCTGTTCAGGAAAATTTTCCTTGTGCCCATGTGCTCAAGCCTCTTCTCCAGGTTCTTTTCTATTAGTTTCAGTGTGTCTGGTTTTATGTGAAGGTCCTTTATTCACTTAGACTTGAGCTTTGTACAAGGAGATAAGAATGGATTGATCTGTATTCTTCTGTATGCTAACCACCAGTTGAACCAGCACCATTTGTTGAAAAGTCTTTTTTTCCACTGCATGGTTTTAGCTACTTTGTCAAAGATCACGTGACCATAGGTGTATGGTTCATTTCTGGGTCATCAATTCTATTCCATTGATCTACCTGCCTGTCACTGTACCAATACCATGCAGTTTAGGTGTTGGTGGTGTTAGTGCACGTGTGTGTGTGTGTGTGTGTGTGTTTCTTTTCTTTTGGTTTTGCTGTTAGGAAACTACTATTTATTCTTTGTGTTGTGTATAGTTGCCCTCCTTGTGCTGGAATTTTCCTTCTAATATCCTCTGTTGGACTAGATTATTGGAAATATATTACTTAAATTTGATTATGTCTGGAATATCTTGATTTTTATATTTGTGCTGAAGAAAAATTATGTGGGGCATAGTAGTTTGGATTGATATCTGTGGTCTTTTTAGGATCTGCAAGACATCTGCCTATGCTCTTCTTGTGTTTTGAGTTTCTGTTGAGAAATTCTTATAGGTCTACCTTCATTTATTACTTGGCCTTTTACCCTTGCAGATTTTAATTTTCTTTCTTGTTCTATATATTTAGTGTTTTGATTATTATGTGGCTGGAGGATGTTCTTTTTTTGGTCGAATTAATTTGTTGTTCTGTAAGCTTCATGTACATTTGTAGGCATTTCTTTCTTTAGGAAAATTTTCTTCTATGATTTTGTTAAATATGTTTTCTGGGCCTTTGAACTGGGAATCTTACTATTATTTTTATTCCTATTATTCTTATGTTTCAGTTTTCTCATAGTGTCCCTAATTCCCTGGATGTTTTGTGTTACAATCTTTTAAGCTTTAGCATTTTCTTTGACCATTGTACCAATTTCTTCTATCATATCTTATATGCTGATGACTCTGTCTTCCATCTTTCATACTCTGTTGGTGATGTCTGTTGTTCTTGTTTTCCATCTCCTGGATTGGTTCAGTTTGTATTTTCTTTATTGCTTCTATTTCCATGTTCAGGTCTTAAACAGCCTTATTCATTTTCTTCACCTGCTTGGTTTCATTTTCATGTATTTCTTCATATTTCTTCATTTTCTATTTAAAGGTCTCTATTTAGTTATACTTTCTTGCATTTCTTTATGGGAATTATTCATTTTCAAAGGCCAATGATAATTTTCAAAGATTAGATTTAATGTCAGTTTCTTGCACTTCAAGTTTGTTAGTATAGTTATGGCTCGCTGTAGTAGGATAGCTGAGTTCTTGTGGTGCCATATTGCCTTGACTTTTATTGGTTGTGTTCTTATGTTGACTTTTAGTTATTTGGTTTTCCCTGCTGTTAGCAGGCCTAGTAGTCCCTGATGACAACAGGCATCTGGGAGTGTAGGTGAGCTGGTAGTTCCTGATACCGGTGATCTCTGGAATTACAGATTTTGTTGTCCTGGGAAGCAGCAGACTTCCAGTAATGCAGGCAGAGCTGTTGATCCCTGATAGCTGTAGTCCTCCAGAATTTATGGTAGAGATGTGGACTACATGATGGTGCACAGAGAACAGGCAGATCTCATGGCTCCTGGGCTTGCTGGGGAACCCTCAAAATTGCATTTTATGACCAGCAATTGTTTTTTTTCCTGAGAGGAAATGTTCTTTCTCTAAACATTCTGTTTTAGGGGAGGGGATTGTTTAATCATTCCTAATTTTACAGTTGAGTTTTGATAATCCTAAATGAAGCTGTTACTCTCATCTTTTTAATCACAGTAAGTGGCTCCTAAGTGAATACATAACTAGTGTATGAAGAAGTTTTTGTTAAAGTTCCTGAGAAACTTTAAAAATTTTAGAAAATGTTTGCCTTTAAAACATATTTTTATTAATTCATTGAGAATTCTCTGACTTGCATCTTAATCATATTCTTCTGACTACCCATTTCTCCTATATTTTTCTTGAGTTCCCCCACTTCATGGTGTTCATTTTATATTGGCCTTCTGGGTGTGGGCTCTGCCCTAGAGAATCATCACCCCACAAAGAGTCATATCACGAATGAAAACCTTTTCCAGAAGATATCAAATACCAATAGCTCCACAATTAGTGGAGATTTTGTTGACACTTTTTACCCTCTGTGCTAGGATCTTGTCTGTCTTGAGCCTGTGTAGGTCTTGTGTACAATGCTACACTCGTGGTGAGTTTTTATGTAGAAATGCCTTGTTGTATCTAGAAAATGCAATTTCCTTGATGTTATCTACTTCTGCTATCTCTTACAGCTTCTTTGTCCATTCTTCTGTGAAGATTCCTGAGCCCTGGGATGAGGGATATGTCTCACTTTGGGCCAAACACTCCACAGTTTTTATTTTCTACATTTAAACCAGTTGACATTTTCTGTTAATTACCATCTACTTTGAGGACAATTTTTCTCTTATGTGGGTTGAGATATATGCTGATCTATGACAACAACAATAAATCATCAAAATTTGTTTTAATACTAGGACCAATTTGGCAGACTAATAGCATTGGATTTTTTCCCTATGGCCTGTTACCTATCTATCCACAAGTTCTTAAACCCATTAATAGCACCAGGTTTGTGTAAAAGTTCATGAATAAGGCATTTACTCCCAGAATATTTTTTTACCATTACAACAGTGAACATATCTTTTCCTGCCAGTCACTGCAGGGCTTACAGCTATTATTACAGGGTGAGATTGATCATTACCTTTCTTTCCAGTGATGTGCATAGCACCTTCTAACACCATGATATCTAGTCAGTAGGGATGAAGCTTTCAGGTGAGCTCCCCTTTGATTTCTTCGTGTTCTACGAAGCATGTGGTGTGACTCAAGCATGTGGTGTCGTCAGCAATGAGATGCTGTCATAAAATTCTAGCCAAGAGCATTGGCAATAGCCTATTATGCTTGGGTACTGCTTTTTAAGGTAAGACTGTTTAAAGTATGGTATGTGTGTGTATCCCATCCCTAGTTATTCCAGGAGTCGAGGAGGACCAAGCCTGAAAGAGAAATGGGCGGGAAAAGAGAGCGAGGCCGAGCAAAAAGGGTGTCTTGTCAAGGCATGTTTAATGAAAGACTGAAAGCATGGTTATGAACACACAGTGAGGAAATAGGGAGGAGCTGAGGGGCAATGCTAAAGGCACAGAAAGGGGGAAGGTCATCTGGGGTGGATGCTGACTGCAGCTTGAAACATCTAGCAGTTTTTCTGGAATGCTGGTTCTGCTAAGACAACCCCAGGTGCTCAGCCAAGATAAGGATCAGTTGTTCCTCAAGATCAGCCTTGTGTGAAGGAGAGGGTGGTTCGGCTGTTAACTGAAAGGTCAGTGGATTCTCAAGGTGAAAACTGTTGAAAATCTGGTTTCCCACAGTTTGGTCTCCCACGTGTGTGTGTGTGTGTGTGTGTGTGTGTGTGTGTGTGTGTTGACAAAAACAGATACTGTGTAAAGTGTTTCCAAGAAATAGAGAGAAATTGGTCTCATATATCATTTGCATGCACACGCAATAATTTAAATCTTTATATAAATACATACAAAATAAGATAGACATTTGCTTTCTGTCTCTCTAGAAAGTAGTGCATGTACAGACGAAATTTATTTTCTGCTAATAAATCTACCTGCTACAGAATGTTAGATGAAAAACTAGCAATGTGAAAAAGTGGGCCCTGGAAAGGAGCTTTTTTTAAAAATTTTTTTTGTGAGTTGTAGAGGGAAAAACACTGACCAAATCTATTGCATAGAGAAGAGTTGTAGTTTTAAGGGTAGTGTTGTGTCAGTTTAGTCAGATGTACAAAAATTTTACTACTAACAATAGTGATGATAAGTAGTGGTTTTACTTATTTTTTCTATGCATCTTTGTGTAATTTTTTTTTTAATATATATAGCTCAATGCTATCTCGTCAGGACAAATCACATTTTTATACACCATTTTGTTAAGCTCCAATCAGAAAGTCATAGTCACAATCTTCAGAACTACAGAGCAATGATTCTTCTCTTTGTAATTCTCTATGCTATTGAGCTCTTGTAGAGACAAAAAGTCTTACAACCATTCATTAAGTAATCAGAAAGAAAAGAGATGACTGTTAATTGAGGCTCTGAGGCTGGGGTTGGGGAATCAAGGCTGTACTTTTTTTTTTTTTTATCAAATTGCAAAAGAAGTATTAAGAATACATACCAGGGATACACACATATATTCATATACATATATTGAATGATTCATAGTCAGGCTATGCCTTCTTCTGTCATTTTATAGCTGTGGTTGTATAGTGTGGATATTTGAGGAAGGTCAGTTCATTGGGTTCATATATAGCACTGCAGTTCCCTCCTAATGGTTATGTAGGATAGCAGAGAAAGGAAGCATATTTAGCACGAAGAGGTTCAGACTTTGTCTCTTCTTTATGAGAGATACTTAAAAGTCATGGGGGCAATTTGCATTCATAGTATGTGGCAGTTGGTTTTGACGGATTGCCAAATTCTTGAAATAAACACAATTTAAGGAAGGCTTGCAGATATCTTGGCAAGTTCTTAGATGAGTCTTTCACAATCTGTTTTATCTTCCTTGAATGCTCCACATCAGGCTCTTGCCACACTAAACTCACTTTGACAAGAAACTTCAGAAAAAAGGGTAAATGCATCAGAGTAACATAGGAAAATATTCATGTGATAGTTTATGTTTGGCCTGGGGAGTGGCACTATTAGGAAGTGTGGTCTTGTTGGAGTAGGTGTGTTACTGTGGGTGTGAGCTTTAAGACCCTCCCCCTATCTGCCTGGAAGCCAGTCTTCTAGGAGCCTTCAGATAAAGATATAGAATTCTCAGCTCATCCTGCACCATGCCTGCCTGGATGTTGCCACATTCCTATCTTGATAATGGACTGAATCTCGGAACCTGTAAGCCAGACCCAATTAAATGTTGCCCTTGCAAGAGTTGTCTTGGTCATGGTGTCTGTTCACAGCAATGAAACCTAAAATAAGACAATTCTCAACCTCATTAGTTAGAGGCAAAATGCAAATGAAAACCTCAGTGAATTCTAACCAAACACCTAACAAGATGACTAAAATTAACAAGATGGAAAAGATCCTCTGAGTGTTGTGTTACCACACTTTGGTTGGTTGAGTAATCAAGAGCCGTTCTATCTCAGGCAGTGGGAGTGACAGCAGGAAGTTTCTACTATGGGAAACCATTTGGCATTAGTTACCCAAGGATTTACCATTTATTTGCTATTCAGACAATTTAATATTCTGTAGCAATGAAAAGGAAGAAATAATAACCACATTGAATGATATGAATGGAAGCTACAGTGTGAAACAGGTGAATCCTGATACATTCTACATGGATTTGTGTACGCAAAATTAAAAACAATAAATGATTCAAAATGAGACCAGGTGGGTCATTGTTGGGAAGAGAAATCCTAGATTGATGATTATATTCTCTTTCTGAATCTGCTTGGGGTGGAGGGTAGTTCTTACTTTAAGGACAATGTTCAAATTGTTCACTTTGGTGTATATTTCTCTACATTATTCTAGTCAAAACACTTAAACAATAAAATATTAGCAGCTATGATCTCAGAATATGATATTTGAAATAAAAAAGACATCAGTGCAACTGATGGAAAATGAGGAATGGTCTTGAGTTTACAGAGATAGTAATGAGGGAGCATGTTGATCCTTTTTTGGTTTTAAGGTTCCTGCTTTTCATAAATTTGGCTTTGGGCTAGATATTCAAGCCTTCCTTTATCCTCAGAAAAGTATGAACAATGAGGTGGATATTTTGAACTGGGTAACCTGCTCCACTATCTGGCATTTTGAAACACGGCAATCCCCCTCACTTTGGTCCTAATTATTCCCTTTCTATAACTTATTTTTTTCCTAAGAATTGCTACAGTTAACTCTTTCTGATCAAATTAAAGCCAGAGAAATGTGTTTTCTAGGAGCATGTAAACTTTATCTTAACTGTACAACCACAGGCATTCTAGTTTAGAAATGTTGCTTTGTTTTTGCCTTCTTAAGCTAGGATCTTATAATCTAGTACAGACTGGCCTTTAACTAATGTTTCCCTCCTGCCTTAGGCTTTCAAGAGCTAGGGTTATAGGCATGAGCCATTGTGCCTAGCTTTAGAAGTATTTTGGCCTGGTGGTGGTGGCACACGCCTTTAATCCCAGCACTTGGTAGACAGAGACAGGCGGATTTCTGAGTTTGAGGCCAGCCTGGTCTACAGAGTGAGTTCCAGGATAGCCAGGGCTACACAGAGAAACCCTGTCTGGAAAAAAACAACAAAACAAAACAAAACAAAACAAAAAAAGAAGTATTTTGAAGCCATTAGTCATTAAGAGAGAGGGTTACATGGCTTCAAGATCAATGCTATGCCTGGAGAGTCCCCTAAGGGCAGAGTTCATGTTCCTTACTCTTCAGCCTGAACTTCAGACTTCTCATGAAGATGTAAAGGAATAACTTGGAGAATAAGTAGTGAATATGTAATTAAAATTTTTGAGGTATATAACTTCTAAGAGACTTTATTGGATTTTACTTGTTTCACAGAAGACTGTCTTACTTCATTTTTTTTACAAGTCTTTTAAAATGCCTATAGTAATTAAAAATTCTACCCTTTATATGCTGACTCAGGATTCTGTCAGAGAAGGACTCATGTATCTGGACATTGGTCATTAGTATTTTTGACACTGGCTATGCGAACACCATCTCTGTGTTTTAGAGAAAATATCGATTTATCTTGGTTGCCACAAACATTTTAAATTCCTTTAAGAGATGGCTGGGACTAAATATCCATTTGAAATGTCTTTGCTTTCTTAGGATTTATTCAGCCAAAGACTTGTCAACCTCAAACACAATAGTGAATGCTGTTTCATTCTCATGGAGAGTCTTTAAAGCCTCTACTGTTTTATGAAGCAACATTAATCTTAAGTCCACAAGGGATTAAAGATATTTTAATTAAGCATATAGCTTGGCACTTTATAACCTCAAATGTGAAGATGATAAAGCATTTTATAATGGTCATTGAATTAAGCACTCCTAGGACTTTTACTGACACGAGTAGAAAGGATAATTATCCACTTAGTCTAGCTCTAGACCCAAAAGATATGCAATAGACAGTATGAAAGTTGGGCCTCATAAAAAGCTTGTCTTCCTGGAAATGTGGTTATAAAGTTGCTGAGCAAAGAGGAATCATTTATAATGTTGGAACAGGACTCATATTTAATCATTCATATGACAAATATTAATTCTGCACTTATTTACATTTTTCTAAGCACTGGAGACAGAATAGTGATTCAGCTATTGTACACATAGATTTCTGTTGGAGGAGGAGAGAGAACAAAGTGGCAGTGCTCATGATTAGAAAGGCTATGATTGGAAGAATGTGTTCCACGACAATTAGATGGCAGTTTAGACACACACACACACACCTACTAGAAAGTATCAAGATACTGATACAGAAGTGGTAATCGCTGGGTTAGGATGAAGTGTGGGTTTCCTGGCACTGGCCTTGTATTTAAAGCCACTTGTTTCTCCTCACTTTCCTTGTGTGGGGATATTTACTGATTCGAAACAGGTGTCTGAGAGTGGAGATTTTGATTGCTTCCCAGACTAGGGGCACAGTTAATAGATAAAAAAAAATCTGTCAAATAAGCCCAGAGCTAACAGTGATAGCACATATTTACAATAATACTTACTTTGGGTTTAGAATATACACCCATTTCCACTACATGTTGAACATTTACATATATTGGCCCAAAATACTCCCAATGTCTTTGAAAGGATTGAAGGCGTACACATAATGTGATGCTTTGCTATAATGAAGTTGTGCCAAAAATCAGTATAAAGATAACTACAACATTACTAATGTATTTGAAATTAAAGAATGGATATTTAAGAAACCCATGGGACAAAAACATATCTGCAGTGGAAATGAGGAAATAACAAATAACCAATAAACTCTTGGTGAGACTAATCACCCAAGGGATCACCCAAAATATGACCCAAGTGCTCAAATAACCAATGTTAAGCACATTAAAAACACATTTATGCAGAGCCTACAGATCTTTCAACAATATAATATTGGGAACAGTTTAATATCAACATTTCAACATTTATGATAAATTAGAAAATGTAGAAAAGGCATTTTAACAAAACTATTTCTGAGAAGAAATATAAAGTCAAAGAGTTTAGTAACCATGAAAGTAAACCTATGATTTGCAACTTCCCACAAGGAACACTCTAATCCACTATTGGCTTGTTATAACATATTCCCTTCTCTTTTTGCAAAATTTCTTTTCTGAAATTATAATATAATTACATCATTTCTCCCTTCCCTTTTCCCAATGTAAATTCTTCCATGTACTCCTTGTTCTTTTTCAAATTCATGGCCTCTTTTACTATTATTAAGTATTTTGTATATATATATAATTATTATTATTAAGTATTTTGTGTATATATATTAAGTTCAGACTATCTTATATTATTTATTCATATGTTTTCAAGTCTGACCCTTTGATATGAAAAAAGAAACTTAGTCTCAAACAAATGGATGTGGTTTTCCCCAGAGAAGACTATTTATCTCACTATCAGCATCCCTTAGTTGCTTGAATGTGTTGTGTGGTGTTGAGGCCACCTGGGCTTTCCATGGTCTACTGTAATATGTCTATTATCCTTGTTCAGCTCATGTTTAAGCAGTCTTATTGGTGAGACTTTGTGGGTGTAGTAGCTTCTGGCATTCCTAGAAGATACAATCTCACAGTAAATTACATGATTCTCAAGGTCTTATGGTCTTTCTTTCCCTTTTCTCTTCAATGTTTCCTAAGCCTCAGTTATGGGAGTATTTTATAGTCATATGGGAACCTACTACCATAGAAACTTCCTAATACATGTATGAAAAACATTTAAGTGGAGTTACCACATAATGGTGGAGGCAATGCCACAATGTAGGGATGGCCTTATACCACCAAGTAAAATCTCTAGTGTGCTAGGTATGTATGGGTTACATCTTCTTGAGTCATTGGACAAAGCAGTCTTATAATCCCCCACAAACATTATAAGTTATTTTCAAGGCTTTTGATTTTTCCTTACAGGCTGATGAGAAGACCTTATTTTTGAAGATTTCATTTACTTATGTCATCAAACATGGAGAAACCCAGCTGATGCCTAACAAGAAGCTTCATCCATTAATGTGCATGGTGCTGGAAGGTACTCTACATGCTACTGAAGGAGAAAGGTAAACATCAATATTATTCAGGTACAAACTCTGTGACCCAGTTTACCTGCAAGATATATTAGTGTAATAATGACACAAATGTTATGGGAGTACACAACCACTTTTATAATTATTATATGAGATTTAAAGGCTACTTTATGAGATAAAACTCATTCTTGACACTACTAAAGTGACTAAGAAGCTGAGACTTGGTAGGTCTTGGGAATAGGGAAAATAGTATTACTGTTACTGTTAGTATTCTAATACTATTATTCTGATAAAGTAATATAGCAAGAAAATGACTTCTGAACACATATAGGTATATTCTATACTCATAGATCACACATCACTCAACTTTATTAGAAAGACTTCTTTCAGTAGATGGGAACTAACACTGAGAACCACAACTGGGCAATATATAGATGAGAGACTTTGGAGCACTCAGTCACAAATAGAATGCCTTTATCAAATCCCTCTCCTCAAGGCTCAGGAATCTATGTGGAAAAGAAGGAAAGAATATAAGAGTCAGAGACAGTAGGTGTCTCCAAGGAAACAATCTCTTATGGACATATATGCATATGAACTCACAGAGACTAAGACAGCACTCATAAGACCTGCACTGCTTCAAAGTAGATAAAACCCCAGGACTCTGAAGAAAAAGTGACCATAGAGTACTACTGATAGCCAAGAAACTGTTTGGAATTGATATCTTCTGGTGAAGGAAAAATGGTTTTCTTCAATAGAGTGTCACTGGGTCATTGCAAGCAGCAATGCCCAGGAGTCAAAACTGACCCCATGTGTTTTTGTGAGCCTCTAGTTTTGTTTTGGCACTTTTTCATATTATTGGTTTTTGATTATTTTGAATTTTATTTAAATTTGAGAAAGATAGAGCACATGAGATTGAGTCGGAAGGAAAGAGGAGAGAACCCAGGAGAAGCTGGGAAAAGGGAACGAATATAATCAACATGTATTAAATGAGCAATGTTGAATTAATTAATTAACTAAAAGAAGGTATAGTGAGAAAAACGATAATCTTGCTGTTGGTTTTCCTGAAGGCATAATAAAAACTGAAAACATCAGAAAATGCCTTTTCCCTATGGTACTTGTTAATTTTATCATAATTGTATAGGTTTAACATTCACAGCAATATATACAATATGTGCTTTTTCTTATAAAGGGAGTTTTATTAGATTGGTTTACATTGTAGGGGTTGAGTGACAATAGCCATTTGCATGTTGCAGTGGCTGAGAACCCAGTAACTGTTTGGCTCAGAAAGCTGGATTCCTTCCTAGTGTTGGAATCTTAGCGGATGCTTGGGGAGCTGCTGGTTTGGAAGTCTGAAGTAGGTGAAGTCTAATGTCATTGAGAGATTGCAGAAGCAGCAGCAACAACAACATTAATGAGCAAGTATTTAGTGATAGATGCCTTGACCAACAAGAAGAGAAGGCAGGCAGACAACTCTGCTTTGTATTTCAGTTAGGCACAGAAGGTGTATTTCAGTTATCCACAGATTCTTTGGAAGGTTCTTCTCCCCTTAGTTAATCCTTTTTGCAAGATATCCTAAAAGAATGTCCCAGAGGCATGTCCCTATAACTTTATTTTTTCAAAAGCTATTTTAATGATGGTTCTTAACTGCTTTCACTTCTAGCCCACCACCCACCAGAGACAGTGAAAAAGAAAGGATATAAGGGTAGTGGACCTGTTTAGACATGGTTCTTTGGAGTAGATCCTGTCTGTGTTGTCAGGAAACCAGCAGTTCAGTTCACAGGAGTCAGCCAGGAGTGGGAGCTCAAAAGAGTCAGGAAAGTAAATACTGATCAGCAGTGGTGGCACCACCTGGCAGAGAGAGCCAGACCCCAGTCAGCAGGAGGAACCAGGAGAAGCACCAGGAGAAGTTCTCAGCTGTGCCTCTCTTGGGAAGCAAAGATCAGTGAAGACAGAGACCCACAAGCATTGAACACCTAGCTTTATATGCAAACCTAGTTCAGCCTCTGCCACTGTCCATTGAGACCTTTTATACTCCCTCCAAACATCATGTATCCTTCATGGGTCCTGCCTCAGTACATCTTGCCTCAGTTGATATTACTCTGCCAATTAGCTCAAGTCCAAAGAAGTGGCAAGAAACCACCACACACCACCAGAAGTTTTTTGGTGCATTTCTCTCTATGGAGTCTCGACAAATAGAGTTCAACTACTCAAGGTAAGGTGGAGCAATACTTGTGTGTGGTTAGCGAAGACTCCTTCATCATGTGCCCTTTCACGTGCTTGTTTTTGTGAGCATTCTTTCACCTGTGTCTGCTTCAGGAAAACACTCCTTTGTGTGTTTGCCCCAACAAAACACCATTTAACACAACTGACTTTCCAAAGAACCTTTAAGTTTCTACTTCACGTCCCTTAGTTGATTCCAGATCCAATAAAATTGACAGTCAAATTAAGTTCCCCCTTGTCAGTTTAACTCATCATATGCCATACTTTATTTCCAACTAAAGAAAATAGAAGGGCATAATTCTGCCTTTTTCGTAGGAAATGAAAACGAGGAAAGGATTGCTGAGAAGGTTTAAATAACCCAAACCCAACTGCAAAATCCTGGTCTATCTGAAATGAACTTTGCCTCACCACCACCCCTTCCTTCAGTTTTACTCACCTGAGGTGAGAACATCAACTTGTAAGCCGCAGGGAGACCCACCCAGACCCTTGAGCTTTGCTCTTAGAATGCTTTGTCCATATAGAGTGTGCATTCAAAGCTGAAGCAGTCTCGTCCCTTGTCAGCTATGATGTCAAACAATTCCTTGACTTTTTATGTTGCATATTTTTGAGTCTGTAGAGTTATTTGTCCTAGTACCTCCCACAGAAAATCATCATGAGGATTCGATGAAAGTATATGGGTCTTCTCCATTCTTACTGCCTGGTATTTAGTCAGTGCTTTAGATTTTTTTCTTATCTGAATGAAATGATAGAACATAAGTATGTAGAGTGAGCTCTGAACATTTTCTTATTGTTTTTATTTATTGGTAAGAATTCAGAATTGTAGCTCCTGAAATACAGGCATTTTCTGCCCTTCTGAAATGATCTCCTACGCTGCATGACTCCCAGCAAGGGAAACGTTCATCTTGTTTTTAATACTGGCATCACTATGGGCCCCTAGATGCTAATATGATAAGAGCCTTTGAAATAAACATTTTAGATAGGACTTTACTGCTTTAATAAATGTTTTTCTTATTACTCCGATTTCTCATTTTGATTAGTGATACAAGAAAACACCTAGATGATCTTGTCAAGTCTCATCCATCATCAAAAATGAAGCAAGAAATCTGAATAAAAATCTCTAGACACTTCCAGTAAATCCATTTCTTTAATCATGGTGCTGGGTTGGTTTCTAATATCTTCAAAGCTCCCTGCTGACGCACTCTCTGCAAGTGCTAAGGAAGCAGTTGACTCTCTCCTAGGTGCAGCTGTGGAGGGAGAGCTCTACCAGTCCTCAGCCTATTGTTCTGCTTGTTCATTAGTATTCACAGTATTTGTGAGCCCAAGGGAGGCATCAGTAGTGGGAAGATTCCACAGTATGTGATTAAAGGAGTGGGAAGTCCTCAACTGATTTTCACTGTGAATCACAAAAATCTAATTTTTCAGTTTTTCAGGATGTTACAAGTGGGAGAACGTTATTGTCTCTTAGTGTCAGAGATACCTAAATGTGCTTATATTTCCATTGTCCTGGATAACAGGCCAGAGTAAATCAGCAAGCATTCACATTGATGGTTTCTCTGCAGACACATTTAAGAACTACTTATAAAACTAATTTTAAAAATTACTTGTGTTCATGAAAAGAAATAGGTGTTAAGGAACCAGTTCTTATAGATTGTTATTTAAGCATGTGAAGCCTCAGTTTCTCCTTGAGGTCTGGGAATCAGAAGCTAGCATGAGGCCCTCAGTTAAAGTGCTGGAAAGTGAAAGGACATAGTTACCCTTACAGCTTTTCTTCCTATCTTTGAGCCTTCCTGGAAGACAATGCCTTTCAGTCTGGAGACCAGTGAAATTGTCTTTCAAAGTGGGAGAATGTTCAGACCTCCAAAATGCATTTTTTTAAAAAGAGGCATCTATGTTATCAATTTTTGTAGCTAGAAGTTACATGAAACTAAACAAGAGAATTCAAATCAGAATTCAGGTCTCACAGGAGCTAAATTGAACTCCCATTTTACGTTCCACACCACCTTGTTTTGTCTGTTTCTTCCTTGACAGAAGCACAGGAAAATAATTTTGACTTTTTGGAATTCTGGTTGTTTAGAAGAGTTCTAAAAGTTTTTATGAATTCCATTTTGAATTTTAACCAGTCTGCTCTGAATTAATCATGCTGAGATTGAAATGTGTCTTTTTCTGTGTTTTGAGTTTGATTTAAAGATCATTATTAGTATTCTATAGAATTGTGGTCTTCTATAAATTCTGATTTACTGGAAACAAACACATGAACAAAAGGTATAAACACTGTGTTGTGCTTTTACAAAAAGTTTTCTTTACTGGCAAAGGGTGAGATTTCTGTTTAGATTTTCAACTTTCTTTTTTTTTTTTAAATATTTTTATTTTCTATATTCTTTGTTTACATTCCAAATGATATCCCCTTTCCCAGATCCCCCCTCCCCATATGTCCCATAAACCTTCTTCTCTCCATCCATTCTCCAATCACCTCCCTCCTTTTTCTCTGTCCTTATATTCCCCTCCAATGCTAGATCAACCCTTTCCAGGATCAGGACCCTCTCCATACTTCTTCATGCGAGTCATTTGTTATGCAATTTGTGCCTTGGGTATTCAGAGCTTCTGAGCTAATTAATATCCACTTATCAGAGATTACATTCCATGTGTATTCTTTTGTGATTGGGTTACCTCACTTAGGATGATATTTTCCAGATCAAATCATTTGCCTAAAAATTTTGTGAATTCATTGTTTCTAATTGCTGATTAGTATTCCATTGTGTAAATATACCACATTTTCTGTATCCATTCCTCTTTTGAGGGGCATCTGGGTTCTTTCCAGCTTCTGGCTATTATAAATAAGGCTGCTATGAACATAGTGGAGCATGTATTTTTATTGCATGCCGGGGAATCCTTTGGGTATATGCCCAGGAGAGGTATAGCAGGGTCCTCTGGAAGTATCATGTCCAGTTTTCTGAGGAACCGCCAGACTGATTTCCAAAGTGGTTGTACCATCTTACAGCCCCACCAGCAGTGGAGGAGTGTTCCTCTTTCTCTACATCCTCACCAACACCTGCTGTCTCCTGAGTTTTTTTTTTTTATTTGATATATTTTTTATTTACCTTTCAAATGATTTCCCCTTTTCTAGCCCTCCACTCCCCGAAAGTCCCATAAGCCCCCTTCTCTCCCCCTGTCCTCCCACCCACCCCTTCCCACTTCCCCGTTCTGGTTTTGCCAAATACTGCTTCACTGAGTCTTTCCAGAACAAGGGGCCACTCCTCCTTTCTTCTTGTACCTCATTTGATGTGTGGATTATGTTTTGGGTATTCCAATTTTCTAGGTTAATATCCACTTATTAGTGAGTGCATACCATGATTCACCTTTTGAGTCTGGGTTATCTCACTTAGTATGATGTTCTCTAGCTCCATCCATTTGCCTAAGAATTTCATGAATTCATTGTTTCTAATGGCTGGATAGTACTCCATTGTGTAGATATACCACATTTTTTGCATCCACTCTTCTGTTGAGGGATACCTGGGTTCTTTCCAGCATCTGGCAATTATAAATAGGGCTGCTATGAACATAGTAGAACATGTATCCTTATTACATGCTGGGGAATCCTCTGGGTATATGCCCAGGAGTGGTCTCCTGAGTTTTTGACCTTAGCCATTCTGACTGGTGTAAGGTGGAATCTCAGGGTTGTTTTGATTTGCATTTCCTAGTCACTTGATCTTCAAAAAAGGAGTCAAAAACATCCAGTGGAAAAAAGATAGCCTTTTTAACAAATGGTGCTGGTTCAATTGGAGGTCAGCATACAGAAGAATGCGAATTGATCCATTCTTATATCCATGTACTAAACTTCACTCCAAGTGGATCAAGGACCTCCATGTAAAACCAGATACACTGAAACTAATAGAAAAGAAACTGGGAAAGACCCTTGAGGACATGGGCACAGGGGAAAAGTTCCTGAACAGATCACCAATAGCTTATGCTCTAAGATCAAGAATTGACAAATGGGACCTCATAAAATTACAAAGTTTCTGTAAGGCAAAGGACATTGTTAAAAGGACAAAACGGCAAGCATCAAATTGGGAAAGGATATTCACCAACCCTACATCTGATAGAGGCCTGATATCTAATATATACAAAGAACTCAAGAAGTTACACTCCGGGGAACCAAATAACCCTATTAAAAATGGGGTACAGATCTAAACAAAGAATTTTCACCTGAAGAAATTCGTATGGCCGAGAGGCACCTTAAGAAGTGCTCAACATCATTAGTCATTAGGGAAATGCAAATCAAAATAACCCTGAGATTTCACCTTATACCAGTCAGAATGGCTAAGGTCAAAAACTCAGGAGACAGCAGGTGTTGGCGAGGATGTGGAGAAAGAGGAACACTCCCCCACTACTGGTGGGGCTGTAAGATGGTACAACCACTTTGGAAATCAATCTGGAGGTTCCTCAGAAAACTGGACATGACACTTCCGGAGGAACCTGCCATACCTCTCCTGGGCATATACCTAGAGCATTCCCCGGCATGCAATAAAGACACATGCTCCATTATGTTCATAGCAGCCTTATTTATAATAGCCAGAAGCTGGAAAGAACCCAGATGCCCCTCAAAGGAGGAATGGATACAGAAAATGTGGTATATTTACACAATGGAATACTAATCAGCAATTAGAAACAATGAATTCACAAAATTTTTAGGCAAATTGATCTGGAAAATATCATCCTAAGTGAGGTAACCCAATCACAAAAGAATACACATGGAATGCAATCTCTGATAAGTGGATATTAATTAGCTCAGAAGCTCTGAATACCCAAGGCACAAATCGCATAACAAATGACTCCCATGAAGAAGTATGGAGAGGGTCCTGATCCTGGAAAGGATTGATTTAGCATTGGAGGGGAATATAAGGACAGAGAAAAAGGAGGGAGGTGATTGGAGAATGGGTGAAGAGAAGAAGGGTTATGGGACATATCGGGAGGGGGGATCCAGGAAAGGGGAAATCATTTGGAATGTAAACAAAGAATATAGAAAATAAAATTATTAAAAAAAGAATAGAAATGGCAAAAATCAGTTAGGAATCACAGTAACCTTGGGTTATTGAATGCTACTGTAAACAGTCAAAGATCATACAATCCATAAATCTACCTCCGTCCATAGAGAAGTTGAAGATGACCCACCTAGAACACTGAGAAGCAGAGTGATTACAATATAAAAAGAATGGCAGGTTTTGTCTGTGAACACTTCCGAAGCAAGCTGAATTGCTGAGTTTTCTCTTCTCATCTGCATATTTCCTGATGTCACTTGGTTATTTGATTTTTTCACTTTTAGGTATAGATGATTTAATGAACATAGTTAAAAAAATGCTTTTTAGACAAGTGCACATAGCTCAGTATCGTCACTACATCTGAGGCTTACCTGAGAACCAGAACTCAATGACATCACTCACTCAAGATAACCAGACACAGTCCCTGAACCTTATGAGTGAATTAGAGACGGCTTCAGCTTGCACAGGTGGGCTGCGTTGTGGAGATAGGCTATGGCCATACTTAGGAATTTAAAGTGTGAATCCTGTGTGGTGACTCTCAGCATAATAAAATGTAGATTTTGTACTAAATATGTGTATTTACCTTCTTGCTCATGGCAGATGGAATTTAATTTCTCTTAGAATTGTGTCTGCTGCACCACATAGATTTCTGCTTTTTGTTTTGTTTTGTTTTTCTTTAAGGTAATTTTCAATTTCTGGTTTGTTTTCTTCTTTGACTCAACAGATACTCAGGAGCATATTTTCAGTTTCCCCACACTTGTTAATTCTACACAAGTCTTCTTGTTTTTAGTTTTATACAATTATGGTTGGAGAAAGTACTTGTCAGAATTTTATAAAAAATAAAATTTCTTAATTTTATTTCTTAAGTCTTATTTTGTGGTCCAAAGGAGTCAGCCGTTCAGAGAATGCTCCATATTCTGTTGAGAAGGATATATGATCAATTGCTGTTGTGTCTCTGAGAAACATTTTGGTGCATTGATAAAATTCAGTGTTTTCTTTACTGATTTCATTTACTGTCAAGTGTTGACAGTGGTGTAGTGAAATCTGCTATTGATTGTTCTACAGTTGGTCTTCTTTCAGGAGTCCTACTCTTTCATGTATTTAGTTTTTCTGAAGGTACTTATTACCCCTCCCACCCCAGAATTGCCACGTTCTCTTGATGGACTGATTCCTACCACACCATATAATTCTACCTTCTGTTTTATTTTGTACCATTTGTTTTTTTTTTTTAATCTAAGGTCCACCTGGTCAACAAAAATATTGGCTCCCTGGCCTCTTTTGTTCCATTTGCACAGGATGTCTTCTTTCTTTTCTTTTTAAAAATATGTATCTATCATCTATCTATCTATCTATCTATCTATCTATCTATCTATCTACCTGACTATCATCTATCAGTTTCTTCTCTCATCTATTACATTGAAGTTTTTCCTCCCTCTTCTCCTACCATTCCCTCTTCCTCACCTCCCATTTTCCCCAGTTCCACTCCTTCTACATTTCCCTTAAGAAGAGTAGGCCTCTCAGAGTTATCAACTACACATGACATAACAATTTACAATAAGACTAGGCACGCACCTCATATCAAGGTTGGATAAAGAAAACCAGTATGAGGAAAAGGGTCCCAAAAGTAGGCAAGAGTGAGAGACAGCTCCGTGTTTGGAGTTCTATGCAAATACCAAGCTATACAACCATATGGATATATATATATGGTATATATATGTATATATGGTATATATACATATGTATATGTATATATGTATATATGGTATATATATATGTATACATGTGTATATATGTATATATGGTATATATACATATACATATGACCTAGGCACATACAGTCTCTCTGAGTATTGATTCAATCTCTGTGAGTCTCTATGAGGCTTGATTAGTTAACTCTGTGGGCTGGGTTTTTATGGTGTCTTTGACACCTTTGGCACCTATAATCCTTAGTTTCCTGCAGCTGTGCCTAATGTTTTGATGTGGAGCTCTGCATCTGCTCCTATCAGTTGCTGGATGAAGCCTCCTTGATTATGATTATGCTAGGCTTAGGTTTGAGTATAGAAGAATGCCATTAGAAATCATTTCATTAACTTTTTTTTCCAGTCACATTTTGTTCTATCCTAGGTTTCTGGGCTATCCAGTTTCTGGTTTCTGGCCCTCTATGCAGTGTCAGACGTGGGTCCCTCTCAAGATGGATCAGTCATCAGGTTGGGCACTCTTATAAGTTCTGTGTCATCTATACCCCAGTGCATCTTGCAGTCAGGACAAATTATAAATTGAAGGGTCTGTGGCTCTGTTGATGTCCCAGCCCTTCCACTGGAGGCCTTGCATAGGTACAGTAGATGGCCGATTCAGGTTCCATATGTCCATATTACTAGAAATCTTAGCTAGGGTCACCCTTGTTGGTTCCAAGACAGTTTTTATTACACTAGGTTTCTACTTCACTGCTGAAATTGTTCCTTTTCCAGACATTTCTCCCAGTACTCATTCCCTCCAACTCCCCCAATCAAACAAGAGTACATAATAATCTTTCTGTCCATGAACCTAGTTCACAACATAAAAATACATGAATCTAGAACAGACCAAATGCAACATCAAAGGCAATATTGGAATAACACTTCTTCATTTAAAATTACATTACAAATATATGTAATGAAAGCATGGTACTATAGTGAATACACATACATAGAGCAATGAAACAATAAATGGCCCCCAAAACTCTTCAAATATAGTCAAGAAAGTTTTTGAAAGAGACACCAAGAAAATGCTATGGGGAATATATTCAATAAATGTAGTTGTTTTAGAAAAATGTAGAAGCATATGCAAGAGAATTAAGCTAGATTTTTTATCTTATACTAAAAAAAAATGAACTCAAAGTAAACTAAAAATTGAAGTGCCAGACTTTAAATCATGAAACTGTTTAACAAGAGCAGAGGGAAAACCTTCCATAATATTGAGGTAGGCAGTGATGTGTTTTATGTGAACCTAAAAGGAAAGTAACCAACACAAAATGGACAGATGGCATTGCATCAACTAAAAAGAGATATGTAAAGCAATGAAAATTATGTACGGAATAGAAAATCTGTTTAATGGATAGTTTTTGCAAATCTTATACTTGCTAAGAAGTGAATCTCCAAAATATCTAAGGAATCTATGTAACTGGATATCAAAAAGCCCAAAATATACTAGTTTTTAAATGTCCAAAGTACTTAACATTATTTTAAAATACAAACAAATGTACAAAAGATATATATGAGAAAATTTTCAGTATTCTTGATCTTTGGAAGCTCAACTCAAACCACAATAGGACATGACATGTGTGACAGTGGCTGTTATTAGAAAGAAAAGATATAACAAAAAATAAAAGAATTTTATAACCCTTGATGAATCTATACATTTCAGAGCCATTTTGTAAAACAGGATGGGGTTCCTCAAAAATTAAAAGAGAACTATCATATAATTCAACAGTCTTTCATCTGGGTTAACACCCAAGTGGATAGAATTGGAATCTTTACTCTTACATACAATGTAACATTATTCATGATAACCAAGAGATGGAAACAATCTAAGAGCTCAGGAAATAAATGAGAAGATATGAATGATGGTTAAACTTATATAAGGCAGCTACTCAGGAAGGGGAGGCAGGTGGTAGCAAGCTTGAGCTTAGCCTGTGCTGTATAACAAGAGCCTACCTCAACCAATCAAATCAAAACAAAACCCCAGAAATGGTAAAGAAAACATGGAAAATGTATACAATGGAATATTCAGTCTTAGAATTGAATGAAATCTGAGTGTTTTAACAACAGACAAATGGACTGAGCAGATCACACTAGGGGAAATAAATCAATTGTCAAAAGATAAATACTGTATATTTTTATTTGTTATAAAATCTAAAAATATTGATTCATAGAAGTAAAGAGCAGAATGGTTGGTATAAGGGGCATAGGGATGGGAAAATGGGAAGATTGCCAGAAGATATCAAGCTGAACTTTGAGGATGACCTTATTGATGTAAGATACAACACAGGGACTGACATAATAGCATGTCATTATCTGCTGGAAATTTGTTGCAATAATACATTTTAGGTGTTTTTACTACAAAACAAACTAACATAAAATAGAACCAGGAAAGTATGAGTCATGACAGGCTTGTTAATTTGTATAATTGTAGCCATATCTTAATGACATGTATCTATGAAAGCATGTCATACTTAATTCTGTTTTAGTTTTTAAAAGATAGCAGAAAGTTTTTCACAGCTTTGTAATTCCTGAACTAATCATTTAGTGTTCATCATAGTTAGGACCTCCAAAATTTGCTGGGCAGATCTCACCATAAAAATCATGTGATTCTCCAATTACGTTTTGGATGTTCCTGGGAGAGCTATCTTTCAGTATGGATGCTTTCTTTATTTCTAGTTAATAGAAGACAGAAAGCCTATCCCAGTCTTTAAACACATGGTACTTTCAAAAGTTTTCAGCTCAAATAAAGAGCTAAAGGAACCATAGAAACTGTGGATAAAACAGTAATTGGGATCCAGAAAATAGGTCAACCCACAGGGCTGCTCTACATGGTGCAGATTTGACTCTCTTTGGAGAAACTAGGTGACATATAGGTGGTCTCGTTTCCAAGGAGGTTTTATGGTAAGTGATAAGTGAAACAAGACAATGATGTTCACTGAAAAGCTAAAATGCTCAGGCTGATAGAGGTGAAATGATATTTGTGTTTTGAAGCCAGTGGTGTAGAGGACATTAGAGTATATTTCTGGCAGCCACTTCCTTGTGGGAAGAGGTGATAACATAAGGAGATTCAATGATGCTTTAAAAATTACCCATCTCAGTTATTACTGGAAAGCTAATGATTCTAGAAGCTGTGTAGATGTTCGTGGTCCATGCTGTCACCAGAAACCACATGGAGCACTATGATCCATGGTCCTTCTGACTGTAAGTGACAAGGAGCTTCTTTTACAGTAATATTGATGACTGCAAGCTCACAGTTGAGAAAGAGGGACATAAAAGGCTTCTGTGACAACCTCTCTCCCCTACCCCTTAAAAAGAAACAGTCTAGACATAAAGCCATTGAAGAGAACTCTTTAAAAAGTGTGATAGGGAATCTAAAGTATAGCTCTTCATAGTTAATGGCTTCTGTCAGTAGTAGGGTCAGGGAAGGAACTGGCCATTGAGAGTTTAACTGTTGTCCAATGAGTATAAGGACAAGATGAATTAGACTTGATTTTCTTCTTTTGTTGGGGGATTGGGTCATAAGGGTCTGTGAGGTGGACCAGAGAGGAATGAGAAGTAGTTTTATTGGTGTTCCTTATGTCAAATTTCCAAAAACTCAATAGAAAGATTATCTAAATAAAGATCAAGTATGTACTTCTCAGTGCATGATGGTGTGAAGTCATCAAGGGAAGATCATTCTGATCCTGCAGGTCCACTGAATTCCCTGCGCATACAGTTTTAAAATTCCTGTATCTGGGCCTGGGGTTGAGGCTAGAACTGGGGAGGTATTTGTTAAAGGCTCAGGCTCATATCTAAGATTCTTAGATTTTGGACCTTTGAATGTATGCTTTCTCTGTAGCTCACTGCCTCATTCCTATTTTCCGTAGTGCTTTCCCTTTATTAAAATTTACCTTCATTTCTATTTCTAAGAAGATCTTACATATTAATAAATTTAAAATAGTTTGATAAATAGCTTCAATGATCATAATAGCAAATGTCCTGAAATACACAAAACACATAGCTACAAAGTAAAATTTTGGAAATCTAAATTAAATAATTTCTTAATACTTGTACTACAAGAAAAACATTAAAATTAATAGGTCAGATAATTAAGATGAAAAGAAATGGGATTAAACACAAAGGAAATAGATATCACAGGGAGTGCAGTCTCTCATGTCTTTTGAGGCTTCTACATGTGGCAAATGAAGACTAACATAGTGACATAAAATTGGTCAATACACAGAGAACGAATGACAGAAGAATGAAACATATATCCCTCAACCCCTATGCCAAGGCTCAGGAACTTCAGTGGAAGAGGAGGTAGAAAGAGGTGGTGGATGATGCCAAGGAATCATTTTCTTTTAGAAACAGCAAGGCAGCTATATTTATGAACTCATAGTGGTTGTGACAACATGTACCAGGCTGTGCAAGTCCCTGACATGTCAAATTCCAGTGATGAGAGAGGAGTTGGGAGCACAGTCCCTTCTCTAGCCATGGGATCCTCTAGCCATAGGAATCATGAAGGATTATAAAGCATTGGTGAGTAACTTCATAATAATTCAGTCTGAAAATCTTGGTAAAATCAGACAAAAATCCATTCAAAATGTTATACTCAACAAAAATGACTTAAAAAGTCCCATAATATCTATGTAACAAGAGAAATTTTAAAAAACCTGAAAATTGTAACATTAATTTTTCAATTGCCTATTTTATGATGGTTCTTAAAAATGCTGTAACCTCCCTTTTAGCCTACCATCAACCAGAGGCAATGGAAAAGACAAGTTATGGGGGATGTAGACCTGTTTAGAGAGATTCTTTAGAACAAGTCCCATGTTGTCTGGAAATCAGCAGTTCAGTTCACAGATTACTAATGGCAGCTTGATCTACTCACAACCACTTCAAGGATATACCAGCAGTCCATGTCAGGAGAGTCTGGACAGCACACATGAATCAGCAGTGGTGACAGGACCTAGTGGAGACAGCCAGGCCTTAGTCTCAGCTCTAGTCTTCAGGAGGGACCAGCAGAAATGCTAGGACTTCTTGTCTGGCTTTTCTCAGTGAAGCAAAGATCAGTGAAGACTCGAGACCAACAAGCTTTGAATAGTTAGCTAAGCAAGCCAAGCTCAGCCTCTCTCACTGTCTGTAGAGTCCTATTTATACCTTTCAATTATCATATGTCCTCCATGTGTCTTTTCTCAGCACATGTCCTGCCTCAGCAAGCATCTAGTCTCAGCAAGTGTGTCTGTCTCAGCTGATGTCACTTTGCCAATCAGCCCTGAGTCTGAGGAAGTGTCAAGAAACTGCAGCACACCACTACAAGTTTCTCTCTATGGAGTCCCAACAAATGCACCTCAACTACGCAATGTAAAGTAGACCAATATGAGTCATTAGCAAAGAATCCCTCATCACATATCCTTTCACATGCTTGCTTTAGCAGAACGTCCTCTCTCCTATGTCTGCATCAGCCAAATGTTCCTTCGTGAGTCTACCTTAGCCTTTCACCTGTGTCCACTTCTGAAAAGCACTCCTTTGTGTTTGCCCCAGCAAAACACCATCTAACACAACTGATTTTCCAAAAAAACAAAAACCCCCACAAAAAACCCAAAAAAACAAAACAACAAAAACAAAAACAAAAAAATTTTAAGTTTTTACTTCAGAAAATATATTCACAGTGCAAATATAAGGGCCTGAATTCTTACCTGCAAATTGTATCAGAATTCAAGAAATGACTATATTGTAAAACTACTGTACAATATAGTCAAGGAAAATGTGTGGGCCTCAACACCTCTTAAAGCTAACATTATTTCAAAATGAAGCTGAATCTGGGACTGCATGAGAATGGTGATTGGAAGCAATTTTATTAACAAATATAGGTATAACATTAGTAAAATAATCTATTAACAAGCTGATTCCGACAACGTATAACCTGAATGTGCATGGTATGTAATTTTGGGACCACTGTTGAAGAGCTGACTTAATGCTATTATATAATTGAAACCACCACATTAGCAGCTTAGAGGAAAAGAAAGATTGCATGATTCAATGGAGGCAGGATAATTGTATTTAAATTCAATGCGCATTTATAAAAGTACACTAGGCTACTAGCAAAAATGTAGACTTCAGCTCAGAGGAGATGCTCATAGAAAACCTGCAGCAAACATAGTATTGTTAGTTATTGAAATCACTCCATCTAGGGTGAAGGTAAAGAAAGCAGGAAGCTGGGTAGGTGGCTCAGTGGGTAAAGCACTCATAGAGCATATGTGAGGATAAGGCTTCCAACCCCAGCCCCACCTGAATGAACATAAATCTGCTATGTACACAGCAAAGCTTATCATGGATTGGCCACCTGATGCAGATTTTTTTATAGTATAACTGCAAACTGATCTATAGAGTTGATACAATCCCAATACAATTCTCAACAGGCTCCTTGATGGAATTCGATGGACTGATTCAGTAAATTAGAAGTGAGAAAGTCCACAGGGGGTCAAAACACCCCCTGAAGAAGTGCACCATGTAAAAGCTTGCCTCTGATGAAAGTTAGTTATCATAAACTAGGAAGAATAATATTGGTGCAGAAGGAGAGAAAAAACAAACAAACACAAACAAATAAACAACAGCAGCAACAAAACCAAAACAATGCCAGTGACTGTACTGCCAGATCATAGACTTACATAAACGAATCTTGATTCCGTCAAAATAGCATAGCAACTAAACAGAAAATAAAGGTGTGTGTGTGTGTGTGTGTGTGTGTGTTGATACCTACATGTTCATGTGGAGGCTAGAGGACAGACAATCTCAGGTGTTGTCTTATAGACCCTTCATTGCTCTGATGTTTGTCAAGTAAGTTGTGCTGTCTAGCGAACCCAGGAAGTCTGCATGGCCCTCCCCCCAGTACTGGCATTGTACATGCATGCCATTACGTCTGCATTTTATAAGTAGACTCTGGAGATTGACCTTGCTTTGTAGTTCTTGGGTGGTGAGCACTTTACTAACTGAACTGTTGCTACCTCAGCCCAGGACGGTTTTCAAAATGACACTTGAGGTAGTTGAGTAGACTATGAAAGTTTAAAGACCTAATGTGAAAAGTGAGACTATAAAAGTTTTATAAGATGAGATGGGAAAACAAGTTTATATCTTAAGGGCAGCAAAAAGTTGCCTATACAGTGCATGAAAAGTACAAATCAGGAACGGAATGCCAGATGAATTTTACTACATTGAAATTAAAAAAAAAAAACAAAAAAAAAACTTCTGCTCGTTAACAGATTGTGTTAAAACAAAGAGAAATGGAATCCACACAGGGAAGGAAATTATTGACAAGCATAAACAACAAAGAATTATAATTCAACTCAACAACAACCTAACAGAAAAGTGAATAAAATATATGCATAAACGTTTCACAAAAGAACAAACCTGAATGGCAAATGAATGTGTGAAAATGTGCTCAGCCTGACTATGGGAATGCAAATCAAACTGAGAGGAGGCACCATGCCCTGGCACTTTTGTGAAGACACACTCCACTGAAGAAAGAGTGGGGGGAGTCATCCACTTGTACATGCTTCAGGAGACAGGACCAAGCATGCTCTAGGCCGAAAACTCCGGTAGTTCTGAATCCCAACCACCAAGAGAGCTGTACAAATAACAAGCCATTCACATAATAGAAGAAAGAAGAGGTATATCTATTAAGTCACAAAATTGGTAATTCTCAGGAAGATGTATGTGATGGAACATGCACACAATTTTATCAGAATTCCTTCATGCATATCAACTGCTAATAAGCATGTTAACACTTTAAAGAAAAGCCAGGCACTGATTTTTGTGAATAGTCGTTGAGTCGTCTGAAACAACTCTTTGAACCACTGCTCTTCACAACTCACAGGCATTCAGTAAATACCTCCTGTATGTAGGCAACACTTAATAAAAACAGTGAAAACAAATCAAAACTGGAGAAGCATAGATGGTTGTACAAATCTTGATTTTCAGGATGCTCAGATATGTACCTCGGTGCAGAGGTCCTAGCATTGGCTCTGTGTGACTACCTTCTCACACCATCTAGGCATTGAGAGTTCCTTGTGCCTCAGAGCTATCTATCCATGTGTCCTGGAATAGCTAGGGATCTCGTCTTCTACTCTAGCATGCATAGTAACTTTATGGCAACCTTCTTCCCCTATTTTCTCATTTTATTTAAATTTTAACTCAGAAAGAGGAAGACAACAACTAGAAATATAAACAAAATACAATGCAGAATAAGTATCAAAGGAAAGAAAACAGTACTATCTATGAATGAGAATTCCTCTGAGTGGAAGACCTGGGCTCTGGCTTCTGCTACACTGTCAATCACTCTTGTGTAATATTGTCTAAGCTATAGACCTCAGGAATCAAAACTCCTTGGCTCTTGAACCATCCTTATAGATTAAGTGTTTTAAATAACTTATCTTTGTTCTTTACAAAGACCTTGAAATACAGTAAAGACTCCTGCTCTGCAGATCAGGTTAGTCCACTGTCTCAAGGACAAACAGCGTCACAAGGGCAGAAACAAAAGCTCAGCCCATTTCCCATGACTCCAAAGTTCAACAGGTATTTTTGATATTATCTTGCTTATTCCTAGGAACAAAGAAGCAGGGTTTTGGGATAAAAGCACCACCTTCTGTGGTTTCTTACAGCTCCCAATATTCAGAGGGGGCAGGATTATCCACATTTGTCGCTAACTCATTGTTATAAAAAGCTTTTGGGCCTATAAGCTGAAACTACTGACACATTGGAGTTTGCACACTGTAGACCTCAGCTTTCCGCTGAGCTGTAAATAATCAACCAGTCAGTTTCAGCTGCCGTTTAAGGTATTCCTTTTCTCGCTGCTGTAATCATTCTGGATTTGAAGAACCCATAAAAAGTCCGTTATTTCTAAATCAAGAAGAATTCATATGGCTTGTTTTGGGGGAATGAAAGGAAAGTGAGAAACCAACTTTCATCATGACAGAGCTGCTGTTGCTAAGGCATGCCAATATTTTACTGAGAAAAGTCAAAACATTTGAAATTAGGCTTTCATGGTTGGATACTTAATTCAAATGTGTTTTGCTTTGGTAAAAATGAGGACTTACAAAAGAGCTGAAAAACATTTTGACTAATAAAAATCTATATCTCTGGATGTTTGGGAGCTCTGCCAGTATGACATATTTGTTATATAAAATACACTACAAAAAGTTTCTACTTATTGAATTTAATTTCAGTGTGCATCAAGCGCTTAGAAATGTTCCTATCTAGTTTGCTAAGGAGTGGAAAAGTTTGATACCAGTTAACTGTCCCTGGAAATTCTTTTCTTAAAATGTAATTCTTAAATATGTATTATTAAATACATACTATAATTATGACCCCTATTTGAAATATATATATATTATATATATATATACTTCTGTAACAGTAATCATTTAAATCATACTTTTGAACAAGAGTCTATTCTGACATCTACGCTCTTTGACAGGTGAGTTCTCCCTCAGTCTTCCTTTAAATCCATAGGAGTAAGCTTGCTTCTCCTTTTCAGGTTTTTTCCCCATAACAAGAGGACTAGAAAGCATTTGCAAGGAGATTTCTCTGAGAAGCTGCCACAAAAGGTTGGTGCTACCATCATTGTCATATTCTGTTATTATTGCTGATGTGTGTGTTTCTTCTTTATGTGTGGGATGGCAGTCTTTGGTTCCATGAAAATGCCAAGGCTCTGTTGAGTCTCTGGATCATTAAGGCTTTTCTGGTCTAGACAATTTTCAGCAATTGGTTTTCAATTATAGTATGGTCCTGTATCATAGAAAAGGAGGTGTCAGAAGTGCCAGAGGCTTTGATCCTCCCACTCCTCCTTCTCTGAGTTTAATATCAGCTTTCAGGTTAATTGAAACAGAAGCAGCCCTGGGGTTGTCCTTACTGTTGCCTACTTCTGGTGGCTGAGTGAAGTCCCTTTGTCTAGTCCATGTGATATAAAAGTCACATTTCTTTTGAATTTAACTAAAGGAGCAAAAGGATTATCATTATTATAAAAATTTTGGGTGATGTCTATAGTCTACTCTGTTATTATTCTTTTTCAAAGTAATTTTTTTCTGAAGGAAATGGTCTGGTCTTGTAATTCTGTTAGCAAATGGGTGGTAGACACATCTGAGAGAGAAAGAATATAAAAGACTTCAATGAAATATAGAAGCGAGTGGAGAGGGGACTATTGGGGCAAGAAAGGAGAAAAGGGGAGTGCGGGGTGGGGGGAGGGATGGGGGGAACCAGGGGAGGAGGAGATCAAGTAAAGCAACAAGCACATGAGAAAGGTCTCATGAACGCCATCACTGAAAAGAAGTCTAATAATGCTTTAGGAAGGAAAAAAGACATACACAAGCATATCTCTATGTACATACACACACACACACACACACACACACACACACACACACACACACACTAACCTAGGTAAAATACCTTTGATTCCATTCATACTGTGGAGAGCAATCATCCAGGATATGATCACTGCCCTTTAAACATCACATATGAAAAGAGAGAAGGTTATTTCACAGCGATTGCAATCGAAGAGTAAGGAGAGCACAGTAGAGATGAGTGCTGTGGAAAAGGAAAAAGGAAGAGTGGAACAGAATCCAACCCAATCAAACAAGTACTTTCTAAGTGGTTCCCAGGGATGCATAAATACAATGCCTTTGTTTATAGGGTGTGAGTGTAAAATAAATAATTAAAATGGAATGAGCATGGCAATCATGAAAGACATCTGCTGTTGTGCTCGCCATAACTTAGGAGCGGTCAGAGTCCAAGTGGTCACCTCAGAGAATGAGTGAAGGACAGGAGAGTTCCAGTCTTCTTGAAGTGTGGGCATTGGACCAGTGACACATCTTAAGAACATATTATCTCTAGGTAACAACTGGGTCATCTGCACAATGAAAAGGTACAACCAAATGAGACTGAGGTTCATTTAGTATGAGAGGGAAAAGGAGTGGGTGACTACTTAATTATGTTTGGAAGATAATCCAGCATAACTTTCTGCTGCTTAGTATTCCAATATGAATACATAACACTTTTTTTATTAATTTAATACAGTACTTAAACATGATATTGATTCTGAGTTAATATCAAGAACATTTGATTCAAAGCCTTTACACTGGGCTTTCCTTGGGATAATGGAAATAGTATAACATTTAAAGAAAAAAAAAATCATGGTTTCCCTCCTCTTGCTACCATGTGTTAAAGGAAATATGTGAATCTCAAGTGGGGTCCACAGACTTGTAAAGCTTTGCCAGAGAATGTTTGAATTAAAGATGTTCTTAGACCAAACCTCAGACTTTCTAAATCAGAAATACTGTGTGCAGAACACTACAGACCACCTTCCATTCCTCTCATCCCCAACACTGATTATCAGTGTACCTTACAGTTTGGAAGTGGGTACATCATACCGGATTAGTTGTGTACCTTTCATTTTTTATGCAGTGATTGTCAGGTTTTCATTCCCTGACATACCAGTCTTCACCACATACTTACCTTTTTTCTTTGATATAAGCACTGCTATTACCGTGTAGAAATAAAAATCACATTCAAGTTTAAGTCTATGCTTATTTTCTTAGCTATATTTCTGGGGCGGAAAGTATCATGTCAGGTGGATTTCATAACATTTTTCTAGACATCACAGCTCTTTTACCTTAGCTGTTGACCTTTTCACTGTACTGGTGCTGGGCATCTATGGAGGTTTGAACACCTATAATGTATCTGTTTCCCTTTGGTCTGCCACTTTTCCTTGAAACACCTGAGGACTCACAATTCATCACCGATACTAAGTGATTATGCATTTAAGCCTCTTGGGGGATGGTTTTGTGCACTGTGTATTCAGATGCTAATTACTAAGCCCAGCTGGAGGCAGTCTGGGTGTTGGCATAGTCAAGTATCTCCGGAATGGGTAAAATTTGTTTTCCATCAAACTGGTTGGTTAATAAAGAGCTGATCAGTCAAAAGTTGACAGGAGAGAATAAAGGAACACTTCTAATACCAGGATAGGGGTCTGGGGGCGGGGGAGCAGAGAGAGAGAAATTCACGAGTATTTTTTATGAACAGGTGGAATTCTCATGAGAGAATAGAGGAGGACACTGATGGATGGAGCAGGAACAGCAAGGACAAGGCCAAACTGACAGGTGAAGCCACATGGTTGGGAAGAATAACCCACATAATTGGGTTAGAATAGCCCAGAATCTGCTCATCCATAGTACAAGAAGATCATTAATAAAAAACCAAACAAACAAGTCTCATTATTTTAGAGCAATGTCAGACATCGAAAAGCCCCATACATTTACATAAGCCAATCCTGAAACTTCAGTGAACTTTTCTCAATTATGATCTCCTAATATCTCCTTATGGGTGACTGGTAATCAGATGAGAGATAAACTGGAAATTTAGTCTTTGAGAACCTGCTTTCACTGAACATATCTACATTCTTGTTCTGTAGAATAGGATCCTCATTTACTACATTGGCAAGTGTTTACCGAATATCCATCTTTCAGCAGGTTCTACATTCAAACATTGCAATGACAGGCAGAAATTACCTTCTCAGTTATTTATAAAATGTTTATCCAATACCAAGGGGTCAGTTCTGAAATCATATGCATATTAGTTACGTTATACAAGCTGAGCACTGTGTGTGTGCGTGTGTGTGTGTGTGTGTGTGTGTGTGCGCGTGTGCATGTGTGTGTGTGTGTGTGTGTGTGTGTAAAGCAATAAAGTAAAAAAGGACATGAATTTGATAAAGAGAAAGGTAGGATACATGGGAGAGCCTAGAGGGAGGAAAATGAGAAGGAAATTATGTAATTAAATTTTTAGTTCAAAAAATAACAAGTGATGAGAAACTGCCTTTAAGTAAAGTGATTGCAAATGTGCCCTGAACTCAGTTATGCGTGCACTAAGCCCTCTACTGAGAAATTATTTTCTCTCCTTTGAAGCTTAATGTTAAAAGGCTTAATATTTGCTGAGTGACAAGAACTGACAAATCATAGATATGATATGGTACATCATTTCTGAAAAGTAATTTATTAGTAGGTATCTGGACATTCAAACTACATATTGCCTACATGTAATGGTTTGTATAAAGGTTTAGAAAGGAGACTACTGGGACAATTGATGCTGGTTAGCCGGAGCTAAGAAATTAGTGGCAATTAAGAAGAGACCAGCATCATAGAGGTAAAATCTTCTGGGAAGCATTTTCTGAGAGCACAAAGAAGCTGTGTTCCAGTGATGGACTTGGTAATGTGTAAGACTCACCCAGGTAGTGTCGGTTTTGAAGGCCTGAAAGGTCATGAGAAACAGCTGAGACTTGGCACTGTGAGAGGCCATGGAAGGCCACTGATGAAGACGCAGTCTCAGTTGCAGTTGATGGCGCAGGACTGAAGGGGTCGTGCAAAGGATTCGAGGCTTGGCACCATGAAGAGAGCCTATGGGCGGCTATTGGTGAAGCCTAGTTGAGCAGAAGATCCCAGTGCATGGGAGATGCCAGTACCATGGAATGATCACCAAGAACAGCAGCAGCAGTGGAGTGAATCAACTTGAACTTTAAGTGCTACAGAGGACAGACCTAGAGAAGTGATGCCAACCCATTGGAGAAGCTCAGAAGGTCATGTGCAGATCCAAGACATTAAAACAAGAATCTGTAACACCAAAGTTGCCTTGGAGACCCCAAGATGTTTGAGATGCCGGAACTGTGTGCTCTCTGCTGAGGAAAGCTGTTTCTGGGTAGTGGAACCAGTCCAAGAGACACAAAGGTGAAAAAGGAGTTGGTGATCTGAAGACTGCTTTGACATCTGACATTGGGCTGCAGAGTTTGGAGTTTGCCCAGCTGGTTTACTGTCTTGCTTTGGGATTACAGTGAAGTGATAAGTGAATCTCAGAAGAGACTTTGAACTTCAGACTTTTAACATCGTTGAGCCTGCTATAGAATATGGGGACTTTGAAAGTTGAACTAAATGTATTTTGCATTATGCTATGATAGGTATGACTCCCATAGACTCATATGTTTGAACAAGTCTATGGGGGCAAATGAGTAGAATGTGATGGTTTGTATATGCGTGGCCCAGGGAGTGGCACTATTAGGTGCAGTAGAAGTGTCACTGTTCGTGTGGGCTTTAAGTCCTACTTCCTAGCTGCAAGAAATCAGTCTTCTCTTAGAGACCAGTAGATGAAGATGTAGAACTCTCAGCTCCTCCTGCTCTGTGCCTGCTTGGATGCTGGACTGAATCTCTGAACCTGTAAGCCAGCCCCAATTAAATGTAGTCCTTGTAAGAGTTTGGTCATGGTGTCTGTTCATAGCAGCAAAGCCCTAAGACACTATTAATTTCAACCTATGGTCTTTGATGATACTCTAAGTAAACAGAGATATAGCCAAGATTTAAATAAACGCATTCATAACCCTGTCTCAATAATGAGAAATCAGAAACAAATCAATAACAGCCAGGAGGTGATACGTGATCTGGGTTGCTAAGCTCAATGTTCATCACTGGTGTTTGATATTTTGTAGATTGTAAATAATCTTCACAGCAGGAAACTGGAGAATAGGTAATATAGATACATACTAGGAACTAAAAGTAAAAAGGTCTGTATTTCTGGGGCAAAATCTCTAGATAGCAACAGGTGCGAAATGGAGTCTTGGATGCGTATTTTGTTCCTCAGTCTTTTCTTCATTTTCTAAGGTGGACATAGTTTTCTTTTCTAAGGCTTCCCCTGCTCCTCTTCTGTTGGATGGGCAATCAGAGTATCAGCTCACTCCTTTCTCTGGCGGCATTTATAGGCACAATCAGGTAGCATTAATGTCAACTATTAAGCATTCCACAGTGATCATTTGAATGGGAGAGATTTCTTTTCATTCAGCAAATGAAGCAGTGACACAGAAACAGGGCTACCCATCTTGACAAATGTCATCCACACTTGCAAATACAAAAGGCCCCTACAGACCGGGCTTTAGACCAGACGAACCTTTCTTAGGTCTGAAATAAAATGACAAGCTTTGAATCTTAGTCTTCCGTGTGCTTTCAGGCGCCTCACCTGGGCAGTTTGTGAAGGAAATTGGGCCCTGGGAGGATCGTTTGCATGAAGCTGATAGGACAATTCCATTTTAAAGATAGAGTCTCTCAATTAAACACATTAATTTAAAAAATTGAGATGCACTTATTAATTTTTAATTTTGCTTGTGTATATGTGTGTGTGTGCTTGTGAGTGTATATCACATTTGTGTGTGTAAGTGTGTGTGTATGTGTGTGTGAGAAAGAGAGAGAGAGAGAGAGAGAGAGAGAGAGAGAGAGAGAGAGCGAGCACATAGGTGCTCTCACAGAGACTAGAAGAGGAACTTAGGTTTCTTGTTGAGCTGCCCAACATAGGTGCTGGGATTCCAATTTGAGTCTCCTGGAAGAATAAATGCTCTTAACTGATGAGCTATCTCTCAGGCCAATTTTTAAAATGTACATTTTATGTATCATCTATCTATTTCTCTCTCTCTCTCTCTCTCTCTCTCTCTCTCTCTTTCTTTCATCTATCTATCCATCTTTTATTTATTTATTTGTATACATATGTGTGTGTGTGAGAGAGAGAGTGTGTGTGTTTACTCAGAAGACAAAATGCAGAAGTTGGTTTTCTCTTCCTACCTTGCTTCTACCACATGAATTCTGAGGATGAGGCTTGATCTCTGGTCTTTAGGCTTGGTGGTATAAGCACTTTACCTGCTGAGCCACATTCCTGGCTAATCACATAAATTTTCAGTTCTCTTAAACTGTAGAAGGAGGATAGCAGAAATGATCATTTGAAAATGTCAGAAGATTTTAAAGTAAAAAGAAGCAACTTTAGTTAAAAACAATATCACTTAACAAATATCACTAAGTATTTGAGAATTGTCTGGTAAGCAAGAACTTGCATCTTTGAGTGTCTCAACATCATGACACACACTAATAACTGAACATGTTAGAGATGCCATTGTTACATATCTAAGCTAAAGTTACTCAGAACATCACTTCCGGTCTTCCAGAGGTAGGTGAGGGCCTGCATCATTTTTTTCCTTTATCTTTTTTTTATTGGATATTTTGTTTACATTTCCAATGTTTTCCCCTTTCCAGGTCTCCCCTTCAGAACCCCCCTATCCCCTCCCCTCCCCTGCCTCTATGAGGGTGCCTCCCACCCCAACTCCCATCTTCCTGCCCTGGCATTTCCCTACACTGGAGCATCGAACACCCTCAGGCCCAAGAGCCTCTCTTCCCACTGATGTCTAACAAGGCCATCCTCTGTCACATATGCAGCCAGTACCATAGGTCCCTCCATGTGTGTTCTTTGGTTGGTAGTCCAGTCCCTAGAGCTCCGGGGGGGGGGGGGGGGAGGGGCGGAGGTGTTGTCTTAAGGGCCTGCATTATTATGTTATTATTTAAGACAAAAGCTGCCACACTAACTCAAGCACAGTTAGCATGTTGTTAGGAATTCACTTCTATGCCATCCTGGTCTATGTTACCTCAGAGGTCTTGGTGCACTGTGTATTCCACAGTTTATTAGTCTTATCTCCCCAAACTAAACACATAAAGCCAAACACACAAGAAGTCCTCTATATTCTTTAGCACAGACTACATTTTTTTATTTTCTTATGCCTCAAGAAAACCTTAGGCAGAACTCTAGGAGCACCATGATATCTGTGAGGTCATGTGGGTCTCAGTAGTCACCACCTCTTGTGCCTGCTCTTTGCTACTCTTTGCTAATGTGTCAGATGATGAGTAACCTCCACCTCCACGCTTTCACTGTTATTTAGGGACCGTGAAACTGGTAGCAAGAGTTTCAGGTTGGATTCCAGTAAACAGCTTGCCTTTAACTTGTCCAGCCACTATTTTTACGTGGATATTTGATGACTTTGTGACCAGAGTTTTGGATGCTTTGGAAAGCAGCCTTTCTAAAGTGTCCATCCATAGGAATGAAAATGAATGACAAAAAAAGAGTCATAAAAAAAAATCAGTTTCCTACATTTATCCAAGGAAGACACTTAATTCTTTCTCTATCCTTTATGTTTATAAACAATCCGTTCAAAGGGAGCCAGGGTGGGGTTTGGTGGCAGCACTAGGCTCTGGGTACAATGTGAATGCAGAAGCTTGGTGGCCTCTAGACATACAGCAGCTTTCTAGTATCCAGTGGCAGAAGGCCATTGCTTTGGGTCCTACTTGTCTGTGAAACTGAATGTTTCTTTTGATCTGATGCCTTGGCTAAAACAAGAAACACTGGTTGTTGGTATTCTGTCTGGACTCCAACCCCACAGTTACCTAGCAACAACCAGATATGCTCCTCCCTACAGTTACCTGGCAACAGTGGTAGGCCTGACCCATGATAAGAGGGGCTTCCTGCCTCCTCCCCCTTACTCTCTTACTTGCCTCTCTTGTCCTCTTGGGCTCTTCCCTTCCCCCTTCCCTTCTCCCCTCTCTCCACATGATCATCATGGCTGGGCCTCTACTTTTCTACTCTCTCCTTCTCTCTGTCTTTCTCTGCCTCTACTACTCTCTTAACTCCCCTCCCCATGCCCTAAATAAACTCTATTCTATACTATACCGTTGTGTGGCTGGTTCCTCAGGGGAAGGGATGCCTTGGCATGGGCCCACCGAGACATCCCCTTCCTCCACTCCTCACCACACCCCTATAGAACATATTCTTACACCTATTTCTCTTTTTTATAATCACAACACTGGTTGCATTTACCAGGCACAGGGCATACAAGGTTCAACTTTTACCCTTTGCACAAAGGACATATAAACGTTGAATTGTTAGAAGTAGAATTTCCTTTTCTGCCCCCTTTAGAAAACATCAGAAAACCATTTTATCGCCAAGTCTCAAAACCAGTAATGATAATAGTAATGTTCATAGTTAATATTACAGAATTCAGGATTTAAAGTGCTGCAGGCAGATGGTTTGCACAGCAGTATCCATTTCTCTTGGTACCCACTTGAGAGCCTGGCACATTTTGCTCTTCAGAGTAGGACCAGATAACACAGGAAGGATGTTGCAGTTCCAATGAGCAGGCTTTAGGGATTGCAGATTTTCCTTCTCATAAATAATTCCAATGATTCTAGTTAATACCCACCACCTACCTCTCCTCACATGATTTGCCAGTCTGCAGATTTCCATGGATACTTGAAAACTTGATCCTTCTTTGGTTGTCTTACTAATTTCAAGCACTGAAGACTCTTAAACTCTGACTGATCAGGGTAGTGCTTTCATGGTCTTGTTCTTTTTACATGCTCCATTTATTGAACATCCTGTCTTTTATTTTAACAATGCCTCTTGGTTTCCCCCTTCTTTTTTTTATACTCATTGTCCTCAAATAACTCAGGTCACTTCCTGCTGTGTTACACTCAGAGCAACCACCCTGAAGTGCCCTGAACCAATGACGAAAGGGTTTCATACTTTTTGTACTCAGATACAATTGCCTTTGATTGTAGGAAAATACTTTCTCCCAAAGCTAAAGGGAAATGGCTGTTTCTCAGAAACAAAGGATGATGAACAAGAATATAACCTTGACTCAATTCTTTCTAAATCCTAGTTGTTTATCTCTAATTTCTTACAATAGGGCATATTATATTGCCTTCCTGTTTCTTCCCTGAGGTCTGGTACAGCTGATGGGGCAACAGGTTATTTGGTATGCATCCTTCCTGTGGCCTTCTGACCTCTTTTTCACATGTTGTGTGACCCAGAGAGCCAACCATTCCATCTCTCTTATGTCCCTTGCAAGTGGACAGAGTCAGGGTCCATCATAGCTTCTCTTTACCATGTTCTGAGTGGCAAGACTGTAAGAGAGATAGTAGGAATCAAATGTTTTAGAAAATGATTGTCTAAAGTTTTTTGTTTAGCAATGTTTATCCAATTTCCCTCTAATAAGAGAAAAGACATTATCTGGTCTGTACCCTGTGTGCACAAATAACCATATATTTTTTTTCTCTATAGAACATACAATTTGTCATATGCGACATAAGTCATAGTAGTATACCTTTAATCTATCTTGGATTATTGTAAGTAATGTACTTGTCTCAGAAAAATATGTTACTATTTAATTAGTTTTCAACATTTAACTTTAAGTTATCTGTAGAATCTAGAAAAATAAAAACTCATTTTTCTAATGCAATGTTGTTATATTTGAGTGAACCAAGACCCTGTTTAACAACTGTGAACCATTTTTAGTATAAGCTACTAGCCACACTGCTTTTTACCTTTGCAGCATCTATAGAAATCCTTTAGCATCCTTCTTAGAAAACAAGGGCTGATAGGATGATTCATAAGTCCCTCACCACAGCATTCTATCTGGAGCCCTCTGATACTGAGAATATTAATTGATCAGATTTGAGGTTTATATTTGCCCCCATGTAGCAAATATGATACAAAATTTTGCCTGGGGAGAACTTGAGTTATTATTTCTTAGACTGCTGGTCTAAGAAATTAATTAATCCATTCAAAGGACAGAAAACATTTACTCTGTGTGAAGTAACTGGCCTCATCATACAGCCCACTGAGTTCATTTGGACAATGCCACCCACATCACCTCATGTGTGCTTACTCATCATTGCGTGCTGATCTCCATGAGAACAACAGCTTGTTGGTACTTGGCCTTGGGATGCTCTCCATCCCTTCAATGTAGCCTTATCTTCTTTCTCAGCACACCTGCCCCACCCACTGTATTTGCTGCCTTTGCTGTTTTAAACACATATGGAAAACTCTCATGTTGCTGTATCTAGCAGACATTTTAGCTCATTTAACACCCATCTTTCTTATTCTTCTTATTCTGTTTCAAGTCTTAGATACCTAGTGTATGTGGCCCAACGTCTTCAGCTCCATTTTGGACATCACAAGCCTAGAATGGACTTTTGGCTAGAACACATAAAATCTAAGATCCAAGTATCCATTCAGTTATGATTGATTAGCTTTGGAAAAGCTAGAGTTTGATTTTTTTCAAGCATGTCTAAGACAGTCTGGACCTGGGAGTGCATATCTGTAATTTCAGCTGTCTGAGAGACTAAGGCAGCAGGAATACAAGTTCTGGACCTTCCCAGGGTATAGAGAGAGTTGAAGGCCATCCTAGGGAATGTAAGAGAAACCTAGTTTCAAAATAAAAAGCAAACATTGATCAGTTCTATAGGTCAGCTTGTGGAGACCTGGATTTAATATTATGTTTAACAGTAAACATAAAGAAAAAAATAGAAAAAGTATTCAAAGACCAATACGGCCAGATGTTGACAGAGCCATCACTGTCGATGGCTTTATCACTTGTGGTTCTCACCACAGAATCTTGGGTACTTTGCTGTCATCGGCTGTAGGATTTGGCTGCAATCCAAAAAGGAAGCAGCTTAAGCCGCCTTCTGGATATCATCACAATTAGGTTTACTTTCAGATTCACTTCCTGGGTGTACTGTGGCATAATTGTGAGCATTTCCTCACAGCGACAGGTTGAGTCTCAGTTCAGTGAATTCTAGCAATGTGCATATATTAGAGTAGCCACTGCAGCATACCTGTGATCTTGGAGTTTGCTTATTAGGTAAAGATTTTATTGCCTTCTGTGGTTCCATAAACATTTATAAGTTCAATTTAGTTACAAATCTTATATAAGCAATATTATGTAATAGACAAAATAAAGAATGATATGTTTACCAATCTATGAATTTGCATATTATCTGCTTAAAAATCTCTCTGTATGTAATTCACACTGCTATAATCATGAACATATAATTGTGGCCATTGCTCTTTTTAATGTTATATACTTCCATTGTCTTCTCGAATAATTGTGTTTAATGACTGCTGCATATGCTACCCAAAGCATGAATAGCATTTATCTGAACTTGTTTTGCTAAAATACCACCATTTTACTTCTTAATCTGAATAATTCTACAGGGAGCCTTGTCCTAGATATCACTCTTTGCATGTTTCAGATATGTCTTTCTTGTGTCAGCCTGTTGCAATATTATCTGTATATTTGAATCATCTGGGGACTTCTTTTTGAGGCTTGCCATAAAGATTCTCTTTAAATTTGATCATGTTAAATCATAAATATCAGGATTTAATAATCATACCAGTGTCTAGAGATGGGGCCAGAAAGAGGTTTCTTTACAAGACATTTCTCCTTTGCCTTGTGTTCAGATGTCATTTTGTCCACTCCAAACCTGGGTCAAGTTGATCAGCTGCTGGTGACAGGGCTGGGTATGTCTCTCAGTTGTGTTAGGGAAGCAAACATTTGGGAAAACACCTACGCCTCCTCAGTCATACCTACATCACAGAGTCAAAATATATGTGTTTAAATAATACTACAAACTGCCTTTGAGTTTCTGCTGTATCAGGGGAATACTGGCTTCACTTCTACTAGTTCCAAAAGGAAAACGATTCTCTGAGTTCTATTTCCCTCATAATGGAAGAAGTAGAGTGGAGGTATCCTCAGGGAGCCTTCCACAGACTGTGTTAGCAGCCGATAAGATAGTATATCAAAGATGTTTTATAAAGCATAATGCTTTATCTGCCCTGAATACTGAGCACTATACGTTAACACAATGTATGTGTATGTATTCATATTGGCCTAATATTCTTATTAATTTAAAGTCTGTAGACAGACCCTAGTTCTTTCTTATACTAGTGGCTGTTCAAGTTCAGCACTGACTCCATCTTCAGTCTCTTTCTGAACCTGTAATCAATCTCAGAAAGTCCTGTGAACTGGTTGATTGAGAGTACAGATACTAACAGGATCATTCTTCACTGGAGTTTCATTTCCTGCAAGTAGTTGACAAACTCTTCCTTGCTCTTTAGTCCCAGGTGAATACAAATGATTTTCATTACTTGAAAGTCACAAGAACCAAGGGAATTCAGAAGTGAAGTCTGCACAGCAAGTATTCTGTGTGTTTATTCAGGCTGAGACTTTAAGTCACTCACTCTATGAAAATAAAATCCAACTATTTATTGTTCCGCCATCACATAGAGTTACAGTTTGTTGGGTTCCTTTCTGACAAGATGAAACTCATGCATTTGACTGAAGTGCATGACATATTTTCCTCTATTACCCACATCTCCACATTATTTAAACCCTGCTCTTTCTGGTTCTCCAAGGTATCGTTACAAGGAATGAGGGAAAGAATTATTGCAAGGCTTAGTTCTGGGAAAATGATTTGTCAGTTTATAATATAGATTACCCTTGGCACATTCACCTGATAAGAATTTACATAGCCTTGGGCTAGACAGAAGATTATCTCTTTTGTTGTAAAGTGTTCAGCATCTATTAGCTTCAGACAGTTTTCTGGTATTTCTCTAGCAATGGAAGATTACTCTATGCTTTTAAGTCTGAGCTAGATGTGAGAAAGATTGGCATGCTTATATCACATTGTCTATAATCTGCAAACTATAAGTAGTACAACTGTATAACAAATTCTATTAAGCTATAGGTAAAAAATATTCTGAAGAGAAGTGGGGGATGGGAAGGTGGGGGTGGAAGAGAGGAGACAGGGAGGAACTTGGAAGAGAGGAGGGAGAAGTAAATAAATAACTTAATCAATAAAAAAATAAGATTTAAAAAAACAACAAGAAGAAGTCTTTCCAGATCTGGTGTTTTTTAATTGGTCAATGGTGCCACAGGACTGGCAGATTATAGACGTTGACATTAGAATAAACTGCTTTAGAATTCTTGTTTTCCTCAACTTTTTCATCTTTACAATAAAATATTACATATTCAAGTAAAATAGAATACATAAAATACCAACTATTTTTCAATAATAGTCAACTTGTGTTTGACTGAAAGAGAGGTTCTGAACAAATAGTAGGCTTCTGTCCTTCAGGAAACTCTTCCTAGTGTGATGGTGACTGTTAGCTTTTGAGAAAAGATGAAAAAGCCACATGCACAGAAGGAAACCTGGAAGGCAGGAGAGTCAGACCTGCGTGACCTGCTGGGTGAGGCCACTCCTTGTGCTGGGGCAGCGATCATCCAGCCACTCCTTCCAGAAGCTGTGAGAGCTCCTGGATTCTGAACCCATGAATGCTAATATTGTATTGTTGCTGTGCTTTCTTAAATAATATAAGGAAGCACGTGATGTAATATTTTGTCAATTAGAAAATTCAACAGAGGCTGTAATTCCAAGTCCACTTAAGAAATACTGAAATACTGGATGAAAATGATCCAGCATTAATGCCTTAATTTAAGAACTCATAGTGACTAAATAAAAATTACCCACCCTAGGAATATGGACCATGAATAAAACAAAATGTGAGTGTGGCCCAGGTCTACAATATGCCAATAACACTGACAGATACGAGCAAAGAACAAACCTGGAGAAAGATGGTTGGGGAAATGCATGTGTATTGTCTTCTTACTGAAATGTTTACACACTATATAGAAAGGCTCCATGCCCCAGTGTAGAGGAATGCAGGGGCAGGGAGATGGGAGTGTGGAGGTGGGTGGGTCGGGCAGCACCCTCATAGAAGCAGGGGAGAGGGTTTTCAATAGGGGGTTTCTTGGAAATGGGGGGCTCCAGGAAAGGGAACAACATTTGAAAAGTAAATAAAGAAAATATCCAATAAAAAAGTGCCAACATCTAAGTTTAAACTAGGACCAACTATAGTGAGTGAACTAAAGCAGTTCTAACTTCAAGTGGAGGCCGAAAAGAACCAGGAGCGTTCTTTGAGTTCTAAAACGTTTCTTTCAATTCACATTGCAATATGCAGAATCAGGGTGGGTTTCATGTTGAGTGTGTGATGTTTGCCAGTGCGAGTGCACTCATGGGGCAAGGCTGGTCAGTTCAGTTCTGAGTCTATACAGGTCGAGATGGATAAAACCTGAAAGACATCAACTGAGAACTCTATTATATTCATGAAACAGATCCCTTCAGTTGTAAAACATCAACTTACTAAACTAGATGACAGGAAAAATTAGGGCCATTGACTCAAATCATCTAAAATGCTTTCTATATTTTGACATATTTTAGAATTTATCTTTATATCTATCTATCTATCTATCTATCTATCTATCTATCTATCTATCTATTTTTTTTTGAGACAGGGTTTTACTGTATAGCCCTGGCTGGTTTGCTGTATAGACCAAACTGGCTCTGAACCACAGAGATTTACCTGCATCTGTCTTCTACATACAGAAATTAAAGGTATGTACCTCCATACCTAGCTTGTTTAGGTCTTTTAATAGGCATTATTTTTAAATGTAAAGAAAAGTGTGAAGCACATTGTGATAAATTCAGAATCAAACAAAATAGGAAGCATGACAGATCTGAGAAAGATAAATGTATTGTTTAATTATTATACTACTTCTATTTTGTGGAACATACAGCATATTCAGCATTCTGACTGAGAGCTCTTTTCCTTTCTCAATGGCCACTTTCACTTTTAAACATAGTAACAGAACCCAGACTTTCCCAGGTGGCAATGTGCTCAGCTAAATCACCACATTTCTCATTTTTTCTTACAGCTGGGGTGGTCAGTTACATATTAGACGTTTTCAAGGGTGTCTAATGCTGCTTGAGGGAAAAGCAGGAACTTGGTATATTGCTTTCCCCTCTCCCCTTTCTTTCTTATTGATGACAGGTGAGTGGTCACATAACTGGAAATCCAGAAGCCATATTGGACCAAGAAGTGGCCCTTCAGTTGAAAGCTATGTATGTCATGTAAAGGAAAACACAGGTTAGTATGATCAAGACTATCTTAAACACTCAAACATTATACTATTCAAACTTCTGAAAACATATAATTTCTTCACTCCATTTTCTCTGTCTCCTCTTTTGAAATAGATGAGTGCTACACTAACTTCTACAAGAAATATTTAGTGAACAGAGATGATTTTCCACATTGTCAACCTCTCCTGCATCTTCCAGTTCCACTGATTCATTTCAGTACTTTGAATCCTCTTGTCTTACCATGTGGCATGAGAAAGAGGGACAGCAAGATAACACATGATGAAAGTAACTCAGCTGATGAAAGAATTCAGAGGAGTGCTATGTAGATAGCACTAGGAGGCTCTAGTCTTGTGTTCAGAGCCTTTGAGGTAGAGCTTTTCCATCTGCGCCTTAGACCACTCTCTTCTCTGGAGTTACTTCATTTTCTTAATATTCTGTCTTTATTTTACAAAAAGAAAAAAATCACATTATTTAAAATGGATTAGAAAAAATAAAATAGGCCCTTTTCTTAAAATATTTTGAGAACTCAATTAGATTACATCTTGAAGAGATAAAAGAGAATGGTTATAAAGGGACTTAGAGGCTCTAAGAATTTACCATCATTGGACTTGAACGGTCTATACCTGGGGGACCTACATAATTTACCTTCTAGTCTTTTTGGAGAGATTTATTTTATCTTCTATACTTAATTAATATGATCAATCTGCACGTATAGTCCCTCGCATGATGCTGTGTTATGACCAAAGTAAATTCTAAAGGAGCAATTATAATTAATGTTGAATAAAGTGGGAAGAGCGGTTTCATACAGTGAGAATCCAAATAGCTCAACCTTTTTCCTTCTTTCTCCACTACCTTGTAATCCAAATGCTTGTTATTGAACATCTTCTATGAGAACAAGATTTCTATACTTTAAAACTCAGCTTTAACAAACAAGTCCTTCTTATAAACAACATTACCAAAATTCTGCTTTCTATACTCACAGTTTTACAATTTAATTTTTTTGTAATGGTTTTAAAGCACTGCCCTAAACTCCTCATTGCTGAATATGTAGCTATGTATAATTTTGCTAAACTTTCCCCACATTATCAAAAGTTCCACATACAAAGCAAATGGTAACTTTTAGCTTAATGAAATTTGTAATTATAATTTTCCTGTTGCCCTCAAGAGGAATGTGATTTATCTGTTCTGAGGCATGTTTCGGATCTTTACAAAGATCCTTAGACAAACGGTGGGCGTTGCAGCAGAGATGCAAAGTGCAGTCTCATGAACACAATGGCTATCGTTTCTGCCTGCCGTGTGCCTTCCGCACCGGTCTCCCATTTGCTAACACACACACACACACACACACACACACACACACACGCACGCACGCATGCAGGCACACGCAGGCACACACACACACACAGACGCACACACGCACACACACATGCGCGCGCGTGCACACACACACACACACATACACATGCATGCAGGCATACACGCACGCACGCGCACACGGGGGCACACACACACACACTCACACACACACACAAAGGAAAGATGGAGGATTTTAAAGGTGAAATCATTTTGGGAGACAAGGTTAGGCACTGTTCTTTAAGCTTAATCCCATTCCCTTTGTTTGCATGCTGTGTCTCTTTAGTCGCCTTAGGTGGACCTGTGTCTTCAGAATGTGGAGACACAGCTGTATCTGGTATACACCACTGTGTGTACTGTGCTGCAGGAAGCAACCTTAAGGGTTATATTCACATCATAAAACCCTCAAACCTTCACCACTTTTGTGAGAATCTTCTACTAAACTGGAAACAAGAAAAATAAAATGGAATTATAGAAACATTTGGAGAAATAATATTAATTTTTTTAATGTTGAGGGCCACTGCAAAAAGTTTAAACTATTTAGTTTTAATTATTTTAACTAATGCAAGAAACTTTAACTATCTAGAATCTTTTCACATTCAATCAATTTAAAAATGTTAACACAATGATTTAGTCTCTGATGTTTTTAAGAATAGATGACATTTAATATTCCAGGTTGTACTTCTGAACATCAGCATATTAAATCAGTCCCCGAAGTTAGAACACCCCCTTTATGGGCATTGTAATAAGGCTTATGTATGTGAAGTGAGGGTTCAGAAGGTATAAAATCCCCAATCTGATGCCAGAACTTAATGAATGCTAATGCATTTTTTACTTACTGGAATGCTGACATTATTGCTATATCTCTATTACAAAGTCAAGGAATCTAAGAAGTTGTTACTAATGTGCAATCATGGTGCTATGAGTGTCCTCAATATGCTAACTGGAAAACACTGTGCATTAGTATTAATTGATCATTGAACTAATTTACAATGGGGCTTTATACTTCTACAGAAGTTGTTTCTTACAGGCAATAATCAAAACCTTATGCAGATGGTGTATGACATTTTAGCAATGGCAATGCTCAATGTAAATAACAATATAAAATATTCTTTGGGGGGGGGCAGGCAGGTTGCCTTATTACATCTTTTCTATTTCCAACTAGGATGGGAAGGCTTTTTACATATTTATACCAGCTCAAGCCTAAATTACTCCTGAAGCACGACAGCCAATTGTGACAAATTACACTCAACTGTGTGACCACTTGCCACAGAGATAGAGTTAAATGGAATTTGTCCTTAGAAACTGCAGCCAGTGCTTAGGTCAGCCAAACAGCTCTCCACACTTTTGAATGGCCACAATGGATTTATTAATTTTTTACTGTATTTTTATGGACTATGTTCTCTGCGAATGCTTCCCGATGCACACATTCTTATGTCATAGCTTACACCCCAAAGGAGCTCATGCTACAAAGGAAAATTAATGAAGCCAAACTGTGCTACTCCCAGTTAAAATCTGGAGGGAGAGACAATATCAAAGGACAGAGATATCTTCGTGTGCATTTACATCTGAAATAGTTTTGGGTGAGCTGGGGAATTAGGTCACGCTGGAACAGCAGTCCTCTTCCTATCGATGATAATATTGTAATACTGAGATGCAGTATATAAATGGCACATCATCTTTTGCAAAGCAAAGATTAAGGTAGAAAGGATGGGAGGAGGAGAAAGGAAGGATAGGAGGAAGAGGAGAAGGAAGAGGGAATAGGAAGAGGAAGAGGAGGAAGAAAAGGAAAGGGATTTTAGATAATCAGAGTTTCTACATCTACTAGTGTAGATTAAAGGCCGGGTGCTTGTCCAAGAACCCTATCCTCACCAGGAAATACCGATACTTAAATCTGTTCCCTGAGGCAGAGGGTTGGTCCACCTGAGAATAAGATTAAATTTTAAAGCAATCCTTTACATTTTAAGATGTGCTTTCCAGACTGCCAGACCATGTCACTTGTTGGTTTGAGACCCAGTACTCTCCTTTAAGCGTTATTTCCAGCCCCACGGTGTAACCACTGCTCTGACATCATTCAGTGTTTTACATGGCAGGGAACAATTTCTCTTCTGCTAGAGAGCAATGGCTCACACATACTTCTATGTTAAAATGGAGGATCTGATGGAGAAGTGTCAGGGGCAGGAGAATTGTGAACACAAATTGGGGCCATCCAAAAACTAGCATAAATTGTTGAACAGTAAGTTCTACAGGGCTCTTAAAGTATTTATCTTCTAGTCTTCAGAAAAAATTCTCTTTCTTTCTCTCTCTCTCTCTCTCTCTCTCTCTCTCTCTCTCTCTCTCTCTCTCTCTCTCTCTCTCTCTCTCTCTCTTTCCTTTTTTGATAATATGCCATCTGGTCTAGAGTATTAGGGGTTAGGGAATCTGATGCTACTTGTGAAAGTCTTTGCTTCTAAATGTTAAATGGTTGGCTCTGAAGCTTACCACTTTCTGTCTTAATGTTTTTGTGTTTTTGTGGGTTTTTTTGTTTGTTTGTTCGTTTTTTAGTAATGATATTGGCAGCTGAGAAACCTACTTGAGTGCTGGGCCCAGCCTCTGCCACCTGGATTCTGGGGGTAGGGAGTGTGTGGTAAGGACAGCCAGTATCCTTCTCTGTGTATCCTGGAGAATGATTATTTTTATACAGTGTGCTGGAACCAAAGTCTAGGTCTAAGCAAGTGTTTTGGATGCACTTTTGATCTATTACCTTTTCTTCATGCTAGAAAATGTGGTTTCCGTGTTGTAAATCTAGATGAGGTAGATTCAGAGCCGGGTTTCAATTTAATAATAATAATAATAATAATAATAATAATAATATCCTCATCCAATGCTTGTTAGCAAAGAAAGAGAAGCCATCCTCTGTTTTCCTTTATGTTTACGCATATTTATCACCCAGGCTGCATCCATGTTCTTCCTGGTCTCAGATGAGAGCAGCTGCCTTTCAATAACATTGTTTCTTTATATAACCCTTTGATGTTCCTTACACATTTAACAGCAAGAATGCTTAAAATTACCAGCAGATGTTTTGAGCTTCACAATTAGTTTTATATATTTTATCACCTTGTGACTATGCTGTTTAACTTGCTTTATTTTTTGTTAGAATTTAATTTGCTTGCTTATGAATTATTAAGATGTAGTGTATCTTATAGAACATTTTATAAGGAAGAAAAATTCTATACTTGGATAACATTCAAAAATCCCAATATCTGAAGGTAAATAGTGGCTTGGTATATTTTGTTCTTTTTTTACACATACTTGTGCACATGCACATTTGTTTCAGTCTATAAAGGATCATACTATATAAACAACTGTTTTGTGTTTGTTTAATTTTATATCATAAACTTTTTAAAAGCATTCTGCCAAGTAACCTTTTTTGTTTGTTTTTGTTTTTGTTTTTCTTGAGTCAGAGTTTCTCTGTGTAGCCCTGGCTGTCCTGCAACTCACTCTATAGACCAGGCTGGCCTCGAACTCAGAAATCTGCCTGCCTCAGCCTCCCAAGAGCTGGGATTAAAGGCATGTGCCACCTCTGCCCAGCTATAAACATTTTTCTTTTGGTTTTGACTTTAATAAAGTCCATTCATTTTGATTTTATATTTTGCTATTTGTTTGTTTTTATGTGTTTTTGATCTTTAGAGATAGATCTTATACATAATCCTGGTTGTTCTGGCTAGCTTTGAACTAGTGGAAATCTTACTTCGAACTCTTGAGTGCCAGGGTTACAGGATTGCAGTATTAACCTTGCTTAGTGTTTCTTAAAAATATGTTTATATCACAGTTTGGGGATTGTTATTTGTGGGAGACCAAACTGGGAAACCAGACTTTCAACAGCTCTCACCTTGAGAGTCCACTGATCTTGCAGTTTACAGCTGAAGCACCACCCCCTTCTTCACACAAGGCTGATCAACTGGTTCTTACCCTGACTGAACACCTGGGGTTGTCTAGGCTGAACCAGCATCCCAGAAACACTGCTGGATGCCACAGCCAGCATCCACCCTGGATCACCTTTCCTCTTTCTGTGTCTTTTAGCATCCCCCCTCAGCCCCTCCCTGCTTCCTCTTACAGTGAGTTCAAAACCAGGCGTTTTGCTTTTCATGAAAGAAGCCTTGACAAGACACCCTTTTTTGCTTGGCTCTGCTCTTCTTTCCCGCCCATTTCTCTTTCAGGCCGCCAGTCCTCCTTGACTCCTGGAATAACTGGGTCCTGTGGGATGGGATAGTTACTTAAATTTCATAGGATCTAAATATTTTCTTGCTTCTTTGTTATTTAAAACAAATGAAATCTCAAGCTAATCTACAAAGAATAAGTATAAAAAAGGAGAAGAGTGCTTCAAATTCTTGTACCATCCTGAAAATTTCTTTTACAAGCATTTTTGAAAAAATAATTTGTTAGAAAGATAGCCTTTAATTAATATGAATACATTTTAGTTGATATTTCCTCCTGGAATCTATACTAACAATGAATAAAATGTCAGGACCACAGAAAATTTTCTATCATCTCAACAGTTTGTTGCCAAGAATGCTATTATTTTGTTCAGATGCTTTGTGAAATAATTCCTAAAGATTAACCTGTCAAGTATATAACTAAAGGATATAATTTCCAAGAGATTATTTAATGATTTATAAACTAAATTTATACTTTAATTAGATTTACAGATTTGTGGATTTTTACTAAAGTAATTTTTATCAAACTGATTTCTTTTTAAAAAAAAAGACAAGTACTTAATTTGGGGAGATGGATAGGCAGGTCAGTGCTCACTGGACAAGCATGAGATGCAATAGTACAGATTCCTAGAAGCCTGTTGAAAGAGGATATGTATTGTATGTCTATAAACAGTGTGTGGAAATGGAAAGAGTTGAGTTCTGGAGCTTCCTGTCCATCAGTCTTGTCAACCAATGGGTTCCAGATGCCCTGAGAGACCTATGTCAAATTAGCCGATTAGAAAAGCATAGAGGAAGTCACAGGCTAAACACAGATATATTCACATGGCCATGTACCCACACTTATATGCATATGCCCATATGAACCAAGGTGTACTCTATATATACCAATGCTATATGCATGCACACAATAGAAATGTGCAAACAAAGAGAAACAAACAAAACCCAAGTGCTTACTAAGGGCCTAGAGTAAAGGAATATTGTATGCATTAGAAATAAAGTAGAAAATGCATTGAATTTTATTGCTGTTGTTTGGAATATATATATATAACCATCTACATGGCTGCTTTGAACACATCCAAAGACCTTAGAGGTCAGTTTTATCTGGCTGTAATGCATGAAATGCAGTGGTTGAAATGGAGACATGCTCTTAGGCTCTTAGTTCACACCTTTAATTCTTCTGGCTGGAATCCACTACACACTTTTAATCCCAAATAATGGTGTCTGCTTGAGGGTCAGACAAAGTAATGAATGAGAAAAAGTTATTATACAATGACTAAGAAGTAGGATAAGCCCAACTCTCACAGGAACATACAGGAAAGAGAAATGAGGAGAGAGAGAGAGAGAGAGAGAGAGAGAGAGAGAGAGAGAGAGGAGAGAGAGAAAGAGAGAGGAAGGGAGGAGAGAGAGAAAGGGAGGGGGAGAGAGGGAGAGGGAGGGAGGGAGGGAGGGAGAGGGGGGGGAAGGGAGAGAGGGGGAGAGGGAGGGAGAGAGAGGGAAGGAGGGAGGGAGGGACGGAGGGAGGGAGGGAGAGAGAGAGAGAGAGAGAGAGAGAGAGAGAGAGAGAGAGAGAGAGAGAGAGGTTTCTGGTGAGGATAGAATGAGCCAGAGAATGAGAATAAATCAAAAAATTAGTATAGATTATCAAGGTTTGTTTGAGGCCAAGCAGAGAAATTCAGTAAGAAGAGGAGAGAAACCAATTTCAATCAGCCATCTTGGAGAAGAGTTTGGGCCAGAACAACTGAGTTGAACAAGTCTTTTCCAAGAAAGAAATTGGAATCATGAGTTTATTTAGCAGTAAGCTTCCAAGATGCCAATTACATTTGGGGAATAAAAGCTACTTTCACATCTGACACCAAACACGGGGCTGAACTTGTTCCCGATCACTTATTTTTACAACTGCAATAGACTAAAGTAGAAATTATCCATTATGTATCACCCATATTTGATCTCTTATGGGATTGCTGGTCCATTAGCAGAAAAGAATGAAGAGATTTTCCAGTGATTAATATGAAATATAGTAAGCCTCAGCATTTCACACACACACAGACACACAGGTACACACACACACACACACACACACACACACACACAAATCATGTTAACAACAAAAGGTTTAAAGATAGAATTTTCCATTACTTGGCAACAAGCCAAAGAAATTGTAAAAAAAAAAAAGTTCTACTTGTTCTTTATATAATCTGTAACTGCCTGCAGTTACATCGAAAAGGTTACCTAGAAGGGAAGCTGGGGATGTATAGGAAGGTGGCAAAAAGAGATGAAGACCAAGACAACATTGCCATTCAAGGTCTCAAAATTTAATGAAGACCTCCAAATATATAGGTGGAGGAAAAACCCTTCACCCAAAGTCTGGAAGCTTCTCAGCAGAATCAGTTCAGTTGCTCTGCAGGTGGCTAGTGTTTCTCAAGAAACTGAAGGTTCTTGAAGAACAATAGGCTTCAACTTGGTCTGAGCACTCTACCCTAGGCAGAGGGGATTATGACTAACAAAGCTCCTGCTCAAAGGCTGGGAGAGGAACTTCACATTGGTTGATGCCAAGTTCCTGCCAGGTGGCATGGCACCTCAATAGGGTTCTCTACAGTAATCAAGTTCTATAACTTGCTGGAAGTAATCCAAGTGAACCCAAAGAAATGACACTTGGCAGATGGATGTTTTTCACTTTGCAAAATTTGGGAAAATAAAATTTGTACACCATACCATTGATACATATTCAGGATTTCAATGGGCTTCTGCTTTGAGTTCTGAAAAGACTGATTTTGCAATGGCATATTTTATTGGTAGTGATGGCTATCATGAGAACATCTTTACAAATTAAGACTGATAATATCTCTGCATATATTTCCAATAAAATTAAATAAAACATATTACAGGTAGACCATACAATCTTACATGTCAAGCAGTTATAAAAAGACCTAATCATATCTTGAAGGCGATACTTAATGAACAGAAATGGGTAATGAGAAATTGACTGAATAATACTTTATTAGCTTTAAAAATTTCAAAAGCCAATGAGGCAGAAGCCACAGTTGCTGAAAGACACTGGACTGTGGGAAGAAAAAAGACACTGCTGAATTAGAGCAAACTTTATAGATGTCTTAAAATTATAATGGAAGTTGGGGAATATGCTACATGGAGAAAGATATTTCTACAGCTGATGAAAGTTTATAGGTTTCAACACAATTGACAAAGATCTGATCTGAGTAAGAGAAGCTTCCATATAAAAGGCATGACTCAAAGAAGTAAGAGATACAGAAAACAGCAACATATGAGATGCAGAATGTTGATATGCCCTGCACAGAGACCGTTCAACAAACTGGGTGAAGAAGAACAAAATAACAGATCACTCATCAGACTGGCAGATTGGAGACATAGTGACTTAAGAAAGCAATTCAGAGAGAGAGAGAGAAACAGAAAGAGAGAGAGATGATGATGAAGAAGAAGAAGAAGAAGAAGAAGAAGAAGAAGAAGAAGAAGAAGAAGAAGAAGAAGAAGAAGAAGAAGAAGAAGAAGAAGAAGAAGAAAAGAGGAGGAGGAAGAGGAGGAGGAAGAGAAGGAGGAGGAAGAGGAAGAGGAGAAGGAGGAGGAGGAAGAGAAGGAGGTAGAAGAGGCAGTTTTACTAGGATAGTTTTACAGAGACACATTGCAGGTGAAGACAGATGGAGTCAGAGAATGAGCAGGAGCCAGAAGATCAGAATAGCTTGACAAGAGTTAGTTTGATTCCAAGCAGAGCAATTCAGTCAGAAGCTGAGAGAATCCAGTTTGAAGTAGTCAGCTTTGAGAAGAGTTTGATCCAGAACAGTTGAGTTGAACTAGCCAGCCAGAGCTCAGAAAGAACTAGAAATTGTGAGTTTATTCAGTAGCAAACCTCTAAGACATGTATATGTGTATGTGTATGTGTATATGCTGTATATGCATGTATCCTTGAAGACAAGTATTTGATCAATGAAGACAAATGTAAGAATGGAATGTTTGAGTGGATAGATTTTCCAGCTTGTGATAGTAAATGTAGGCTGCATTTTTCCCACAGAATTTCTTTGTAAAATAATCTGCTAAAGACTGTAGTCAGTAATCTATTATTCTTAAAAATCAATGACATTTGAAAATCTCTCAAATCAAATTTTACACTATCTCTTTAGCATGCAGAAGAGACATTCTGTTAATGAGTTTGACACTGTATTCTGCCATTTATTGTCCTTTATAGCTTATCTCTTGCCTGACCTCAGTTGGTGAGTTCCAGGTGAGGAGAAGAGATGTGCTTTTAAGGTCTTTCCATGCTGTGCTGCTGCTCTTCTCCTGCTGTTCTCCTGCTATCATCAGTTTCTTTTCCAGACTGGGAGGAATCTCTTCCTTTTTACAGTTTGAATTATGAATAATGATTTTCTTTGGTAATTATTCTAGAGATATTTAAGATTTTATCTCTGTGTATTACATACACAGAAGTCCTTTTCAAACATCTAGATCAGTGGTTCTCAACCTCCCTAATGGTGTAACCATTTAACACAGCTTCTCATGTTGTGAAACTCAGTCATAAAATTATTTTTGTTGCTGCTTCATAACTGTAATTTTGCTATGGTTATAAATAGAAATCTAAATATCTGATATGCAGATGTTCTTAGGTGAATACTGTGAAAAGGTTGTTTTACTCTCCCTACCAAAAAGTTGTGGCCCACAGGCTGAGAACCACTGATCTACTTTCTTATGTCCTTGTATACTTAGCAGTAATCACCATTTAATCATCTAGTCACCCTCATGTCTTTCCTATTCATTTGGCAGTAAGTCTGTTTATGCATGTACATTCCTCAATCTAATTATTAGTGTGTTATTGATTCATCTGTCTATTCTTTTAAATCCTCATCTATTCTAGTCGTGGACTTCTCTCTGGCATCATCCCTTACTTTGGTATAAATAATAGTAAATCTCCATTAAATATTGACAGACAATGGAAATCTCATGTTCAAGATATTAAATGCCTCGTGAGGTGATTCTAGAGCGTGAATGAACATTAGCCCAGTTGAAGCAAGTCAAAGAAACCTCAGCATCCAGTAAAAGTTATACTATCATCTTTACTTTTCCAACTTTCTTCAAGCCTACTTATAACATAAGAAACAACATTTTTCAGGCTTTATTAGAGATAGAAGGGCAACATGTAGGGAATGTACCAGACCCCAAAGGCTTCAGTAAATGATGTCCTGATAATATCCATGCCTTTGAGCTTGAGCTTTGCCTTCACTTTTCCAATCACTTTTTTCTAAATTCATTTTTCATGAAGGACCTGTAAGGGCAACTCATGCAAGGTGGGGATTGGAGACTGACTGCAACTTCCATCAATACAGTGCATACTGTGTGTATGCTTATGACAAAGTTTGAAGTGTTTCATTTCTCTTTTCTACAAAATGAGTAAAATAATGGAGGACTGCACTATTGGATGAATAATTGTAAACGGGAGTCTTCAGGCCATGTCTGATAAGTGCGATTGGGAAATGGGTGGTTGCTATTACTATAGCAGCCACCACAGCTTTACCCCATTTGAGTCTCAGTCTTTATGTTTTTTGAAGTTGATTTGCAAGCTCTGGGAGGTAAGTTCCTTAATTCAAAGATTGCCTCTATTTAGTCTGATTGTCACATCATAGTAGAATCTCAGTATGCACTTGTAGCAATGAAAAACTTGCTAAATTTTCTTTATCTTCTTCCTTGCCTGCTCAGATATAATTCCCCAAAGCCCCATTTACTTATAACATGATTCTTACAAGTATGGGACTGTTGAAAGTGTTTGAAAAATAATTTTGACAGTTAATGCTATGGAAGTGTAGAATGGTTAGTTTTGATGATTACATAATGTTTAGTGCATAATAATGTGCCTAGTCTATATCTGTGCACTTTTAGTTTTTCCTAATGGATGAGAAAATGTTTATGTCAAGTAGAATAGAATGGTGTCTGTTTGGATTACTCACATGTTGTATTTGTTTTTCTGTGTCCCTTGTAGATTATACTTCAAAACAGAGTCTTTGGTATGGAAAATATTGTAGTTATGTGATAAGATTGTGGTTTTTATTCTGTAACACACTATGACAAATCACGGAGAAAAGTTTTAGGAACTTAGAACTTTTCCATTTGATTTCATACTAAATTTAAAAGTTATCAGCAATACTAATCAAAGCTCAGATAAAAGCAAAGAAACTTAAAAACAGGTTGCACAGTATGTACAGTGTCTGTCTTCTAAGCATGCCTAAAAAAAAAAGAGTTGTAAAGTTATGTGTGAATGCATCAGATTTTGCAAATTGAGTTATTTTATTCATCTTAAAAGTTCAGGAACTGTTGCAATTTACAGAGAATGAAGACATAAGTTAATCCAGGAGAAAGTTCATGCCTTTACATGGATGAGAGAAAAGAATCTGCTAATTAGATACTCGACTCCCAAAGACGAGTCCATCTCATTTCCAGAATTGTGAGATCACGCAGCCCACCCATATTATTTCTTTGCTAATTCCTTCAAAAAGTCTTTTGAAAGCTGAAGAGTTTTCATCCTAAGTCTCCACACCAAACATAAACCATGAATTATTTGTCTTTGAATATCTAGTTAGAGTCACACAAGCCAAATCTAATTTAAAACTCATAACTAAGCCTATCATCTAGTTCTGAAATATTTGTACTTAGAAGCATGCCATCTGAAAGCTGCTGAGGGAGGAAGTGACACTTTGTAGAATGTTTAATGCCTGAGGGGACAGCGGTCTGTGAGAATACTCTCAGGTACATGGCCATATATATAAATAAACAGTCTACTAAATGTTGTGGTAAAGTTCATTTGTGTGGAAAATATCGAGAATAACAAACCATAGAGCCTTCTTGCCCTTTGTCCCAGGCTTATGTTCTCTTTCAAATGAGGTTGACTTCTTCTCTTTCTCCCACAGATCAGCTTAGTGTTTCTACTTAAAAACTGTTTCCTCCTACTCCTGACTTCAGGCACAAATTATGTTACCTCTCTTGCTTTTGCTGAAGGTTCTTGAGGCAGGAATAAATGAAGAACATGCCTGTGCTTCTGAAATGCTACACAAACTGGTAACTATGTTAGCAGAAACCACATGGGACTCCTTACAATCTCACTGTCCATCAAACATCTAGGATGGGCGAGAACCAGTCCTGGCTCTAACGTGTCCAAAGTGCTGCTGCTACCAACATCACTCTGACACTTGTCAGACCAAAGAAAGCTCAACCAGGTACAAGGGCAAGCTGTGGGGGATGAGTGTGATTGGTTTTCAGATTTTAGGGACTGGAAGTCTTTTACTCAAGAACTTCCAAGCAGTCTGTAGTATACTGCTTGAGTATAGCCCAAAACCAGTGTAGTCAGAAGCCACGTGTTGTCTGTGCTGCTGTGGAAGCCCCAAATTCTATTTGCAAACTACATATAATTGGTGGAAAAAAGAATTTGTGACTCTGAGTCCATATTGGAACATGGCAAGTCAATGTCCTGTGGTCAGCATGGACTCTACTGCTGTTCTCTGGCATTCTTAGATGTTGGTCCAGTTTAGAGTTTGTAATGTGCCCTCAGAGATCAGATCTTAAAAAACCAAGTATATTGACCAGCATGGAGTACAATAACAAAATTAAATATTTGTCATGATTAAATGTACCCACAGTTCAATCCATTGGTTTTCTGTAAATGAATTATATATTTTAGCTATCCTATATTAAAGACAGAGAAGCCTTGTAGTTTATTTATAAGCTATAAGCCTAGATTGAGCAGATTCTATGCTATTCTCACCTACATTAAAATCATATGTCCCATGTTACTTGCTATTTGTGTCTCACCTGGGTTATTTCTGCTCTATCCGTCTGTCCTCAGGGGGATATGTAGAAAATGTTCACCATGAACTTCTGATTCTTCTGTCTCTACCTCCCAAGTGGTGGGATTATAGAAATCACCATAGTTGTTTTATGGTACTCAGGGCTTTGTGCATGCTAAGCAGCACTCTTCCAATTGAGGTTCATCCTCAGCCTCATTTTCTTTTTAAAATATATGTTAAATATACTCATATGTATGTATGTGTGTCTGTGTTAATGTATGCTATCTGTGTGTGAATGCACAGAGAGGACAGAGGTATCAGATTCCCTTGAGGTGAACTTGGAGGTGATTGTGAGCTATATGACATTGCTAGTGGGATTAGAATTTATGGCTAAGAACTATTCTTAGCCACAGATCACTTGTAAATCTTCGGAAAATATTTATCTCATTTGTTATTATTTTTTTTACTATGACTTTTTAAAATATATTTTGAATATGACCATTTGGCATGTCTATGTTTGCAAATATTTTCTCTAATTCCATAAATTGTGTTTGCATTTTGCTGATATTTCCTTGTCTAGTAGAATTTTTCTTTTAATGGTTTTTTTCTTTTTCTTTTCTTTTGTGCCCAGATATTTGGTGTGATATCAAAAAAAAAAAATCATTGGCAACCCCAAAAGCAAAAAAAAAAAAAAAAAAGGTCCTTTTTTGTTCTCCAAGAAGTCATGTAGTTTAAAACCTTACATTTAAGCCTTGCTATTTTTTGTTGTTTTTTGTGCTGGATAATAGGGTTCAATTTAATTTATGGAGTTAATTTTGACTGACCTTTGCTTTCCTGTATCTACGTGCTTATGATCTTACCTCAATTTGGAAGATTTTTGTATTCAATACTCTTCACCGAATCTCAATAACAAACATTTTTATTTAAGTGCTTTCTCAGAGTCTCTGGAAGTTGTTTTTGTTTCTCTTTTAATCCTTATTCTCTAGTTATTCTTACATTTAGCTATGAAGGCCTGGAAGGCTTATTGATCCCTCCATAGTAGTTTTTCAGAAGTCAAGCAGCCCAAGGACCATCCCAGTTTGTAGAACTCTCATCTCTTATAGGCTGCTATGACAGGAAATCTGAGCTATAGCATGGATTGCTTGAAAAAGTACTTTCTTTTTCACCATTTTCTGAGGCTTGGCTTGGACCATCAAAATTAAGAGCAGTTCCTGGCTAATGAGTGCACTCTTCCCTAAAGAGAAGGGGATATAATCGAAGAGAGGAAGATAGGAAGAGATGAGTAGGGAGGGTGATGAAAGGGGGAGAGGGGAGAAAATATACAATACTGGATTAAGGGCAAATGATAATCACAGTTGTGACATGATAAATGTTTAACATTTTAACACTGTACCAATAGTCAGCTCTACCTCCTGGCAAATGTTTTATGAACATACCTTTTCCAGACCATGTCTATAAAAGACTCATCTTTGGGTGTCACCCTTTCGAGAAACAACAGTAATACTGATATTTGGTGACAGATTAAATGAGCCAGACACTATCTTAAGGACTCTATGAACTTATTTATTGGAGTACTGAACTCCTCATAGCTGGCAGTGGGGCGAGTTGAGACCACTCCCAGGCTCTCTTCCCTCAATATCTGTGCTCTTGTGCAATTTGCTGAATTGTCTAAGATTTTGTTATATAATGCAAAGAAGCTAAATAAAATTTTAAAGCAAGAACTACTTAGATTTATGATGATTTAAACTATAGTGGTAGATTTGCATAATATTTATTTCATCATTTAGATGTTTTACAGAGAATATGAATGAGTTTAGAACATGGAGAGCCAAGCCTTCAGCATGTGTGGCTATTATTAGGAGATGGCTCTTAATGCATACAGTGAAAATTGGAAGCCAAGATTCCTGCCATGACTGACTTACATAGATGCATTGATTTTACCTGAAGAGCAGAAATTTGATAAATATTCAGTAGCCAAGAGAAATGCCCTAATCCCCTGATATCGGATACCACTTTTCCTAGGGTATCTGCCAACTGAGCTCTCACTATGTAATGATTGATTATGATGTTTGATGCACAGTGTTTTGCATAAGTTACACTAAATTCTAGCACCACAATGATGAATCCTAGTGTGTAGTTGAAATAATCATTGGTTTCAGAGTCTTACATTTAAGCACATATCAAACCCTGGGCCAATTTCTTATAAGAATCTGGCAGGTTTTTACATTAGGTAATGAATGCACAGAAAAGACCGTAATATAATGTCTACTATGCCCTTGTTTTTAAGCAGAACTGTGTTTTGAACTCTGAATTCTTTGTCTCAAAGTTCTTTCATCTCAACATCCTTGGGGTCTGTTACTATGGGCTTAGTAATTTTTGAAAGGGGTCTTTGATTTTCATTTTGTTTCTGTGATGGGGCTTGCATATGTGGGGTGAGTTGGAAAAAACTGTTCTGTTCATTCTGTTTTTAAAATCTAATTTAAAATGTCACCAGTCTCTATCTTTAAAATGGACTGCAATGATCTGTTAACTAAGCAATCATACTTTGTTCTAGAGAGGATGGAAGGAGATAAAGAATGGATAAATGGAAGAGACTGGATGCTAGGAATTTCTGTTGTTTTAATTCCTACTGCTAAAACTCTTGTTGGGATTTAATTTCTGCTTTTTAAATTTTGTTTGGTTTTGGTTTGGAGATAGATACCTACCATGTAACCCTGGCTGCTGAGATTTCAGGTAGACATCGCTATGCCCAGCCTCCATCTAGTTTTGAGGCAAGGGAAGCAATCTAGCTATTGTGTTAGGAGTTGGTACATTTTTAATCTAGCTTTGGTAGCTAAAAAAGATTAAATTGTGAGAGTCTAGTCGGATGGAGCCATTACTTTATAAGAGAAGGGACCAGGGCCGGGCGGTGGTGGCGCACGCCTGTAATCCCAGCACTCTGGGAGGCAGAGTCAGGCGGATTTCTGAGTTCGAGGCCAGCCTGGTCTACAGAGTGAGTTCCAGGACAGCCAGGGCTATACAGAGAAACCCTGTCTCGAAAAAAGCAAAAAAAAAAAAAAAAAAAAAAAAATAAGAGAAGGGACCTGGGCGAGGATGCTCTGCTTCTCTATGTGATGCCCTGAACTGCCTTTGACTCTGGGGGCAGTGGCTGCTAGCAAGAAGGTCCTAACTACTTGAACTTCTCAGCCTTCAAAATTATGAACAAATAAACCTCCAGAAAATTAACCTGTGGTATTTAGTTGTTACAACAGACATGATTAAATATTACACGTTATAGCACAAATTGGCTTCATCTTAATGGGTGTTCTGTTCCTTGACAAAAATGTTAAAATAGAACTCATCAGTCGTACAGCCACTTGACCAAAACAAGAGAAGCAGCTGACATGCAGTGTCAGGTGCCTGTGTCCCACAGTAGCATGTGCAAAGAGATTCAATTAGATCTAAAACATTACAATTCCTAACAGAACAGCCTCAATTGTCAGGATACCGCAATGTCCACCTATAATCTCAGGAACCAGAAAACAGAAGCAGAAAAGTTGCCGTGACTTCCAGGACAGCGTAGTATAAACAGAAAGTTCTAGATCACTTGGTGTTACCTAGTGGGTCTCTCTCCCTGTCTCAAAAACCAAAATAAAACAAAAATGTTAAAGTGGAGATTAAATGTCAACAATATAGCACTTGAGCCCTTGCCATAGAGTAGATAGAGCTGTCTGAGCACGTAGTTTACTAATAGCCTTTGCTTGCTCAGAGAGGACAATTATGTCATTAAATGTCATCAGAATTTAATTTGCCTTTAAAACCAAAGAATGAAACTTTTCTATGTAAGGTAGCTTTAGAGAAATTGCTCTCTCAAGCATAATTATTTTATAATCAGTGTATTTCCTGATTAACGTGTGCTTTCGTGTACTATTAGACAAAGCCAGGTTTGGCTACAATATGCCAGTTGACTTTATTTGTATTTTATATAAACCATTTATTTTATATATTTATATATAAGAAATATGCCCCCAAATTAATACTGTGGAAAGATTTGTTTTTGACCATCTTATCAGGTGCTTGACTGGATGGCTACAGTTATGTTGCTTTCATGATGTGAGATGGGAGAATTATGCATAAAACAGTAATTCGCTCCCACAGTCAACCCACTGAAAGGAGCTATGAGAATGTGTGGTGTCAGCTTCACATAGCATCTACACCATTCTGTTCGCACTTCTGAGATGTGTGTCTAAAGATACCAATCATCTCATAAGCAAATACACCAATTGGAGGGGAGGCCTAGCACATCTCTAGCTAATGTTTATGTTCCCAGAGGATTTTAAAATAAGTTATTGCTTAGACACTATCATATATAAAAGCAAAGACAGGCTTTTTTAGGATGTAGAAAAGCAGGAAAAATTGATATATTGCCCATGTAAATTGGCAAATTCTCTTTGGGAAATTGTGGCAACATCTATTAAAATTTAAAGTGTTCATAACCTATGTCCCATCAATTTTACATACAGGTATATGTCTATCATAAATGTGTGGAAATGAGTATGTATGTATGTATGTATGTATATATGTATGTATGCATTTTCACCTAATGGCACCTGCTAGAATGTGTATAGGATCATGTTTCTAAATCGGAAGTTATCCTAACACCCATTAGCAGTAGAATGGATAAATGCATGAACAGTGGACAAAACTATGAACGACTTAACAATTACAAAACATGTATAAATTCCAAGCATAGCATAGAAGAAAAGATATTTTTTGGTGACCCTTTTATGTGGACACCAACAAGCAGAGCTAATCTGTGTTGTTGGAAGTCAGGTTCATTTTCATCTTTGGGGCACAGCCACTGGAAAAGCATAAGGCTCTGAGCCAGGTGTGTCTACGTGGTAGTCTAGTGTGCTAAGTTGTCATTGTCACAGTTCTCGGTATGTGTACCACATTCTGATGCTAACAACAGTGATGCCAGATGTTGATGTTAACAATGATAAAACATGTTTCTGTTTACATTACTGGGTGAGAAAATACATACTCCGTTGTATTAGTTAGCACCAGTACCTCTGAGACTTCTCAGACCCTGTGCCCTGCAACCAGAGAGGCTTGCCTTCCTAAAACCAGACACTTGATTGGGCAAGAACTTGAATATAAACCCAAGATTTGAACTACATCTTTATTTTCTGTCTTCATTATTTGGATGTCATGGCTCCTTTAGATTTTATGGTGACTTAAAATGAGAAGAGACTGGTTGGTCTGTGAACTAAGGATTTAACATTTCACGTACCATGGAAACATGCATTGTTCTAACTTGAGGCTGCAGAAAGGAAATACTCTGCCTGATAGTGCCACTTTTATTACATACAACCACACAATCCCTCAGTCCCATCTTTCTCTCATGCCGATACTTGTAATTGTTACTAAGTTATTGCAAACCATAGATCTGATCACTTTTTTATTTTTTATTTTATTTACATTTCAAACCCCTTTCCTGGTTTCCCTTATGCAAACCCCTATCTTATCCCCCCTTACCCTGCTTCTATGAGGGTGCTCCCCCACCTATCTACCCACTCCTTCCTCACCACCCTAGCACAATTCTACACTGGGGCATCAAGCCTTCACAGGACCAAGGGCCTCCACTCGCATTGATGTCAGATAAAGTTCCTTCAGCTCTTTCCGTGCTTTCCTAATTCCTCCATTGGGGTCCCTGTGCTTTTTCTGATAGTTGGCTGCGAGCCTCTGCATCTGTCTTGGTCAGGCACTGGCAGAACCTCTCAAGAGATACCTGTATCAGGCTCTTGCCAGCAAGCATTTCTTGGCATCCCCAAGAGTGTCTGGGTTTGGTGCCTGCCTAATGGATCACCAGGTGGGACAGTCTCTGAATAGCCTTTCCTTCCATCTCTGCTCCACTCTTTATCCCTGTATTTTCTTTAGACAGGAGCAATTCTGGATTAAAATTTTGGAAATGGGTGGGTGGCACCATCCCTCAACCTGGAGGCCATGCCTAACCTCTGGATATGGTCTCAACGGGTTCTCCCTCTGCTTTGTGGAGTATTTCCGCTAATGGCATATCTGTGGGGTCCTGAAAGGCTTTTGATTTCCTGGCATCTGGGACTTTCTGGTTGCTACCTCCATCCCCCATTGCTACACCTCCATCTCCTCCCATACCTGATTGTTCCCCTCCCACTCTTCTATTCCTTCCAAGTTCCATCTACCTCCTACTTCCTTTGATTATTTTATTTCCCCTTCTAAGTAGGACTGAAGCATCCCTACTTTGGTCTTCCTTCCTCTTGAGCTTCGTGTGGTCCATGAGTTGTATTGTGGGTATTCCATGCTCTTTGCATAATAGACACTTATTAGTGAGTACATACCATGTGTGGTCTTTTCTGACTGTATTACCTCACTCACGATGATATTTTATAGATCCATTTGGATCACTAAGAAGTGGGGGTACTCTAGGGTCAGACAGAGTACAACAAAACAAAACACTCATTTTAGTCAAGTAGATCAAGTTTCTAACAATCAAGTCGGGAGAGTTCAATCAGCTGCCAAGGCACCATCTTTAAAAGGTAACCTCACCTCAGTGGGGGGAATACTTTCTGCTTTAATGAATTACTATACTTTTCTTTCTAGATTTTTTTGCCCTTAGCACAGTCCTACAAGCCAGCATGTGGCAGGATCTGCTGACCTTACTCTTCTGAGGCCTGACTCAGAAAGGTTCAACATTCCTGTCGTCTTTTTTCTCTGTCTCTTTCTTCTGGATGCTGGCCAGAACCTGAACATGCCTTTTCTGATGCTTTGTGCTTCCTTGTAATTTCCTTAAAGTCCTCCTCCCAGCCTATGGCTGCGTGTCAGCCATGCCTCTGACCTCCATGCAAGCTTGAGTGGTATGGCTTTTCTCTTCTCTCCACGCAGCTGCCAATATGATTCTTTTAGCTTGTCTGAACTATGGGCTTGCATAGGAGGTTTTTATTTTATGCTCTTGACAACTGTTTTTTTTTATTTGATATATATATATTTTTACATTTCAAATGATTATCCCCCTTCTGGCCCCCCACTCCCTGAAAGTCCCATAAGCCCCCTTCCCTCCCCCTGTCCTCCCACCCACCCCTTCCCACTTCCCTGTTCTGGTTTTGCCTTATATTGCTTCACTGAGTCTTTCCAGAACCAGGGGCCACTCCTCCTTTCTTCTTGTACCTCATTTGATGTGTGGATTATGTTTTGGGTGTTCCAGTTTTCTAGGTTAATATCCACTTATTAGTGAGTACATACCATGATTCACCTTTTGAGTCTGGGTTACCTCACTTAGTATGATGTTCTCCAGCTCCATCCATTTGCCTAAGAATTTCATGAATTCATTGTTTCTAATGGCTGAATAGTACTCCATTGTGTATATATACCACGTTTTTTGCATCCATTCTTCTGTTGAGGGATACCTGGGTTCTTTCCAGCTTCTGGCTATTATAAATAGGGCTGCTACGAACATAGTGGAACATATATCCTTATTTCATGCTGGGGAATCCTCTGGGTATATGCCCAGGAGTGGTATAACAGGATCTTTCAGAAGTGAGGTGCCCAGTTTTTTTTTTTTTATTATTATGTTCTTAAATTAGTTTATGAATGAGACCACGAGGGGACCCAGGCTTCCCCTGTGTCATCTAGTAACTACCAAAGACTTCAGAGTTCCAGAAACAAGACTATCCTCAGAAGACACCCCACCCCTTTTCTCCCAGTGAGGAGAATACAGTAGCTACTTGTGTGTTGCCCTTGTTGTCCCATCACACTCAGCTGACAGGTGTATCAGGCTTCCCTGACCAGGCAGGAAGACAGATGAGAACTTATGCTTACATAAGGACCTCTGTGACAGTATCTGTGTTAAATCCATTAATGTATGCACGTCAAAACAACCCTATCATTAGGAAGTATTATTATACCAATTCAGAAGCTGCAGAAACAGAGCACAGGAAGTTCTATTGGGTTTCTAAGCTTCTGACAATTCTAAGAAGGTTTTCCAGACGGTGACAGCAGTGCACAGCCCTTTATCATCTGCAGAAGGATGTTTGGCGATGGTGGAGCTTCACTCACATTATGCTACATTGTATAGCAAATGAGATTTTTCTAACACTCACCTTCTGATTTTGGTGCCATTGATGCTGTTAAGTATAGCATAGCCATTATGGTGTAAAATAAAAGATTGTATGCATCTATTCTCTCATTCTGCATGGAAATTTGTATAGTCATGAGATCACTATCTTGTAAATGACCCTTCTAACCTTACCTCTCTATACTCTTTGTGGAACTCCTTATAGATTAGTAGGGGCTTTGACCTCTGCTGTTCAGTTTGATGTCTTCACTTTCCTCACCCTGTCAGACAGCTTCCCCCACCTTAAATGTGAATACTTGATCTATAATTGACTCATTCCCAGACATTCTGATATTTGTTTTTGTGATGGTGAGGCTTAGCCATCGAAATTATTTATGCGATTTTATTCTAAACTGTCCTGGTGATTCTGCTGCACAGCCATTGTAGGAAATGCATGGTTGAGCATGGCGTACAGCTTGTAATGTTCCTGGCCAACCTGTGTTAACTCTGAGTTATGCTGAGTCCCAGTCACCTGACGGAGGGGAGGGCACAAGAGTCGGTAGCTACTCCTGATGTGGTTACTGCTAAGAGTGACCACCAGTGAAGGCAGAGTTTTAGCTGCTCAGAATGTTCAGAGCCTAGACATGACAGGAGACCAGAGAATACAGTTCATTCCTTGAGACAGCATGGTCTAAAACTAGCAGAAGCATATTTTCCTAACAATGATATGAAATGAAGGGCTGTCTTACGGTAACGCAATTAGCTTTCTATGTTATAAAATAAGCAAGTCCCCTGTTGGGAACTGTGTACCTTGAGTTACGGATGAGTCATATGGCTTTTCAAAGAATTGGGTTATATGCATAAGAACACAGAAAGAAACTTTAAAGTAATTTTCTTATAAATCATTAATTTTTGTTTTATAAAGTGTGTTTAATCTATTTGGCAGTTAAAATAAACTGTCATGCATCAGATAGCTTAGAAACAGCAGAAATGTGTTTGTTTTCATTTTGAGGGCTGGGAAGACCAACCTCAACATGGATTTAGTATCTAAGGGGAACCCGTTTTTTAGCTCATTGATAGTGCTGTCTTGGTGTGTGTTTATATGGTAGAAGCAATGCAGATCAAACCCTTGGGGAGCTTCCCATGTGAATTTGGGAGAGGGGCTAAAAATTCTGTCTGCAGCACAGAGTCATACTTTTTTTCTATGCTGTATGTATGTATTGGGGTGGAGAGAGAAAACATTATTATTCTAATGTGCAGTATAATATACATTGATAGTATTGTGGTTCGTATCCATTCAAAAGATCACAACAGAGTAGTTTCCCCTTATTATGTCATTCTGAAGAAGGGTGCGGATTTGGCCATTTTGTAATATGATCTGTACTTTAGCCAGTTCTTTTAAAAGCAAACTATATTTGAGAGCCTAAAATTCTTTCCTCAATACAGCTAATTATGGGAGGCTAAGTAAATTGGTGGAGATATATAGGAATACCATGTTTCAAGTGTGTGTGTGTGTGTGTGTGTGTGTGTGTGTGTATGTGTGTGTGTGTGTGTGTGTGTGTGTGTGGTTTTGTTTTCTTTGGTGCAGAGGCTCTGTTATTATTCAAGTCAAGAGAGATAAAGATCCAGATGTGGTCTACTTTATTGATTAAAACCTACAGCTTTGATAAAGCCTGGGGATGTGGAAATAAAAGAGTAAACAGAAGTAATGAGGGTTGCCAGGTAGGAATGAGAGGCATTGTCTTGTAGGGGCTCATTCCCACCTTGAGAGCCTCAGGAAGTTAAGATAAAAGAAATACAGAAACATTACAGCTATCTCTGAACTAGAACAATGGTTTGAGTTGTAAAGCAAAGCATGCTCTGTGCTTAGGAACACATCTTTGATGTATATAATAGAGATTTAGATGGAAAATAATGAAAATGTACCAAAACTATTTCCATCATTATTACTGCAAACCATTTGCAGTTCTTTGTTCGAGTATGATGCTAGGTTGAGGTTATGTGCTTTTGACAAAGTGATTAAATCCTAAGCCTGATGTTTGGTAAAAGTTTCTACTACAATTAACTGAACTTAATAGGGAACATAGAGCAAAGGAAAAGCCTTTAGCACGGTGCTATTTGTGACCCCAAACTAATCTAAAGAGGAACCACTGTACTGGGAGATAACTGACCACTCATCCTGCAGTTCCTTGAGAGGCTGCTATGGGATACAATGAAAGTCAAGTGAATTGTGGGAGCATTTTAGGTTTAATTGGCTGAATTACATAAAGCCGACAGGTGAATAGAAGTCAGATCCAAACCAGTGGGACTGTTTTGAAGAGGAGTTCAGGAGGGCAGTGTCTCAGGAGGCAAGGTCTGGGGATCATTGGTACTCCTGTCTGGAGAGGTGTTCCTATGTAGGGCATAATCACAATTTTATTAGCACAAAGTTGAATAATTCCTATTGTCTGAGCAGCTGTGGGCTGAGAGTTTTCTCCTTTACAGATGACGAGAGCTTGTTTTTATAGCCTCGTTTGTCTGTTTCCCTTTGTTTGTAACTGCTGACAAAATTCTTGCACTCCCCATGTGTACAAGATGACTGGGATATTTAAAAATGACATAGTAGAAAAAGCTTCTTAGTAATTTGAATATTTGGAAAGAATGGGATCTAAATCCAAATTGCTAGATCAAAGGGAATTTTTTAAAACTTTTTTTTCAAGATTTCTTTTTTTATAATTTATTTTTAAGTTTATGTGCATTGATGTTTTGCTTGCATGTGTGTCTGTGTAGGGATGTATGTGGGTGCTGGAAATTGAACCAGATCCTCTGGAAGAGCAGCCAGTGCAGTGCTCTTAACTACCGAGTCAACTCTCCATTCCCCTCAAAAGGGATCTTAAAAGTCGTTGTGTAAGCCCCACTTGAGTTGGTATGGTAACAGAATTAGAAAAGTTACATGCTTTGTCTAAGGCCTAGTAGTAATTTAATGTATACTAAAAGTTATACCTGGGAGTACTTTGTACTTTATGATTAATAAAAGAAATAACAGGATTTAAAGACAAATGTCGCTAGTTTCAATAGAAACTGAAACTCGTGATTATAGCACATAAATATCCTCCCCGCTTTTCTTTTCTCTTATGGAGCATCTCCAAAGCAAGGTCAGCACTCAGTCCATGGAAAGCAAGGACTGAAGAGGTTTTTCTTGTTTTGTTTCTTTCTTTTTTTTTTTAAAGATTTATTTTATTTTTAATCATGTATGTCTGTGAGAGGATATGCCACACACTGTCTAAAGAAGTCAAGCTGGAGTCACAGGAGATTGCGAGCCCCATGACTTGGGGGTTAGGAATCAAACTGGGGTTCCTTAAAAGAGTACTATATGACTGTAAGTGCTGAGCCATCTCTCTAGCCCTGACTGAGGAGCTTTTCAGGGTCAGAATGGAGGAAACTCTGCTAACTGGTCTTACACAAATGGCAGTAAACTACTTTAGATGTCTGTGACCAGAGATAGCTTCCAAATGTAGCCCAAGGCTTGTACCGCCCACAAGAACAAGTTAACATCAGGGACTGCTGTATGCCTCCTGGTTGGTTTCCAAGCAGCCTGCGGGATTTCTTTACTCATTCTCTCAATTTGAAAAAAAACCAACTCAACAACAAGATTCTTGGTCATTGGGCAGAAAAGGAACTTATTAATAGAAAGAAGATATTCGCTTGAGAAGTGGCTTCTCAGGGAGGATTGGCTTAAGTGGGTTTGCATTGACACCTGGGACAGTTTTGTTTTTCTCAAGTTACATTGCAATGTGTTTGCTAAGTGTTTCCTTCCTTCCTTCCTTCCTTCCTTCCTTCCTTCCTTCCTTCCTTCCTTCCTTCCTTCCTTCCTTCCTTCCTTCTTTCTTTCCTCTTCCGTTCTTTACTTTCTGTTTCTTTTTTGATAAATGAGATTATAGTGGACCTTTAAAGGCATCTTGGGTGGGGTCACAATCTAATAAATAAAGTCAAGGAGCATCATACTTACAGAAGAGGATTAGGTTGTGTCCATTTATTGTAAATCAGATTTCTAGTAAGGCTCCCAGACAATTGCAGATTTGCCTCTCTGATGGGAGAAGGCCTAAGCAAAGGTTAATTGTGTTGGAACACTCAATTCTCGGTTATCAGCTGCTTCCACCAGATGCCCAAGTAGCGGGGCTTCCCACCCATTCCATGCTCACTTGGCTTTTTGTCCTTCTGTCTTGCCTCTACTTCATCAAAATGAGGACTATGATTTCCTGAGATTTTCCAAAGCATCATGAGGATGGGGGAGCTGCACAGAGCACCCTCATGCTTAGTGTTTGGAAAGATGGAAAGGGAACAGGACACACCCATCCTTTGACCAAAGAATTGCCTGTTTGCTTCATGCCCTGACTATTTCTTCTAGCAGGCAATTTTTATAGGGTTTTTTTGTTTTGTTTTTTGCTTGTTTTTTCTTTTTTGTTTTTTGTTTTCCTGATGGTGGATACTTCCTGATGATCTCTTCAATTTTCTATTAATATCTTTTTATTAATGTCTTTTTTCTGGACTTTTCTCATTGCATTATCTGACCAGAAATATATAGAAAATGTCAAGTTATTTCTAATATTGAAAATATTATCTTATCTTTCTATGCCCAGGTTTCCTACTTACTATCAAACTGGCCTGTCCTATATGGAGAATACATGTGTTTTATTCACACTAGCTACCAACAGACATTATGTGCTTTGATCACGTGTATCAGCCATGGCAACAGTGTTCTTTGTTCACCTGATTCTTACATTCACTGTCCAATAAGGCAAGTTCTGTTCCCAAGTCACACACCACCCTCCCCCACCCCCTTTTAAAGAATCACTGCTGCTTAGTGGGGCTAGAACCCTCACTCTTTAAGATATATGCTGAAGGGATATTTGTACTTGCTGAAATTCGAAAGGGTTCGCATCCTTCTGTGCTGCTGTTAGAGAGGAATCTGAACAGGGCTTTTACCTCCTAATGCCTTCCTGAGACCTGGAAGAAGGTAGCCATGAGCTGTTCATTTGTGGTACCCTGCTCCCAGAGACTCTCCTGGAACTGAATTATAAGACAAACTCTGTCATGCTGATGCCCCCGAGTCTGGCAGCAAGCACAACTGGATCCGTTTCTCTCCTCATCCTTTCTCAGGAATAATGTCAAATATGTTGGGAACAAAATCCTTAGTATACTTCCGAAAAAACCAAGCATATCCTGGAAATGCCAAAGTATTGGTGGCTGTTAACCTCAGACTCGTGAAAGCAATACATACATCAACTTCTAAGAGTGGAGAGATGATTAATAATTTCAACTTTCTCTTTCTACCTCCATGAGTTTTGTACTGAATATCAACTCTTTTAAAATTAAAATAGTTGACATTTTTCTAAAACTAATTTGAAGTATTAAAAGTATTTGAAATATATTATAAAAGCACTGTAATAGTTTTAGAGAGATTATTATATTCTTTTACTTGTAACAAAAACTTATCAGAATACAGGGTCCTGATTTGTTAAGCATAGCCCATTTTGTGTAAATACTTGTGGTCGGCTTTATAAACAGTGGCTAACAACTTGGTAATGTGAGGCTGTTGCAGAATTTCGCACAGAGGAACTGCTGGCTGCTTTCAGCGGAACTGCTGCTGTAGATGGGTGCCTGCTTGTTCTGCTGTGATATATGCTGATGACTTCTTGGCCTGTGGGATGTCTTGGAGCCATTAACACCAAGGTTCTGGCCATTGTGGTTTGCAATGTTTTTCTGGCAACAACAGCTGGGTTTGCAGTCTTTCAGAATCCGACTGTGCACAGATTGAATCTTACAGCCATAGGGAACACTGCAGCAGTCTGTATTAAAAACCTTAATGATGAAATGACAGACAGATTCGTTTTTGGGGGTGGTCACATTTTAGGAATTCAAGAAGGACATTTCTAGTTTAGTGGGATAGAAACTTAAGTCTTATTAATTCTATTTTTTAAAAAATCACATGATATTATTTTCTACTCTATGCAGGGAATGTGAGATTATCTTCTTTATACTAAATTCATTCGTGCCTGTGTTATGGTCTTTAATATATTAGACATTTTGGCTACAGAATGCAAAAATATCAGTATTTTCCTAGTAAATGTGTCTTTGCACCAAGCCTTGTTGTAAACAACAATGCTTTGGGTGTAAGCAAAGACAGATGAAGTATTTGATCTTTCTGTCCTCCAGAAATTCATGAGATAATTAAAATGAATACTCATAGTCTTAGTGACTATTCTAGAAATATGTTAGAAGTACTGTTAAATACACATACAAATGGGAAGGTTAAAGTAGATGCCTACCTTATTGTGAGTACCACGAACAGAATAACTATCTGATTTTGTCTAAATTATACACCCATATCCAGAAATGTCTGGCTCACAGTAAAACAGGTGATAAACAAGCATCTTTTTAAAAGCGTAAGACTCTAGGCTTCTTTGTACATAATGCTGTAATGTGGGACAGAATATAGATTAGTGATGTTGTATAATGGTGGGCCCTTTTACAGTAATGACCATTCTACAAATTGCTTTATTTTTTGCCCAACACCATTAATGTATGACATTTCAGACACATTACTCCAAGCATATGGGGAGAGTATAAAGAGAGAAGGCCATGCCTGGATAAAAGCTTAATGGGAAGAAAAGGGAAGAATTCTTATTGTAGACAAAAACAATGCTCTTTGGAATCAGAAATGTCTTGGCTCACATCTTCTTTCCTGCTCTTTCAACCTAGAATTATTCAGCTCTGAGCTTCAGTTCACTCATTTGCATAAAAACAAAGACAACATTATTATCAATTTTAATGAATTACTTTAAGAAATAAATGAATTCATTATTCAAAGAACACATTGTAGAACATGACAAAAGTTTAATAAACAGCAGCTATTATTATACTGTTCAAGAATTGCCTGGATGTATTGGTGGAAATTTAAACAAAGCAACCTCAAGTAGGATGGACACTAGATATAAATTAATACACATTTAAAAAAATGATATGAAATAAGAAACATTATGAGATGTAGAAGAAGATACATGCATAGAATGGAGCTAGTTTCTTGAAAGGAGAGAGGGCTGCATCAGACAGAAACGTTGCTATTTTGAGGCAAATACTTTAAACCAACTAGGTGCTCTGTCAACAAGTACCTCTTCTCTATAATAACATCTGTGTGTTGTTTTCAACGAAATGTCACAATGTTGACTTATTCAATACAAATAGACTGTCATGTACACAGAATCTCATGCATAATTGTATCCTATTATGGAAGCAGAACTCAAAATATACATGTTTTTGGCAGGCTTCTGGGAACAAGTGTGTCCAGAGTGGGAGAAATACAGATGCCAACATCACTCACAAGACAATAGGTGTGGGAACTGGTTCTCTTTGTTCTATGGATGAGTAACCTGAATCTTACAATCAAACAAGAGTGGAAAGGTCATAATATTCATTATGTGCTAGTCATGTTAATGCTTTAAAATAACAATCCTGGAGGTCATAGTGTTGTCGCCCTTGAAGTCTCTTTCTTGGGAATCCAGCAGAGTCTTTAGAACACCATACATGTTGAGAGCACTGAGGGGATGAGTCATGAGGAGAAGATGAACTCAACCTGCTCATCAGACAACTAGCGTGCTTGGCTAATTTTCATAACAGCCATTTTCTTACCCTATAGAGGATATCTTATTGGTATTTGTCATCATTCTATCAGGATATAAATTTTGATATTGAATTTTATGTACTTTTCATATATGAAGGATTGTATATAGGCTATATATATTTATACCTAGGTAGATGGTGAGCTCTTAATTTTGCCCATGGGATTTTGGGATATATAGATATTAAAAATTTAATATTCTTTAAGACTCCAGTGCTTTCATTTATGGCTTCTGCCTGTGGTGGCATGTTTGGAAAAGCTTTTCATTCTCTCTGTGTACTTAAGAGCTCATCTGCATTATCTTCAGACAGTTCATTAAAGAGAACAGGGTAGTTTCACTTCAGTTTGCAATCTATCATTCCTTTAAACTTCATGCAATTTACTACCCGGAGGTCCCATATTTCTGCTCTGTTACCCATAAACATTAAGGTGTTGTCGAGTTTGTGGAATGTTAATTTTGTAGGTGAAAAGAACAGGTTTGAAATATCTGTGTGTGCTGCTTATGATGACTACTTTAATGAGTTCTTTATGCAAATATTTTTCTTTTGACCGTCTAGGACTTTTTCAAAAGGCAATCCTTTTATTTGAGCCATCTTTAAAACGTCCAACCTTCTGTTACTAAATGGCTACTTTCAAGTACTGTATGGATAAATGAAAAAGTGAATTTATTTAGCATTTTGACAAGAACTTGGGAGACAGATATTCCTCATCTACCTTTGTTTTGCATATTGTAGTGTTAACAATTTAGTCAATTATTAAAGTTAGTTAAAGATGAAATTAGAGCTATGAGAAAATACATGTGTAGATTTAGATAAGTTTCCAGAACACTTTTTTTCTTTGTATGTGTGCCTAGGTCTTTTGAAGATGAATTTTAATTTCCAAGATGCTATTTTCAATGGACTCTTGATCACCATGGCTCCACACCTTGCCACTGGGTGTTCTTTATATTATTAAGAAGACAGGCCTTTGGAGAGTACTTCATATATGAGGATAGTTATAAGTGCCCCATGCTTGATATGCAAACACGTGTTAATTATGTTTTTGTTTTTCCTACTATATTTATTCTAGCCTACTCATTTACAGCACCAATTATCTGTGGACTGAATCTCTTTTGCCCATACTTCTATTATTCCTTTTTACAATTTTCCCGTCTTTCCCATTTTTGTTTATGTTAGGGATACCCTTTTCATTTTTTCTTTTTACATTATGTATAAGCAATTTAAATTTCTGTAATGAAAACTTAAGTGTTTAGGTGAAACAGAGGGTTTATTTTGATGTTGTTGTTGTTAATTCTGGCTGCCATTTTGAAGGTACCATTCAATATGTAAGGAAATCAAGGTGGCAGGAGTTTGAATGAGCTGGGTCATCTCACATTCATCATCAGGAAGAGGAAAATAATGAGTGATTGTGTTCAACTCAGTTTCCCCTTAAAATGTTTCTTTGAAAACATCCTTTTCCTATTTTTTTATAGAGCATGTTCTTATCACTGCTTTTCCTCCATCGTTTCCTCCCAGATCCTCCCATCTCCTATCCCATCCAATTCCATGTCTACTTTTTCTCTCTCTTTAGAAAACAGACAGGCTAACAAACAAGAGTAGAATAAACTAAACAGAGAAAAGGAAAGAAAACAAAAGCAAAACCACAGAAAAATCAGGAGAAACCTATATGCGGAAACACACCACACACACACACACACACACACACACACACACACATACACACACACACCGCCTCCCCACAACATATATACATACAGTCATAAAAAATTCAACAAACAAACGAACAAACACCTTAAAAACATAAAATTGGTAACCACAATAGATAAAGAAATGACAAAAATTTTTAAAGGACACAAAAGAAAAAGAAAAAGAAAATGTCAACCAACCAACCAACCAACCAACTAACAAGCACAACCTAAACCAAACCAAAACAAACACTTCAAAAGTACCATTGAGTTTGTTTGGGTCAGTCATGTACTGTGGGGCATGGTTCCCCTCCATAAGTCTTGTTTGTATACCCAGAGACTTGGTTGGAGAAACTGAATTTTTCCTTTATGATGGGTTGTCAATTGGAGATAGCTTCTTGGTTAGGGATTGGGATTCTGCCCATTTGCTCTCTCAGTGCTGGGGTCCCATCTGGCTTGGACTTGTGCATATTGCATGGCCCCTGTGAGCTCATGTGCGTGTGGGTCTTGTTTTGTATGGAAGGCCCTGCTTCCTTGGTGTTCTCCATTTGCACTGGCTCTTAACAATCTTTCCAGTTCCTCCTGTGTACAGTTCCCATGCCCTGAGAGAAGGGGATCGATAGGGACCTCCCATTTACAACTGAATACTCCAAGGTCTCTCACTCTCTGCATTCTTTAGTTGTGGATATCTATATTTGTTCCCATCTACTGCAGGAGGAAGCTTCTCTGATGATGGCTGAGAAAAATACTAATCTATGGGTATAGACGAATGTTTTTAGGAATCCTTTAATTGCTATGTTTCCTTAGTGGAACCATAGTCTTTGCTTTCCCCTAGGGTGAAAAATGGTTTGACATTCTCCAAATAAATTCTGTCTTTAATATTATTCTTAACTAATTTAAAAATAAAGTTTTGGTTTTTTTCACTGAAGGGCTAGTTATACTATTAAGCTATTCATCAAGAGGAGTTAAGTCCTGTGATATTATTGAGGAAAGTTCAGCTAAAAGAAATGGCCTAGAGGGAAGAATAGAAGGTTCATTCATTGCAATGATGGTCAATTTATTGTAATTACCAGTTAACAAGATGAAATCTGTTCTCAGCTCTCTTGTCGCCATGGGTACCTGACACTTCCTATTAGACATCATGCTGGTTGATGGATTTATCCTTCGAGTGACAGTGTCAATGAACATGTGTTGAATGTGACTCTTCCAGACTCAGGACTAATCAGTAGCTGATCATCTTGCCAGGGAAAATGGCATTTATTCAGGAATGATGTAAAGGCACTTGCAGTTCTTTCATTGTACCATTCACATAACAATTAAATTCATTTTGTTTTTTTCTTATTAATAACTTTACCAACAGTATTTTAATATACTGTTGCTTTTTTATACTTTTCAATGTATCTTGTTTTTTTTTTTTTTTTAAGATTTATTTATTATTATATCTAAGTACACTGTAGCTGTCTTCAGACGTACCAGAAGAGGGTGTCAGGTCTCTTTACAGATAGTTGTGAGCCACCATGTGGTTGCTGGGATTTGAACTCAGGACCTCTGGAAGAGCAGTTAGTGCTTGTAACCACTGAGCCATCTTTCCAGCCCTCAATGTATTTTGTTATATAGAGCAGTCAGTGTTAATCCAACAAAGGAAGGAGGGACAGTACAGGGTCTGAGGTCTGAGTCATAAATGATGCTGCTGATTTCCAGTCTGCACGAGGACAGTTTATTTTCTTAATTTTAAAAAAATCATGTTCATCCTGGCAGAACCTCCCAGGGAATAGTCATATTACCTTCCTGTTAGCAAGATGGCGGGGAGTGGCTGTGGAGGGGTAACTGGGAAGGGATATATCATGTAAATGAATGGAATGATTAATTTAAAAAATCATGTTTGTGTGTATATGTACATATTTTCGTGCATGTGCATGCTAAGGCATACATGAGGTTGTGCATGGTGTCTTTCCAGCTCATGCAACCCTGGGATCAGGCTCAAGTCATCAGACTTAGTGGCAAATGCCTTTATCCTCTGAGGAACTTGCTAACCCAGACAGGTTTCTCCAGTGTGGAAATTGCATAGCCTTGTCTCTGAGAAGTGGGCACACAAAAAGGACAAGCAGATGGAAATCTTCTCACTTTACTTTCTGACTCTAGCTGAGTGTCTGGAAGAATTCATCTGTAGTAGAGCAGTCAATAACTTTCAAGATTCCTGAAACCTGTCTAATATTCCCAAAGTTCTGTTACATGGTTCTCTTGTGTAAATGTTTCATTTGTATGTTAATGATAACATTAGAAATTTGTATTAAATGCTTTGTGGATTAAGGCTGATTACATAGTATCTCTAAACCATAGAAACAAAGAACACATTATCTTGATTCAACTCAGTGCATTGGGTTGGTCAACAAAGATACACAATGGGGCTCCTGTTTCTCAACAATAAGAACTTATTTTGGTTGGCCCATGTGGACAATCTCTTGGACCTTCTTACTAGGACTTTCAGCCAAATAGGGCATTACATCTTTAGCAACTCTTTTCTGTGCCATAAATAAAGACAGGTATCTCTGCCTGCTGGGTTCCAAATGAAGATAGCCCCGACTCTCCGGATTCAAACCAAATTGTTCCTTGTGTCTGCCTAGCTTTCTTTGAAGGAATGCGTAGTCCTACTTGTCACATTTACATTCTCTTCTCTGCCTTTGTTCATTGCATTGGAATAACAGGTGTGGCTAGGTATTAATCACTTGCCTTCTAGAGTCCTGGAGGGAATTTTACTTCTCAGGGAAACTGCAAAATAGGAGACTCCTCTATCAAGTTCCCTAGGTTTGTGTATGAAAGAAATGCTGTTCCCTAGAGAGACTTAGAGCTGTTTTAAGATGTGCTGTTCCTCAGAGGGCTTTCCTCTTTCCATACCATGCTCTCAGTTTGTGTAACAATCAATCCACTCTGCTTTCTGTCTTACCCTAATAATACACACAGACACAGACACAGACTCAGACACAGACACAGACACACACACACATACACACACACACACAGACACACACACACACACACACACACACACACACACGAGAGAGAGAGAGAGAGAGAGAGAGAGAGAGAGAGATGTTTTAACATTCTTTTATAATCATCTATGTAGTAAGTTGCATTTTGAAGTTATGACTGATAATTTTAAAGATCTGACATGTTTTCATGACTGCAGATCTGTTGTGCTCAAGGCCACCCATCAGGTGATCTAGACTTTGTACCACTTTGGTACTTGCCAGGCTCTTGAATATCAACTCATAATTGTCTAGAGTATCCTGGCTGCTTGAGAATTTTTGTCTGTTTTGTTTTCTGTCAGAGAGCTTTGGATCATGTCAACTAGTTTGTACTACTGATGTGGTATATACCTGAAGTCTTAGACCACACAGCCTCAGATTCTCTTTCATACATATCTTTATAATGATCTCCAAATAAAACTCCAGAACCATTAACACGGTTTGTTAATATCATTACAGTGTCAATGAAACACTCTTCCTGTAGCTTGTTTCTCTGGGCCATGGCCTGCTATGTCATTTGATCTCTGATCTTACCCTGCTCTCTCCTACTACACTAAGCTATAGCATGCAGGGCTTAGACTACCTGGTTTTCATGTAGTTTTAGGTCTTATTTAGCTTCCCTTCTATTTCCTTTACTGGGCTTAGAGAACTGAGCTTTTACAACTGTTTCAGGTCACACTAAGACACAGGACCCTCTCTGTTTTCAGATTTTAAGTACGCCCTGGCTTGTGCTTTTCCCTGTTAGGCCTTAGCCCAGAACAAAGGCCAGACTCCTCTCCCTTTATTGCACTCATATGCTCCTGACCTCAGGTAAGGGACAGGGAATGTGACTTTTTTTCCCCAAATAATCTGTTTTTTAACCAAATAATCTGTTTTCACTACAAATGTTGCACCCTGGAACCTTTGAAACTAAAAGTCTCTTTTGGATTCCACAAACAAAAGTCTCAGCCAAGAATGTCAAAGGCCTCTGTTCTTCCTTGACACAGGTCGCTCCCTGAGGCCTATAAGCAGAAACCATCCTAGCTGCTACCTGCATCCAGGCATCGCAGGAGACACAGAATGCTTTTTTCAAAGCAGTTAATAGCTAGCTTATTGATGGAAAGTGCTCATTAAAAAACTTCACACACTGGCACTCACTGTTCCAAATAATGCTGTGAGGGAAGCTCTGAGAACACCTTTGTCTTATAAATGAGGCAAACGGCTCACAGGAAAAGTGATTTGCTGATGGGCAGACTGCTAAGAAGGGAAACAGCAGCTTTTCAATCCAAGGCTGACTTGGTCAAATTCTCTCTTCTTGGTTTTACTGCTGAGAGGGGAGTCTCTTAGAGAGGACCAAGGAATGCTGATCAAATGCTGAATCAGGCAATGCAGTCAGTAGGACTGGAACAGGCAGCAGACATCCTGGATGTGTATGTGTGTGTGTGTGTGTGTGTGTGTATGTGTGTGTAAGAGAGAGAGAGAGAGAGACAGAGACAGAGAGAGACAGAGAGAGACAGAGAGAGACAGAGACAGAGAGAGACAGAGGGAGAGAGGGATGGAGGAAGGGAAGGAGGGAGAGAGAGACAGAGAGAGAGACAGAGAGAGACAGAGAGAGAGACAGAGACAGAGGGAGAGAGGGATGGATGGATGGAGGGAGGGAGGGAGAGAGAGAGAGAGAGTATGATGTGACATGCAGGTTAAAACAAAGAGAAAAACATGCTTTTTTAGGTCGTGTACTTTGATCTACAGCAACTCAGATTTCTGGTAAAACTAGAACACAAATACTTTATAGTTAAATATTTATTAAACAAGGAAACAGAATAAGTCTTAATTTGATCAAATTGGCAGAAACATTTTTTATTAGTAATATTCTAGATGTTTCAAATGGTAAAAATAGCTGTATAAACATTTGTCTATTTCCCTTTGCACTGCCATGGCATCAATGCAGTTTCTTTACAATTTTTTCTAGGGAAGGAATTGTATTGTCAGTAATCAAGGAGGCCTTGAAGAATGAGGGAAGTGTTTATGTTTGTGAAAGAAGCAAGTGTATCATAGGTAAGAGTGTGAGTTTATTCTTTCTGTCATTGGCAAAATCTATCAGAGGCATTCAACATGTGCTCCAGAAAATTTGGGTGAATAGAAGATCACTCTACAGGGACAGAAGAACCATTAATCTTTAAGCCTTAATTATACAGATGAAGAGATTTCCCAAGAAGATGTGCTCCTGTCAGAGCTGCATGTGGCAGGAGACTGGGCATGATGGAGAACAGATTTGTTACCTTGGCAACTCAGATAAAAGAGAGTGTGTGAGAAAGATTTTCATATTGCAGATTGAGGCACTTTTCAGAGAATAGACTGCCCTTCTTCCACATCTCAGGTGATGTCATAAAGGGACTGAAAGGGGCCCAAGTTATGGAAACCTAAGATTATGAAAATACTTGACTAATATAACTGAATCCTTCAGTTTGAATCTCAATAAACACTCTTGCCGATTTTGACTCTGAGTTGATTGGGTGAATGCTGCAGTCACCAGGGGGACAGTCAATGAGACTCAGGCTTCCAATTCTCCTGACAGTAGTCACAGATGTGCCTTAGTTATCATTCTGATTTTGTCATGCCACCCTGGGCCTCACTTCCACGAGTCCTGTTCTACAGAATAGATAGACCGTACCAACCAGAGAGACTCCCAAGATGCAAGCATGAAAACAAGTTCTTGGTTCATGTAAAATGCGTAAGATAATTCTACCCTCGAAGCAGCTAAAGTTTTGGTAGAAAACAGAAAGCATGCTGGGCACTTCAAACAAAGATAATTAAGGAGTAGCTGGCCAGTTGAGAGGCAGGGTTAATGCTGAAGTTCTTACAGAGCCCAAGGAAGCGATATTCTTATCCTTAGAACCAATTATAAATATCAGAGTCCAGTGAAGGCTGAACCTTGAAGAGGGGTTTGCTCATAGGACTACTATTGCCAAAATAAGTGGTTGTTTTATAGGCTGGAAGAAGGGAGATCAAACAGTACAGAAAATGATCTCTACCAGGCCTCTCTTTCCACTCTATCTCCTACCCTTGAACTTTACCTGCCTGATGGAAGCAGACAGTGAAAACAAAGCACCTAGCAGATGCTGCAAAACAGCATCTCCACTGGGCCCCCAGAAGAGGCAGTGGGGGTGAAGGATGGTTCAAAGTAAGTGATAGCATATAGTTAGTGGTGGAGGAAAATGAACACAGAGCTCTAGAGATGCATCAGAGGAGCACAACCTCTTTGTCTCCATGTGGGCTCTGCTAGTGATTTTGTAATAAGACTTGATTTTATTATTTTGTTTACTTCTGTTATTCTGATAGGAAAATTTGTGATGAACTGAAATTCCTAATTATAATACATTTAGCCAGCTTTCTTTCTGAGAGCAGAAACTGGACTGAATTCACAATAGACTAATTTTCTCAAATATCTGTTCCTTATTGAGATGATTGAGGAATAGGTCAAGAATAACACCTTCGCACTGAGCACTTGATTCACAAACAGACCACCATACATAGGGGTGTGTGCAGGCTACTCTGAGCAGAGTAGTAGCTTTGTCCATTGCTGAAATTCATTACTATTCAGTAAGTGCAATACCATGCCTGCTTAAAAGCTGACAGAGAGAAATCAGCTGGCCTTTCAAGCACTGAGACATCTTTGCCCTGTGTCTGAAGGGACACATGGGATGTCTGAAGGTCAATCATGAACATAATCTCATTGTGTCTTTAGTATTCACACCACAAAAATCAGCAAGGAAAAAAAAGAACCTTTGATGTTTTCAAGCAAAATGCAATAGTGGTTTTAAGGCATAAGAAACAAATATAAGTAGTTATTTCTGTTTGTGTTATTTTCCTAAGACAGTGGCTGTAATTCTGATCCACAGGTTACAGAGACTTTGTGCAGGAATTTTATGAATAGTGCAGGTTTGTAGAATTCCCGGAAAACAAAACAAAACAAAACAAAACAAAACCGGAGAAACTGTTAGAAAAGAGTCATGTGACTAGAAGCTAGAATCTTAGAAGGGATGTCATCAGGATGCCTACTACCACTCCTGGGCAGCAGGCATGGTGCCTATATGACTTCGTCTGACTGTGTTCAGCCCTGTTCTTTATCATTGCTGCAGGTCAGTGCATTTGATCATGGCCACTGCTCATGCCTGAACCCTAACTAGAAAGGTATAAGGTCTTGAGGATTTTCTTTCTTTTTTATATATCTATAGGAAAAGGCATCTGACTCCTATTCAGAAGATCTAAAATAACAATGAAGAGCTATCATGTATATATAAGAAAACTCTATTGAAACCTAAGACAAAACAAAGCCTACCCACAGTAATATAGGTGTGTGGTAAAGCTTTGTAGTGAAAGTGAAAGGGGTTTAAGTTACAGTATAAAGCATTTAGACCAAAACACACACACACACACACACACAGGTATGTATGTATATATTTTAGGCCATCAAAGGGCAAATTAAATGGCTATTGAATTTCGAATATAACTTACTGAGTATCTTTGGAGTGCCCTTTCTAGAGGTCATTTAAATTGGAGTTCTTATTTAAGAGACTCAAATTCTTGTTCTATGTTATCTGTTTGGAGTTTCAATACTTAATTCAATGAATACTTCTAATTTTGATGGTTGTATTATTAACTGTGGTGAAAACGATAACAGTAAGCACAAATACAACAATAAAATGATAAATAGAAAAGGACAGTCAGGAGGATTTGCTGAATCATAAACAAACATTCCTTTTCCTTCTTAACAAAAGAATCCTGAAGATTTGATGGCATTGAATATTGTGAATTCCTCGAGTGCCTCAAAAACTTAAGTATATTTCTCTAAAAATAACCAAAAGAAGCTGTTAAATTTTAACATAGTCTGATTTAAATTTACACATAAGTTAGTTTTGAAGTGATCTATCTTTTAACACATGCATACTATATGTATATATACATATACACACACTATATATACTATATATGTATATACTCACACATGTACACACACACACTCACTCACAGACCTAGAAAGCTCTCAAATTTGGTCTGTGCAGATTTAAATCAGACTATGTGAGAAATGGATGGTCAGTGTAGAGAAACAAAGTGATCAGAGTTTTAAGGAGAGTCAGTGCTTAGCCTGTAAACACATCTTTATGCCTTTCCTCCAATTGTATGCATGTGTATGTATATATATATGTATGTGTATGTATATACATGAGTATATATGTACATATGCAAACATATGCAAATATATCTATGACTTTTATGTTTAAATAAATTATGATTGTATATACTCTTATTTTCCCCTCCAACTCCTCCTGTATCCAATCTTGCCCTTCCTAACTTCATGTTTTCTTTCCTTATTATTTCCTTATAAGCTACTAAGTCTAATTATTGTTGCTTATATGTAGAAGAGTGCAGGGTATTGAGGAGAGTATGTGAAACATAATAGTGAGCACTTCAAAGAAGAATAATTCTTCCTCTCTAAGCACTAGTCAACTTTCAATTGCTCCTCAGGTACCAGCCTAGAGGTCATTTCCCCCATCTATGTATGACATTTGGCTGGCTTGATATCATATAAGTCTTGTGTAGATAACCATAGCATGGTGCTTACATATGCGAGTCATAGTCATTCCAAGTCTAGAAGACAGCAGAACACAGATCTCCTCCCATCTTCCAGATACCTTCTCACCTGTAGTGTTTCCTAAGCCTTAGAATAGAGGCAGTTGATAAAGTTGTGAACTGTTTAGGTCTATGAATATAAACTTAATATTTTTCAGGTTGCAATTTGATCATTTAGCAAAGTAACAATAACAGACTCTATAATATGATCTATGAACACCTATGAACAAAGGTAATTCCTTTCTGTGCAATAGGTCTCAAATCCCCCTAGAAAGCTGTTGCTCTATGGTAGTCATGACACCATTACTCCAGTGATGGCAGTAGATATTCCAATTTGCCTGGCAGATAGATATTCCAATATGCATGGCCCAGCACTGGGTAAGACCACCGACGTTTTTTCTTTCTTAGTGGAATGTATAGTACCTTCTGTTACCATGGAAGTGATCTAGAGGGATGAAAGTTTCCTTAAAAGTTTAAGATTTAATTCTCTATGCCCTGCAGTCAAAGTGGGAGATGTCTTTAACATTAGAGTCTTATCATATGTTTGAACATGACAAGTATTGGTGTATATTTTCATATTTCTTTAAGTGGATTTTAGATGAATTTCTCAGGTATTTATTAATACCTTACACCTCAATGTATAGGACTCATGAAAAAGATGAATATGACATCATTTCTACTTCAGCATTGGGAGACTGACTGACATGAAATTTTAAGTACCAAACAGGAAAATTCCAAACCATGGCAGACTAGAGAAAGGAAGAGTGGTAAAACTGTTTGAAAATGGTTTTGGAATATAAAAATAATCTGAATTTGGAGAAAAGATTAGAAATTTAGTATATCACGAAGAGAGCCGATCTTTAGTTTTTAAATGATGAATTTGGAAACAGAACAGAGAAAGACTAAGAGGAGGAACAAAAGGTTCACATGGCAAAGGTCTTGGATTTTAGCTTGTACTCTCTGGAAAGGAGTACAAACTGTTGACTGCATACCTGCAATGATTCCGGTTTCATTTGTAACCAGAATCTCCATATTACTCATTATCCTCAACTCCAGACTTGAAACCTTTTAGACCAGGCCAGCTAAATGATTCCTCTGCTTTTGCCACGACTGCTTTAGGAACACAAAGATAAAACCTCTGTCAGTGTGGGTGAGGAGATAGATATATGCCCTGGGGGACTTCTGGAAAAAAGAGCCAATACAACAAGGTGGCCTTCCAGTCTGTTGTGTGGTGTTGTCCTCCAAATTGAAATATCCCCTCCAGGAAGAAGCTCATGAGACTTAGGAAGAAAACAATCTTACAAGTCTCAGAGAGCTGAAATTTATTAGGATGCATAGCTCTTGCCCAAACTCATAGACATAGCAAACAGTTGCCAGAAGAGGAGACTCCATAAAGTGTTGATTTTCTAGCAGGGCCAGTAAAGTGGTTTCTAGGATTGCAGCTTTCACTAGCAGTGAGCAAGAAACCACCTAGCTAGGGGAGAACTTCTCTGTGATGTAATTGCCTTTGAGTCATCCGTACTTTCCCACATAACCCAAATGAACTCATTGGTTTGCAAGGCTTGACTTTGATAGAATCATCACTTCGGTCTGTTGTTGTTTAGCTATTTACAATGAATAAATGTTTATGTCATGTCTCCACAGAAAGTCTCACACAGTATGGACATTATCCTGGAGAGGAGTTGTTTGGACAAATGAGCATTAATCTATATTTGTGTCTGCAGAGAAATCAATGTGAACATTTCCCTGTCCTGAGCTGCAGAGGTGGCCAGCTGGGAATCATCTACCTGGATATCTGTAAGGGAAGATGTCATTTATGTGTCCCTTGTGGTTCTTCTCTCGACATTCTGATTTGTGATGGCATTGACTTGGAGTCAAAAACTGATCTCTTCTTCTCTGACCCAATACTGACTTCTCCTTTAATGATCTGTAGAAAGAAAATGCTTAAACTTCTGTCTGTTGCTAGGTGTAGAAAGCCTGTTCCTATTAATCAGAATTTCTTTTATAATAATACTTTTTCTCTATAGGAATAAGTTTGCTTTCTGAAGTTCTGCTAATATTTATCCAGTTAGTATTTCCAGAAACAGAGGAAAAGATGGGTGAGTATGGAAGATGTTCTGAAAGTATGTCCAATACATGTGCTAAAATGGGCTTTTATTGTTTATTGAGAAATATAATTCTTCTACAGAAACATGAATATTGAACTCTATACTATATTACTTCTGAGAATGGCATAGCAAATTAGAATAAGTAATTTTTAATAATCATTCTCACTTCAAGAATACAAACTTTTGGAAAATTCTTCATGAAAAAAAAACTTATTCTCTCATTCCAGGGAGCACTTTACAATATCTGCTGTGATTCAGAAAGCCCAGCTAAGAAACACAAACTCATAGAAGCTAAACTTTTTGAAATTCTACCAACACAGGTTTTGCTCTTTCTGTGGATTTTTTTGTTCACTCTTTGTTTGTAGAAGGCATCACAGCCTTTTAAATTATTCAGATTGACTGACTCCTTATGACTTCTCTGAGAAATTTCTCCCTCCCTCCCTCCTTCCCTCTCTCCCTCCCTCCCTCTTTTCCTCCCTCCCTCCCTTCCTACCTTCCTTCCTTCCTGCCTGTCTTTCATTCTTTCTTCTATGATACATTACACCCTAACCACAATTTGTCCTCCCTCCTCTCCTCCTTCCTGTTCTCCTAGTCTCTCTCCCACCTCTACTCTCTTCTAGATCTACTCCTCTTCCATTTCCCTTCTGAAAAACTGAACATGGTATAGCAAGTTACAATAAGTCTAGGTGTACAGCCTCAGATCAAGGCTGGATAAGCAACCCAGTAGGAGCAAAAGGGTCCCATGTGCAGGCAAAATAGTCAAGGACAGGCTTGTTCCAACTGTTAGAAGTGCCACAGGAACACCAAGCTACACAACCATAACATATATGCAGAGAACCTAGGTCAGACTTCTACGGGCTTCTTGATTGTTGCTTCAGTTTCTGTGAGAGACCCTGTGAGCCCAAATTAGTCAATTCTGAGGGTTTTCTCATGGTGTCATAGACCTCTTCGGTTGCTATAATCCTTCTGTCATTTCTTCTTTATAGTTCCAGGAGATCTGCCTAATGTTTGGCTCTGGGTACCTGCATCTGATCCTATCCATTGCTGAACAAAGCTTCTCTGATTAGAAATTATTTCATTGACATTTTTGTTTTTAACGTTAGAGCTGCCTCATACAACTTGAACATAACTTCATTTGAACAAATGAAGTCCCAGAGTTAATTTCTTATCACAGGCTCCTTGGTTAGTCAAGGTAAAATCTCAAGTTTCTGATCAGTAGCTAAGCTTAGTTGAAATCCAACTTTGTATACAGTGATGTTTTTATCTAATCTTAGACTTCATAAATTTCTGAGTACTTAGATTTCAAGTTCCCTTTATAATGAACCTTATTTTAAAAGCTTTATTTCAATTTTTCACTTAAATATGAGGATATAATAATGAAATTAGGATCTGAAACCATTATCTATGCAAAATATTTCATACAAAATGGATTTTTGTATACTTGATGTTACTTTATTTGTATATGGTATTGATTTGTGGCTCAGGGTGGCCTGGGTTACACTATATAGTAAAATCTAGACTCAAATTTACTATCCCCCTGCTTCAGCCTCATAGTGCTGGAATTACAAGAGTGGAACTTCACAGCGTTCTTAATTATGTCCTGGAATTGTCTATATTTTGCTTTAAATATAATTGATATCTATTTAAAATACTGGAATACTATAAGATACAACCAAAATGGTTACCCCAATTCGCATTATTATGTATGGTTGTTATAGAACATAGGAGAATGTTGACATTTAACTGCTTCCTAACTTTGCTCTTCTCAGTCTAGGATCCAACCCATGGAGTGCTGATGTTCCACTCAATGCAGTTTCCTTCTTATAAGTTAATTCTGTCTGGCAACACTCTTAAGTATATGTTTAAATATGTTGTAGGTATTTCTTAATCCAATTGGATCGATAATAAAAACTAATTACCACAATGAGATAGCCTAGCTTTTCTTCTGAATATTTCTATGGGTGTATGTGATATCCCATATTTGTATCCCCATCTTGGGATAGTACAGATCTTATTTTTTTTCAGATCAGATAAGTATTCATTTACCTCTTGTTTTTTAGATAAAATCAAATCTATGTTGTTTTTTTATGTTGATAAAAATTAAAGCTTGATTTATAAAGTTGATGTAATGAACTTTAGTATATTTCTTGTCAGATACAGCAGTTGTTTACACTTCCCTTTTCTGGGTGTAGCATTTTATAACTGATTCCCTTACTTAGCATGGATAAAGCAATTTGACTACTAAATAAGGTTGCAGTCCACCATTCTAATGAAAATGTGGATGCCGACAAAATAATGTTCACTAAAAAGAATTGAACCTTTTCTTTTTTTTTTTTTAAGGCGAGGAATAGTTGCAAGTGCTTTTCTATAGTCTTGGTTCTAAGAAAAACAATACCCTTAATGGGCATGCATTAACATAACTCTTTGTTTAAAAATAGAAGTGAAGCAACATACTCCTGGGTGGTGAAAAACAAGAAACTGCTCATATAAAAACCTTAACCCATTGCCAGATGTGAAAGCAGATTATTCACTTAGTGAGTTAGGGCAGTTCATGGCTCACTGTGCAAGAAACAGCGGGGGAACTGCAGCATGGCGGGTCTACTCCACTTAGCCCTGTGTCCCATAGGGCAGCGTGGCGGCCTAGAACTCCAGGAGCAAACAAACTTGCAATGAGCAGTCAGCAGTGCCATAACTGAATTTATTGTGTATATGTCCAGTACAGAAATATCGCTGAGCCAGAGTAACTCGGGGCGCTAACTGAATGTGAGGCCAACTGCTTGGAGGTCCTGCAGTTGGCTTTTCCTACTTGATATATGTCAGCTAAGTTGATGCACAGGAGTGGTTTATATAGATTACTTGTGTCTCATTTAAATGTTTACTATAAATTACTAGACTCACTGGCACTTATATAGGTTTTAAAGAGCAAAGTAAATATATCATAAACACCTGTCACCAGACTGGGAAGTATTTGAGTGACTCCCTGAAATGGTCTGTATAATGTTTTTATTTGTATGTTAATTAGAAAAAAGGAATTTTTATCTAAAAAACTAAAAACTGTCACCCAAGAATTTGATCACGTTCTGATTATTTACTTCAGGTAAAGGCTTGACTTTAAGTTACGACGTGGAACAGACCGTATATTTCAAGCAGAGCTTCACCAGGTTGCCATATCACAGCCCTGGAATGTTGGGCAGGTGAGTCTTTCTGCAATATTTTCCATACTAAGCTGTCCCATTTCCCCTCAAGATTTATGTCATGCTGTGTGCCACGTTTCTTTCTTTCTTTTTATGAGTATGTATATTGAGAAGAAAGTTAATAATTGATATTAGGCATATTTACCTACTTTTTTATTTGTATGTTAATTAGAAAAAAGAAATTTTTATTTGAAAAACTAAAAACTGTCACTAAAGGATTTGATCACGTTCTGATTATTTACTTCAGGTAAAGGCTTGACTTTAAGTTACGACGTGAAATAGACCGTATATTTCAAGCAGAGCTTCACCCGGTTGCCAAATCACAGCCCTGGAATGTTGGGCAGGTGACCTAACTTACTGAGGTCGGAGGGGTCGATTGAATCCAGGCCCTCATACATGCCAGAGAAGCAGCCTACCACTGACTTAGGTCCATAACTCCCACTTTAGTGACATTTTTGTACCGCTTGAAATCATTCCTTCTCTGCCTACAGAAAAAGCCTTGCTAAAAAGCCAGTTATTTCCTTATCTCTTTTGTCTCTTCTCAGAGTCAAATCTTTGATGAAATAAAGTTAATATTTTATATTAACACAGTGAACCTGGATGTGACCCGGTGTAACATATACTTTACAACTAGCCATTCTTAGCAGCAGGTTCTCTCCTGTATTCTCATTATTTATTTATTTTTTCCGAAGTGGAAGTGGACGATGGGGAAATGTGGACATGAGACTGGCCTGCCCAGGTCTTGCTGGCCATGTTCACTGCACTTTATCTATCTCTTCTCCTGGTCCAGGCTCTTCCTGGAACTGCAGTCTGGGTCAGTCTTTTAGGAGTTGCTTCATCTTGGCTTTTATTTGAATTTGTATTTTTACATAGCTTTACCAAGGAGTGTTTGCTTCTGTCCAAAGTGCTCTGCAAATGCTCGCTCTGATAACTCACCCCTGTGACAAGTTTTCTCTGCGTGCTGTATGCATGGGTTTTATGATCTTATTCATAGCGCTATTATTGCTCTGTTGGGTTTGAATCTCCCATGGTCCATGGTGGGCAGAGAAGGTCAAACCAGTCATGTGACTGAAATTATTGGTTGAGCACCAATTTGAAGTGACACTAATCTGTCCTTTTAGTAGATGGCAAGCTGTGTTGCTCTGTTTTTATTGTTTAGTTTTTTATTGTGTATTGTGTTGGCTGTATATGTGTCCATGGTTGATCATTTGCTATTGAATAACCAGTTCCTGTGGTCTTCCCTGGCAGAGATGATTTCTCCTGCTCTTGGCACTCCTTTGTTACCTGTAGTTCTTTGTGTCAGGGTGAAGCCACATGGTGACATTTATTCAGTCCATATTAACATAGATACTGTTGTCCTTGCTCACATCATGCTTAGGTAGCTGTGTTAGTGAGATTTTATGATCGTAGCTTTCGACATTCCTAGGAGACACAGTCCCTGTTCCTCTGGTTCTTACAAGTTCTCCACTTGCTTTTCTACATTTATACAGACTGAACAGTTGCACTTATGTATTTAGGAACACACACACACACACACACACACACACACGCACACACACACACACACACACTGAAAAAGAGGACAAGAATTTGAAAGAGAGCAAGGGGGAGTTACATGGGATGGTTTGGAAGAGGAACGAGAAACAGGTAATGTAATTATATTATAATCTCAATAAAAAGTTTAATATTGTAAAACTCTGAATCAAATTAATTTTATGTTTGATATGTCTTTGAGCTATGTCTCATCATAGTAGTTTATGACATGTTCCATATTTGAGATAATTTGGGGACACAAAAAAAGGCAGCTATAACTGGCTAGGGATGGGCAGGCCAGTCAATCCTACAAGTAATAGAGTCTGCTGACTATTGTAGCAGAGTGAACTTCACGCTTCACAAGGCTAATATCCCCCCTGCCTACTGACACAAAACGTTTATCTAACTTTCTTCAGAGCCACCCTGAGGGAGAACTTGGAAGGATCTCTCCAAGAAACTACACTAATATGACAATATAGCCATGCCAACATACTTTGAGGTTATCATATTGATAGGAACCTTGATCTTGAGGTTTTCTGGTGACTAAGAATTCATGTCTTACTGATTATTTTGAGAGATGTTTCTATACACAACACTGTTCCTCCTCCTCTCTCCACTCCATCTGCTCCTCCCCCATCCCTCATTTGATTCTATTTTGTGTATGTGCTTTTATGTGTGTGTGTGTCCATTTTGTGTGTGTGCACATGTCCTGTGTTTGCAAGTACAGGTGTGTGTGTATGTGCGCAAATGCGCATGAATGTATATGTGTGTATATTTGTATTTTTCTTGTATTCTTCCACACTTTTAGATCTGTGGACGTATGAACCAAAAGCTGGTAGCTCATGGCAGTCTGATTCTCTTTTGCTCTTCTGGGGCCTGAGTTAATGGTGTCTGGCAAGTAACACTAACTATTCTGGGGCCAGAGCTGATGGCTTCTGGCAATTGACTCTATGATACCAAAAACAGGGGATTAGAACTCTCTTAATTCTTTAGGGTCCAGCAAGAGAGAAAAGGGAAAAAATCATATACCCCCCATAGGCTTAGAATTTTCAAAGCCTACTTTTAATAAGTTCTCAGAACTTTGATCCCCCACCCCTTTCTAACCCACTGTCCAAAGGTAGAAGAGAAAAGTTAGTAAATAGGACAAGGGGATCTGGACCTGTTTACAAGTAGTTTTTCTTTTGGAGTGGGCAGGAGTGATTCCAATCTCTGTCAGGATACTAGAAGTAGTGGCACAATCCAGCAGAAACAGGCATGTGAACCCAGGAGACCTTCTATGCTGTGCCTCTCTGAATGAAATGAAGATCAGTGAAGATGCAAGACCAACAATTCCTTGTACAGCTAGCTAGGCAAGTGTCCTGTTCTTTCAGCCCTATCTATACCCTCTCCAAACATCACATGTCCTCCCATGGGTCTTGCTTCATAAAAAAACATGTGAGCTTGTATCACATGACACAACTAAAAACTTCCAATTCTCTCTCTCTCTCTCTCTCTCTCTCTCTCTCTCTCTCTCTCTCTCTCTCTCTCTCTCTCTCTCTCTCTCTCTCTCTCTCTCTCTCTCTCTCTCTCTCTCTCTCTCACACACACACACACACACACACTCTGGATGAAGTAGAAAAAGGACTCCACCACTTTTGTTTTTCCTTTCAGCTTTTTATAGCTTTTCAGACAAAAGTTCTCTATGTTAGAAAAAATGATCTCACAGATTAAATGTTATACAACATGATGTTGATAAGTTCAGAGTAGTTGGTTTATCTGTGTCTCATTCTATAAGCTCATTATAAGTTCAAAACTATAGTTGTATATATTCATGGCCTTGTTATGGCATAGTAAATACTCCTGGTCTCTTCCTTGGACCTGACAGAGAATGAATTTTTTCCTTGATTGTAAATTTGTCCTAGTACCTATTTCTCTTTCTAGTGAAATTTACATGCTTGTCGTGCATGAACTCTCACTGTGATCCTTTTCATGCATTCTTTATTTACGAGTCTATGAAGAGGGAGCTTATTTTTCTCGATTCTACCTTCATTATTTCTTTCTGGAAAAATTAGCTAAAAAACTATCTCCTTAGAATTTTTATAAATTATTTTAACTTTCTAAAATTATTTAAACCAATCAGAGATTCTATAAAAATCATTAATTTATATAAACAACATTACTCCATGAGAGTGCATCTTCATATTGCATTATCATATGAGTTCATCTTCATGTTGATCTGCAATAGGGTGGGTCAATACCCAGGAATCAGTTGTAACAGACTATAGGCAGAAAGCATCTTTCTTTGCCCAATTACACCTTGTCAGAAAAATGAGGAGCACAGCAATGATGATCATGAGAAGGCACATCAGCAGCAAGAAGCAATCCTGGGATGAAGCTCCTGGGGCCAGGCCTCTTTAGGATTCACCCATCACAGCCATGCAAAATGGTGGCCATGTCCAGGAAGCTGAGTTGTTTGCCACAGCCTTCCCTCCAAGGCTTTCACCCCTTCTCCTCCCCCTCCCCTCCCCACTCCTTACCCCTCCCCTTCCTCTTTCTTTTAATTGTCATTTAACTTAATTTCCTCTTGACAACCTTTCATTTACCTTACTGAAGTTAGTCATCTGGTTCTGCTTTTAAAACTGGCTTTCTTCTTGTCATGTTTCTACTTTTTTATTGTTCTTTCTTTACCACTCACTCTTCACCTTTTCCACATAATACGGATTTGGGATGCTGTACTTTTTCGATGTTTCATTACTGCTGACAAATGGATAAATTCATTGTAATTAAATTGAAGCTATGATACATGAAGAATTGTATGGTTTAATTTGTTAATCGATTATTTTTACTTTTTTCATATAGACCCTTTTGGTGACTATTTGAATATTATATATGTTAACTTTTAAGTTTTATAAAAATTTGTTGAGTTGATGTGGTTAAAGAATTGATTTGGGGTTGTTTCAAATATCCTCTTACTGAATCTGCTATAGTCTTTACCTGTGATATCAAGTGTATTGTATATGTGTATCTATACATGTGTATGTGTATGTGTGTATGTGTGTGCATATGTGTATGCATATGTGTGTAGGTGTATGAATGAAAATCAATATTCTTTTAGGATTATTCATTAAGTGCGTAGTTCTGTAATTGGACTGTTGTTTATTTCTTTTATCTCTATAGTCATATTGCTCTCCCCAGGAGACTCTCTCTCATTGTACTGCTCTCTATAGAAATTCTGATTTCACCAATTTGATCATAAGAAAATATAACAAATATATAAAATTGTCCATAATTATAGAGAATAAATTTAATTATCTTGCAACTCAATCAAAGAGCTATTAAATATCCCTTGATAGTGATACTTTGATTTATGTTTAGTTAGGTCTTGAAGCCCATTATGATGACTCTTTTTGCTTCAAGTTTTAACATTCAATCTTATTGCTACATAGCTTAACTGTTTCATTATACATGAAAAAGTCTGATGAGAGCAAGAGTTTTCAATGATAGAGAAATTATGGTTAGGTACTCATTTAAATCAACAAGAAAACTTGGGGGCAACTATAGTTACAATATTACAGTCACAGGAGGCAGAATTTGAGAAAGGAGTAGGGAGACAATTAGTAAGCTGCAGTGGGAGGACTTCTGGTGGTCTTGGGTACCCATTGCTTACTGGAGAATCCTATTTCCACATGCATGCGTATTCTTTGATATGGGTTTTACTGGCCTATGTGAGCACCAGAGATTGAAGTGAGGATGTCTTTCTCATTTGCTTCTATAATTTATTTTTCTAACATGGTGTCTCTGAACCTAGAGCTCATTGTTTCTAATAGACTTGCTAGCTAGCAGGCTGTGGGATTGCACTCTGCCAGTGCCCTCATTACTAGGGATACAAATGCAGAAGGTTATGCTTGGCTTTTATGTAGGCACCGGAGTCTCAACTCATGTCTTCATACTTGTGCACCAAATACTTTACTCACTGTACCATCATCCCAGCTATCTTCAGTTTTAAAGTATAATTTTTATAAAATAAAACATATATTAAAGACAGCAATATTTGAAATAGAAATGTTTTCCTCCAATACACACTAATCTCATTTGCCCTCTAGTTCCTATTTTCAAGAGGCAAGAATTCTTTCCTCTATTTGCTTCCTTACCTCAATGGCCTCTGCTGCCATTTCCTCCCATGAGTATTTTGTTCCCCTTTTTAAGAAGAATTGAAGCATCCACACTTTGGTCTCCCTTCTTCTTGAGCTTCACATGGTCTATGAATTGTGCGTTGTGTCTTCTGAGCTTTTAGGCCAATATTCACTTATCAAGGAATGCATACAATGTGTGTTCTTTTGTGACTCTATTACCTTACTCAGGATGATATTTTTTTAAAAAAATGAATATTTTATTTATTTACATTTCAAATGTTATCCCCTTTCCAGATTCCTCCCCCCTAGAAACCGCCTATTCCATCCCTCCTTCTGCTTCTATGAGGGTGTGTCCCCACCTACCCATCCACTCCCACCTCCCCGCCCTCATATTCTTTACTCTTCCATACATTTCATTGCTTTCTATATCTTCTTTCTCCCAATCACCCTTGTCCTCTGCACACAATTAAGACTTGTTTTCTAAGTTTGTGGGTAAACATATAGTATTTATGTTTTAATGGCTATATACATATACTTTAGTTGCTTGCAGAGGATATGAAAATATGTTGCTTGCCCGTGTCTGAAATAAAGTTTTACATTGTTTTAAAATTCACTGACCTTAATAAACATGCTAGTAGTTTATGTTAATGAAAAAATTTGAGTATAAGCTGCGCAATGCACTCCAAGTCTTTTTTTTTACTGAAAAGGGAAGTAAAAACACTTTATGATAAAATTAAAAATTTACATGGAAAATATTTCAGATAAAATAGAAGCGATACATAGAAAAACATGATAAAAATGACAATTTTCATGGAAAATTAAAGAGTAAAGTGATAGACATATAAAACATTGCTAAATTAATTGAAATATGAAATAGAAACATTTTATAATAGAATTGAAGATTTACATGGAAAATATTTCCGATGAAATTGTAGAAAAATGTAGAAAAACATGTCAGTTTTGGTGGCACACGCAGGTAGGATTTGCTGAAGAAGGCAGGGGCAGGAGGATCATGAGTTCAAGGCCAGCCTGGGCACTCCAAGTCTTATATAACCATTTCATCATTTCCTGAGGTGCCCCTCCTGGGGTTTCTATCATTTGACGCCAACAGGAGCTAGGTGTAGAAAGGTGACAAGGCTCCCTTTCTAGACTTTTCCTCCTTGCCTCTGTGAACATGCCCGTTTCCTCCTTGCCTCTGTGAACATGCCCGTTTCCTGCATCTCCCACCTTCTTTATTTTGCATGCTCTCAGCTTCACCAAGACTTACATTCTCAGGGGTTAATTTCAACAGAATATAGTGGACTGGAGTTTTGAGCACTTGCATATCTGAAAATGTCTTTGTCATTCCCTCAACCGTAATCAATAATCTGACTGAGTATACATTGCTGGGCTAACGTTCACTTGACTTGCTACTTGGGTTCCCAGATTGCTATGGACAAGTCTGACAAAGTGTGGTGTCTGTGTCTTACTGAGAAACGTATGTGTTTCCTCATTGCTGTTAAAAGCTTTTCTTTTTCCACCTGGAATTTCATTTTCTGATGCTTTTCTACATAATGTTTTGCTTGGACGTTCCTTTCGATGTTTATGCTCATATACAGGTCTTGAAAGGCTGTTGTTTTTATGACTGATTTCAGAGTGTTTAGCCTGACAATTCTCTTTTCTCAGGCTAAAAGTCTTACTTGAAAACTAGGCACCATTAACTGCCATCAATTTTCTTCTCTCTGTCACTTTACTTTTACGTGATTTGAAAAGCATTTTTGAAAGATTTTTACAAACTTTTAAAACTAGATTCTGCAATAATATTTTTAAAACTTATCAGTAACATCTACCTGAAGTTAATAAAATAGATATAAAGTGCTGTGATTTTAATATTAGAGTTAATATAATAGTTGTATATATAGTTAACTGTGTGCATATGGAAACATACACATATATAGAATTTTAACTTAGGTCTAACTATATATTAGGTAAATATATATAGTATAGTGTGATCAAAGATGTATTTTGCTTCTAACATTAATCTCTGTTGACTCTGGTTTGTTTTAAAATCTAGGTATCATGTCAGTTGTCAGATGATTCTTCACTATCATTTCATGTTGTAGAGGGAAATTCTAAATTCTGATTGTGTGCTGTCTGGCAAGAGCAAGGCATACTGCATCCAGGTTTCTCTGATGAGTTGGGGAGTGGATGTCTCATTACAGACTCCAGAGTAGTCGGTACTGGCCTTTTCTCATAATCTGCTTCTCCTAAGAGGACATCATTAATCTCACACCAGAGATATACACGAGATTTCCGGGAGCCCCAGGAGCTCTACACTTCATCTGTCATTTTTTCTTCAGCTCCCCTGTTGCTGGTACTGTAGCTTCTTTTCTGTCTTAGCTCATAGCTCATATCCTCAGCACAGAGACAGTGTAGCCTCAGTGGAGAGTAATGGCTTCCATCTCAGAGCTGAAAAGAATTACGTGGCTATTTCAAATGGGCCAATAGTTTAACTGCACCCCATAAAACTGTGCAGACAACCCTTCTGTTTTGAAATTACACAGTATTTTTGCTTTCTGGAGAAGTCTTGTGCTTCTTGTACCACTGTCTGATTCTTGATATTTGACAGGGCTCAGAAATGTGCATTTTGTAATTCTGGGTTCCACACTCTTTAGCTCTTACAACATTTCTTCTGCTTTGCATAGTCAGTTAATGATGTAGTATAACCTCATAGTGCTTTTACTTGCTTGTTTAATGATGTAGTATAACCTCATAGTGCTTTTACTTGCTTGTTTTTGCATATGTCTGTCTGTCTGTCTGTCTCTCTCTGTGTGTGTGTGTGTGTATGTGTGTGAGTGTGTGTGTGTGCATGATTGTGTGATTTACTCTTTTTTTTTTTTTTGATTTTGGTTTTTTCGATACAGTGTTTCTCTGTATAGCCCTGGCTGTCCTGGAACTCACTCTGTAGACCAGGCTGGCCTCGAACTCAGAAATCCTCCTGCCTCTGCCTCCCAGTAGGTGTGTGCCACCACTGCCTGGCGATTTACTCTTATTCTCCTTGACTTTCCTTCACTGAAACTTTAGTGGGACTTAAGGGAAGGTAAGCGATCAGTGCTTGTAATTAGACTATTGTTTCAACAGACAAGTTTAGTCTCTAACAGATTATTTATTAAAACTATGGAATGTTCTAGTTCTACTGTAAAATAGAGAGAAAGGTCCAAGTGCTTCTTATTAGGTGGGTGGCAGCTACGCTTCACTATTTTCAGACTAACCTGCATCTATTAACTGACAATGAGAATTTAAAAAAATCTTTCCTTGAAAATAGACAGTTATATATGGCTAGTCAATAAACTATTATGACTCTCACCAAATGCTAACTGACAAAATTTTTGCAGTGTGTTTAGAGTCAAATGTTGTGGGAGAGGAGATGTACCAACCAAAACAATAGCGCTCAGGCTGAGAGGGTGAAGTCCCAGACTGTGTCTCAATTTTACCTTCTTAGGACTTCTGTTGTGCTTGCCTTACGATCATTCACAGACTTTAACTTGGGAGAGAACTTTATTAGTATTTGTTTTATAACTTCATGAAAAAAATCCCCTCATATTGATTTACTTTTACTTCATAGATAGCTGTTAGAGATTCTTTTATTGTAATTTTGTACTCCCATAGAATCATTTCTTCTTTGTTTGAAAATATTCACCTTAAAGATGATTTTAATGGTAAATTTTACTAGAACTAATTTTTGTTATCTTTATTAGAAATCATTAGTGAATAAAAGGAAAAGGAAACACTCATAAATATTAATGTTAGAAAGATCCTTGAACATTTCATAAATATTCAGATGTGAAAACAATCCCAGAGCCACTAAAATATGATAATTTATGTATATATTAACTACCTTATGTGAATGATTAGTTCTACCATCAAACAAGAGTGGCACATTATAATTTTTTCCTTCCTATTAAGTAATGGCGGTGGTCACTTTTATAAATCTTAAAACTAACTTTCAAGTATTTCAAATAACAGAAATTTCTTATTAATATTTTATCTTCATATTATAATTTGTTCTTCATGTGTGTGTGTATTTGTACATTGTGTTTGTGTATATGTGTACACATTTGTGCACTGGTGCATGTGAGTATTTGTACATGTAGATGCAAAAGGATATAGAACTGGCCTGGAATTTGCCCACTGGAATTTGTCTGCCTCCCTTGCACTGGGATCACATAGTTATTTACCACGTGGAACTCTTTTATGTGCTACGTGGATTGAACTCAGGTCATCATGCTCGCAGACAAGCAATGACTGAGCTAGTTTGTTAGACCTGTGCCTTTTAAAATATATCATTTGTAAATGCAAGTACCTTACATTTGAGCCTTTCTACCTGTCTCTCTGTCTCTCTGTCTCTCTGTGCCTTATTTTTATTTCTTGCTCTCATTTTGGTTGGTTGTTTTGAAGCAGGTTCTTATGACTGACAGAGGAGGTTCTTGAACACACATTGTAGTCAGGCTGCTCTTGAACTTTCAGTTATTCTTCTGCCTCAGCCTTCTTAATACTGAGATTGCAGGTGTTCATCTCAATGCTTTGCTCTGTTTGAACTTCTCATAGGAACAGGAAAACCTCTTCACAGTGCCATAGTTCTTTCTTGCAATGTGACTAGTGAATCTACTCTTTATCCTTTCAAGGACAATATCTTTATAAATTCAGATGTCTTTATACTACTAAACTGAGTATTTTGGAGGCATCTGGAAAGTGGGCAGTTTACAATCCTTTTAGAATTTTGGGATTCTCCCATAATTTTCATATACTACTACCATATCTAATTTCAAAACATTTCTATTTTTGTAACTCATCTTTATTAACTTTTCAATTTAGTTTTTATAAGAACAGCTACTTTTAGCACTTGTATTTATTCAAGTCATGTTCTAATTAAAATAATGCGTATAATGGCATAATGGCATAAGCTTGTTTGGGGGAAAATATAACTAGTTTCACAATTTGCAGAAGCAGAACATTCCCAGTAGGAAGTGCCTGGACATTTTTTAGGATATTGTCTGCCTGTGATCATCTGCTGCATTTAGTGGGTACATCAGGAACTTTGTTGGGGCTGATGAGTCTGATGTACAGTGTCCTTAGGGAGACCTCTTGCCTTACCGGGACTCTGAATGAAAAAGAACGGGTAGAAGTAGAACTCTGGAGTGATTCAGCAGAAGCAAGGGCACTTTCATTAATAATAACCAGATCTTACATAGATCTAAGTTTGTGTTATTTAAAATTTCCAACTAAAACCAGCTAGACAAAATAATTTTATATATTTAAAGTATGCCAGATGCCACTTGCTATTTATAAAATATCTGTCCTAAAGCCTAGTTAAGAATTTGAAAAGAAAGATTGCCATGCGCTTTTGTGCAGTGTGTGATTCCTTGTGTATGCCATTGTGTCAGGTTAATTCCTATTTTTTTTATCAGTCAGGAAAACATTTATTCAAGTAACACAGAAATGATTCAAATGTTGAGAATGTTGAAGCTAAGGTATAAGGAATATATAAAGCAAAGTAATCGCCTTCAGGGCTTGAGATTCTAAGAGTCATTATAAGATTATTTAGTTGCTTTGGATGTATTTTCTTTTTTATTAGGTATTTTTTTTATTTACATTTTTAATGTTATCCCCTTTCCTGATTTCCCCTATCCCATGTGGTGCTCAGCAATGTCTCTCTCATTCCCTCAGGCCTGTTAATGTCAGAATCACTTTTGACTTTTCTCTGCATGACTGATTAGCTCAATTTCTTATCTCCCCTTCTCTCATTATCTGTCTCCTTTCCTTCCTTCCTTCCTTCCTTTCCTCCCTCCTTCCTTCCTTCCTTCCTTCCTTTATTCTTCCCCTCCTTTCTTCATTTTTCTTTCTTTTTTCTTACTTTCTCTGTCTCAGTTGAAGTCTAGATGTTACTCCTCATCATTTTAATTGCATAACATATTCTCAGACTGTTATTTTATAACACACAGCTGTGATGAAATATTCCCATTATGATCATTATAAAATCTGAGCTTCTACATATAGAGAATAAACATTCAGAACTATTTTTTTTGTTCTTGCATGATCTTTATAGGTGCAAAATTAGAGAATAACTTTAATTATTCATTTCTGCTTGGATGGTTCCATTCATTTTTTATTATTTTGGGGACTCATTTAGGAAGGCTAATTCACTTGTTACAAATGAGATTTCTATTGGTCTTATATTACTAATAGCCTTCAAATTGAGCGACATATCTCAATATACATTTTAGCATGTAAAAGTGCCTAAATTCTTGAGAATAAATCCTTTTTGCTTATGGTTAGGTAACAATAAAAAATATCCCATAAAGTGAAGTTAAGAAAAATTAAAAATTGGCATAATTGATAGAATTTTATATATGTTTAAACTGCCAATATATTTAATCTAGATATGTGTACATTTTTGGCATGGAAACAGTCTTCTTATGTCTGTCATGTGAACCTAATGATATCATGTGTAGAGATACCCTCAGCCTTTTACATTTTTATCTCAAACATTGTTTTATGTCACATGTAAGAGGAAAGCCCAGTTATATCTTGCCTATGGAATACTTGAAGGCCCTCCTAATGAAACAGAAATTTAAATTGAAAGGAAAGACTTAGATACAAATGGGAATTTTACATAGATGAACAAAATGAACTTAAAAAGTAAGCAGTCTTCATATTATAGTATATTTTAAAAGTTCAAAAATAATTTGCTACCTTAACTAATTGAATGGCAGATTTCTGCAATATTCTTGCATGCACTTCAGTGATGTCATTATAGGACAAACTGTTCTCTTGTAGTGTCTATACAGATCACAGAAAGGCAATTAATCTTTTTCCTAGAATGATGAATGAAACTTGTTTGTTAAGACCACTGTATTCATGTAAGATTTTACTATAAGCTATATTTTTAATACTTCTTTTGATTTTTGGTATATATGTTGGCTAGTTTTTATGTCAATTTGCCACAAGCTAAAGTTATCTGAGAGGAGGGAACCTCAATTAAGAAATTGTTAGGGGTGGAGCGTGAGGTAAGAGAACTGGCTATTCTTCCTGAGGTCCTGAGTTCAGTTTCTGGCACCTGCATGGTGGTCCTCAACTGTCTTTAACTGTCTGTAGTCCTATTAGATATGATTCGCTCTCACATTATACAGTATTACATATATAAAAAAATACCCATATGCATAAAATACACAAATAAAATTTCAAAAGTAAAAGAAAATGCCTCATAATATCAGGCTGTAGGCAATCATGTAGGCCATATTTTTAATTAATAATTGATGCATTGAGGGCCCAGCCAATTTTGGGTGGTACCATTCCTGGGCTGGTGGTGTTGAGTTCTACAAGAAATCAGGCTGAACAAGCCAAATGTGTGCAAGCCTGTAAGCAACAATTCTCCATGGTTTCTCTATCAGCTCCCGACTCCAGGTTCTTTTCTTGTTTGAGTTTCTGTACAGACTTCCTTCTATAATGGACTATAGATGTGGAAACCTAAGTCAAATGAATGTTTTCTTTCACAATCTGTTTTTTGTCATGGTATTTCATCATAGCAATAGTAACTGTAAATAGCATAGTTTACAAACACATGAAGCCTAGTGAATTCTAATGAATTTGAGGAATTCTTATAAATTATTTCGTTGTTGTAATAATGATATGTGTAACCTAAGCAAAAAATATTCCTGAAAGATAGAATTTGTGCTTTTAAAAAGATTTAAATACTTTTAATTTTTTTGCATGTGTGCGTGTGTGTGTGTGTGTGTGTGTGTGTATGTGTGTGTGTGTGTGTGTGTGCATGTATAAAATGTGAATTAGTGGATGGGCAGTGGAGGCTATCATCATCTGATACCCTGGAGCTGGAGATACAGGTTGTTGTGAGCCACATGCTATAGGAATGGAATGCCTGCAGCTACAGTTTGAATTCTGCTGAGCATCTCCAACCTGCGTCATAATTGGCATTACTTTGAGCAGAAATCTCATTTTATAATCTTATACATCTGATAGCTCCAGAATTCTCCCTGGGTCAGTTGCTCCTTTCATACATTTTTGACCTCATTAATTTTCTGTTACCTACAACACCCCTCTATTAGGAACAATAGTGCCCCTATAACTCCCCTGTATTAGGAATGGTGGGGCCCTACATATGCTGATTTTCATCAGCGATGACAAGTTAACAATAGATATAAAAGGTAAAACATAAATCTACTATGTCCAAGGAAATACATCTCCAAACATCTTCCTTAAACCGGATTCTGAAATGTCTGTGGCCACTTCTTTGGTCCTTGGCTCCAGGTGATTTGTAATCAGGAGGATGTCAGAAAGGCAGGAGATATTAGCCTATATACCTAATTAACAATAACACACATTGTTTCCAAAAATTTTAGAAGAAAATACTGCTTACATGAATATGCTGCAAGAGGAAGACTAGAATACTACAAGAGTCTGTCTAAGTGAGACAACCAAGATTCAAGCTTCTAGCCTGTAATCAATTTCCCAGTGATTATATGAACTTTTGAAGGATGTCTTTCCCCAACTCTCTCCAAACTTATAGATTCAACATTTGACTATGTGCTTTTATACATGTGCAAGTACATGTGTCTGTACTCTTACTCTTCCTTTTCTTAAAACTGAGTAAGTTAAAAAAGTGTATCTTTTATTTGTGACCTAAGGATCAGAACATTCTATTTCTGAAGCATCAATTCATTGTGGGATATAAAAATCTGAATGGCTTCAGTAATTTAGACAACAGGGAAGTTAGAAGAGTATGTCTGATTTAAGAAACAAAGGGGATAGTCAGTTCACACAGCAGAAAAAAGAAAGCTGTGTCAAATCCCCAGGACACAGTGACTTTAATGATAAGTCTTCAATAAGTCAAAGCTGTACAGAATATTGATCTCCTAGATCGGGAGAATGATGTTTCATAGTCACATATGGTTAAATGGTGAAACAATCAAAGTAAGGAGATTCTGAAGAGACTGAAGTATAATTCTAAATGTCTAATGATCAACATACAGTAATATTACACTCTCCTCAGCCATATCTCTTTCTATAAATGAACATGAAGGTATGAAGGTATGATTTTAAAGGTGCCTGGTGAATGTGAATGAGAGTGTGGAGCACAGTGCCCAGGCAGCAGATGTTGAAGTGTCCTTTGACATGTCTGTTGGCTAAACTTAGCTTTGCTAGGTGTAGTGGGTCTTTTGTCATGGATTTTCCTCCTGATTAACACAAATGTTCATACATGCTCATGACATAGCTATGGCTAAAAACACTGCACTAGATTTGAGAGGGGTTTTTAGTTCTTTAGATGATACCACATACATTCTTTATATTTTAAAATTAAAAAATTTTACTCAAGTTGTAATACATTTAGTTGACAAACAAGAAGGATTTAGTCAGAAAGAGCAGGCTACCTGCCTCCTTTACTGATATTATTAATACTTTATTATGGTACTTACCCCACATATCTATAAATAATGTCATTAGTAGGATTTCTGGATTATCAGCATTCAGATATTATTAATTAATTTTAACTAAGATAAAGATCTAATATTTACCTAATCAGACCTATGGCGATTTTCAGTATTCTTTCCTTCCAAACTAGTAGATAATTCTGCTCTTAAAGTCTAGAATTCAAAATAACAAATAGTATTCTTGTGTCATTTTGTTCTGAGAATTCTAATTGAGAATTTTTCTCCCTGATTTGTAGAACACAGATACTATTACTTCTTACTTTTCTTTTGAACTTGTGTCTCTTCTTGCTTCTGTTATTTGTACTTTCATTTTTCATTGTCAAGACTGGCCAGTCTTCTACTACATAGTAGATGGAAGAAGAAATCCATTAAACACAAGAGTAATACTATATGCATTTTCTCTGTGTGTTGACTTCCAAGAATTAAAGAGGAGGAGCTGAAGAGATGCATCGATGTTTAGGACCACTTGTTGCAGAGACCAAGCATTTGGTTTCCCAGTTCCATCTCAGTGGTAGTCCATCTCTGGGCTCATGGCACCAGGCATGCACATGATAGACAAAAATATATGCACACATAACACAGAAAATTACAAAAAAAGAAATAAAAGATTAGAGCAAGATAAAAAGTATGCCCAATGCCTAGGGCATTTCAGAACCTGTACATTCTTTGCTCATAACCTCCAGGAAAAATGCTGCTCAGTGTTCAATTTGAGATGGACTTAATCACTATTTTGCATGTGCATTGTGTCAGTCCACATTAAGCACAAATGCAAAAGCCTACCAGGTCAAGACAACCCATGCTACTGTTTTATTTTGGTGTCAGTTAGACAGTGTGATGTTATTTTCAAATGAACACGAGTCCTCACTGACTTAAGCATAGCAATAAGTAATTTCATGCCAAAATGAAGCTAGAAAAATACATGATTCAGGTAATGGTTTTTGTAAACCTTGCTAGTTGTGAAATCTAATAAAAAAGACACTATGGTTTTGTAATTACACTTTGCTGACTGTTCTTCTTTCCCCTTTTAGTTTAATGCTTTGTCTTCTTGCTGCCTCCTTCTGTTCTCCATGTTATTTGTTCTTATCAATACTCTTTCCATTTTCTTGCCCCATTTAATATACTATGGTTGGAATAAAAAAAGCAGGTTTAGGAATAAAACTTCCTCCATTGTGAATCACAGGAACTCTAAATCCAGCATGTGTAGTCATCAGTTTATAACCAACCCTGCTCCTGCAGTGTCTCCATCTCAGAAAATCATGTTCTAAGCAGAATTTCCAGAAAGCATTCCTGATCTTTGGTTTCTTCCTTTCTTCTTCTTCTTTTGCCTGTGGTAAAGTATTTTCCTGTTGGGTTCCATAGAAAGCAGTAGAAACATTATGGCTGTTTCTTCTGTCTTTGTGATGGCTATCTTGGTTTGCATTGACCTATTCTAATTCCTGTGACTGAGAAATTACTAAATATTATCGTTTAATTGTGTAGGCCTAAGTCTTACTTTCAGATAGAATACACTTCCTTATATTCAAATCTGATTAGATATGTTTTCTTCCCCTTGTGTAGAGCCTTATTGCCTTTTCAGTGCATACATAGAAAAGCTCCAAAACACCAGACATATTTGGGACCTTCTGTGGTTTCATTGTGTAGAATCTGTTTAATTCACCAAGTCATTGTCTTTATACTTATGCTGGTTAGTTTCTATGAACCAGACACAAACCTGAATCATATGGTAAGAAGGAACATCAGTTGCCTCCCTCAGAATGCATGGTAAGCAACTCTGTAGGGCATGATCTTAATTAATGATTGATGTGGGAGGGTCCAGCCCATCATGGGTTGTATAAGAAATCACACTGAACAAGTGATGGGGAGAAAGCCAGTTAGCAGCATTTCCCAATGGTCTCTGCTTCTGTTCTTGCCTTCAGGTTCCTCCTGCCTTAAATTTCCTGGTTGTAAGATGAAAAAGCTATGTGTTCTCAGTTGATTTTGGCCAATGTTTTATCGACATCAATAGAAAACACATTAGAATAACACTTATCACTGTCCCTTCACTCCAGTCTCAGGTTCCCCAAACCATGTGGCCATTGCTTATAATCTGGGCTTCCATTTTATCTAGTAGAAGTTTGCTGTTTCAGGAAATGGTTGGGAGCTGTGTAGCAGCAAACAGAGGGTTAGAGCATACAGATGTTACAACTGATACTCTGGCTTGATGGCAAGTTCTAGATACTCAACCTAATTTTATATTTAGATATGGAAAATTTAACTAATTAACTAAACTGACTTTGATGCTATGACAAAACAACAGAATATGTCCATATAGGAAAAATCATGGTAAATCAGACTAGCTGTGAATACTATTTGGCTATAAAGAAAAGAGAAATCATGAAGTCTTCAGGAAGTTGCTGGACCTAGAAAAAATTATATTGAGTGAAGTAACCCAGAAAGACAAATGCCTCAGGTTCTCTTTCACCTGCTGTTCCTAACTCTACATCTTCAGATACAGTGTAGCTGCCCCCTCTCTTCAAAGAAACTTCCTTTTATATCAAATGGGACTGTTACAGAAAACCAGAAGAGAATATAATGCAGAAATCAACAGATCATGGGGACCCTGTATGTAGCTATACAGCACCTCCTGGTTTATGACTCAGGGACTATCGCAGAAGATGGAACAGAGGGATTTTTTTTTTTTAAGAGCCAGAAGTCTGCTGTGAAACAGTATCTCCTAGAAATGGATGCGTGAACAAGACCAGAAAAATGGCACTATCAGTAGACATGCTAATTGGAAGGGGAAAAAATTCATGGTGTCCCACCAGTAGAAAAAGAACTAAACTATCTTGCTTTTTCCAGGGTGAAGTTTCCCTCCTTGCATTGGTGTTGTCCTCCTATTATCCTTTTTAGGGCCGGGTTTGTGGATAGATATTGGGTAAACTTGGTTTTGTCATGAAATATCTTAGTTTCTCCATCTATGGTGATTGAGAGTTTTGCTGGATATAGTAGTTTTGGTTGGCATTTGTGTTCTCTTAGAGTCTGCATGAGATCTGCCCAGGACCTTCTAGCCTTCATAGTCTCAGGTGAGAAGTCTGCTGTGATTCTGATAGGTCTTCCTTTATATGTTACTTGGCCTTTTTCTCTTACTGCCTTTAGTATTCTTTCTTTGTTTAGAATATTTGGTGTTTTGATTATTATGTGACGGGAAGTATTTCTGTTCTGGTCCAGTCTGTTTGGAGTTCTGTAGGCTTCTTGTATATTCATGGGCATCTCTCTCTTTAGGTTAGGGAAGTTTTCTTCCATAATTTTATTGAAGATATTTGCTGGCCCTTTAAGTTGTAAATCTTCACTCTTATCTATGCCTATAATCCTTAGGTTTGGTCTTCTCATTGTGTCCTGGATTTCCTGGATATTTTGGGTTACAAGCTTTTTGCATTTTGCATTTTCTTTAACTGTTGAGTCCATGGTTTCTATGGAATCTTCAGCATCTAAGATTCTTTCTTCTATCTCTTGTATTCTGTTGTTGATGTTTGCATCTCTGTCCCCTGATTTCTTCCCAAGGCTTTCTATCTCCAAAGTTGTCTCCCTTTGAGTTTTCTTAGTTGTTTCTACTTCTGATTTTAGATCCTGGATGGTTTTGCTTAGCTCCTTCACTTGCATGTTTGTGTTTTCCTGTAATTCTTTATGAGATTTTTGTGTTTCCTTTTTCATGACCTCAGCCTGTTGACCAAAGTTCTCCTGTATTTCTTTAAGAGATTTTTGTGTTTCGTCTTTCATGACCTCAGCCTGTTGACCAAAGTTCTCCTGTATTTCTTTAAGTGTTTTTTGCATTTCCTCCTTGTTGGCTTCTGGGCACCTCACTTCCAGAAGATCCTGCCATACCACTCCTGGGCATATATCCAGAGGATTCCCCACCATGTAATAAGGATACATGCTCTACTATGTTCACAGCAGCCCTATTTATAATTGCCAGATGCTGGAAAGAACCCAGGAATCCCTCAACAGAAGAGTGGATGCAAAAAATGTGGTGTATCTACACAATGGAGTACTATTCAGCCATTAGAAACAATGAATTCATGAAATTCTTAGGCAAATGGATGGAGCTAGAGAACATCATACTAAGTGAGGTAACCCAGACTCAAAAGGTGAATCATGGTATGCACTCACTAATAAGTGGTTATTAACCTAGAAAACTGGAATACCCAAAACATAATCCACACATCAAATGAGATACAAGAAGAAAGGAGGAGTGGCCCCTGGTTCTGGAAAGACTCAGTGAAACAGTATTCGGCAAAACCAGAACGGGGAAGTGGGAAGGGGTGGGAGGGAGGACAGGGGAAGAGAAGGGGGCTTACGGGACTTTCGGGGAGTGGGGGGGCTAGAAAAGGGGAAATCATTTGAAATGTAAATAAATTATATCGAATAAAAAAAAATAAGTTGTCTAAAAAAAAATGAACTAAACAACTAATTACTGCTGAGAGAGGGAGAATTAACCTGTCCCCAGGGATGAGCCCCCCTTTGTTGTCAAATGCAAAATGCTCAGCCCTGAAATGATAGAAACAGTAAAAATGAACTCAGCAGGTTGATCTTTTACTTATTTTATTTTATTTTATTTCATTTTTTAATATTTTTATTTTCTTTTTTTTATTCGATATAATTTATTTACATTTCAAATGATTTCCCCTTTTCTAGCCCCCCCACTCCCCGATAGTCCCGTAAGCCCCCTTCTCTTCCCCTGTCCTCCCTCCCACCCCTTCCCACTTCCCCGTTCTGGTTTTGCCGAATACTGTTTCACTGAGTCTTTCCAGAACCAGGGGCCACTCCTCCTTTCTTCTTGTATCTCATTTGATGTGTGGATTATGTTTTGGGTATTCCAGTTTTCTAGGTTAATAACCACTTATTAGTGAGTGCATACCATGATTCACCTTTTGAGTCTGTGTTACCTCACTTAGTATGATATTCTCTAGCTCCATCCATTTGCCTAAGAATTTCATGAATTCATTGTTTCTAATGGCTGAATAGTACTCCATTGTGTAGATATACCACATTTTTTGCATCCACTCTTCTGTTGAGGGATACCTGGGTTCTTTCCAGCATCTGGCAATTATAAATAGGGCTGCTATGAACATAGTAAAGCATGTATCCTTATTACATGGTGGGGAATCCTCTGGATATATGCCTAGGAGTGGTATAGCAGGATCTTCTGGAAGTGAGGTGCCCAGTTTTTGGAGGAACCGCCAGACTGATTTCCAGAGTGGTTGTACCAATTTTCAACCCCACCAGCAGTGGAGGAGTGTTCCTCTTTCTCCACACCATCTCCAACACCTGCTGTCTCCTGAATTTTTAATCTTAGCCATTCTGACTGGTGTAAGATGAAATCTTAGGGTTGTTTTGATTTGCATTTCCCTAATGACTAATGAAGTTGAGCATTTTTTAAGATGCTTCTCCGCCATCCGAAGTTCTTCAGGTGAGAATTCTTTGTTTAACTCTGTACCCCATTTTTTAATAGGGTTGTTCGGTTTTCTGGAGTCTAACTTCTTGAGTTCTTTATATATATTAGATATTAGCCCTCTATCTGATGTAGGGTTGGTGAAGATCTTTTCCCAATTTGTTGGTTGCCGATCTGTCCTCTTGATGGTGTCCTTTGCCTTACAGAAACTCTGGAACCTTATGAGGTCCCATTTGTCAATTCTTGCTCTTAGAGCTTACGCTATTGGTGTTCTGGATCCCCCCTCCCCATATGTCCCATAAACCTTCTTCTCTCCATCCCTTTTCCAATCACCTCCCTCCTTTTTCTCTGTCCTTATATTCCCTTCCCATGCTAGATCAATCCTTTCCAGGATCAGGACCCTCTCCATACTTCTTCATGGGAGTCATTTGTTATGCAATTTGTGCCTTGGGTATTCAGGGCTTCTGGGATAATTAATATCCACTTATCAGAGATTGGATTCCATGTGTATTCTTTTGTGATTGGGTTACCTCGCTTAGGATGATATTTTCCAGATCAAACCATTTGCCTAAAAATTTTGTGAATTCATTGTTTCTAATTGCTGAGTAGTATTCCATTGTGTAAATATACCACATTTTCTGTATCCATTCCTCCTTTGAGGGGCATCTGGGTTCTTTCCAGCTTCTGGCTATTATAAATAAGGCTGCTATGAACATAATGGAGCATGTGTCTTTATTGCATGCCGGGGAATCCCTTGGGTATATGCCCAGGAGAGGTATAGCAGGGTCCTCTGGAAGTCTCATGTCCAGTTTTCTGAGGAACCTCCAGACTGATTTCCAAAGTGGTTGTACCATCTTACAGCCCCACCAGCAGTGGAGGAGTGTTCCTCTTTCTCCACATCCTCGCCAACACCTGCTGTCTCCTGAGTTTTTGACTTTAGCCATTCTGACTGGTGTAAGGTGAAATCTCAGGGTTGTTTTGATTTGCATTTTCCTAATGACTAATGATGTTGAGCACTTCTTAAGGTGCCTCTCGGCCATCCGAATTTCTTCAGGTGAAAATTCTTTGTTTAGATCTCTACCCCATTTTTTAATAGGGTTATTTGGTTCCCTGGGGTCTAACTTCTTCAGTTCTTTGTATATATTGGATATTAGCCCTCTATCAGATGTGGGGTTGGTGAATATCCTTTCCCAATTTGATAGTTGGCATTTTGTCCTTTTAACAGTGTCCTTTGCCTTACAGAAACTTTGTAATTTTATGAGGTCCCATTTGTCAATTCTTGATCTTAAAGCATAAGCTATTGGTGATCTGTTCAGGAACTTTTCCCCTGTGCCCATGTCCTCAAGGGTCTTCCCCAGTTTCTTTTCTATTAGTTTCAGTGTGTCTGGTTTTACATGGAGGTCCTTTATCCACTTGGAGTGAAGCTTAGTACATGGAGATAAGAATGGATCAATTCGCATTCTTCTGCATGCTGACCTCCAATTGATTCAGCACCATTTGTTGAAAAGGCTATCTTTTTTTCCATTGGATGTTTTCAGCTCCTTTGTCGAAGATCAAGTGACCATAGGTGTGTGGATTCATTTCTGGATCTTCAGTTCTATTCCATTGGTCCACTTGTCTCAGCAGGTTGATCTTATATATTTGTATATATGTAAACACATGTATATGTAACAAATATAATCAAAGTCAAAAATATAATCAAAGGAAAAAGAGGCTGTTAACTTGAGAGAGTGGAGGGAAGTGGAAGGAGCAGGATGGAAGAAATAAAGGAGGAAAGTGATGTGATTTTATTTTAATTAAAATGTATATAATTTTAAAGAGTGTAATTTAAAATATGCTTTTAAATTAAAGGGTGTGCTGCTGTTTTAGGACAAGATTTAGGCACTAAGTCTATCACTTTAGGGGAATGTATGCTGTCATGCTGCAGGTCTGCAGTGCAGAGTAAAAATCATTCCATCTTAGCAGCAGCAACCAACAGCGCCTAAAGGTAATTAAAAAAACTGGGGACCAAATTAACCATTCAGAAAGTTTTGGTTTTTGTTTTGTGGATGAGTTTCAGGATAATATTTCAAATAAATCACAGAGAGGAAAATAAAATGAGCTGTCAGATTTAAGTCTAAAACCTGGAATACATTTGTCATTGTATAGTTTGTCTGAGAATACCCATGAAGATCCGTTATTTAGACACCCCTCGACCCCAAAAACATGTTTCACATTTTTGGAATTCACGAATTAAAGCTTAAAGAGAAAAGTAGCTTTCTTGCCCACATTTCAATTCCTAAAAGACATGTATGATGACTGATAGCTTGGAGAGGGTATAAAAATACTGATTATTTCTGAACCCTATCCAGATTAATTAACATGTAAAAACATTTTAAAATGTATTCCCTTACAGATTTTGCTTAAAACTTTCTGTAACTCTTTTCACTGTGTGTCCAGTTCAGCACCATCAAATAATTATGCCATTTGTTTAAAAAATGCTGATAAAATATTATTTATTTCTGAATTATCAAATACAACAAATTCAGAATGTTCAGAATAGTAACTAAAATAAAGGTGTTGTTGAACTCATTCATTGCTTTTAAAGCAGAAGTTTACTTATTCCATCCTACCAGATATTCATCTGTTCTATTGAAAATTCTTTCAGAAAATTGAGTGGGGATTCCATGATAAAAGATGTGTCATTCATCCTTTTACTAAATAGGTACCAAGCAGTGTTGGCATTTATACCGGGCACTAGAGACATACAGTGAATAAGACATCACATCCATAAAGAGCATACAGTCCAGTGGTACAATAGGTTAAATATATATCTGAGAAGCCATCCTCCTGAGAAGAGGGTGGGTCTAGTGTTTCTTTCCTCTGCTACATATAAGTCAAAGATCATTTCTTTAGGCTTTTATATACTGGTTTCTGGGGTAATTCTTCCTCTGAAAATTTTAGTACATACTATTACTACAAAGCTCCTTCTTTTAAAATCTTTGTGCTACAACCCTGGTAAGGTGCAGGTGGTGGCTCTAACATGGAACTTTGTTAAAAGCCTTTTCCTTTTGGTCTGGGACGACCAGCTATGGTCTATGTATCATATCCACTCTGGTCACAGAGTGCTAATTGCTTAACATTGTATTCAGATTATGACCCATCACACCCAACATCTTCCTAGAACAATCCCATTTCTTCCAACTCTCTTCAGTGCTTGCTCTCAGATCTAATTGTCTAGTTGGCATCTCTGAAATTTCCTTCTCACCATTGGCAAAAGAGAACTGAATTCCTCATACTAAAACTTATCTTTTTTTTTCCTTTTATAAAGTTGCTCAGATTGGCAAAGCATGCATTGATTCTTGTTATCTTTACCTTTTTAAATACCTGAAAAACTGTTAAATGTTTAAAGTATGCAAAGGTGATAGAGAAGAGTCATGGTCTGTTTGTGCCTTTTTTTCTTCCTGCAGAGCTCACTTGATACTTGCAGAAGATGTTCCTTGTAGGTTTCTATCTATATACAGCATCTCCCTCTTTGCACTAGGAGTACTATTTCCTGTGAGGGAATGCTTTCCCCTTTTCTATGGATGCCATGTAGGCGTGTCAGTGCAATCCTTCTGAGACCCCAATGAGCTGAACCACTAGGTCCTACTGGCTGAACAAAATCGCTCCTGTGGGATTTATACTCCAGAGAGAAATAAGTTCTCTTCCCCTCAGGCCCTGCTAAAGTAAGAAGAGGTGAGCCTGGGTAATTGCATATCATTCTTTGTTGCCAGTAGGTCTTCTCAGTTTTTGTCTGTGTGACAGGAGGAATGATTTCTACAGGCTCGTGGTAATATTGTTAGGGTGGCAAGAAATCTCCCTTAGTGAGTGGAATGTTCTGGAATAACTCTACTTGGGAGAAAGACAATTTCTCTAAAGTACAGATTTCTGAGGTTTTCAAAGTTATACTTTTCCCATTTCCAAGCACTGGCATATCTTGTTGCTGCAGAATAAGTTTAGAAAGTGAAACTAAAGTTTCTGACACATTTCTCTTCCTACAGAACAGAAACTGTTCTATGGTTAAGATAAAAAAACCAAACAAGCATTTAGCAATTTTTTCCTCTTCATGCTTTTATTTATGATGACATCATAAATACATACATACAGATTGTTTGTATATGAATCTTTCAAAATATTCCCTGTAAAAGATACAATTTTCCTGTTGCCTGTCTACTTTGCTGGTATCAGGTTCTAAATAGCACAACTATTTAGATGTACCGTCTCTCCATTGCCTGTTTCATGAAAACATAAATAATTGCTTTGATGCTCAGAGCCATACTTCCCAATTTTTATGCACTAGTTTTTCTCTTTCCAGACATTGAACATTCGATAGAGAGTGGGGAGGACAAGTCCGAGCTAAGAATCACAATGAAGCCACCTGCTGTCCAGATGAACCACAGACCAAGAAAAATGGTAATCACTTTGCTCCTTATTGTTCAACTAGTTAACTCTATCTCACCACTCTAAATCCTTAAGAGTACATACCATTACTGGTATAGCTCGGGCCCAGGAATTCTGAGTAGGGAAGAGGAAGGAGAAGAAGAAAAGACAGACACACTGGCACATGTACAAGAAGGCTACTGTGTAAGATGTTTCCTCCAGTGAAGTGGCATCTTATTCAAGACATTGCTCACTCAGAACTTTGTCTGCTCCCTACAAGAATGTATTTGTTAATAAAAGGTATAATTTTAGACAAAAGCATTTCATTGAAAGTGAAACACAACTTTGGGTTTGTTAAAATTTTTCTCCATCACAAATCTAGTCATTCATTACCTCTCTGCATTTACAAGGGTAGATTATCATTTGCAGTATAGCTACCCTTGGACACAAATTGTGAGCTGGACCTCACTCTTGGAAATGTGACATCTCTGCAGTAATTGTCCACCACTCAGATAAATGAAGACTGAAAACTATGAAAGCATTTTTAAATCTTGTATCATGTCAATGGATTTGAGATTTGCCCAGGGATGCTGGAGTCTCAATCACAAATGCTTTCAACGTGTCATATAATCTAAGAGATAAGATCTCTTGATAAGATCAGTGGAGCAGTTGGAACACAAGTCTTCCCACCGCCATTTGCACCAGGGAGCCAGGAGACTCCACAGCCTTGTGTTTACAGCTCACCAGGAGAGAGTGATTTCTCAGCAGCATTTCCACTTCTGAGTGCAGAGCTGAGATCTCCACCTTCTTTCTGAAGGGGAACAGCTAGGAGTACACAGGGCATAAGATCAGAGGAGCAGCTGGGACATAAGTCTTCCTGCTGCCATTTGCACCAGAGAGCTGGGAAACTTCACAGTCTTCTGTGCATAGCTCACCAGGAGAAAGTGATCTCCAGAAGCAGTTTCACTTTTGAGCTCAGAGGAGTAAGGACACAAGCTTACAGGCCCACAGGAGGAACAAACTCCAGCCAGAGACAACAATACCAACTAGCACCAGATGGTGAAAGGCAAGCACAAGAACCCTACCAACAGAAACCAAGGCCACATGGCAACATCAGAACCTAGTTCTCCCATCACAGCAAGTCCCGGATACCCCAACACACCAGAAAAGCAAGAGTTTGATTTAAAATTGTATCTCATGATGCTGATAGAGGGCTTCAAGAAAGACTTAAATAACTTCCTTAAAGAAATACAGGAGATCAGTCAACAGGTAAAAGCCCTTAAAGAAATACAGGAGATAATGGGTTAACAGGCAGAAGGGCTTAAAGGAGAAACACAAAAATCCCTTAAGGAATTACAGGAATAAGCCGGGCGGTGGTGGCACACACCTGTAATCCCAGCACTTGGGAGGCAGAGGCAGGCAGATTTCTGAGTTCGAGGCCAGCCTGGTCTACAGAGTGAGTTCCAGGACAGCCAGGGCTACACAGAGAAACCCTGTCTCAAAAAAAAAAAAAAAAAAAAAAAAAAAAAAAAAAAAAGAATTACAGGAAAACACAAACAATCAAGTGAAGGAACTGAACAGAGCAATCCAGGATCTAAAAGTGGAAGTAGAAACAATAAAGAAATCACAAAGTGAGACATTTCTGGAGATAGAAAACTTTGCAAAGAATTCAGGAGTCAGATGCAAGCATCAACAACGAAGAAAGGTTGAAGGTGCTGAAGATATCATAGAAAGCATTGACTCAACAGTCAAAGAAAATGCAAAATGCATAAAGCTTGTAATCCAAAACATCCAGGAACTCCAGAACACAATGAGAAGTTGAAGCATAAGGATTATAGGTATAGATGAGACCAAAGATTTCCAACTTAAAGCCTTAGTAAATATCTTCAACAAAATTATAGAAGAAAACTTTCCTAACCTAGAGAAAGAGATGCCCATGAACATACAAGAAGCCTTCGGAACTCCAAATAGACTGGACCAGAACAGAAACTCCTCCCAGCACATAATAACCAAAACACCAAATTCACTAAACAAAGAATATTAAAAGCAGTAAGGGAAAAGGGGCAAGTAGCTTATAAAGGCAGACCTATCAGAACTACACCAGACTTCTCATCAGAGATGATGAAAGCTAGAAGATCCTGGACAGACCTTGTACAGACCCTAAGAGAACACAAATGCCAGCCCAGGCTACTATACCCAGCAAAACTCTCAATCATCATAGATGGAGAAACCAAGATAATCCATGATAAAACCAAATTTACACAATATCTGTCCACAAAGCCAGCCCTACAAAGGATAATAGATGGAAAATGCCAACACAAGGAAGGAAACTACACCCTAGAAAATGCAAGAAAGTAATCTTCTCCCAACAAACCCAAAAGAAGATATCCACACAAACATAAAAATAACATCAAAAATAACAGGAAGCAACAATCATTATTCCTTAACATCTCTTAAAAACAATAGACTCAACTTCCCAATAAAAAGACTTAGACTGACAGAAATATTTCTCATGTAAATCTTCAATTTTATCAGAAAATGTTTGTAATTCCCCTTTTAATTAATTTAGTAATTTTTTATGTCTACCATTTTATCTGCATTATTTTTCATGATAATCTTCAATTTTAATGTCTTTCTATATATTTCCTCTATTTTATCAGAAATGTTTTCAAAGTAAATCTTTGATTTTATCACAAATGTTTTTAATTATACCTGCAATTAATTTAGAAAGAGTTTTTATATCTACCACTTTATATGTAAAATTTTCCATGAAATAGTCAATTTTAATGTGTTTGTCTATATATTTCTTGAATTTTACCAGAAATATTTTTCATGTAAATCTTCAATTTTATCTGAAAATGTTTACAATTCTACCTATCAACTTCGAATTATCTTTATACCTATCATTTTATCTGTACAATGTCTATGATAATTTTTAATTTTAATATATTTTTCTATATATTTGTTCAATTTTACCAGAAATGTTTTCCATGTAAATCTTCAAGTTTATCAGAAAATATTTATAATTCCACTTTCAATCAATTTAGGAATGCTTTAATGCCTACCATTATTATATCTATATAAAATTTTCCATGATAATCTTCAATTCTGACATGGTTTTTATTTATTCATTTATTTATTTATTTATTTATTTATTTATTTATTTATTTATTTTTATTTACATTGCAAATGATTTCCCCTTTTCTGGGTCCCCACTCCCCGCAAGTCCTATAAGCCCTCTTCCGTCCCCCTATTCTTCCATCTACCCCTTCCCACTTCCCTGTTCTGGAATTCCCCTATACTCTTGCAGTGAGTCTTTCCAGAACCAGGGCCCACTCCTCCATTCTTTTTGGACATCATTTAATGTGTGGATTATGTCCTGGGTATTCAAAGTTTCTAGGCTAATATCCACTTATCAGTGAGTGCATACCATGATTGATCTTTTGAGACTGGGTTACCTCACTTAGTATGATGTTCTCCAGCTCCATCCATTTGTCTAAGAATTTCATGAATTCATTGTTTCTAATGGCTGAATAGTACTCCATTGTGTAAATATACCACATTTTTTGTATCCATTCCTCTGTTGAAGGACATCTAGGTTCTTTCCAGCTTCTGGCTATTACACATAGGGCTACTATGAACATAGTGGAGCATGTGTCCTTATTGCATGCTGAAGAATCCTCTGGATATATGCCCAGTAGTGGTATAACAGGGTGCTCAGGAAGTGACCGCCAGACTGATTTCCAAAGTGGTTGCACCATCTTGCAATCCCACCAGCAGTGGAGGAGTGTTCCTCTTTCTCCACATCCTCGCCAACACCTGCTGTCTCCTGATTTTTTGACCTTAGCCATTCTGACTGGTGTGAGGTGAAATCTCAGGGTTGTTTTGATTTGCATTTCCCTAATGATTAATGATGTTGAACATTTTGAAGACCCAGAAATGAACCAACACACCTATGGTCACTTGGTCTTCGACAAAGGGGCTGAAAGCATCCAGTGGAAAAAAGATAATCTTTTCAACAAATGGTGCTGGTTCAATTGGAGGTCAGCATGCAGAAGAATGTGCATCGATCCATTCTTATCTCCTTGTACCAAGCTCAACTCCAAATGGATCAAGGACCTCCACATAAAACCTGACACACTGAAACTAATTGAAAAAAAACTGGGGAAGACCCTGGAGGACATGGGCACAGGGGAAAAGTTCCTGAATAGAACACCAATAGCTTATGCTCTAAGATCAAGAATTGACAAATGGGACCTCATAAAACTACAAAGTTTCTGTAAAGCAAAGGACACCGTCAAAAGGACAAAACGTCAACCAACAGACTGGGAAAGAATCTTCACCAACCCTAAATCTGACAGAGGGCTAATATCTAATATATACAAAGAACTCAAGACAGTAGAACCCAGAGAACCAAATAACCCCATTAAAAAGTGGGGTACGGAGCTAAACAAAGAATTTTCACATGAAGAACTTCGGAGATCTGACATGTTTTTGTACATTTTTTTTTTACAATTTTATCAGAAATATTTCCATGTAAATCTTCAATTCTATCATAAAATGTTTCTATTTCATATTTCAACTAATTTAGCAAAGTTTTACATGTCTACCATTTTACTCTAATTTTCCATGAAAATTGTCAATTTCAACATGTTTTTCTATGTATCTCTTCTATTTTGTCTGAAACATTTTCCATGTAAATCTTTAATTTTATCATAAAGTGTTTTTACTTCCCTTTTCATTAAAAAGTCTCTTATATCTCATAGACGAAGAGATTGTAACTTTATTCATCTAGTGGGAAAGATTCCTTAGACAAAATGTCTGATCTCAATTAGCTTTACTAATGCAAGAACAGCTGTGTTGGAGCCTGGCGTGGAGGCACATGCCTTTAATCCCAGCTCTTGGGAGGCAGAGGCAGGCGGATTTCTGAGTTCGTGGCCAGCCTGGTCTACAGCGTGAGTTCCAGGACAGCCAGGGCTACACAGAGAAACACTGTCTCAAAAAACAAACAAACAAACAAACAAACAAACAAACAGAACAGCTATGCATACATTTTATTAAATAATTCAACCACAAATTGGTTTAAGTAACAGGTGATTAATACAGAGATTGAAAATATTAAAATGTATAAAAACATTTATATATCATACTCTGGAGACCCCAGTTCAGGTCTTTCTTAATATTTACTCATGCAAGATCAAAAGAGATACTTTCAGAAACACAGATACCTAACTGTGGGTAAAAGAAGGCCAATTCTTCACTGTAAACATGAGAGGTTATCATAAATGTTATAGAGGAAGAAATGATAAATATTTATCTATATTTTTAAATAAATTATAGAAATTATTCATATTTATAGGGCACATGTTATACTTTGATACTTGTATACCATGCAATGGTCACGTTGTGTTAATTGACTTTGCTATTAACTTAGAATATTTTTATTCCTTGCATAGGAAACATTCAGGACCCTTTCTCTGGGCTGTTTTGAAATGTAGAATCAGTGTGTCTATCATACTTTTACTACATCAGAAGTTTTCTTCCTAGGCACTATAAGATAGTGATAGACACACTCTTCAGATCCTTCTTCTCCCTTCTTTTCCCAGACTTTGTTAACTATTTATATTTTGAAGAAAAGTAGTAAACCTTATCTTTGTAACCCAAACAATAAAATGACATGATTGTTGCTAAAAACCTGTTGTGTGTATTTTGAATGTGTTCACATGCTATTGTGATGTAAGGTCATCCAAAGTCACTTATATAGCTTGTCATTTACTATCCTGTCCTGCGGGACCTACCTAGTTATTTGGGGAGCCAAGGGAAACCCAAGCCTGAAAGAGAGAAATGGGTGGGAAAGACAGAGCGAGGCCAAGCAAAAAGGGTGTCTTGTCAAAGCCTCTTTAATGAAAAGCAAAACGCCTGGTTTTGAACACTCCATAAAAGGAAGTAGGGAGGGGCTGAGGGGAATGCTAAAAGCACAGAAGGAGGAAAGGTCATCCTCTGGGACGGATGCTGGCTGTGATATCCAGCAGCGTTTCTAGAATGCTGGTTTCAGCTAGACAACCCCAGGTGTTTGGCCTGGATGAGAACCAGTTGATCAGCCTTGTGTGAAGAAGGGGGTGGTGGTTATGCTGTAAACTGCAAGGTCAATGGACTCTCAAGGTGAGAGCTGTTGAGAGTCTGATTTTCCACAGTTTGGTCTCCCACAATTTACATACATGATGAGGGAGCCTCCAAGGCTTTATCTCATTAACAACAGCAACAACAACAACAAAAACTGCATATACTAATATTAGTTTTTCTCAGCAGCATCATTACTTGCTCACTGGAAAGCCATTTCAGGACCATAATTATCATCATATTCATATACATTGAGTTCAGAATGTATAATTATCTTTAGCTCTCTCTTTTTAAAAAAGATTTATTTATTATATGTAAGTACACTGTAGCTGTCTTCAGACAGAGCAGAAGAGGGCATCAGATCCCATTACAGATGGCTGTGAGCCACCATGTGGTTGCTGGAATTTGAACTCAGGACCTCTGGAAGAACAGTCAGTGCTCTTAACTGTTGAGCCATCTCGCCAGTCCTATCTTTAGCTCTCTAGACACACTTTTGAAGCACTTCTCTTATGAAGAGTTTCATAATGGAGATTTCTTGAGTACACAAAATGTACCAAAGTGTGGACAAGTGCCATGCTTATTTTTAGTTTTATATAAGATATTTGAAATGGTAGAAAAAGACAATAGTCTAAAGGCTCTTCATTTTTTCAATGAAGTAAAGTCATGTCTGTGGTTTAAATATGTAATACTTAAGCAAATCAGATTTAGTGTTTGTATCCTGAGGAGGGATAGTACGAAACAAAAAAATTCTACATAGTCCATTAACCACACTGATAAATTTCCTACTTGTGAGAAAATCTATCTGGTAATTTCATGGGCCATTAAAATATGAGAGGAACTTATATGCTATATGCATTTTGAAGTTCTTTGATATACTCTTCATGAAGAGAAAAATGTAGCATGTTTTCTCCAGCGAGTTCAAAAGGATTCCTTTATTTTTTTTAAAAAAATTCTGTGTCAGGCTTAACATTTGACTATTATTGAGCATTGGGAAAGAAGCCTTGCTGTGCCACCTTTGCTTAATGAATAAGCCTTTGCAGAAGACACTAGTTTGCTTTGTTTATTCAAAATCTCAGTCTGAATTCCATTTCCAATTTGGAGGAGTTTAATGGTCTTAAAGATGAAAATGGACATCTGATACACTCTGTCATTTGCTGAGATACCTTTATACAGTTTTCTACCCAACATGAAACTCCCAAAGATTTCTTCTCAAAGATTAAATAAAACTCCATTATGTGCATACACCACATTTTTGTTCATTCCTCTGCTGAGGGACATCTGGGCTAATTCCATCACATGGCTCTTGTGCGTTGTGCTGCTATAACACAGATGGATGTGCAGGTTTCTCTGTGGTATGTTGACTTAGCAGTTTTTGGTACATTCATCTGGCAAGTCTATTTGCACTTTCTGTAAAAGCCTTGATAGTGTCTGTACATGTTTATGTTCCTATTAGCAGAATGGAAGTGTTCCTTTTTCTCTACTTCCTTGCTCTTTGTTTCCTGAAAGGATGTCATCCTGATAGGGGTGAGGTAACTGTGGTTTCAGTTTAAGTCCCCCTGATGGTTAACAGTATTGAAAGTCAAATTATGTTGTTTGTCAGAAATTCATGCAACTAGAGATCATATTACATTAAATAAGTAAAAATGCAAGACCAATACTGCACATTTTCTCTTGTTTGTGTATACTGGAATCCTTCATAGACAGATTAAAAAATGTTCTTGATCTTATAGCAAATAAGTTACCTGGTGTGATACCTGCCAAGACTAGTCATGTCAACATCCTTTCATACAGAAAAGAGATCCCCTGCCCAAGAACTTATTTTTAGATAATATAGGTAGAGGAGAGGAGCTCCTGAAGCCCTACTCCTTCTTAAATATTTACAAGTATTGAACAGTAGCTGAGGAAGAGAAAAATAGTTTCTTCAGTGGTAAAGGGAAAGTGCTCCTTTACATTACACCTCTCCCAATACCCTCGAAGTAATCCTAATGCAACGCAATGGTTATGAAAGTAAAAGCACAAAAGATAGGCATGGAAGTAGAAAGTGTTAGGTGGGAAGAGAAAGAGAATCAGTGGGAGAAAAACAGATGAGAGCACAACAGGGGGTAAAAGGGATAAAAATATACTATTTGTATTTATGAAAACACCACCTGAAGCCCATTTTATTTATGAAATAAAAACAGTCTAATATAAGTTTACACACATATAGACATGATAGGAAGGAATAGGGGAACTTGGCCGTGGCATGGGGGTGGGGGAAGTGATAATGAGGAAAAGGCTGTAGAATTTTTAGGGGAGGAATGAGAAAAGTATTTAGGCAAAACACATTCATGTTTGAAAGATACTGTTTGAGAGAACCCACCAAGGTGCCTCATTCTCTTAGCAAGCCTCCATGTTACCATGTGTTTTGAGTCTGATGGGCTAGTGAGAAAAGACAATGAGTAGGTATGAGTCTTTGAAAGATAGGCCCTTCTCAGTCATTTTCACTGTCTATAAATGTTTGTAATCTTCACTTTCCTTTAACTGGAAAAAGAAATACTGGTTTGAATGGGGTGTATAAGAGAGGTGTAAGAATGTGAAGTGGAAATTTCTGGTTTCCTTGGAGATTCAGTTGTGTCATGTGATATTTTTCTAGAAACTGTCTTACAAGAGGATATTTTTGCTGTAGCAGACACGTGGGAAGAAGTTTTGCTAAGAGACACAGCATTTACCTGGAGACAGTCTGATAAAAGGGTATGTGATGTTTTGCTAGAGTGGATGCTTGAGAGAACATGTGATGTTTGGAAAGGATATAAATATAGCCCAATGAACAGAGGATGATGCTGGATTGTCTTGGTGTGCCTTGGCATTCTTTGCTGGTCACTGTTGGGCTTTATTGATGGTGGCCTTTGCTATGATTCTGGATGGTATTGGTGCACCTTTCCATTCTTTTTTAGTCATTGTTTGTCATGACTTCATAGAGAGAATGCACCAAAAAATTCTGGGGGTGGGGTTCTGGCGGCTTCTTACTGCTTTTGCAGATTTGGGCCTTGGTGCCTTCTTGCTACTTCTGCAGATGCAGGCCAATCAGCAGAGCCTTGTGGTTTCTTCTGGATTGACCTGCCAATGCTGATTCACGAATGATATTTGCAAGTGGATTCAGCTGCCACAGCTGATTCATGTGAACTCAATTGCTGGTATCCTAACAACACAGATTGGAATTGCTTCAAACAACTATTTCCAAGCAGGTTCTCATCCTCTTTTGCTTTGTCAACCTTTCCTTTCCACTTCCTCTGGTGGGTGGTGGGAAGTGACGTCAAAGCATTTAATAACCCTTATTAAAAGCAGGTTTTGAAAAATCTATACCCACACATCATGGTCATGTGGCCTTTAAGGTACAATGAGCATAGAAACCTCTCAGCTTTTGTATGATTGATATATCCATATAAAATGAGAATGACTTGATACAACCTTGAGAGGGGTTGTGATACCTTACTCTAAGACAACTATGGTTAAAGGATCACTTGAAATGGAACACAAGTGTTCAACACAGACACCCAACTTCTGAGAGCTGAGACAGGAAGGGCTCCCTTTGGAAAGGTATTGGTAGATCCAGTAATGACATAAACAATAATAGCAATTACTGATTTGTTGGTTTATTTGTGGCATGTGGTTGTGTGTGTGTGTGTGTGTGTGTGTGTATGTGTGTGTGTATGTGTGTGTGTGTGTATACATGTGTACCTTAATATGTTTGTGGAATTCAGAAGCCAACTTTCAGAAGAGGGTGTTATTCTTCTACCATATTGGTCAGAAGTATCAAATCAAGCTTGGAAGCAAACCCTTATCCCACTATGCCATCCTGTCAATCTCTGTAATGACTTTGATTTTGCTTAGTTTCTCCCATTTGTTTTTTTTCCATTAATAAAATTCCAAAGTCAGATTTAAAGGAGTTATTCCCATAACTGAAAATGATGCCATCCTCTCTCTTAAGTGTGATATTTCAAGTTTTTCCTTTTCTCAGCCATTCGTACAGTAAGGTTGTTATAGTTACTTTATACTGATAAGTAAAGGCAATTTCCATTAAAATAAAATGCAATTTATGTAATATTTTATAAAGAGATTGGTCTGGCTTTCAAGTAAGATTTTCCAGTATATGAGTCATTGGAATTTTGAGACAGAATATGTCTTGACATGTTTTAGTTGAAGAGCTGTCTTTTGAGTCAGGTCATGTAATTTGTGAGACTCTTCTATGAGTTATTCTGAATAACTTGAGAAATTATTCACACTCAAAGAAAGTTAAGGACCAAGTGATGAAGAAGAATCAGAAATAGAAGTAGCAAGTATGCCCCCGGGTTTCTTTTTATGCTCATTTTAAAATTTACCATTTAAAGAAGTGGTTAATTAGTGATGTTCCCCAGGCTCCAGGGGCACTTGAGCATTTGATACTGTCTGTAATATCCCTGTGAATTACAGAACGATACTAGATCCAAGGCAGTGGTGCATACTGCCTGAGCCCTGGATGCTTATACTCTGTAAGATCTGAGCAATGCAAATTTAGGGTTACTAATGAGAAGTAGCTTCACAAGGGAATATAAGCTAGTCATGGGTCCTGGAGAGCATGGTGACTGTCAGTTCATAGATTCAAGGTATAGTTCTATACCTTGGGAGTCCTACCTCTCCTGACATCTGGTGATCTGTGCCCAAAAGATATATTTTAGATTATAACCACAGAGCTTCTTTCCTGCTGTGGGCCTCTCTTTTCATGTGTCCCAAACTGGCTTTTTACTAACATTAAATAATTGGTATGGGGAAAACTTGTGCTGTCTTATGACTGATTATTAATCCTTTTTACAGCTTCACACTCACAGGTCAGTGTGTCAGGCAAGCTGACAAATGTATATCCTAAAGTCCTTTTCAGCTTTGAAAGCAGGTTTGATTATTTTTCTTTTCTTTTGCTAAGACAGAGTCTTACTGTGTAGCCCAGGCTGTCTTGGAACTATCACAACCCAGGTTGGCTTCAAATTTGTGGTATTCTACTTACTTCAGCTCTCTCAGTTTGGGATTACAGGGTTAATTCACCATGCTCCAGCACTGGAATAGCTCAATGACTAAAGGCGCTGTACCATGGAAGCCTGGAGACCTGAGTTTTGTACCCACCAAGAAAAAAACCAAGGTGCTGACTACTTTGTCAAAGCAGAAACATTTCAGGCAGTCCCTATCATACATGCCTATAAAATAGAAAACCTTCCCTTTTCCCTTAAAAAGGAAAACTGTACAGGCCCTTCAGGGTTCTACACCAGGCTCTCTGTGTATATGTTGTGGCTGCTAGCTTGGTGCGGGAGCAAATATGTCTTTAACTCTTTGCCTCTTCTTGGGACTCTCCCTCCTGTTGCCTTGCCCTGTCCAGTCTCAAGTGAGAACTTTTGACTTGTTTTATTATATCTTGTTTGTTTCATTTTGTCTCTTGGAATACGGCTATTTTCTGAAGGAACATGGAGGAGAGTTGATGGGGAGGAGTGTGGGAGAACTAAGAGGAGTAAAGGAAGGGAAGTTGTGGTCAGGATGAATTATATGAGAGAAGAATTTATTTTCAACAAAAATATAAAAATTTAAAAAGGAAAAACTGTTTTTGACACCACCAGTCAGTGAGTCGGAAGGAATTACAATGTGCATTTTGCACATAGAGTTTTCTACTTAGCATCTATCTTTTCGTCTAGCATTTATAAAGAATATGGTAAGATGAGATATTTCTATACAAACTTTGCATATAATTTTATAGGAAAAAGTTGTTCAGATGTGTTTTTACTTTTTAATTCTGGAGCTCTGTGGGGAAATTATAAAGCAGTGTCATGAACCACATCTCTTTTTTCCCCCTGTGGAGATTCAAGTATTTTGCATGCTTTCTACTACTTGACTTCATGAATTGGTAATAGATAAATTGAAAGACGGGTATGGTTATAATGCATGTCACCTAGGTTGCTCATACTGCTTACAGTGGAACGAACGTGTTACATGATCTGAAATTTCAAGGTTCGATTTTGTGTGTGTGTGTGTGTGTGTGTGTGTGTAAAATGTTTTTCTTAATTTCATAAGCTTTAGTTTTAATTTTATGGAAATGATAGTTTAGGAAATAACTAGAACAAGTAAGATTTTTTAAAAAATCTAAATTTAAAAGTTTTAAATGATACTTGGCAAAGGGTGTTTTAATGAGCAAGAAAGAACACATAATTTCAACGTCTCTATATTGAACTTTAATTAAAATATTTTTGTATAAATTACTTTTTCCCAATGAAAAGTATCAAATTCGATATGCAAATGAGAATTTTTAGCTTTAAATTTTATGAGCATTTCTTAGAAAATGGAGAGGCTGGAGTCGGTAAAGTTTACATACAAATGAAAATATTTTAAAGTAAGTTTTCATAGTAGCAAACTGTCTTAATTTTGACAGATAGAAAACACCAGTCTTAGTCTCTTTAGTTGTGATATGGGACTCAGTTGGTATTTTATTGATGTTGACTTAATAATGTCTTACTATTTTTGCACAAACAATATCCAGAAATGAGAGAAAAGATTTCTTTGAAAAGGACTAAAGCTGCCCACCATGAAAATATTATTATTTTGTCCAATGCATTGCATTCTTGGTAGAAGTTTGAAAACTCCAAGGCTCATGGAGTGGTTTCTAAATTGCGCAGAGATATTAAGGATTAATCACACATTTATCTTTGAATATTTTCTTGATTTTTCTTAGACTCTCTTCTTTTTCCCTTTTTCTTATTTTAAATGTTTTTTTCTCTAACTCTTTAAATCCCAGATCTAGAAATAATTTATTTTCCATCCTAAGATGGTTTAGCAGTTCCTTAGACTTGAGGTGGTTATGGGGAGCATGAAAGCTCAAGTAGAGAGATAGCTGTCAAGGAGGGTGAAGGCACACAATTGCTGACCTTCAAAGCTGTTTTTCACTTAAGTTCTTGTCATGCTAATGAAGATCTGTTTGAAACCTAGGCTCTCTTCCTTACCTCATATTTTGACTTTGGCCTTAATCAAGTTGCTTGTTCTAGCACTTTAGTGGAAAAGGAGTTTCAATATAGAGATGAGAAAAGTCAAGAAGATGCTTTGGCTACAAGGCTCAACTTAAGGCCTGAAGCATTCTGTGGTCTTGACAGCTGCTCATTGGTGTGCTAGCCATTATACATAGACAAGAGCAGAGGCTACTCTGATGGTGGAGGCTCACCAGTGGCAGAATGTTGGAATTTCCAAGTTAAAGGCACTGAAATATGTTTTAGTACAGACATTATGACTGAAATTAAGACTAAGCAATTCCTCTCTAGAACAAATAGAAAACAGTGATTATGTTGTCATTTATCATAAGGTATGAATCTTCAACTATAAATTTCTTTTGTTCCTGAATACATATTTTATTTACCAACATATTCATCACCTTCAATAAACAAATACAATTTAAGAAAATAAAAGTTAATGTCAAAGTAAATATTGTGCTCTGAATTTCAAGGAATCAATAGGGATTGTGTGACTTTTCCATAATATTTATCAATCTCTGAATTCATTGATAGTACTGAACTGATTTATCAAACCAGCCACATGAAAATCAGAATACACAAAACAGGCTTTAGTATCTATTCAAATGTTAGACTCTATCTTAAGAGAACTAAACATAAAGATGCAGGCTTACCCCATGTGGTTGCAGAAGGCAGATTTACTCAGTAATCCTTGAAGTGGAACTTCCTTTATACAGTTGTCCTATGTTCATTTACTTGATTTTGTTTCCAGTTTTATGTGTAGATGTGTAGCTTTAAATGTGTTTTATCTCATTAGGAGATGGGTAGATTCACAAATATGTAAATGATAGTGCATTTATAGCAATGTCACAAGAATAAGCATCAATCAAAAAGGAAAAGAATTACCTCACTCAGGATGATATTTTCTAGTTCCATCTATTTGCCTGTAGAACTCAGGATGTCCTCATCCTTAATAGCTGAGTAGTATTCCATTGTGTAAATGAACCACATTTTCTACATCCATTTTTCTTTCATGGGACATCTGGGCTGTTACTAGCTTGTGGCTGTCACAAATAAGGCCACTATGAACATAGTGGAACATATGCCCCTCTGGCATGGTGGGGAATCTTTTGGGTATATTCCCAGGAATGGTATAACTGGGTCTTCAGGTAGATATATTTCTAATTTTCTGAGTAACCTCCAAATTGATTTCCAGAGTGGTTGTACCAGTTTGAAATCCCACCAGCAATGGAGAAGTGTTTCTCTTTCTCCACATCCTCTCCAACATGTGTTGTCACCTGTGGCTTTGATCTTACCCATGATGTTCTATGTAGGTGTAAGGTAGAATCTCAGGGTCGTTTTGGTTTGCATTTCTCTGATCACTAAGGACTTTGAACATTTCTTTAGGTGCTTCTCAGTCATTTGAGATTCCTCAGTTGTAAAATCTCGGTTTATTTCTATACCCCATGTTTTGAGTGGGTTGTTTGGTTTTTTGGTGATTAGTTTCTTTATGTATTTTGGATATTAACCCTCTATTAGATGTGGTGTTAGTGAAGATTTTTTTTCCCAATCTATAGGACGCTAGTTTGTCTTATTGACTATGTCCTTTGCCTTACAGAAGCTTTCCAGTTTCATGAGGTTCCATTTATCAATTCTTGGTCTTAGAGCATGAGCCATTGGAGTTCTGTTTAAGAAATTTCCTCCTGTGCCATTGAGTTCAAGACTCTTACCCCCTTTCTCTTCTATTAGATTCAGTGTATCTAGTTTTAAGTTGCGATCCTTGATCCACTTGGACTTGAGCTTTGTGCAAGGTGACAAATATGTCTATTTTCATTTTTCTACAAACAGACAGCAGTTAGACCAGCACCATTTATTAACGATTTTTTCCATTGTATATGTTTGGCTTCTTTGTCAAAGATCAAGTGTCCATAAGTGTGTGGTTTTATATCTGGTTCTTCAATTCTATTCCATTGATCAACATGTTTGTCTCTGTACCAATACTGTGAAGCTTTTATCACCATTGCTCTGTACCACAAAAGGACACACATGGTATTTTCTCACAAATAAGTGGATGTTAAAAAGTACAGAGTACCTGAGATAGAGGCCACAGAACTCACAAAGTTCAACATGCTGAAGTGCCCAAGTGAGGATGCTTCAGTTCCACTTGGGAGGGAGAAGAAAGCAATCACAAATGGGGAGGGAGGTAGGGACCTGGGAGGGAAAGTGGACAAGGGGGGAGGGAGTAGGGGAGAGGGGAACATTATCTGGTATTTGGTGAGGGAAAAGGGCTAAAGCCCTGAGGGCCAGCAGAAAGAATGGAAATAGGCAACCTTGGGAGTCAGAAGGTTGGGGAACCCTCCAGAATGAACCAGAGACCTGGGAGGTGAGAGACTATCAGGACTCAAAGGGAGGGACCTTAGATGAAATGCTTGACAGTAGGGAGAGGTAACTTATAGAGCCCACCTCCAGCAGGAAGACAGGGCATCAAATGAGGGAGAGGGTGACCATCCCACAGTCACAAGTCTGACCCATAATTGTTCCTCTCTGAAAGAATTACAGGGATGGAAATGGAGAGGAGCCTGAGGAAAAGAAAGTCCAGAGACAGATACAAAGTGGGATCCAGCTCAAGGGGAGGTCCCAAGACCTGACACTATTACTGAGGCTATGGAGCACTCACAAAGAGGGACCTAGCATGACAGCACTCTGAAAGACCCAACAAGCAGCTGAAAGAGTCAGATGCAGATATTTGCCCCCAACCAATGGACAGAAGCAGCTGACCCCTGTTGTTGAATTAGGGAAGGTTGAAAGAAGCTGAAGAGGAGCGCAATCCTGTAGGAGGACCAGCAGTCTCATGTAATTGGGACCCCCAAGATCTCTCAAACACTGGAACACCAAACAGGCAGCATACATCAGCTGACATGAGGCCCCGAATACACATGTAGTAGAGGACTGCCGGGTCTGTGTTCATTCAGAAATGATGCACATAACCCTCACAAGAGGTCGGGGGTTGGGGGGATGGGGACATCCACATAGAAACAGGGAGGTGAGGAGGAGGTACAGGATGTTGAGCAGTTAGATGGTGGATGGGGTGGGATGTGTAAAAACATACATTAATTAATAAAGAAAATGAAATTTAAAAGTTACTGAGGTTCAAAATTTCCTCCCACGGTTTGTGATCAAACACATCTGAAACTCTGCCAAATATGAAATGTTTGACAATTTTATAATTGCTATTCTTTATCTACGTTTTGCTTAGATCAAATATAAATGAGAGTCAGCTACTCGGGAAATCTAGTCAGGAAAATTAAAAGTTCAACGGTTTTGTTTTCTTTTTTCTTTCTTTCTTTCTTTTTTTTTTTGTGGGTAAGAGTGAACTCAAGATTAGGCTGGGTTGCTTAGCAAGACCTTGTCTTAAATCAAAATCAAAGAAAGAAGTGGGGACTCAGTAGCTCAGCAGTGGAGTGCCTACTGAACACACATGAAGCCCTTGCTTCAGGACCCAGTGACAGAGGCTGGGGAAAGCCAAGCTTTTCTGGACACATTGTTTAAAACTCTGTCCAAATGCACTGATGTTGTCTACTAGTGAAACTAACATGGCAAGCTGAGAAAGTCAATGTCCACAAAGCCGAAATGAAACTGCGAAAAAATCACTGTAGGAGAACAGAACATACTTTCTGCATCTGCCAAGTATTGTCTCAGATTTAACCACGAAATGTTAATTAAAAAGGTTAATTGATAATGACATTGGATATTTTGATAAATGTGCCAAGTTAGTAATTATTCCAACTTGCTTAGAATCTATTGGAAACCATTAATCAAAATAGTCAACATAGACTGCAAAAAGTTTTTGACTTTTGAGTATTGTTGGTAAGTTGTAATTACTGAATGGGAACTTTAGAAACAGGAAAATTCAACTTAAAAAGTCAAGGGAAAACTCAACAAGTAAGTAATAGAAAAATAGATGAGATGATGTTCTTTAAAACATTTTATATTCCATATTTTCTTTATTTACATTTTAAATGTTAAACTCTTCCCTGATTTCCCCTGGAACCCCCCTATCCCATCCTCCCTCTCCCTGCTTCTATGAGGGTGTTCCTTCACCTACCCACCCTCTTCCCCCTCCCCACTGGTATTCTCCTACTCTGGGGTATCAAGCCTTCACAGGACCAAGGGCCTCTTTTCCCTTTGATACAAGACAAGGTCATCCTCTGCTACATATGTGGCTGGAGCCATAGGTCGCTCTATGGTTGGTGGAGCTCTTTGGTGTGTGTGTGTCTGGTTTGTTGATATTGTTGTTCTCCCTTATGGGTCTGCAAGCTCTTTCAGTTCCTTTGGTTCTTTCTCTAACTCCTCTATTGAGGACCCTGTGCTCAGACCAATGTTGGCTGTGAGAAGCACCTTTGTACTTGTCAGGATTGGAAGAGCCAGATTTTTTTAAAGGTGATTTTTAAATATTAGAATTGTGTTTCTTGTCATTGTAGAAGCTGGCAACACCTTGAGCTCAAGGTTGGCTTTTTTTTTTTTTTTTTTTTTTGGTGGTGGTGGGGGGGCTGGTTCATTTTTATTAGATGACAAGTGACAGACAGAAAGGAGTTGTTTTCCTTTTTATAAGAACCCACTTCAGCAGAACTGCAGCAATCCACTCGATACTTCTCAGCATCTAGCCCCCTTTAACCGGCTTCTCACATAGCACCATTACGATGGAAATTATGCTGCCCCACGAGTCTGGGAGAGGACAAGCTGCCCCAGTACAGTCGTTCTATCAAACGGAACCAGGACAATCTGTGGGGTTTTAGTAAATAAATTTGGTTTTGCTTCATAAACTAAATGAACATTTTACAAAATTTCTTAAAGACATTTCCTGAAAAGAGATACTTAGATCACAGTAAAAACCTGTAAAAAAAAAATACTTGGCTCAATACATTTACACTTTTAAATAAAAGAGCATTTTAAATTTTTTTGGTAAAATTTTATGGAACTTACTAAACACATCGTTACTCTCAGGTGTTTTTATCATTAAAATATGATATACTACCAGGTGGCCCACACCTTTAATCTCAGCACTTGAGAGGCCGAAGGAGACAGATTTCTATGAGTTCAAGCCAGCCTTGTCTATATAGAGAGTTCCAGGCCTGAGAGGACTACATAGGGAGACTCTGTGGAAACAAGACAACAAGAAGAACAAGACGATATACCAAGAAGAGTCCCTTGAAAATGTTAGCAGGTCCAGCATCGCTCACATATTTCTCACCTGGGATCCAGATTGCGGAAAAGGTGCTAAAATACTAAAATAAAAAGATGTTGCTTAAAATTACATTGCTCTGCAAAGTGCATGCAACATGATATTGGAGAGACAAGAGATTAGGAATCCGATGAAAGGATATAAATCTATGAAAAATCGTCACTGCTATCTCTTAATTTCTTACAATTAATGTGCAGACTAACTTGTTCTGTGTATATAGACACACATAGATTTGTGGTGCTACAATTTTATGTCTAATGCCTTTTTTTTTAAAAAACATTATCCTTCTGAGTGGAACTATAGTTTCCTAGTTGAATCATTAGCCTTTTAAAAATAACATTGTAGGAATATCAAGTGTGTGTGTGTGTGTGTGTGTATGTACTTTAAATATATGTGGCTCATAATTTAGTTATTTTGTACCTTTTTTTAACCTTTAAAATATTCTTCATCGAACATTACCCAGTTTACAGTAGCCTATTCAATAGAGCTATAGACTTTTGCTGTGATGTTTTTCTTAGAGATCGTATTAAATTCCTTGAAATCATTGTGACATACTACCATGGCCATTTTATAATCAAGCTTCCATTTTGCCAAATTTATTTTTTATTGATCTACATGGGCAGAGATTATTATTTTTTTTGTCTGGTTGGTTTACATCCTCTCTGACCTTTGATCCTTGAACACAATTTTGCAATTAAAATGTGGGAGTTGCCAATAGTTTCTGTCAGCTACAAAGCAGTAATTCTCTATTCACTTTTCTTTTAAACATTCTTGAGGGTCAAAAACAATATGAGGACAGTCATTTTTCCTTAGGATGTAAATAAAAGCAAGATGGTAGACTCTGGCAGCATATGGTCCTAAAGGACACTCGGCTGCTAATGGAGATGCCACTGGGATTAAATGAGATGCTACTTATCCAAGGTTTGGGTCTGGAATAAACATCCTAGATTTTCCATTACAAACATTTAATCTTCCCACTCATGTTTGGCCAAAGCTATCCATGAACAAGACATAAAATAACACAGGAATGGTGGGAAGAGTAGGCAAATAACCAAAAATTATATGAGTACTCAGAGAGAAGAGTGAGCTTTTCCTGTCATCATTATCTGCCACAAAATAGTACAGATGATTCGACTACTGAGGAACCTCAAATACTGGGAAGAAGCAGCCACCGGTTTCTGAAACAGGGGACAGCAGCTGACCTCCTATATCATACACTGTAGTCTCAAATCATTGTTGACATGGGCTTTCCCCATAATACTTATTTATTTATTTATTTGGGTAAAATTGAAAGTAGAACAAACATGTCACATTGTAGAAGAAAAATAAGCTGGCAGGTGATGTCAAACAGGATGTTGAAGATTTAGCAACCAGACACACAAAAGATACGAATAAAGCATAAAACTCTGATGGAGTAATTTAAAAGTTTTTGTTGGTTGTTTAATATTTTTTTTGAAAAAAAAAAACAGTCAAACATATCTGACAAACTCGCAGGCATATCCCTAAGGCTCGGATTTTTTCATTTATTGATGTGCTAAAGGTGAACATGAATCACTAGGAAAAGGTTAAATTATTCACATATTTCACAATATATGTGAGGGAATATGTAAAAGTTACTGTATAGATCTGCACAGGGAAGTGGCATTTACCTCCCAACTGGAACAAACTAATGTGTTTTGAAAACCTCGTATGTACCAAATACCTGTGGTACTCTTAGAATATGATGTAAACAAGAAGGTTGCTGTTAAAGAAAAAGAAAAAAGATGGCATGAAACTTTTGTCACACACACACACACACACACACACACACACACAGACACACACACACCTCACAAACAAGAATCCAGAGCACGATTAATCCAGTGATTCCACAAATAACCGTAAAGAAACTATTAATTTGTTAAACATATTTTTATATGGCTTATTCTTTGCAAGTATCTTCAAATCTCACATTATGAGATAATTATGTAATATTTAAATTGCTAGATGAGGAGCAAAATTCTATCGGTATTTATTTTGAGATTGAATGCTGCTTTTAGTTTTCTGTGTGGGGCAGGGCTTCTCTGGCAGACCTGACTAACTTCAAAATGCTGATTTCCCTATCCCTACCTGGCAAGTGCGGTATCACAGGCATATGTCATCAAGCCAAGCTTTGAGATTGACTTTAAATATTAGTTGGTCACATCTACATATGGAAACTTTCATTTGTTTCCTGATATTAAATAGCTGGTTTAGTGTAATTGTATTTAGTAATTGAAATGAAGTATTTATCCATTTTAAAGATATGGGACTCTTAGCAAGGATGTCAAACAGTTTTTGAAAAAGAAGAGGCCCCAGGACTTATAATATACCTAGAATGATGTTGGAACACTTCTCTTGCCTCAGTGGGAGAGGGTGTGTCTAGTACTGCAAGTGAGTTAATGTTAGGGTAGGGTGATACCTGGAGGAAGCTGCCCCCTTCTCAGAGGAGAAGGGGGAGGGGAATGGAGAGGAGAAACTTGTAGGGCTGTGAGGAGAGGGCAGACTGATATTAGAATGTGAAGTAAATAAATAAATTAATAATAAAATATTAAGTTACTGAAAAGGATACAAAGGGGGAGAAGGTGAGGGGACCTTAGAAATGTTGCTGGACATATTAATTTGCCCAGGTACTATGGAAAATACAATAGAAGTTTCTCAGAAAACACAGACTACCATGTGATCCAGATTTACCCTTCTTGTGTGTTTGCCCAAAAGAATGACCAGTCATTTGTATCATTTATGTGGTTAAGCATCCCGCCTTCAGACTTTATGCTGCATGCATTCCAGGAAGCTGTTGAATGTGGCCTAAGATATTCGTAGATGACAACATTATATTGAAATGTCAAAAGGTTAGATACACTTTATGTTAGTTAGGTTACCTGTCAACACAACCTAGGATTATTAGGGAGAGCCTAAATAAGGCATTACCCGGATCAGACTGGCCTGTGATCATGTCTTAGTGGGATTGTCTTGTTAATGGAGGTGGGAAGACTCACCCTGAATGTGGGGAGCACTGTTTCATGGGATGTGTCCCATTTTGTGTAAGAGTTGAAGAATCCTCAGGCAAGTGGTGCTGGCACATTCATTTCTTTCTGATTTGACTGTGATTGGCGGTTTGAGTTCCTATCTTGACTTTCAGACAGTGATGGACTGTAACCTGGGATGGTTACAAACAATTGAATAAACCCTTTCTTCCTTAAGTTATTTTTTTGTCAAGATATTTCATCAGTGAAACAGAAATGAAACTAAGATACATGTGTGGGGATAATACTCTACAGGCTTTCCATTATCCTAAGTGACTGGCAGTTATCTACCTGATATTATCAACAACATTTCTGGAATATTCATATTTGAGGGCTTTTTTTTTTTTCTTTTTGATCTGGGACTTTGGAAATTGCTAAGACTAAAACAGCCCTGGCAAGACATTGGTTCTCATTTAAGAGCTTGTTGTGATCTCAGCTCCTGTGAACCAAATTTTAAAACATCTTTAGGTGTAGTAAAGTCACTTTTAGTGACACACCTTGACACATTGATTGCATACCTATGTCTTCTGTAAGTGTGCCCCTGAGAACTTGTATTCTGCTAATAATGTGATTAAAACAGTGCAAAGAGTATATTACAAACTTCAAGTGACGTTTCTTTTGAAATAATTATAATTGAGGTACTTTCAATTAAACTGGCAGGTGTTCTAGAATGTGAAAAGGATTAATTAGGGATCCAAGTAGTCCTTTTTACTAATAGTGTCATTATCATTGTAGAAGTGGATATTATACTCTCTTAAGCATATTTAACTTAATACAGTAAGAGTAGTTAATCTGAGAGTATGTGATTTATTCAACTTACTTCCAAAGAGAATCTGAGGCTGAACAATGGGTGAGGATTTGAACAAGCCTGGTCTCTGGCTTTTTAGAAATGCCCATTTGAGGGAGGCATTCAGGTTTTTAACAGTTCAGTGCTCCATAAGTGCTTGCCATTCCAAGGCAATCTATCTTTGCTAACAGGCTCTACATTTAATGTTGTGTGAACGACTATGTAGTGATCAGGACTAGTGCAGTTAATGCTTTTATAATTAAATCTATAGTGAATAGATTTCTTTATCTTTGTGAGGCAGCTTCCTGCTGTGTGTTTAAACTTGTGGAAATTTGGAGTATTGTCATAGAAAATGTGAAGCATGTGGCTGAAATGCAATTCTAATTACTTCCCTTGAAGGGGAATATGCCTTTTGTTAAATAAATAGGTATGGGGTTGTGTTGGTTTACTTAGTAATGTAACCTCTGCCATCATTTACAGCTTTGAAAAGCTTTTGAAAAATCCGTGAAAAATATAATTAGAAAATAACCTGACACACAGCACAGAGATGTCTAACATGTTTGTTTTTGCCTTGAAAACTTCTGCCTTCTCTATAGGAAGCTTGGTTAGTGAAAGTTGAACACACCAACTCAGCATAGCTTGAGTTAGAGTATTACTGGCCTATCTACTCTCAGTATGACTGGATCATTTATTAATCATTGATAAACCTATAAAATGCACGAAGAACAGTATAATGGCATAGCGAGTTCAATTAATGTGCAAATATATCTTCTACTCAGCATGGTGTTTGGTATCTAGTCAGTGATCCTCATTATATTATTACTAACATCTCAACAGGAAGTTAAATTGATTTCTCACTTAAGAAAACTACAGGATGGGCAACATTACAAATTTAGCCTACAAAGTAGGGGCATAGGTGCTCGTTAAAAAGCACTTTTTAGTTATAAATTTCTTTTTATTTTTTAGTCTCACATCAGTTCCATTGAACTCTATTAAAGTATATTAATTTAACAATTTATAAAAAATCCACAAATTGACAGTTTTAGGAACAGTACCTTTCCTTAAAAAAAAAAAAAAAAGAACAAACCTACAGGATAAAATCTGTGGAATTGTTCCTGGGGAAACTGTTCTGTTTTGTGTTCCTTTTACAGTCTGGAAGAAAAATAGCACAGCAACCAAGCTGTAAATCCTGGCAGTTGCCTGGAGTAAGGAAATGGAAAAGAGAGAGAAAATCTTTGTTAGGCTCTTTGTTAGGAAGCAAGCAGTCACATGGAAGAGAGGGAGGGGAGACCAGATAAAAAGCAAGAAACCCCTGAATATCAGGGAAAGCATACTCATGTCTCTGGCTTCCAGCAGATATAATAAAGAAAAGACATGGTTAGTATTCCCTGGACCACAGCATCTGATTCCATGGACTTATGTCCCCTTGAGAAGGATTATACCTGGACACATGGTTGGAAACCATGCATGTCAGTTTATTAAAAAAGAAAAGATGGGGCTGGGCACAGTGGTGCACATCATTAATCTCAACACTTGGGTGGCAAAGGCAGAGAGGTCTCTGAGGTCAAGGCAAGCTTAGTCTAGAGAGTGAGCCCCAGTATAGCTCTACTACCCAGAGAAACTCTGTCTCAAAACATCAGAACAGAAAAGAAACTGAAATAAAAGGAAAGAAACAAAGAACACTCCCAAGATTGGGAGTGAATTTGTTGCTCAATAAAACTAGGTGGTAAAGTCATATAGAAATACGTCTTGAATTGACCAAGAAATTCCATGCTGACTAGCTTTCACAGTGCTGGAAGTTTCTAGCAAGATGCTGGGGAAGAAATATATCAGTGCTCTTATCTAGCACAGGTCTTTGAATGATACAATGCTGACAACCAAGTAGGATATACCCACTAGTACTATGGTGGCCTGATATTTATGGAGGCAACCAACTAGTCTATTCATTTAATTTTATTTCTGCTCTTCAGAAATAAGTTTATCCCTGCCAACCATTCATGGTTAGGGAAGTTGTGGGCCCTAAGGCAATGTTGATTTTTCTTAGTCGTCATGTTGTTAAACTGCCTTCTAAAATATTTATGTTTATATCCACAGATTTGTGCTCCTTGCAACCTTGATCTGAAAAGCTTCGTATTGCATTGGTAGTAGTTATACTTCTAAGAGAAAGTGATTGTTAGTGCTTAGCCCCAGATGGGATATCTATATCATCTCCCTGAAAGGCTAAGAGGATGTTGTGAAAGAAGGGCCTGAAGAAATGTAAGTTCCAGGAGATTGGTAGCAGGGTCATGCAATGTCCTCTTATTATAATGTGGCTGTTGTATAACAAACTCATAGTAGCTGTGTGGTAACCTGCACAAAAATATCAAACAAGCTGAAGTTTCTAGGACAAGGATGGAAAAGCGATTAAGATCTTATACTGCCCTCGTAGAGGACCTTAGTTTGATTCCCAGCATTTGTGACTGGTAGCCCACACTCACCTATAACTCCAGTTGGGAGTGGTTACAGTAGAATACAGTGCCACTTGCCTCCCCAAGCTGAGAACCTGTGTTCATACACATGTCAACATACAGATACAGACAGAAATATCAGTTTTTAATCTTAAAAAGAAAATTCTAGCATGAAGAACTATTTGTAATGAATTGATGGTTGCTAGTAGAATCAGCTTTAAATCAAGCCTTTGTGCTGCTTTTGTACAACACACTCTTAAAGTCTGCAAACTTTTCCTGTATATGTTTTGCTGTTAGACCAAGTTTGAGTGAGGAAGACCTACAAATATTTCTTTGCAAAATGATTTCTTTTATATATTAATCTTGATGCTGCTCCAGTCCCTCCTCATAGGATGGCACATATGGTACAACTTGTCTTCAGATCTCCATTCCTCATGGCACACATACAACTACATTTTTGTACATACACACATACACATATATGCACAATAATGAGAAATTAAAAATATAAAATCTGTAGGTTAGTCTTATTAACTTAAGACAGATAATATGACTATTTTAATGAACATGTAGACATTTAATAACATATTTCCTTCCAAATACGAGTTTAATACAATGTATGGCAGTATTTTATAGTCATGCCCAAATACATGTTTTCTAAGTTTTATCCATTGCTAGTATCTATGTAATTTTTGAATGTTCAAACAACTTTTTATTTAGCAGACTATTGGGATATAATGTTTAAAGAGTTATCTGTGATTTGTTTATTCTTCACCTTGCATCCATAGATGTCACTGTAGATTCCCTGCTTCATTGGCAAAGTCACATTTGTTCTAGGAAAAAAAAATGTGTGGGAGAAATAACTGGACATAAGTCCCTACAACCTGTTTTGAATGGTATGTGCACAATGAAAGAGGAATGTAACCTCACTGGGTCATGGTCTTCTTTTTAGTGAAATGAAAATAGCAGGTCCTTCTCTGTCTCATAAGGTGTTATGAAAATGAAATCTGAGATTACTTGAAAAATACTTCTTAACCCGAAAAACAGCCTGCAAATGAATCTGGGCCTTTTTTCAAGTTTCCAATTTTGTGGCATGATTGAATATTGGTTATATATATATATATATATATATATATATACCTTCTTGGATTATTTTTGTAGTCACCCAGTAAGTTTTTTTTTCTTTTGAAAATGGCTGGCAGCAGTTAGGAGGGCAGTCTGTTGCTTAGCAACAGTGTTTCCTCTATGCCCTCTACAGCTATCCAGCTTTTGGACCCAGGTACTCACCCAGCCTATGCTTCTCATTCTCTAAAGAAACCTGTGTGATTTTTACAACTAATCACATGAAGGACTATTTGGTGACAATTACTGAGGACCATAGGTAGGCTAATGAATCTAACAATTCTTTGCAGAAATTGGATTTTTTTACCGGCTTGCTAAGTGTCATTATTTTTCTAACTGACACCCTTATCATTTACAATAACATTCACTGTTTATCACTAAAGAAATGGCCTTGAATTTCACAATCATTGTGAAACACACATTGTATGCTATGTAATTGACAAGAATTCTTTTATTCTGGCAAGGTGACTAATGTGTTGGGATTGTTTCTTGTTCTTTTCCAGAGTCTCTAAGACAATCAGAGTATCCATTTGTGGAACCCATCATAATATCATGTGTGAAATCACAGAATTTTTATGAGAGCCAGCAAATAATTATTGCTCACACTAGACCTCTCAATAGGCTGTTTCACCTACCAACTTGTTACTAGTTGCCGCTATTGAAAATAGTTACAGAATGACCTTAGGTTTACTGAATGCCATATTGAACAGTTCTGTTCACATATATTATGTTGAGTTCCCTCAGATTTGGGAGAGGGGAAGCCAAAATTTGTAGTTCTTAGATTCTACTATGGAAATCACTGAGGTGCGCAGGCATCTTATGAAATCAGATGTGTCTCACTAAGGAGCCAGAAAGTTCTGACAATTTGTACTGTAGTTAATTAGTTTGTAACTATGTTAATTGTTGCAGAACTGATTGTTGCTTTGGGATCTTTTCTTCCTTCCCTCAAGTCTACTCACCAATCATAATCCTGTTTGCAAAGCCTGATGTATTAATAGAGCTGGAGCATGCCTTAAGTTTTGGCATTTGTATTTTAGCACCTACCTCATCCTGTTGCATTTACAAGATGGATGGTTCTTGCAGGCCTAAAATCAAGAATGTTGGCTTTAGTCTCTAAACAGAAAATCTAGTCTACAAAATTGTATATTTTTTCTTTCTTTTCACTTAATCCCTCATGACTTTTAAAAAATGAGTTCTGAATATGTATGGCATCTTGGTTTTCATAAGGCAATTGACCATATGTATACAAGTAATTTTTCCTACCACCTACTATGACACTCCTTGGCATGGTTTCAAAAAACAGAACTGCTAAGAAGAATATAGATTGGGCTGAAGAAGGGAGGACTGAGAACAATATTTCTTAGCATCCCTAAATATTTAATAATGGTTGTCACAAAGCAAAACTTAGTGACTATGTTACTTCTATAAGACAAGCACATCTTTTTCCAGCCAATAATGCCAGGCATGAGTTTTTACTAGAAGTGTCAGTAAAAAACAATACACTGCTCTACTAATATCAAACATTTTTTCTTGTTTACGAAAATGAACCAAAGTTATAAAAGCTATTAATGTTTATTCACTTTTGAAATGGTATAATCTACTGTTGTGATTAGAAAAATACAAACAAAACCAGTTATGTAGTGATTTTATAACCCACAGCATTGGATTACAAGGTAAAAGTCTACCAGTAGCAAGTATTGATGTGATTTTCTAAAAGCAGCCCCAACAACAACTACGCTTTTGTTCTTAGTGCAAAGGCGATATTGTGCATACTATGTTTAAAGAATAAAAAAACCAAACTGAAAGTATGTTCAGGGAATGAGAGCCTGTCACAATTTACCAGGCAGACATATTTAGGTTAAAAAAGGAATATAATATACTTTTAATAAATCAAAACAATAATATCTAGAAATTAAAACAAAAGCAGTTATAGGTATAATTATTAAAGTGGAAAAGAGAAGATTATTCAGAATGAAGCAATGAGAGACAAATGCATGGAAAAAATTTTCCATTGTGATTATAGCATACAATGCTCACAGAAGATAGCTTAGTCAGGTCTAAAAGGATTTAAGCAGGAGACATGATGTTTTTTTTAATCATAGACCTTATACCACAAGTGTTTAGGTCCAGAAAGACATGCGTTTCTCAAGAAAGAGCATTGAAGACTCTTCTACAGTTAGACAATTTATAGTAAAATCAATGAATGCAGGAGACAAAACAGAATATTTTTAAACTCTCTACAGAAAGAACACTGATTACCTTAAAGTTATTAACTAACTGTTAATGTTTCAACATGTATAGAGGCAGAAAGACAATGGTACAAATATCTCTGATGGGTTGAGAAGATTCAGCTCATAAAAGTTTCAGTAGTAACATTGAAATAAAAGCACTGACTGAAATCAACAAATGAGAGTTTGCTATCAATGGACAGTCATAAAAGAAAGTTTCCCATTTTGGACAAATATTATTAACTTATAGACAAGATATTTAATTTTTGGAGTTAAAATACAACTAGAATTGAAATACTAAAAAAACAAACAAACAAACAAACAAAAACAAGTTGTGAGAGTAGTGGGACTGTAAAAACATTCTAAGTAGCTTACATTGTTTTTCCAAGAAAACAAAGCCACTGATTACTTTTGAAATTTATGCAGATTTAAATATATCTTTGAGCACAAGTAGGATAACCTGAAGGAAAATAGAACAATGGGATGTGAAAAAGCAAATTCAGTCCACATGAGGTAGGAAGATCAGCTATGAATAAAGGAAATAACAAATCAAAGAGAAAGTACAAAATGAGGCGCTAGAATGAATACGAATCCCATCTCATCTAACAAAGGGCATTCTTTGTCAAAAATCAATTAAAACTGCTTTGCATAAGAGACAGAGCTGAAACATAAAGACACAAAAAGCAACGGGGCACAAATAGATGGGAAAACCTGTCAGAAATATATCAACTAAGACGGCTCTTAAAACCAATCCTTATAAAGAAGACTTGAAAGCACAAACCTAAAAGGAAAACCATCACTGAAGTTTTGCAGGAAATGTAGGTTCAGTTAACATGTACCTAATGATAGCTCTTTAAAACAAGGTACAATTATGCATCACTCTAAGGATAAGGGCTCTACCATTACATGTTTAAAATCAAGAGTAGATTTTCAATTTAATATATTCTTATTAAGGTTTCCCATTTCCCAACTCTTTCCAGATCCTCCCCAGTTTCCCACTCAACAAAATTCATACCCTTTCTTTTCTTTTCCTTTCCTTTCCTTTCCTTTCTCTCAATAGGTTATAAACAGGCATCTAAAAACACTAATAAAACTAGAAAAAATAAAAACAAATAAGGTAGGTGTACTGGCTGGTTTTGTGTGTCAACTTGACACAAGCTGGAGTTATCAAAGAGAATGCAGCTTCAGTTGGGGAAATGCCTCCATGAGATCCATCTGTGGGGCATTTTCTCAATTAGTGATCAAGCAGGGAGAGCCCCTTGCAGGTGGTACCACCTCTTGGCTGGTAGTCTTGGGTTCTATAAGAGAGCAGATTGAGCAAGCCAGGGGAAGCAAGCCAATAAGAAACATCCCTCCATGGCCTCTGCATCAGCTCCTGCATCCTGACCTGCTTGAGTTCCAGTCCTAACTTCCTTTAGTGATGAACAGCAATATGGAAGGAAATAAACCCTTTCCTTCCCAACTTGCTTCTTGGTCATGATGTTTTTACAGGAATAGAAACTCTGACTACAGCAGGATAGGACAACACACACAGCATCAAAAGAGCCAAAGAAAAGGCTTAAGAAACTCATGTATCTGTATCTGTATCTGCATCGATATCTGTATCTGAATCTATCTATATCTGTATATCTATCTATATCTGCATATGTTTATGTATCTGCATATCTATATGCATATCTACATGCATACATACATGTATATGTGTATGCAGACACACACATTTGTACATATAGAAATAACATAAAAACACAAAACAGAACAACAGAACTCTTTGGAAGTTGAGGCTGAAAGATTATAAGAGCCAGAGGGTATGGAAGACATCAAGAAAACAAAGCCTTCTACATACAGAAAGACTGATGTACATATGAACTTACAGAGACTGTGGTAGCTAGCATGTACAGGGCCAGCACAGATCTGGGCCTGACTGGGGTCTCAGCACTGAGAGAAGTAACACTAGCTAACAAATATCTTTAACTCAATAACTGTCTCCAATTGATAACTGCTAACAAATGAAAAGTTAATTTTCTCCAGTATTGTCTCACTGAGTACACAAACCACTATTCATCATTCTTACAAAGAAAAATTTACTCAAAAAATTAGGAAGAGTTTAAGATATTAACATTTCCATGAAGAAGTTTGATCTATGATTATTTAGTCAACCATGTACTTTAAAACTGAATAATCAAAATACTTTAGTTTTATAAAAGTTTACAACATGACTATCAAAAACTATATGTGCTATTATTCAAGGCAAGAATGTTTAGACCTGTAGTATCCTCTTGATGGATACTTCCTCAAATCAATATATAGTTGCTTTCTTTCTTCTAATTTTGTGTGACTTCAGTTTTGTAGGAAAGTAGAGCTGCTGTCAATGCTTGCTTTATATTCCCAGTTGCAAGGATTATCTTAGCTAATTTCACCCCAAGGCTATTTGTCTTTACAACTGAAGGTAAATTTCTTGTAGTCAACATATAGTAGATGGGTCTTGTATTTTAATCTAGTCTGCTGGTTTGTGTCTTTTGACTGGGAACTTGAATCTCTAACATTCAGAGGCATTACAAAAAGGTTTCTATAATTTGCTTGGTTTTGTAACATTTGGTTCTTTTCTAATTCTCATCTGTTTTTTTCCAATGTTCTAGGGTAGACAACTCTCTCCTATGGCCTCTTGAATGTATCTCTCTTCCTGTGTCTTTTGTAGTTCTGGCTTAGTTGTCATGAATTCCTTCCATGTATGTTTATCAGAGAAGATTTCTTTTCCTCTTTACTTAATGAAGGACAGGCAGCTTTGATGAACACAGTAATCTGTGTCAACAGTGATCATGTTTCAGAATTTATATTCAATGAGCCCAGTCCCAGATTTTGGAGGGTTTTTTTTTTTTGAAAAATCTGCTATCATTCTCCAAAGGGTCCAGCTTTTTTTTATGTGATGTGGTATTTCTCATTTTGTCCAGCTTTGAGGATAATAGTCTGTAAATTCAACAACTTATAAAATTTTGGACAGTTACACTCTGATAAAAACATAATTGTAGACTGAACAATGTGCAATCTCTTTTGTGTTACCATTTTAGTTATATTAATGGAAATAAGTGGGTATGCATTAAAATGTTATAAAATAACCACATAAAACTATATTTTTAGATATTTAAAAGCCATGTGTTATAAACTCAAAGATCAAAGAAAAGTAAGATAGAAAACAATATTAAAAATGAAATATTTACTTATTAAGGAAAGTATAGATGAATAATAGTAATCAGGGACTTATATGAGTTATAGGACATTATTTTCTTATGGGGAAAATGTGAAGGCTGAAAAAAAAATCATAGGCTAAAAACTCAGTTTAAGAATTTAGGAAGGGAAGACATAATACAACATAATACAAAGGAAAATTCAAGCATGATAAGAGAAACTAAGAAACAGAAATCAGAGATAATATCCTTGAATGGATCAATAAAGCTAGGGCGAAGTATTCTTGAAAGGGTCAATAAAGCTTAGACTAATTTCTTTTAGGATCTAACAATACTATCTTCTGCAAATGGCAGCCAATTAAAAGGCAGCAGAGAAAAGGAGTGTTAGGAATAAAAAAATGACATTTGTAATAACAGAAAAATCTTAGTTGAGGTTCCTATTGGCTTAACAAAGCAACACAACCAAAAGCAACATGGGGAAGAAATGGTTTGTTTATTTATTCTAACAACTCTCAGGTCACACTCCATCACTGAGAGAATCTAGGGCAGGAACGGAAGGCACGAACCTGGAGGCATGAACTTATACAAAAGATATAGAGTAGTGCTGCTCACTAGCTTGCCCTTCATGACTTGCCCAGCTTTCTCACAACCCAGGAACACATAGCAGTGGCACCATCCACTTTCCACGCTAATCATTTACTAAGAAAATGGTCCACAGAGTTGTCTAAAAGCCATCTAATGAAAGCATTGTCTCATTTAAGGTTCCTCTTCTTAGATAACTCTAGTTTGTATCAGGTTGATAAAAACAAAAACAAAAAACAACCAAACCAACCAACCAGTCAAACAAAAACAAGCCAGGACAAGTGAGTATTTAAAACATGACAGAGGGAGGGTTTGCTGGAGCCATGTCACTACCACATTGACTGGTGGAGTGGTGTATTCAGCATCCATTCAGCCTATATCATGTAGTCTTCTCAATTCACTCTCATAAGCTGACAAGGGGACTGTAAAGGGCACACTCACTGGGCAACTGAGAAGGGTATTCAAGCACTGAAAGAATATGGCATTTTCCTGTCCTCTTTCCTCCTTCCCACCCCTATTTGTCATTTTATTGTTACCAGTAGGCAAATGCTGCTCTCTGCTAGCCCATATATTCAGTTGCCAGATACATGATCAGATTGTAGTTATTTTGTTTGTTTGCTTTTGTTTAAGATAACAAAGGATAATCATTGTCCTATTAAATCCTGATATATATATATATATACACACACACACACACACACACATATATATATATATATATATATATATATATATATATATATATATATATATATATATATATATATATATGACTATAGGAGAAGTTGGAAAGCTACTGACTTTTTTCTAAAATTTTTTTAGCAACCGTTTTGCTTTGAGATAGTTTCTTCCCTTGGGTTCCTACATGTGGTATTTGGAAGGCAGAATGGGGTGTGAATTACATGTTGACTACCATGACATTGCTGCTGAAGACCTGACTCCAGGTTTTCTTTATGATTTTAGCTCAAAATTCTATCAAACTTTCAAAGATTTATTTATTTTTCCAGGTTCCCTTCTTGGAAACCCTCTATCCCCTCTTGCCTCCCCCTGCTTCTTTGAGGGTGTTCCCCCACCCACCCACTCTTGCCTCCCCGCCCTTGAATTCTCCTACATTGGGGTATCCATCCTTCACAGTACAAAGGGCCTCTCCTCCCACTGATGCCTGACAAGGCCATCCTCTTCTACACATGCTGCTAGAGTGATGGGTCCCTCCATGTTTATTCCTTGGTTGGTGGTGTAGTCCCTGGGAGCTCTGGGGGGGTCTAGTTGGTTAATATTATTGTTCTTCCTATGGTGTTGCAAACTCCTTCAGCTACTTCAGTCCTTTTACTAACTCCTCCATTGGGGAGCCCAGTGTGCTCAGTCCAATGGCTGTGAGTATTTGCCTCTGTATTTGTCAGCTCTCAGGGGACAGCTATATCATGTTCATATTAGCATGCACTTCTTGGCATGCACAACAGTGTTTGGGTTTGGTGACTATACATGGGATGGATCCCCAGGTAGTAGAGTCTCTGAATGACCTTTGCTTCAGTGTCTGCTCTACACTTTGTCTCCATATTTCCTACTATGAGTATTTTCTTCTCCTTTCTAAGATGGACTGAAACACCCACATTTCAGTCTTCCTTCTTCTTGAGCTTCATGTGGTCTGTGAATTGCATCTTGGGTATTCTGAGACTTTGGGCTAATATCCACTTCCCAGTGAGTACATAACCATGTGTGTTCTTTTGTGATTGGGTTACCTCACCCAGGCTGAGGTTTTCTAGTTCCATTTGCCTAAGACTTTCATGAATTCATCATTTTAATAGCCTGAGTAGTAGTCCATTGTGTAAATGTACCACATTTTCTGTATCCATTACTCTGTTGAAAGACATCTGGGTTCTTTCCAGCTTCTGGCTATTATAAATTCATGTGTCAGTAAACAGTCTTAGCAGCGCTGAGGTTTTTTGCTTTTATTTCCTAACTCTGGACCCTAATTTTAAATGCCGTATTTTTCTTCTAGCATAGGAGGTATTTGTGGATGGTGTGAGCTCTTAGTTTCAATTTCTGTTTGGTAGAGATATCAGACCAGTGTCTTATATGTTTGGTATAGTTTTAAGAGGTCCACCACTGAATCTGTTTCTGCCAATAACTAGGTTTCCCAATTTCCCCATTATATTTTATTGTTTTCAAACACAATATCCTCTTCTAAACTTTTAGAAAAATGCACATACTCTATACTCTCTCTCTCTCTCTCTCTCTCTCTCTCTATATATATATATATATATATATATATATATATATATATATATATATGGTTTATCACAGTGTTGGATTATGCTTGTGCTTTCTAACCAGAGAGTTGACAATCGAGTCATTGACAACTTAGCTTTGATTCATGATTGTCACATGGGTCTTTAGGTATTAGCGCAGAGACAGCTAATCATTCAAGGTCTAAAAACTGCACTGATTTGGATTTGACAAATCTCCCTGACAGAATGAGTTCTGATATATTACTTTCTGTAACACTATTTCCATCTAGAGTTTTCCAAGTTAGATCTGTGTAATATTGGTGATAGCCACTGCCTCAGAAAGAATTCAGTGTTAATATGTTTCTTCAATTAATCATAAATGATGCTAGAAACACTTTTCATGACTATTCGCCGGTCAGAAACTAACTGATTATGTTTTCAAATATAAGTGGATACAATTAGACAGTGTTTACTCATGTTCATAAATTGATAATTTAGTCAATTTATTTATGGCATCAATGAATTATCCATTCAATTATAAAAGGTAGGTTTGACCCTTGGGAATGCTTAGGAACATCAATAGACATCTAACCCTAAGCGTTATATTGCTCCCTGGAAGAATCAATGGGTGGCAGGAAGTGCTTCATTAGAATCTATACCTGCCAATTGGTTTTTTCTCAATAGTGTCCAGATCTTCATTTTAAAAACAAGCTCATGGGAGGGGTGCTCTGCCATCTTAGCTTCTGGAAGCAAGAGAGATCTAGCAGACAGTACCAGGTACGCAGACATAGCCCGAGGCTAACATTGCTTGGGTCTCAGCCTGTCAGGCTTTTGTCTGCACCCAGGCCCTGGGTAGCTCTGCAGGCTGTCTGTGTGCCAACTCTGTTGGGGGTCATTTGCGCTGCAGACTTACTGGCACCTTGGAGGGGCGCTCCGCCATCTTGGCTCCTGGACACAGGAGAGATCTAACAGACAGCTCCAGGTATGTAGACACAGCCCAAGGCCAACATCTCTTGGGTCTCAACCTGTCAGCCTTTTGCCTGCACCCAGGGCCTGGGCAGCTCTGCAGGCCATCTGTGTGGCAACCCTGTCAGGGCTTGTTTTCCCTGACTAGTGATCAGCACTTGGAAAAGGTCCCCAAGGCATGCCCCATCTTCTCTCTCTGACAGAGCAGACAAGCAGCTCCAGTTTCACAGAGACAACCCAAGTATAGCATTGCTTGGGGCAAGACACACCAGGACTCCAGGGGCACCCAAGATAAGGGCAGCATATCAGCAATCTGTGCCATGGGAAACCCAGACATCCAGTGGTGCAGAAATAGCCTTACAGGCTCACAGGAGGTTCAAGCTCCAGCCAGTGACAAGAAGACCAACTAATGCCAGAGATAACCAGATGGGAAAGGCAAACATAGGATTGTTAATAATAGAAATCAAGGCAATATGGCAGCATCTGAACCCAATTCTCCAACAACAGCAAGTCCTGAATACCCCAACACACCAGAAAAACAACATTAGGATTTAAAATCACTGGTTATGATGCTGTTAGAGGAACACAAAAATGACATAAATAAATCTCTTAAAGAAATACAGGGAAACATGAAGAAGTTAGAAGGTCTTACAATGGAAACACAATAAAACACTTAAAGAAATTCAGGAGAATATGGGTCAACAGATAGAGGCCAATAAAGAGGAAGCACAAAAATCACTTAAAAAATGCAGGAAAAATTGAGTCAACAGGCAGTAGTAATGAAAGAGGAAACACAAAACTCTCTTAAAGAATTACAGGAAAACACAAACAATCAAGGGAAGGAACTGAGCAAAACCATGCAGGAAATAAAAACAGAAGTAGACACAACTGAGAAATCACAAAGGGAGACAACTTTGGAGATAGAAAACCTTAGGAAGAAATCAGGGGCCATGGATGCAAATATCAACAACATAATACAAGAGACTGAAGGAAGAATCTCAGACGCCAAAGATACCATAGAAACCATTGATTCAACAGTCAAGAAAGTGCAAAATGCAAAAGGCTTGTAACCCAAAACATCCAGGAAATCCTGGACACATAAGGATTATAGGTATAGATGAGAGTGAAGATTTACAACTTAAAGGGCCAGCAAATATCGTCAACAAAATTATGGAAGAAAACTTCCCTTACCTAAAGGAAGATATGCCCATGAATATACAAGAAGCCTACAGAACTCCAAACAGACTGGACCAGAACAGAAATAACTCTTGTCACATAATAATCAAAACCACAAATGTACTAAACAAAGAATATTAAAGGCAATAAGAGAAAAAGGCCAAGTAACATATAAGGGAAGACCTATCAGAATTACACCAGACTTCTCACCAGAAACCATGAAAGCTAGAAGATCCTGGGCAGATCTCATGCAGACTCTAAGAGAACACAAATGTCAGCCAAGACTACTATACCCAGCAAAACTCTCAATCACCATAGATGGAGAAACCAAGAGATTCCATGAGAAAACCAAATTTACAAAATATCTTTCCACAAACCCAGCCCTACAAAAGATAATAGGTGGAAAACACCAATACAAGGAGGGAAACTATACCCTGGAAAAAGCAAGATAGTAACGTTCTTTCATCAAACCCAAAAGAAGATAACCACTCAAATATAAAAATAACATCAAAAATGACAGGAAGTAATAATCACTATTCCTTAATATCTAACATCAATGGACTCAATTCCCCAGTAAAAAGACATAGACTAACAGACTGGATATGTAAACAGGACCCTACATTTTGCTGCATACAGGAAACACACCTCAGGGTCAAAGACAAACACTACCTTAGAGTAAAAGGCTGGAAGACAATTTTACAAGCAAATGGTTTCAGGAAACAAGCCAGAGTAGCCATTCTAATATCAGATAAAAGTGACTTTCAACCTAAAGTCATCAAAAGAGACATGGAAGGACACTTCTTGCTGGTCAAAGGAAAAATTCACCAAGAAGAACTCTCAATTCTGAACATCTATGCTCCAAATGCAAGGGTACCCTCATTCATAAAAGAAACTTTACTAAAGCTCAAAGCACACATTGCACCTAACACAGTAATTGTGGGTGACGTCAACACTCCATTATCCTAAATGGACCGATCAGGAAAACAGAAACTAAACAGGGACACAGTGAAACTAATTGAAGCTTTGGACCAAATTGATTTAACATATATATATGTATGTATATATAACATTTCACCCTAAAGCAAAAGAATATCCCTTTTTCTCAGCACCTCATGGTACTTTCTCCAAAATCAGCCATATAATTGGTCACAAGACAGTCCTCAACAAATATAAGAAGATCGAAATAATCCCATGCCTCCTGTCAGATCACTATGGAGTAAGAGTGGTCTTCAAGAGCAACAGAAACAACAGAAAGCCCACTTATACATGGAGGCTGAACAATACTCTACTCAATGATACCTTGGCCAAAGAAGAAATAAAGAAAGAAATCAAAGATTTTTTAGAATTTAATGAAAATGAAGGCACAACATATCCAAATCTATGGGACAGAATGAAAACAGTGCTAAGAGGAAAACTGATAGCCCTTAGTGCCTCCAAAAAGAAACTGGAGATAACATACATTAGCAGCTTAATTGCACACATGATAGCTCTGGAACAAAAAGAAGCTAATTTACCCAGGAGAAGTAGAAGACAGGAAATCATCAAATTCAGGGCTCAAATCAATCTAGTGGAAACAAAGAGATCATACAAATAATCAATGAATCCAGAAGCTGGTTCTTTGAGAAAATCAACAAGATAGATAAAACCCTTAGCCAGACTAACCGAAGGGCACAGAGACAGTATCCAAATTAGTGAGAGTAGAAATGAAAAGGTAGATATAACAACAGAAACTGAGAAAATTCCAAAAATGATCAGATCCTATTACAAAAGCCTATACTCAACACAACTGGAGAATTTGGAGGATATGGACAATCTCTTAGATACATACCAAATACCAAAATTAAATCAGGATAAACTAGATCATCTAAACAGACCCATAACACCTAAATAAATAGAAGGGGTCATAGAAAGCCTTCCAACCAAAAAAAGCACAGGACCAGATGGTTTTAGTGTGGAATTCTATCAGACCTTCAAAGAAGACTTAACACCAATACTCTTCAAACTATTCCACCAAATAGAAACAGAAGGAACACTACCAAACTCCTTCTACAAAGCCACAATTTCGCTGATACCAAATCCACACAAAGATCCAACAAAGAAAGAGAATTTCAGGCCAATATCCCTTATGAATATCAATGCAAAAATAGTCAATAAAATTCTTGCCCACCGAATCCAAGAACACATCAAAATGATCATCCCCCATGATTAATTAGGCTTCATCCAAGGGATGCAGGGATGGTTCAATATACAGAAATCTGCCAATGCAATGTACTACATAAACAAACTCAAAAAAACCCACATGGTTATTTGATTAGATGCTGAAAAGCATTTGACAAAATTCAGCATCCTTTCATGCCAAAAGTCTTGGAAAGTACAGGAATTCAAGGCTCATAACTAAACATAGTAAAAAGCAATATACAGCAAACTGGTAGCCAATATCAAACTACATGGAAAGAAACTTGAAGCAATCCCACTAAAATCAGGGACTAGACTAGGCTGCCCCCTCTCTCCACATCTTTTCAGTATAGTACTTGAGGTACTATCTAGAGCAATTAGACAACATAAGGAGGTCCAAGGGATACAAATTGGAAAGGAAGAAGTCAAACTATCACTTGCAGAGGATATGATAGTATACTTAAGTGACCCAAAAAACTCCATCAGAGAACTTCTACAGCTGATAAACAACTTCAGCAAAGTGGCTGGTTATAAAATCAAATCAAGCAAATCAGTAGCCTTCCTATACTCTAACGATAAAGAGGCTGAGAAAGAAATTAGAGAAATGACATCCTTCACAATAGCTACAAACATTATAAAGTATCTTGGTGTGACTCTAACCAAAAAAGTGAAAGATCTGTATGACAAGAACTTCAGGTCTCTTAAGAAGGAAATTGGACCTCAGAAAATGGAAAAATCTTCCATGCTCATGGATCGGCAGGATTAATATAGTTAAATGGCCATCTTGCCAGATTCAGCATAATCCCCATCAAAATCCCAACTCAGTTCTTCACAGAGTTAGAAAAAGCAAATCTCAAATTCATCTGGAATAACAAAAAACTCAGGATAGCTAAAACTATTCTCAACAGTAAAAGAACTTCTGGGGGAATGAGTATCCCAGACCTCAAGCAATACTACAGAGCAATAGTATTAATAACTGCATTGTATTGGTACAGTGACAGACAAGTGGACCAATGGAATAGAATTGAAGACTCAGAAATGAACCCACACACCTATCGTCACTTGGTCTTTGACAAAGGAGTTGAAAACATCCAGTGGAAAAAAGATAACCTTTTCAACAAATGCTGCTGGTTCAATTGGAGGTCAGCATGCAGAAGAATGGAATTGATCCATTCTTATATCCTTGTACTAAGCTCAACTCCAAATGGATCAAGGACCTCCACATAAAACTAGACACACTGAAACTAATAGAAAAGAAAATGGGGAAGAGTATTGAGGACATGGGCACAGGGGGAAAGTTCCTGAACAGAACACCAATAGCTTATGCTGTAAGATCAAGAATTGACAAATGGGACCTCATAAAATTACAAAGTTTTTGTAAGGCAAAGGACATTGTCAAAAGGACAAAATGGCAACCAACAAATTTGGAAAACATCTTCACCAACACTTCATCCAACAGAGGGCTAAAATCCAATATATACAAAAACTCAAGTAGTTAGACCCCAGAAAAGCAAATAACCCTATTAAGAATGGGGTACAGAGCTAAACAAAGAATTTTCACCTGAGGATCTTTGGATGGCTGAGAAGCCCCTTAAGAAATGTTCAACATCCTTAGTCATTAGGGAATTGCAAATCAAAACAACCCTGAGATTTCACCTTTCACCAGTTAGGATGGCTAAGATTAAAAACTCAGGAGACAGCAGGTGTTGGTGAGGACGTGGAGAAAGAGGAACACTCCTCCATTGCTCTTGGGATTTCAACCTGGTACAACTACTCTGGAAATCAGTCTAGTGGTTCCTCGGAAAACTGGACAAGACACTTTTGGAGGACCCTACTATAACACTCCTGGGCATGCACCCAGAGCATTCCCCAGCATGTAATAAGGATACATGCTCCACTATGTTCATAGCAGCCCTATTTATAATAGCCAGAAGCTGGAAAGAACCCAGATGTCCCTCAATGGAGAAATGGATACAAAAAAATGTGGTATATATATACAATGGAGTACTATTCAGCCATTAGAAACAATGAATTCATGAAATTCTTAGACAAATGGATGGAGCTGGAGAACATCACAAGTGAGGTAACCCAGTCTCAATAGAACACTAATGGTATGCACTCACTGATAAGTGGATATTAGCCTAGAAGCTTGGAATACCCAAGACACAATCCACATATCAAATTATGGTTCTGGAAAGGCTCAGTGCAGCAGTGTAGGAGAATACCAGAACAGGGAATTGGGAAGGGGTGGATGGGGGAACAGGGGGAGGGAAGAGGGCTTAAGGGGCATTCAGGGAGGGGGGTCCCAGGAAAGGGGAAATCATTTGAAATGTAAATAAAAAATATATCGAAGAAAAAAACAAGCTGACTATTAAATAATCCCAGAGAGTTTGAGTAGTCAGGTCCTAGGGCACAGAGCTTGCTATCTACTCCTCTGTCTGCACATATCATGCTCCTTTTAAAAGTTATTGTTAAATTGAATGAAATAAGACAGACATGTTTTACTACCCTGCATAATGACTTCCACTTTACTGTATTACAAGTTGAACTGCATTTTATTTATAAGATATCTATAATTAGTTTTCTACTCTGAAAATGAATTTGATTATGTGTATCTATGTTGTGGTTAAAGAATAACACTTGAATTAAGGAGAAGTACATATGATATTGTTTTTCCAATAGCTATGATATGTGGACCTAAGAGTAAAGTAATATGAGATGACCTAAAATATTTGATAAGTGTTGGATTTACAGCAGCCAGAGCTCTTACTCAGTTACAAACTTATGAATATATTCTAGGTCACAAGCAATTGAAACAGGCAAAGCTGGAGAGCATGGGACCTCCTTGATGCTCCAAATGTTTTTTCTTTCTGATAGTTGGTATATTCTACCCTAGAGAAGTAGGTAAAGTTCTCAATTAGGTTTACAGGTTACAGGGAGCATTTAGGACATATGCTTCTATTTTTGATTTCAGATAGCACTAAGATTTCCATGTCATTCTTCTGGAAATTATTACCCAGAATTTCACAAACTGGTTGGTATATGTAAAGATTTCTAAACCAGAGACAGAAACATTGTGTTAAAAGTATTCTCTAGATAAAAAGATATTCTCTTTGGTAAATATAACTACATTACTTATTGTGAGGATGGGAGAACAAGAGGTCAGATTATTTTAAAATTGATCAGACCGCAATTGTTTCCACTATTTCTTTCCCTGCTATTTTGATTATTGTAACTCATGGGTATTTGTCTCAGGGCACTTATTTCCTTTTTCCTAGGCTGGGGATGAAATTGGCTCCTTCCATTACTCTACGTAATAACCCACACGTAGGGCCTTTTATTCCCACTACAATCACCCTGAACTTTGCAGATTAGACAATCTTAATTCTTCAAGAAAATTATAGCATCACTCAGGGATACATGATCATCCCATTTAGAATTCCCATTTGAAAATCGAGATGACAGCTTTCTACTTTAGAAAGTTACCACATCACCTGTTCTGTTAGTTTCATGTTAGTATTGGAATTCATGTTGTTACTACCTGATGGGTATGTTGAACTCTGTTGGAAAATGGGACATCTTGTGAGCTGCTAGAGCTGTCAATGAGTGTCAATGGAAAGTTGTAGCAATTCAAAGTGCATGGGCAGAAACACTGCGGTTTCAGATGCTTCGGTAATTCTGAAGGCATTGCCCATCTTCAAAGGGGAGGGAGGTGGACTCTAGAAAAGAGAAACAACAAATATCAGCAAGAGATGTATAGTTTCTGTGGATATAAACAAATTCTATAGCTGTAGCTGTACAGGTTTCCTTCTTTGTTATGTACAAACATATAAAATAAAAATTGTCTTTTATTTTTACAATTTTATGTGAAGATTGCTTCTAATGTTCAGCTTTATAATATGGTGCATAAGTTATTGGGAGTTACCATGAGCTAGTGAATGGACTTGAGGGAAATTTATTGTACCTAGACTTGCCCCTGATTCTGTCCTTCAGAGAGTAAAGGGATGTTCAGTCAGTGGCACCAGTCTGTATGTAATCCGTTGCACTTGGGAGTTGGGGCAGGAGAATTGAAATTTTGAGGTCAGTCTTGGGGACTCTATATTTGAAAAAGTTAGAAACAAACAAAAGTGTCTATGTGTGTGTCTGTGTGTCTTTGTGTAAAGAGATAACAAAATAAATGACAGTTGAGATTTGTGTCTTCATTGTAGGAAGACATTGGAAAAATGGAATATAGTCTCATACCTAAAGGTAAATACGTGACATTGCTTTATAAATTGTAAAACTGTTGTTTGTGGATCAAGATGTTCTATAGTCAAAAAGATACATTGCTGACTGTTAATAGTTGTATTTCTGCTCTAAATTACCACTCTGCATTTTGTGATGCTGAGTCTGGGACTTTATGTCTCAGTCTATAGCTGAATTTCTGTTAAATTTGCCCATAGTAATCTGTAAGGGAGTCTGGAAAACACAGATAAATTGTGTTGTTTGAGTTGGCAACTTTTAAAAAATAATACACTTCTAGATATCTGTTTGAAAATGACCAGGAACTCTTAAATTTTTCATCTAGGTCCCTATAAAAAGGGTAAAGGGGATAGAAGTGATGGCTCAGCAGTTAAGAACACTTGTTCTTGCAGAAGCCCAAGGTGTAACTCATGACATCCACATGCCAAATCATAACCACCAGTTACTTCATTTTCAGGCAATCCAACATTTTCTTCTGACCTCCTTGGACACAAGACATGCACTTATGTAGTATGCAAATACAAATGTAAGTAAAATACTTCTATACATACATTTAAAAAAAACAAATCTTTAAAAGGAATAAAAAGGAAAATACTCATATTTTCCCTGAAAAATTGGATTCTATCACACAATAGTCTGAACTGGAATACTTCTTATACTAATTTTAAGACTGATGAGTTAATGGAGAGCAGTTGGTGATTTAGTCATGCTGTGAAGTAGAGTACTCTACGTTACTGAATATTAAATGAGGACCCTTGGTTTCTATCTCTGCAATCTAATTGTTAGTGGTGATTTTATGTTTAATGTTGGCAGGACAACCCGGGCTCCTTCATTTGAAATTCTCCTTTGCCATCAAAATTTTTCACCTCAGTCTTAGATACAAACTTGTCACAATAACATCACTAAATTCTGAATATTCTAATTACTACACAATTAGATGCAAACCATAGTCAAGAGTCATTAACATTCTGCTCCCAACATTATTCTTAAAATTGTTTCATTTACAATGCTTTATGAATCAACTGCCTTTACTCTTAAAAGTATTAACTTTTATTTACTTAATATCCTTAAATATTACCAGAATTAACCTATCTGCACAATTGTACGGTGCTTTCTGGCATCATGAAGCTAATTCTCAGAGGAGGCTTTCTGATTGGTTCCATCTCAGAGCCCTTTGCTCTCTGTATCAAAGTTCATGGGATCTTCAGCAATAGTTACTTGGACTGCACTTTTTGGGGGCAACCAAGAGCAATCAACAGTCATGATGTTTGTGCAGTTTCTTGGACAGCACTGACCAATAACACTTGGGTCTGATGTTGGTGGTTTTGCTGTGTGCTTTTCGGGCCTGATGCTTTTGGCTTTTGGTTCTTGGAGGAAACATTGTCAGTCCAGATAAGAAAAGTTTATTTAAACTATACACAGATATTCATATGCAAACTTAGATGTATTATAGGGTTTTTTAAGTAAACGGTAACAATATATATCTTTCAGATCTTTTCAGATACTTTTATCATTATTTACTCCCCTCTTGCTGTATTCATCTTTCTCTCCACCTCCAGTCTAATTCGGGCTCCTCCTTTTCCATTCCCCAAATCAGACCACTCTTACTTTGCTATTCCCTTATTTATTGGCCTCTGAACCCATACTCTGAAAATGATATCAATTTATTTTCCTTGTTTCTGTGTTTGCTCCAGGATATGTACTCATATCTGAAAACTTGGATCTAGGAGACTCTGAAGAGAGAGAATATGCAGTATTTGTCTTTCCAGGTCAGAATTACTTCAATCAATACAATCTTACCTAGTTTCATTTATTTACTTGCAAAGTTTAAGTTTTATATATTTTTTCTTACAGATGAATACTATTCTAATATATATTACATTTCATCATTTATTCATTGATTAAAGAGTACTTAGATTATTAATTATTACCTAATTAATGGAGCAAGTCTTCCTTTTAACTGGGAATTATTCCAGCCATTTAGAATCATTGCATTGTCCAGTCTTACATGGTATTTATGATTTAGTAAAACCTAGCAATATAAGCTGGTATAGTCAAGGAAAATTCATTTTGATTCATCGGATAGTAGGTGCTTACAAAGAAACACTGCATTGACTTGTATGTGTTGAAGTTAGGTCTTGGTTCTTCTTCCCAGCCCCATGTTCCCTGAAACAAGACTCAGACTCAAAATATATTTATAATTACCTTGACTGTTTAGCTAGGGTCTTCTCTGACTAGATATAACTTAACATATCCCATTTATTTTAGCCTACATTCTGCCGTGTGACTGATTATCTGTGCTTAGATACCATGTTTCTGTCTTGTCATAGCTTTCTGGCCAATCTTCCTGCTTCCTTTTTCGCTCAGAATTCTTTATCCTCCTGATGTCCCACCTTTTATTTCCTGCTTAATCCATAGATCATAGGCTTGTTAATTGACCATACCTGTTGAGAGAATATCCATACAGCACACAGGATATTCTCTCTACAGGTATGGTTGACTTGGGGGTACCTCAGCACAGAGGGACTCATAGCTCCAGCTGCATATGTAGCACATATGTAGCAGAGGATAGCCTTGTCAGATATCAATGGGAGGACAGGGCCTTGTTCCTGTGAAGGTTTGACGCTCCAGTGTATGGCAATGCCAGGACAGGGAGGCAGGAGTGGGTGGGTGTGTGGGTGGGGAAGCACCCTCATAGAAGCAGGGGGGGAGGATGGGATGGGGGTTTGGGGAGGGGAATCCGTGAAAGGGGATAACATTTGAAATGTAAATAAAAAAATCCAATTAAAAAATACTGTCTCAAAAGTTGCCTTTAAAAAAAACAGGAAACATTTATTTAACTCATGATTTTGTTGGCTGACGGTCTAGGGTGGGCTTGCTTGGGTAGGGCTCCCTCACACCTCTATAACTGGGTAGGCATTAGATCAATGAAAGGATTCACTTCTCCTTGAAGCCTTGGACAGGTGGTCAGTAATGGCAAAGGCCTCCTAAAATCTTCTAAAACCACTAAATGTGTTAAAGAAAATTTCCCTATATTTTTTTAAAGTCCAATTCTAGCGTTCATTTTCTTGAAAATAGCAAAAACTGTGTATGGAGGGAGGAGGGGCAATGAGTCCCCAATGGGCCACAGTTGTATTCCCCCTGCTGTCTTAAACTCACTGTGCAAAAGGATTCAGTTAAATATTCACCAGAGCTATTTCTTATACTTTCTGGAACATTCCTAGACACCTTGAGAAAACAATAGCTGATTGTCCTAGGCCCTGTAAGTGCCCTCTCTGCTAGACAGATAGACTAGATTTTTTGTTATCAAAGGCCTCTGTGAGTTCACTGAGAATCATCCCACCTAGAGCAGAGGAAACCATTATTAGCCTTGTGGTCTAGAAGAGGGATGGCTTTGATTGCTGCCTGAACATAAAGCAGTTGGTCTAATTTACAAGGCTATTATTGGTACGAGGCAGTAGTGGGTTTGGTCAAATATATAAGCTTTAACTTTTGGTAATAAAAGTTATGCCTATGATTGCTCCAAATCAGAAGACTCTAATAGGTCTAAAATACCAGCATAAAGACTACTTTGTGCTCCAGGACTTGAGTGACTCAAAGAAGAGGCTGGGATTGGTCTATTGAGTGAACCATAAAAAACTGCTTTCTGCACTTAGGACACTAAGTTGGCTCAAAGACATTTTTCTGCATTCCCTTACCTGGTCTCACAGAATTAGACTCAATGAAATACTTGTAGGTCTAATTGTCTTCACAGCTTAGGCAGACTCTAGCACTAGCAGGCACCACATTCTGATGCTCTCTCCTTCCTAGGGCCATAGCTTCCTACCATACTGAGAAAAATGAAAACTGCCACAGAACAGTGTTATTTTTAATTTATTTTTATTAGATATATTTCTTATTTACATTTCAAATGATTTCCCCTTTCCTGGGTCCCCCTCCCTGAAAGTCCCATAAGCCCTCTTCCCTCCCCTTGTTCCCCAATCAACCTACAGCTTCCCTGTCCTGGTATTCACCTATACTGTTGCTTTTACCCTTTCCAGGACCAGGGCCCTCTCCGTCCTTCTTCTTGGGAATCATTTGATATGTGGATTGTTTCTTGGGTATTCTGAGCTTCTGGGCTAATATCTGCTTATCAGTGAGTGCATACCATGAGTGTTCTTTTGTGATTGGGTTACCTCACTTAGGATGATATTTTCCAGTTCTACCCATTTACCTAAGAATTTCATGAATTCATTGTTTTCAATAGCTGAGTAGTATTCCATAGTGTAAATATACCCCATTTTCTGTATCCATTCTGCTTTAAGGGCTTCTTTCTTATTGATGATTTTTATTTTGCTGAAGACAAAAGACTACAGCCTGGAAATTGAGTCAGATTTTCTGATTTTCGTTGAGCTTCATACTCCACTGTGTATTGCATAGACACCTAGCCCTGTCTTGTTCTTATGTTGTTTGAGCAGAGTGCTAATAGTGAAGAATATTTTCAAGGCTTCTGGTGTTTTGGTGCAGGACCTGTTATTCTGTTGCTTTTACTGATACATACACAAACATGTGTATGCGAGCACACACACACACACACACACACACACACACATACACACACACACTTGGTTCCAAAACACAGACAAGAAAATTTTTCTGTGATGTGCCCCAGAACATTGATTAAGATATTGATTGAATAGAAAAAGAAAATTTCATTTAAAGCATCCCCTAGGTTATTATTAGCTAGTGCTGACAGTAAAAACCAAGCTTTTATCCAGTTCAGATGATCCATGCTCATGGAAAATTACTATAAATATTTACTTTTTATAATTGAATTTAATATATTGGACCTCAAACAAACCAGGATTAAACATGGGTTAGCATAGAGTTCAGAATTTTATGTCTTTGAAGAGAATGGTTACTTGGGAAAACATCGATGGATTTGTTGAACAGTGGGAAAATGAGTAAAGTAGTGCTATTGTTTTCAAGTAAAATAAACCATTCTCTGAAGAAACAAGGGAGATGGCCCCTCTATAATTCAAGTTTAACACAAGTTATTACTGGATAATTACATTTGAGACTATATAGTGCTTGGAAACTAAACAGTAGTCTTATAACAAGGAGGAAATATATTTAAGTTTTAGTTAGATTCAGTCATGTATAGAAAGCAGAGAAAGTTTCTTTTTTTATACTCAAGATAAAAATAAAAATTATGGGGCTGGAGAGATGTCTCAGAGTTTAAGAGCACTGGCTTTTCTTCCAGAGGTCCTGACTTCAATCCCCAGCTCCCACATGGTGACTCACAACCATGTTTAAAAAGGGATCTGATTCTGTCTTCTTGCATATACATGTACATGCAGCAGAGCAGTCATACATTTAGAAAATATGCTTGGAGAATTCAGTTGAATTGTAATCATTTAAGCACAGTCAAGGTGTGTTCATTTTGTCTGTTGACATAATTAACTATGGGCTATTGTTTTTTGAACACTAAGTTTGAAGGAGGTATGAAAACTCTTTTAAACCATTCTTCTTTATCTTTTAAAGCATTGCTAGTCTTGTCTTTAAATAGCTTCTTTGAATGTTTCATAAAATGTGTTTTGCTCATAGTCACTATACCCCTTACCATTCTTCCCAGATTCACCCTGTTCCCCACCTACCCAGCTTGGTGTCTGTTACCCCTATTATAGAGTGACTCCTTTTTAACTGCACATGCATAAATGTATATAAGCACACACAAACATACAGAAAGCTTCTAATTATATTGAGCTTGTTCAGGTTTCTCAAATATATATATATATATATATATATATATATATATATATATATATATATATATATGAGAAGTTTCTAATTTTTATTGATGGTTCAACCAGAATGATTTGAATCTAGCTCTCAGTAGCACATTTCTTTTTTCAGGGACTTCATAGAAATAAATATGGTTTAACTTTCAATGTTAGTATCTGATTCTGAGTAAACATGCTTAGCTAAATCAATTTCATTTTCCTATCAATACCTTCATATTTTGAATCATAATTTTAAGTTTTGCTTGTGAAGAAGTTCCTTAAAAATCAATAAAATTTGTGTAGACATATGGATTAATCACAATATGATGTAACAGTGTCTCAAGTTTAATACCTTATCAAATCCAGAGTTAGAACATATTGATATTGTTTACTAGCCAGATATCACCTTGTGAATTGCACTAGAACAATCTAGTCTGAAACCCTAATTCACAGCACTATAAACAGTGAAACAGAAAACTGTGTTAAGCCGTTCAGATTGGTGAACAATCCTTCCAAGTGAAGTCTGTGGTGGTAGAAATACTCTAAATATTTTCTTAAGGTCATACAATTATTTAAATTTGATATTAAAGTTATAAATAGTATTTCATGTGAAAGTGAAGAGTCTTTTCTATTTTGGTATCGGTATTTCATTCCTCATATTTTATGTATGATGTTAAGTCACTGAACTTCTCTGAGATCATTGTGTCCATTTGTGTACACTTTTAAAGACTTTTTCTGAGCATGGAAACTAAGCCATTTAGTCTGACTTTGTTCAGTGGACTGATGGGATCACACGGAGCAGTCAGTCATATAATGGGTACTGAATGGTTTGCCCTTTAGACAGTTTCAGCTGACTGCTCAAGGTATTTGATGGGATTTTTTTTCCTTGTGAACTGCCAATATAAGAGGGTTTGATTTAAAACAGGAAAATGCATAAGGCTTAATGTTAAAATGTTCATTATCTTCTTAAGCAAATATTCTTTCTTGTATTTCAATGGAAATCAAGTCTTTTTCTTTTCTAATTGTCTCAAGGTTTGCTGAGGGATGTAAACATGTAAAAATGAAGTCTATTGTCCATGTGACAAAACAGCTGTTCTCACAGAGTTAAGTAATGACTATCTCTGTCCTCTTGGAATACTTAAGGCCATGGTCCACTGAGCTGGGGTCAAGAGGCCTCGTCTAAGAACATGACAGATGATGGGTAAATCAGATAAGGTTGAATGTTCTTAGAAACAAAACTAGCTAAGGCTAAACTTAGCCCAAAGGAAATTTATAGAAAGACTGGAGAACCAAGTTTAATAGAGAATGTTTATTGGGTACTTAATAGGTCTAATGAGCTTGCCTCAGCACTAGGATTGTTTCAATTAATCCTTATCATAGCCCTGTGAGGATGTAATTATCACCTTGTTTTACAGCTAAGGAAACAGGGGTATAGAGAATTGAGTAAATTGTCAAGGTTACACAGATAGTCTAGTAGAGACCTCAGGATAAGAAACAAGGGCTGCTCTGTGATACTGTACATCATACCAATATAACCAACCATCCAGCTTAGATGACAAACTGAGATAAATGCTCACAAGACATCTCAAATGTGTGAAAGTCTTTATTCAAAATCCAATATATTATGAGAGTGACCCATTGATTTAACTGCAACCCCAGGTAATGAGCGCAAAAATGTTGATAGCATTCTTACCTCAATGCAGAACCTAAGAGATTCGCAATTCTCCAAGATAGAATGGAAATGCTATTAGAGAGGGAAACTGATGCTCTTAGGGATATTAACATGATATTATAAACTGAATATCATATAAGAACACAAATTTATTTCAATTCTAGTAGGTGGGAAGTCTACCATCAGGGTAGATTGATAGCTGGTGGGAGCCAATATCCATTCATGGTTTCATCTTATGTCCTCAGATAGAGTGAGAAGCACTGAGCAACTTTGTTCCCTTTCATGTGGGTGAGAAAGTCATGTTAAGAGACTTTCCCTTTGCCCTAGCTATCTCTGAGACGTCCCATTTTCTTTGGGAATTAGAGTCACATCACATGACTTTAGATAAGATAAAGACATTTGTGGCTAGAACCAGGTGATCTTTTAAGACTCAGTTGCCTTCTCCACTGTTGGACGGATAAAATTAAAATAAAATCTCTCTTACAAAGAGGGAGAGTATGGAAGGCTGTCAACCAAAACAAGGCATTGAAACAGAATTGAGAAGGTGAGAGCAAGCGTCAGCTTAAGAGTATCCCAAAGCACCAGTGGTATTTTATGAAGTTATCAGACATGAATCTGCATTACAGACTGGGGCAGGGCTGTGGTGGCTCTCTAACCACTTCATGCCAGTTATGGACCATCTGCAGGAGCATTAGATAAATAATATACTTACATTATTGTTCACTTAAAGCAGTATAAGCCTTAACAACTCACACTTTCTTTTTTTTAAGTTTAGGTTCTGTGATATACCAACAGACATCCTTGCTTATTTCTTGAACCATCTTTCTTCTAAGAGGGTGAAATACAAATGCCACATTCACTTAGACACATTTTGCATAAATGAATGCAAAGTTATCATTGCATAAATGATAACTGCTATCATGATCTTGGAGTTAAGCATGAATATCCATCAATTCTTGTCAAGGTTTTGGCTTGCTTGAGTTATTTATTGGACTTGGTAGCAGGCTCTTGGTGGAAGCCTCTAGAAAGGGTGTGAGATTTAGTTGCTTCTCCACTTAACCCTTTCGGTTCAATTTTTAGAGCTGCTGAAGAGAGGAAGAGGTGGGGAGGCCCAAGGGGACATGGACTGCAGAGAGTCCTGGAAGAAACCCACCATGCAGTCCTTGTTCACTTCAAGGAGAAATGTATTCATCACTATAGTTGTTGTCAATTATATACATTTTGGTGAACTTTATTTATGAGTTCATCTGCTATGGTTATCTTACTGAGTGTTTACATCCTTAAGGATAATTTTGGCTAAAATTATCACTAGGGTGTTTTTTTAAAATATTGTCCTCTAAGCTGTCCTTGTGTTTGAACAGCTGATATCAGACAGGTTTTATTTATCTTCTGCTTGTTTTTCTTTCTGTAACAGGTCTTGATATGTAGTTTAGCTTTTTCTCAAAGTTGTGATCTCCTGCCTTAGTGTGTGCTACCACACTCAGCACTAGATATTTTTTAATTTAAAAAGTGGTGTTATTTCTTGATTATAAATGGACACTTCTAATTTATATATTAATATTTATATAATTAGTTTATATAATTATATATTATTTGTATTACATAATTATATATTAAATAAATATATATTATATATTATTATATCATATCATATCACATTATATATCATTGATTATATAATATATTATTAATATATAATACATAATAAATATTAATTATATAAGTGTATACTAATTATACAATTATATATAATTAATATATATTATATAATATGTTTATATATTTTAAATAATAAATTATTATTATTTATTCAAAACAAAGACTTAGTAACTTCTATCCCACCTGCCTAAAGTCCTTTATTTCTTTTCAGCAAGGAAAGCACACTGTGACTAAACCTTCAATGACTACTCTGTAGTGTAATTTATTTGTACAAATAAATTATTTAAGTGATATTTATTTATGCATACATTATCCCATTTAAGGTATGGGTGGCTTATTTGGGTAAGCAACATTTAATCCAGTATAATATATTCTGAACAGTCACTGAGTTTCCAATATTTTTTAAACCAATTTACCAAAGACTATAATTTTTATGTTCAGGTGAAGTAATTACAAAACTTTAACAAAGTTTTCTAATATCTCAGTCTCTACATCAAATAGTGTTAACTCTTTCATCCAGTCCCTAGGGGGGATAAAATAGATCACAGACGCTAGGAATGAGTGTTAGGAACAGCAGGGACTGCCTAGAGGGCAAACTGGAAGGGCACTGAAGCCCTGGACTGGGCTTGAGGAGACAGGCCTTACTATTGGCATCATATTTCAGATTGCCCTTTTACATTAAGACAACTTATGATGATGCTTTAGGATTCCTAGGACGATGAGAGGGATCTCTTTCTCCTGGAGCAGTGAGTGAATTAACCTGCTGCCATTGCCTTCTCAGTCAGGCTTCCCAGAGGTGTGTGCAGCCCCATCTGCACTGACTGTCACAGGCTTTCACGGCATCCCAGCCTCAGGGCTGCTAGTAAGGCCTGCAGTCTGCTTTTGTGACATCAGCAAACCCTTCTGGACTTCTCACACTCATGTCTACACTCACACTGGTATCCCAGTCTTTGTTAAAGACAAGACAAAGCAAAGCACCTCACTTATAAAAATTAATTTAAGTACTTTATTCTATTATTTTTTAATTTCGTACATATATGTTCACAGGCGTATGGGTATGTTCGTGTGGGTGTAGGTACCCAAAGAGGCCAGACTGTGGCCTCAGATTCTTGGAGCTGAAGCTACAGGCAGTTGTGAGCATCCTGGATGTAGGAGTTTAGGACTGATCATAGGTCCTCTATGAGAGCCATATGCACACACACTGAACCATTTCTCTATTCCTCAAACTTATTATTATTAAAACCATTTCCATAAAATGTCATTGAATTCTAGAGATCATAAAACCCAAAAACAGAAGCCTAAAAATTCCTGGTCACACTGATAATCACACTCCACAGAAACAACAATAACTATCCTTCCAGGGTCTTTCCTGTGCATAATGTCACAGTCGTAAGTGGTATCCCTGGACCATTGCTGGATGATTTAGCAATTTCAAGTTTTATTCGTTGTTTTTCTTTTTATGTTCTAGAAATGTTTTAGCTCACAGCTCTTCTGGTAACCACATCATTTTCAATATAATTACATATATTGTTGGATTAAAAAACGTACTCAGCGTCTCTACTACTAAAATTTTAATATTACTCAATTTCTGTGAAAGAGTGTCTGTGATTTTACTTTCTTATGATCTTGTAAAAATAATATTTCATTTATTTGATTAGACTACATACCCACTTTTTTTTCTACTTACCCACTTTTATGAAAAGTATTTCTAGTTACAATTTTCTATCTGGGTAAATCTGCTAAATAACTGATCACTTCAATTACTTTTGTTTTTTTCCTGGAGTTTTCTTTTTTTTTTTTCCTTGAGCTTCCCAACCTGACCTTTCAGTGTAAAGTAGATTTCTTTGAACAGTGTGGTGGTTTGAATATGCTTGGTCCAAAGAGTGGTACTATTAGGAGGTGTGGCCTTGTTGGAGTAGAGGCAGCCTTGTTGGAGGAAGTGTGTCACTGCGGGGGTGGGTTTGAGACCCTCCTTCTAGCTGCTTGAAGAGTCAGCCCTCTCCTATCAGCCTTCAGATAAGATGTAGAACTCTCAGCTCCTCCTGCACCATGCCTGCCTGGATGCTGCCATGCTTCCCACCTTGATGACAGAACCTCTGAACCTGTAAGCCAGCCCCCATTAAAGAGCTTCCTTGGTCATGGAGTCTGTTCACGCAGTAAAAGCCTATCCAAGACAAACTATATGTAGCAACTGCTTTAGGAGTTCTTGCATTTACCCCCTGTGGTAATCTTAATACTATTTTCATGGTTGTGCATGCTTTCTAGAATTTTCTGAAAATAGAACAGTGACTTGCCAATTCATGAGGATTTGTGCATTGAAGATAGCTCTATTTTCTCTATTCACTGCCAACCCTTGAAGAGAAACTGAAGCACAAATAAATAAAAAACAAAAGAATTTATTTGGGCTCATTAGGGTTGGGATTTGGGTGACCCAAATTCATGTACATGAAACACTTATTCAGAATTATAAATTTCAAATAGATTTTAGAGCAAAAGAATTGTGTACCATGACATGGACCCTCAAAGAAAATCAGTAGGTGCTTAAATGTGGCCCCAGCTAGGTAGAACACACTCCATTACTTCAGTGATGGTCCCATGCAGCAATAACAAGATAGGTAAAAGACATAATGCTTTGTGGATCTTAAATGAGGGAGAGATGGATTTGGGTGGAGTTAGAAAAGGGGGAGAATACAATCAAAATACAAAGTATGAATTTCTGAAAGAATTAATGAAATGTGTATTTTTAAAAAAAAGTTTTGAAAGGAGGAGTTATCCACAATGCTCAATTGAAAACGTGCTTGCCACTAAGTCTGATAACCTGAACATTGTCATTTTTCCTCCATGCAGACTTTGGCACCTATGCCCTCCTCTGTAAAACATGCATAGAGATTGGTAATTCAGAGGAGACTGAATCTAGTTATCAGAAAGGGGCTAGAGCATGAAAGAAATGAAGTTCATGGGAAAGGGAGCCCTGGTAACAAGATGACCCTGGTGTCTCTACGTAGGAGATTTTGTGCTTAAATGAAATTGCACAAACAACTGCAAGATGTAGCACGTCCCGGCCTGGAGGGGTTCCTAGGAAATGAATGTGGGCTTTCATGAGTTTGAAAGCTTATTTAGAGGCAATGCTACTGAAGTCTGGTCTCTCATGTCCTGGCCTAGTATCCTGGGACGCTTCAGCTGTCTTTATCTGCTTTGTTTTCTCTTGTCTGCATCAGCGAAGGCCTACATTGAGTTTTCTTGTCGCTCAGAATCTTGAAAGCATGTCTTCACTGTCTCTTGCATCCAGTGGAGCTTTTGAAACTATCAAGTTGCATCTTTTTTTTTTTCCTCATGACCTTTGTCCTTTCTTGGGAAGCTTTTATGGTTTCCTTTTATCTTTTATTTTGAGATTTTCTAATAATATGTCTCAGCATAGGGTCATCTAGTGTGGGATTTTTTTTTTTATTCTCACAGATATTTGGACCCTTGAGTCGAATGGTCTTTTCTTAGAGACTGGAGGGCATTAGTGTTTGAGACTATTTTCATTCTTTTTTAAGAGTTCCTTTTCCTTTCACCTTTACTTTGTTCAGGAATCTCCAAGTGGTTGGATGTTTTGCATTCTTTATTAGTGTTCTTTCTTCTCTAGGTTTCTTTCTCCTATGCATTTCAAAACCCACCTTAAGTATACATGGTTACCAGTTATCATAGTTTTCCAAAAGATTTCTCTTTTTAAAATTTGTCTGAGAATTCTATGTATAAATGTAAATGAGTTTTTATCAAATCTACTTCTGTCTTGCTCCACCCCAATTCTTTCTGTACCCCTCCACCTCTTTTCCTTTCTAAATTTGTGTTCTGCCTTAAAACCCACTGGGTGCGTATAGTGTTGCCAGCATGCATTTGCATCCACTGGAATACATACAGTTCATCAGGCACCAAAATTCCCAAACAAACATGACTCTCCTGCTTCCGAGGAGCCACCCATTGCCAACAATACCTCAGTTAAGAGTAGGACTTCCTGAGCTCCATCTAATCTTTGGCTGTGTGTCTCTCCACCTTTTTCCATTGGCTGCTGGGTGGAGACTCTCAGAGGATAGCAATGCTAGGCTCCTGTCTTCAGAGATAACAGAGTATCATTAACAGTGTCAGAGATTGGTTCTTGCCCATGGGATAGAGCTTGGGGAGTTACTGAGAGGAGAGGAGAAGCTGATATGGGAATGTAAAGGGAATGCAAAAAAAAAAAAGTGTAGGGCTTCGAGAGTCCCTCCCTCAATCATGGTTAATTTTTTACTTGCTTAATCTTGTGTGGGTCTTGTGCATGCAGTTATAACTCTTATGAATTTATGTGTATAATATCTAAGTCATGTCCAGAAAACACTGTATTGCTGTAGTCCTCTACTCCCTCTTATACTCTTTTCTTACCCTCTTTCACGATGACCTCTGTACTTCCAGCAGAGAGGATGTAATGATGCTTGAGAACTGTACTAGTCTCTAGGTATAAAGGTAAGAATTTAGGAGGCAGTTATTAACTATGCCCATTTAGCAGAATACCAGTACTAGGTTCTCCCCAAGGGTTTATGACATCCATTCATAGCATTTTGTTCCAGTTAATGGAACCTGGCATAGGTGCTATCTTGTGAAGTTGAATTAATTTTTAAAGCTCACAGCTTCACAGTTGAGTGAGACTGAGGAGTTGATTCCTCACCTTCCAGCAACTTCCAGAAATATGAAAGCTATCATAAGGAAGCTTTCAGGTTTGTACCAGCCTGAGTTCTTCCTGTCTTATGATTCAGCTGTGTGGTATCCTCACAAGTAGGCTATTGCCATAAATTTGTGGAGTGAAACCAAGAACAATGGCAATAATCTAAGTAGTTACCGGGACCTCTGGGACCTCACCAACCAATAACTGTATAGGAGAAAATCCATACCTGGTCCTCGGTTTTTATTTTGACACCTGGGAAAAGCATTTCTTCTTTTATATAGGTTACTGTATTTAAACTCTTTTTGTGCATGTATATTTCAGGAAGCTTCTCCAATGGCATGTTTCCATATGACGGTTTCAATGATGTTTTGCTTTCCCTCCTGAGAAGTCCTCTTCTGTTCTGTTTCCCCATGTCTCACTCCTCTTGTTAATTTCAAATTTTACATAGACTTTTATTCTCCCTAATAGTTTCTTCTTTTACTGAGTCGCAGTGTCATCCCCTGTATTGTATCTTTTTTTTTTACACATTCTCCTCTCTACTCTTCTCTCCATCTCATTCTAATTCCTTTCCCTTTCTCATTAGAACTTCTCCTAAATTGGTCAGGGCCCAAATCCTAGCAATCTGACAGATGTTCTGAATGGCAGGTATGGAGGTCACTGAGATTTGGCAGTTGGTGAAGGGGTCCTAGCTCTTTGTCAGGAACCTCTGATGTTATCACCTGCAGGTAGCTAGCTCTCTGAGTTGCTCAGTGTTCAGAGATAAGAACCTTTTCATTGCTTTTGGAAGCTGGAGGCAGAGAGCAGATGTGATAATGTACAAAGAATAAACACAGCCACTTGGTTTGTGGAACTTAGAGGAGAGAGAGTGTGGGCCAGAGATCCATTTTCCATAAGGAATTCTTTATATCAGTGTCCGAATTATTTCTGGTTCAGATCCAGGGTTTCACTGTCCACCATGGAATTTGGGAATCACTCTTGACTTTGAATGGTATCTTCATTTGAAGCTCTACTTGGAAACTGGCTCTGATTCTCTGTTTCAGTTTCCTATGGTTTGGGCCCTTTTAAGAACTCCTTTTAGACTGCTAGATTTCGTGTCTATGCATTCTGGAGTCTCTTCATGTTGAAATCTTTGCAGCATAGCTAGACTAAAACAATGTTACAGGACCATAGAAACTGTGCTAAGGCCCTAGAGCAAAGCTTGTACTTCCTTTGTTGAGAACAGTTCCATACAGCTACGGTTGAAATGCTGCTGGAGCACACATGTTACCCCGACATTAAATCACCACTCAACATGGCCCAGAACATTGGTATCATCTCTTATAATTGCTCTATTTTTATACAGGGAGATATTTATAGAGGTGATTTTCTGCAGAGTGGTTTATTTGAAGTTCTTTCATGGAATTCCTGAGTTTAACTCAAGAACCACCAAGAATAAACACAAAGCTAAGAAAAGATTTTTACCTAATTATAATCTCTATTAGTCAGTTTTTGTGGTTCTGGACATGAAAAACAAACAAACAAACAAACAAACAAACAAACAAAACACCCCTAGATCCTGATCTCAAGAAGGGAAGAGGCATTGCATAGGAGGGAATAGGGAGCTACTGCTTGGTCATTCTACATAAGCCTACACAGAAATGTGTGATGGAAACATCCTGTGGCTGGCATACAAGTGTATTTGCAAGGAGAAGGCAGTTAACAAGAATTATATGGGTGCCTGGCTATTTCACTGCAGGTAAATTTGATAAAGGCCTTAAATTTCTTGGGATACAGATAAAAACTGGTACGTTCTTGGGCAGTAAAATCTGGGTAAATTTTTCTGGAGTGCTAAGGCTCTGCTACATTTGAAAATGCCATTGGGGATCTGAGGTTTGGCATGGAGTGGGAGGTACACATGGGCCATCCAGCTTTCATCTGTAAAGCCACTGATGTTTATGAAGCAAAGAAGGTTCTGGCAGGGGAAGGAAGGAGGGGAACATATTTAAACCTAAGACCATGAAAGAGTTTGAAGGTTTAATGAGATCTTGGAGTCCAGGAATGGTATTACAGTGGCTAATGGTGGTCAAGCCATTGAGGTCCCTTTAGAGGTCTTTCTGGCACATACAAAGGTGGTTCGCTGTGCAACTGAGCTGTGTTGAAGAGAATGATCAAGTAGCTCTGGGGCTGACCACATGCAACCTTTAATTGTTTGCTAGATAGGAAACCCTGTCTACTGCTTTGAATAATTTGAGGAGCTACATTATTGGGTATTTACTACTGGCTGTTTCCCATAAGCTGTGGGTATAGAGGATGCTTAGGAGGCCTCTTTTAGGTGCTTCAGTGGGGATCTTTATGGCCTTTACCAAGTGCATGTCAAATAGTTGAACACCATCTACCCGCTCCCTTCATTGCCACGACATGATCCACATCAGTTTGCCAGGCCATGTGTTCCTTTGGTGTATAATTTTTCTCCTTAACAAAATACAGTTTCTTTCTTTGTTTCTTTCTTTGTTTCTTTGTTTGTTTGCTTGTTTCTTTCTTTCTTTGTTTGTTTTAGCTTAGTCTACTTTTTTATTTTTTATTTTTTTTTATTCAATATATTTTTATTTACATTTCAAATGATTTCCCCTTTTCTGGCTCCCCACTCCCTGAGTTTCTATGTGGTGCTTGAATATTTACTTTACTTACTTTAAAAAAGGATTAGAAACTTGAAGAAGTTAGATACTACAGCATGGGAAAGTGGAGGGACATTGGTGGGGTCTCTTTTAGCTTAGTTATGTACTCAACACTGAGTTTTCTGCCTAAGCATTCAAAGCAAGCTGTTCAAACAGAACACAGATGGCTAAGTGTGCTGATTAGTGTTTATCAACTCCACACAGACTTAGACATGTCCGGAGACACAGGAACCTTAATTGAGAAAATGTGTCCATAAGATCGTCCTGTTGACAAGTCTGTAAGGCAGTTTTTTGATTAATGGTTGATGTGGAAGGACCCAGCTCTCTGCGGCTGGTGGCAACCCTGGGCGTGTGGTTCCTGACAGTGTTAGGCTGAGCAAGCTGTGAGGAACAAGCCACTAAAAGTGCTCCTCAATAGCCATTGCTTCAGTTCCCACCTCCAGAGGCCAACCCTACTTGAGTTGCTGCCATGACTTCCCTTTGTGATGGAGAAATACCTGAGAGTTGGAGGCTAAAATAACCCCTTTTAGCTCCAAGTTGTCAGTCATGGTATTTTACCATAGCAAGAAAAACCCTAAGATACAAAGGCAATGTTGACATAGCACTCTCATTATATGGGAGAAATATCATCAGTCACTTTAAGAAAAAGCTGAAGGTCAGAAAGCTTCATGGTGTGCTTCCTGAGAGGGAAATGTTCCACTAAACTAACAAATAAGTAAATCACCTTTTTTGGGGAGGGAATGCCTTGGCCAAGGCTTGTCTTTTGTCATATTTGTTTGCAATCTTGCCTCCATGACCTCCTTCCCTCTCCTCACTGTCTCCCTGATTTTATTCTTCACAATATGTTTGTTATTTGTATTTAAGAAGGGTTTTATGTTAATTTCGTATCCTGCCTCTTTGCTGAAGGTGTTTATCAGCTGTAGTTTCCCAGTGGAGTCATTTACGTATAAATCATATCATCTGAAAAGATTCCTTGACTTCTTCCCTTCCTACTTGTAGTCTCCTGTTCTCCTTCAGTTGTCTTATTCCTCTAGCTAAGACTTCAAGTACTGTGTTGAATAGGGATGAAAGGAGTGGACAAAGTTATCCCTTAATTAATCTCTGGTTTTAGTAGAAATGTTGGGAAATTAGCAACTCTTTTATAAACATTGATACAGAAACAGGAGTAGCTAGAGAACATATTAGAAGTAAACACCATACAACCAAAATTCATGAATTATCTAGGTGTTAGCAGTAAAAAATGTTTAAGTTTCACAGAGACAATTCTAACATTTATTAATCAATATAAAATGCAGACATAATTAGGGTAAGAAGTCAGTGTTCCACTAGATTTTCTGGCAACCTCTCCTATCCTCCTATCTCCATTTCCAGCAGGTTAAGTCTGTCTGGTGTCAATATTCTCTGTTCATCTTGAAAATGACTGTTAATCTCCAAACACCCAAATTCTTGATTTCCAAAGTATTGGTGATATTTTTGTGTGGTGATGTTTACTGTGTTGAAACTTAAAACAAGCAAGAAAACAAACAAAACAACAAATAAAAATTTGTTGGGACCAGAGAGGTGGATAAGCAGTTAAGAACATATATCTTTACTGCTCTTCATGAGGTTTTGATTTTGGTTGCCAGAATACATAAAATGTGGTTCCTACCTACTTGTCATTCCAGCATCAAGAGGCCCTAATGTCTCTCGCATTGGTGGGCAACTGAACTCTAGTGCACATAACTCCCTACCACAGATACATACAATAACATATATTGTTAATGACCTTAAAGTTTCAACGCTTTAGTAGATGTTAACATACCTAGCACTTTTCTATTTTGACTGTTAAAAATTCTCTCTAGGTTCCTTTATCCCTTTTCTTTTTTCTTTTCTTTCCTTTTTTCCTTTGGGCCTTGATCAGAAGGACTTGGGCCCTTTATCCCCCTTTCTAAATGATATTTCTTTTTAATAACTTTCAAATTTTCTACACACATTTGCTGTATTTGTCTTTTGTAAACTATTTCTTTATCTTCCCATTTTATATCTAATATGATGGCACTGAATTTTAATTAAGGCACTTAATATACATGTATTTATATTGCTAGTGCACTTAATGCAGATACTCATATTAACTATGTACATATTATGCAAATAGCATGATCGTAGCCATTATTCTTCCAGTTTATCTTACTTACATTCTCTAATCTCACATTTCAGCTTTGCTATGTTTCATTGCTTCATTCTCAAGTGAATTCATTCAAAGTGAATTTGTTTGAAAAGCATCTACTTGTTTTCTGGAAGCCTTCTCTTACTTACTAAGATGTGCTGCCTTTGTTCTCGGCTCTCTTCTACAAATCTGTAAGTAGTCTTTCTGTACAAATGAGGCAGAGACATTAGCATAGTGTTTTTTCTGCTTCCCGACCTCTTTCTTGGCATCCTCTCCAATCTCTTGATCTCCCTGTTTTTCTGGCAGACTTTCATTGTCCAATTTAGTTGATGGTATAGTGTTCCAAGTTTATTTATTCCAGTTTCTTTCCATTATAAATTTTAATGATTTCCTGTATTTATTTATTTTTCACTTGAAGTTCTGCTTCCCAGAATGCTCTAAAGAGCATGTTTGTGTGATTAGAATCTCTGAGGCATTTGCTGCTTGAAAGGGTAGTTTACTTGCTTATAAGTTGTGAATTTTAAAGTATTTCCCAAAACCTTTTTTTTTTTAGTTAATATAAATGTGATTTTGTATTTACATTTCACATGTTTTCCCCTTCCCTCCCCCCCACGGTTTCTCATCCTATCCCCCCCCCTTTGACTAGGAGAGGGCACTCTCCTTTTCTTTGCTTAGGAGAGGGCACTCCCCTTTTCTCCACCCCAACATTTCCCTTCCCTGGGGCCTCAAGTCTCTAGTACTCTTTAACATCTAGTGTCAGTCCGACTTTTTCTTTATTATAAAGATCACATAGCTTCTTTCTTCTACACACAGTATTTCTATGTGTAGGCTCTTTACTTTCCTTATACTCAACTAATCTATTCATTTTGAAATCTTACATTGTTCTTCAATTCTAAGAAATTATCAGTCATACTTTAAAAATATATTAATTAAATGCAGGAGCTCACTCCTATAATACCAGAACTTGCAGCCTTGCTGTGGAGGTAGGACAAAGCCAATAGGTTTACCGTGATTTCAAGACAACTTTTATACCAGCCTAGGATTCTGGGGTTGAACTGTCCAAATGACCATCCTATGCTTAGCAAAATCTCTCTCTCTCTCTCTCTCTCTCTCTCTCTCTCTCTCTCTCACTCATTAACCAGTTATCTCAATGATAGATTAAGAGATTGCCAGAAACTCAGTAAGTGTTTGAAAGTGTGTGAGTTAGAAATTCAAAGGGGTGTAAAGTCACAAGTCGATTCTGTTCGCTTTTTACAATACCAGAACACATGTGAATTTTAAATAAATGTTTAGGTTTTTCCACACTAGAATTTCAAAGCAACGTGATAGGAGATTTTGGAACACCTTAATATAGTACCTTAACACTGAAAAGTGGAATGCTAGCTAGCAGTATCTTAAGTACCAGAGTTAGTAGCTGCTTAGAGCAATAATGTTGGGGTTTTGCTTTGTCATAAATACAGTGCCGAATAAAGCTCTGCACAGCCAGACCACCTTGAGCATGGCAGTGTGTAAGACTGCTCATGGTTCCAGTGTCTCTGAAAGCTATTTGTATAAGTGCTTAATGGAGTGAAGTCATTGTAAACAAGAGTAGGCATGAGCAGGTGATACAGCTGTTACAAAATAGGCTTTGAATAACCAAAGACAACTAAGTTATTGCAGATTTAGCTTAAAAGGTTTCTTCAGAAGTAACATTCACTGCATCACTTTCATTTATACTTCCTCCATCACTGATCATGGTTTTCTCTCTTCCTTTTTTTGTTTTGTTTTGTTTTTTGATTTTTATTTTTTGAGACAGGGTTTCTCTGTGTAGCTCTGACTGTCCTGGAACTCACTCTGTAGACAAGGCTGGCCTCGAACTCAGAAATCCGCCTGCCTCTGCCTCCCAAGTGCTGTGATTACAGGCATGCGCCATCACTGCCTGGCTCTTTCTTCCTTTTTAAAAAATTTCTATTGTTTGATTCTTGAGAGGTCTCACTAAATAGCCCTTGGCTGGCCTGTGGCTCACTATATAGGCTAGACTGGCCTCCAACGAGCAGATATCTTCTTGCCATTTTCTTTCAGGTGCTGATATTAATGGCTCGCACTACCACAGCTAGTCTAATTCCTGGGTTTCTGTTGGGTGCTTTAAATTTTTTTATATCAGTGGTCTGCTAAGATATGTAACTTTTGCTAAAATATCTAACTGTTGAAAAAGGAAAAGAAAGAAAATAGTAGACATTTGCTCACTGGGTAAATGTGTATTCATCTTTCTAAGCTCAAGAATGGAATGAGGATCTACATACTATTATATTTGTGAGATGATAGAATGCTAACATTTTTTCCGAATGTGGATGATTTGTCTAGAATATTAATTTTAAAGTATGAGAAAAATTAGAAAAATAACTTTGACTGTTGAAATTAGCATTTTAAAATTGCTTTTAATGGAAGATAGTCATTTATGTATTCACTGTTAGCACTAATTAAAAAGAGCCAACTTTTAAGTGTAATGTTTTATGAGAGTAGTAGGAACTTTAAAAGAATAATGTAATGTGAGTTTTAAAATTCTGCTTAAATCTTTTACTGTTAGTGATTGAAATATTATTCAATTTTGTAATATAAAAATCAGAAGCACATTTTTAAAATGTAAATTCAAGGGGGTAGAGAGATGACTTGGTCATTAAGGTCATTGGCTACTCTTCCAGAGGATATAGGTTAAGTTCCCAGGACCCTGTGGATGCTCACTACTGTCTGCAAACTCAATGCCAGATGATCTGGCCTCTCTTATGGGTTTTGCAGGTATCAAGTGCACATGTGGGCACACTGGCATAAAGGCAAAGCAGGTATGCATATGCATTAAAAAAGACAGAAAAGATAAGATTCATAAGAGTAGAATAAACACAATGCCATGAGATTCTGTTTTTATTATTTTTGATTAGATATATTCTTTATTTAAATTTCAAATGATTTCCTTTTTCCTGCCCCTTCCCCGGAAAATCCCATAAGCCATCCCCACAACCCCAATCAACCCTCTCCTGCTTCCCTGTCCTGGTATTCCCCTACACTGCTGCATCAAGCCTTTCCTGGACCAAGGGCCTCTCCTCCCTTTGATGTCCAACAAGGCCTTCCTCTGCTATCTATGCATCTGAAGCCATGGGTAACACGATGTATACTATCTGGTTGATGGTTTTGTCCCTGAGAGCTCTGGGTAACTCATATCATTGTTCCTCCTATGGCGCTGCAAACCCCTTCAGATCCTTGGATCCTTTCTCTAGCTCCTCCACTGGGGACCCTGTGCTCAGTTCAATGGCTGGCTGAGAGTGTCCCCGCTATATTTCTCATGCACTAGCAGAGCCTCCCAGGTGACAGCTGTATCCAGCTCCAATCAGCAAGTATTTGTAGGCATCCATAATCATGTCTGGAATTTGTAACTGTATATGGGATGGATCACTAGGTGGGATCTGGATGGCCTTTCCCTCAGACTCTGCTCCACACTTTGTCTCTGTAACTCCTTCTGTGGGTATTTTCTTCCCCCTTCTATGATGGACCAGTGCATCCAAATTTTGTTCTTCCTTCTTGGGCATCATTTGATATGTGAATTGTGTCTTGGGTAGTCCAAGCTTCTGGGCTAATATCCACTTATCAGTGAGTGCGTAACATATATGTTCTTTTGTGATTGGGTTAACTCACTTAGGATGATATTTTCCAGTTCCACCCATTTGCCTAAAAATTTCATTATTATCTCCTTATACTAAGCTCAAATCCAAGTGGATCAAAGACCTCCACATAAAATCAGACACACTGAAACTAATAGGAAAAAAACTAGACAGGAGCTTTGAGCACATGGGCACAGGGGAAAATTTCCTGAACAGAACACCAATAGCTTATGATCTAAGATCAAGAATTAACAAATGGGACCTCATAAAACTACAAAGTTCCTGCAAGGCAAAGGACACTGTCAATAGAACAAAACGGCAACCAACAAATTGGGAAAAGATCTTTACCAATTCTACATCCAACAGAGGGCTAATATCCAATATATACAAAGAATTCAAGAAGTTAGACTCCAGAGAGCCAAATAATCCTATTAAAAAAATGGAGTACAGAGCTAAAAAATTTTCACCTGAGAAATATTGAGTGTTTGAGAAGCACCTAAAGAAATATTCAACATCCTTAGTCAACAGGCAAATGCAAATCAAAACAACCTTGAGATTTCATTTCACACCAGGCTGAATGGATAAGATCAAAAACTCAGGAAACAGCAGGTGCTGATGAGGATGTGGAGAACGAGGAATGCTCCTCCACTGCTGGTGGGATTGCAAGCTGGTACAAACACTCTGGAAATCAGTCTGGGGTTCCTCAGAAAACTGGGCATAATACTACCGGAGGAACCTGTTACACCACTCCTGGGCAGAGGTCTCCAGCATGTAATAAGGACACATGCTATACTATGTTATAGCAGCCCCATTTATAATAGCCAGAAGCTGGAAAGAACCCAGATGTCCCTCAACAGAGGAATGGATATGGGAAATGTGGTATATTTACACAATGGAATACTACACAGCTATTAAAAACAATGAAAATTTTAGGCTATGAGATTCTTGATGTAGCTTTAGTACAGCTGGGGTCAGGCAATTTCTGTGTGAGTATTGCTTCTTGCCTTCTACAGGCAGGGTGTGTTAGAATACTGACATTGCTTTCTACGTGATATGGTGATATGGTTTAAACTTTACAACAGTATCATAAATGGCATTAGTTCACAATGTTTATACTGATCCTGTAGCCTTTAGGGTTGGATGGCCAAAAGATAGGCATGCACAGATAAAGGAACTTTCCAATCCTTGACATGACTGAGTTAATTTATCCTCTTTTTTTGTTTTACTAAATCAGAAACCATACAATAAGTTGATTAATAATCTTTCACTGTCAGTACAAAATGATAAATTTGAATTCCCATTTAAAGTTAGACACTGAGTTTGATGAACAGTCCTTCTGTTGGAAGTTCAGTGTCATTGTGTCTGACATGGAACTTAACCATCATCAACAGTGTTTCTTCCTCTCAGTTTAGTTGTATATTTTGGATAATTCATTTTAAAAGAATATCCCTAAATATTGCTTGGTTTTACAGGTCCTTAAAGCAAATACAGTTGTAATAGATGCACAATCAAGTATATTTTTATCTTAATTTTCATTAAGATTAGGAATAAATGTATTTATACCATCTCAAGAAAGGCTAATACCCTTTTAATTTAAAAATTTTTCCCAGAATGTCATAGAAAATATTGAAACATGGAACATAATAGAATAAATAATTTAAATGTTGTCATGAATAAAAATGCTGTTCAACAGTCTGTTTTACTCTATATTTTTTCATTTTTATGTTAATGTGTTATTTTGTTTTCTAAAATGAAAATTGTTAGAATTTCCAAAGAGAGAGGACATATTATTAACAAATCAAAGTTAATGAAAAGTGAAATTAAAGTTAAAGACAGCCAACAAGTACAGGCACAAGATGATTCATTTGTACTGACCACAACCACAGTATTATGCCAGGGCTTGGCTCCATAGCAGAGAGCTCACTAGTATTTGTCCAGATGTTTGGTCAATACCTACTTTTAATGGAAGAAAAATCTCACCGTCTAACTCAAGGGTCTGTGTAGCTCACCAGTGATAAACAGAGATTCAGACTTTTATGGGGAAACACGGTTAAATTAATGGCTATTTCTTGATTTCTAGTCCTGGGAGATGACAGTCTTTGCCCATGAGCAACTACGTAGATAGCATGTCAGGGATGGGTGAAGTCACATGCCACCTGATTAGAGCTTGAAAGTTACTCAAGTCACTCCAGGGAGAGTGAAATACATGTAGCAGTTACAAAGCAATGTGCTCAGACCCCAGTTACTTTAGCAGATGTCAGGAGGGTGAGGAAGAAGCCATCTTTGTTACTTAGCTCTTTTCTATTTGTCTACTGCATCAGAGATCTATTATTAATTCATACTATTTCCCCGTAGTGAAATTCTACAAATCCACTTCTGTAATTGAGCACAACTTTCTGTACATTTTCATACCAACCATCATTGTGGCAGTCTCTACAGCAAGTAATTAAGCAACCGTGCTTAATGTGTAATGTGTAAACTGTGCCACCATACCGAATGTGTGCACTAGCTTCTTATTTTTTATCTCCTGAGTTTTCTTGTTCAGTAATTGAGAGAAACAGGTCTGTAGGTGAGTGCTTCAGTTTTTTACTTACAGGGACAGTGTAGGATTGTACTCCATAACATTTTTTAAAAATCATAATCAGCCTCCTCTTCCTTACTTACCTCTGATTATAACATGCTGAGTAAACACAATCACATTTCCCTTTCTCCATTTTCTGGTTGTGGAATTCATTAGAAAGCATGAGAGGATCTTTGGATAAACACAAAGAATAGAGCTCTCTTACAAGCTGCACTGGACGGAAGTCAGTAGGTTGCCAAAAGTTAGATGCTTATTTTTCTAACTTAATGACCCATCCTGCCTGACTTTATACTCTCAGGATTTGGTGATTTTTACATTGGCTTGAAAATTTTTTCTTTAGAGCCAAAACACTTCTATTAAATAGTACAATAAATAATAAGTTAAAAATGTTAAAGCTATTTGATTATTTTCAGAGTAAACTCACTCAATTTCTTTCTTTTTTAAATTGTGTTTAAAATTTTCTGTCAGAGAGGCTTCCTCCAGCGGCTGATAGGGCAACTACAGAGACCCTCAGCTAAACATTAGGTGTAGCTTGAGAAGCCCCACAGAATAAGGAGACAGAAGGACAGAGGATACCAGGAGAATGCAGTCCACAGAACCAACTAAGAAAGGCCCTTATAGGGATCACAGATACTGAAGTGGCAGTCATGGAGACTGCATGGGTGTGTACTAGTTGTCTGAATAAAAGTTATGGTTGTTTAGCTTGGGACTTTTTTTGGGAGTCCTAACAATGGGAGTGGGGATGTCTCTGACTCCTTTGCCTGATCTTGGGACAGTTTCCTTCCTGATGGGTTGCCTTGTCCAGCCTTGACTGCAGGGCTTGGGCCTAGTCTTACTGTATCTTGTCATGCCATGTTTGGTTGATATCACTGGGAAGCCTGTTCTTTTCTGAAGGGAAAAGGAGAAGGAGTGTATCTGGGAACGAGAAGAGGGAGGCAGGGGGTAGTGGAGGGAGGGGAAACTGTGGTTGGGTTGTCTATTATGAAAATAGAGTCAATAAAAAGCAATGAAATAAAATTTACCACACACTTTGCCATGGCCAGTCATCTGAATAATATCTTCCCAGAAATGATACTTTATAGCATTAGCAAAGTGAACAATTAAAGTTATTTAAAATACAAAGTGTTCAGATAAACATATGTTTGAAATTCCAAAAGATAGGGAATACTTTATCATACTTTTGTCTTAGAAGTATTATATTAGCATAAGAGATGGACTGGGCACTTATGTAATTCTGAAAATTTTCTGCCATTTGGAAGGGTTTGTTTTTTCTCATTGAGTTGATGTGTGTGTTTGGCTATCAAGCAGAACAACAGGAAGGTGCAGCAGCTTCACAAAATGGTGGGCGAGTCAGAATTTAAACATCTCCAACTTCTCAGTCTCTTCTCAAGTTTTCATTTTCAGTTGCCTCCATTACTCTGCTGCATCTTACCTCCAATTCAAGCATGACTCCTCATATGTAAAATAGTATATTATAGTAAGGTTTGTCTTTATTCTTTATGTCTCCCCATTTTGTCCTGTCCCTGTTTCTGCCACTTTCTCTCCTTTTCTCTGTGAGTGTCACATGTGTAAGCTGTAATGGTTCCTTCCAAAGTTCCCCACCAGTGATTTGTACCCTGTCACAAAGAGAAACCTGTTATTTTCCATTCCCAAAAGGGAAGGCTACATGGAGTTTCTTTGATTGTTAGAAAGTTCCAGTTTATTCTCTGAAAACATGCAGTTCCCAGTCAAGAGGGAGGTTTGGGAAGAACAATAGTTCCTCCTAGGACCTCTCAGATCATACTCAGGTGGACCAGTTTTAGCCAGTGGTAAGCAGCAGTTAGCTTTGATGCCTAGACAAAGGCAGTTGGGAATAAACCACCACTACTTGCATTAATAGTTTTATTTGTATTCAACAGCATTACACCTACCTTTCTAACCTTTCAGAAAACAATATTCTGGATTCTTTGCACCACACAGTAGCTTTGTGTGAAACTCACAGTAATTCAAACAGAAACTCCCTCTAGCTTCACAAGACTGAACATTTGATTAAAATTACAGAAGTTGACTACCAGGCAACTCCTTCCAGCTCTGTATGGAACATCTGCCGAAGTAAAGCCTTTAGAAGTCAGACAGAATTGAAATGTCATGCTTCAGGGGGAAAGACACACAAAACAAAATTAAATTATAGGAATGAACTGTAGTGCTTAAAGGTGCAGCAGTGTGGAAGCTGCTGTGATGTGGGGAGCTGGGCATCAGCTAGAATGGGGTTTGTGGCTTGCTTTCTTTGATGTCATTAGTCTAATAGAATCCACTGCTGTTCAGATCAGGACAGGATAAAATCACAGTTCATACAAAAATAGAAAACAAAGATACTATAATTCATCCAAAAGCTTCTATGTCAAAAGTTCAAAAAAAGAAAAAATACAAGAAATCTATAAGAATATAACTAACAATGACAAGTAGTCAATAAATGTTTTGAAAGACAGGTGTGTCTATTTGGCTAGCTAAGCTAGAATGTATTTTATCAAACTAAAGCATGTTTATATTAAATCTCTTGAAATCAAGTGAATAGCTGCTGCTGTTTTCTTACTTTTATGGAAAAAATTATTACCAATGTCAGCGTATACTAGTATCACATCCACCACCATTGCTTTAAGGTGAGTTGTACCTGGCAGGACTCAGGTCAAATCCTGTTTGTTGTGTACTCCTCTGTCACAGGCTACCTTTCTGGTCATCAACACCTAATTCATCTCAGTGTGGGCAAGATTGTTTTGACTCAGTTTTCAAAGTAGCTCTAGATATTGAGTTTTGATTGATCATTTTTTTTGATAATAGACTTAAAGTAGTTTGCTTTATTTCAATATGGAAATATTGTTATTTCTGGTATTGTCTATTCATTAGAAAAAGTTGTCTACAGACTTAAATTTCTGGCGCTGGATGTGGTTCAGTGGCTAAGAATGTACACTACTCTTTCAGCAGACTAGAGGAGCTTTAAATTTTAAATTTAAAACCTTTTATTTTTAGAATTTCAAATACAAATACTATATACGTACATCACCCTGTCCCCAAACCCTCTTCAACTCCTTCAGTGACCCTTCACTCTAATTTATAGCCTTTACCTTTTTCATTATTACACACACACACACACACACACACACACACACACACACACACACACACACACATTTATAAATAAAACTCACCGAATCCCTTTAGAATTTCTTGTATGGTTGAAAGCTTGGGATTAGAAGAGAATTGTAAGGATTCTCCTTCTCTGTCACTATTAACTGACTATAGAACTTAATCTTGTCCTTCATCTACCTTGGGATATCAATTGGTGCTTTCATTTTGCAGGCCTTGTTTAGATATCATGGGTACAGCTCCCTGTCATAAATAAAAGATGACATTTCACAGCAAATGTTCTATTCCTCTGGTTCTTACTCTTTTTCTGTCATCTCTTCTGTGATTTTTTTTCTGAGCTTCATTTTAGGGATTGCATTGTAGATGTATATTTGAACTGGGCACCCCATGGCCAGTAGTTCTTCCAATAGATCTGAAGTCCAATTGTATAGCTTTTAGTTACTCCCAAGACACAAGTGCTGCTCTTATACCATTGTGAGGTCTCACTGTGCTGATCATTGTGTGATCTGTAGGCTTTAAAGTCAGGTGATACTCTTGTTTGCTTTTCTTCCTCAGCATCTTGCATAGAACTTTCTATGAGACAGTCTGCCAAGGTTTCCATGACATTGCCAGGTCAATTCCTCCAAGAAGAGAACCCACAAATTTGTTTCCTGGCACTTACAACAGTGACTCACACTGCCTGTAACTTCAATTCTAGAGGTACAAGAGCTTAATAATGTGGACCAACTCTGAGACTCATCCCCTATAATAGCTATGTAAGTTGTTACCATTGTAGTCCATAGGATTAAACTTTAGGACTCTGATGTTATTTGCTGAAAAGAACTTTAAACTAATATTTGCAATATGTTTCTGAATATAGGTTAGGTAAATTCATGTTTATGGAAAAAATATGGAAATTAAAACTCTAGCCTATGTGTTACATATGTGCTAATAAAGTAGAGGTCAAGATATATTAATGTAGGTTGTAGAGTTATTTTTTTTAAGAAGGGAAATGCATGCTAACTAAGAAAAGTCAAGCGTATTCATACAAGATTATTGAAGACAACAACCCAAGGTTTTAGAGTTTAAAAAAAAATGAGTCTGTGTTTGCTGCAACCATGCTGGAGGTAATGTGGGGGGATTCTGGGAATTGGAATTAAAAATGTTGGGTATGGGGATACATGTCTGCCTTTTTAAGAGCTAAGAGAATAAAGAAATGAAAATGCGTAATATGATTTCAAAGTACATTAGGAACTTGGGTTTTGACTTCTTTCTGATGTTGAAAGGTATAACTCTATTTATTTATTTATTTTTGTGTAGAAAATTCCCCCTACAAAACAATTCATAAGGTTATTAGTAAATAGGTACAATAAGCAGTTATCATTACAAAATGTTCCAAATTGCATCAAGAAGTTTGAGTTAAAATGTTAAAATGCATTTTACAAAAAAATTATAACTGCATTATAAAATGTTTCTTCTCATTTGTATTAAATGGAAAGTTTATGAAATCTGGAAGACTCAATCCACTTGTTAACTTTTGGCTTGGTTGATTTTGTAATGAAATTAATGAGTCTGAAAATTTATGTGGTTTATATGAGAAAGTTCTACAATGATGCTTTTGTAAACTAACTCCAAATCAGTGATTGTATTTTAACAGGCAACCCTTTGTTAGATAAAACCAAAGGAAACAAAACATTGAGGTTTATAATTTTATCATTTATCTAAACTATTCAATCAACACTATATTTATATTCTGAATTTGATATTGCTACTATTGCAAAAGTCATGTACGGCAATTATGTTTTGATTAAAGAAAATAAACTATAACAAAGTAACCGCATGTGAAATTTTATTTGATTGTAAATGTATCTTCCTTCTATAACTGTGGAATTCCTTTTGAAGAACATACAATTTGATAAAAATCTACTCATTGAAAACATTACAAAATTTACCTTATTTTTCTGGAAAGATAAAATATATATTTTATGATTCCCTATTTCACTTTTTTTCAGGTATAAATATTGTTATTGGCATTATGTTTTTATGATTCCAGTTCTTTTTAATAGAGAATAGTATGAAGGGCAAAACTATGGGACCCCCAAATATCATATTTTCATTCATTTCAAGAATCTGGAGTTATATAAGTTGTCCTTGAAGTTTATGTTTTATGTTTTGTGAGATTTTTAGATTATGTGGTTGTGTCACAATTATCTTTCAACTTGAAAGCAGTCATTTGTAGATAATAGAAGCCAGAAAAGTATATTTTGGGTTGACTTCATGTGTCGATGGAAAATTATCGGGCACAAAATGAAGAGTATATTAATTAAACTGTTCAAATCTGAGAAAAATAAAGATCCAAGGTGAGATTTCCTGGTAGGTGTTTCAAACATTTTTATGTGAAAGTCATTTAACTTTAATCACAATGGTTAGAAGAGTTCATCTCCTCATGCTGTTGTCTTTGTACAAAGCTCAAGTCTAAGAGGATTGAAGACCTCCACATAAAACCAGGTACACTGGGTCTAATAGAAGTGAAAGGCAAAAGAGCCATGAACACACAGGGCAAAGGGGAAAATCTCCTGTACAGAATATCAATTGCTCAGGCTCTTAGATCATTGACAAATGAGACCTCATAAAACTGAAAGCTTTTGTAAGACAAAGGACAGTGTCAATAGGACAAAAACTACAACCTACAGATTGGGAAAAGATTTTTACCAACCTTACATCTGATATAGGGCTAATATTCAATATATATGACTCAAGAAGTTGAATTCCAAGGAAACAATTAAACCTATTAAAAATGGAGTAAAGAGCCAAAGAATTCTCAGCTGAGGAATCTTGAATGGCCGAGAAGCACCAAAAGAAATGTTCAGCATCCTTAGTCATCAGAGAAATGCAAATCAAACCAACCTTGAGATTCCACTTCACACCAATCAGAATGGCTAACATCAAAAACTCAGGTGACAGCAGATACTGGCATGGGTGTGGAGAAAGGAGCATTCCTCCATTGTCGGTGAGATTGCAAACTAGTACAACCACTCTGGAAATCAATCTGGCAGTTCCTCAGAAAATTGGGCATAGTTCTATCTAAAGACCCAGCTATACTACTCCTCGGCATATACCCCCAAAATGTTCCAACATAGTACAAGAAAACATGCTCCACTATGTTCATGGTAGCCTTATTTATAATAGCCAGAAGCTGAAAAGAACCCAGATGTCCCTCAACAGAAGAATGGATATAGAAAATGTGATATATTTACACAATAGAATACTATTAAGCTATTAAAAACAATAACTTCATGAAATTTGCAGGTGTATGGATGAAAAATATTTTCAGTGAGATAACCTAGATATCAAAGAATATACATGGTATGTACTTACTGATAAGTGGATATTAGCCCAAAAGCTCAGAATACCCATGATACAACTCACAGATCATATGAAGCTTAACAAAAAGAAGACCAAAGTGTGGATGCTTCAATTATACTTAGAAGGGGTAACAAAATAATCACAGGTGATAGAGGGGGGGGCAGAACCTGGGAGGGAGAGAGGAGGGGAGGTTTAAAATAGGGGTGTGGGGATCAGGAATGGGAAGAAACAGGAGAGAAGTACATTGGGTCAGGAAATTGAACAGAAATATGTAGCAGTAGAAGATGGGGAACTGGGTATAGCCACTATAAATTCCCAATGCCAGGGAAGCAAGAGGTTCACAGTACCCAGTGAGGCTGATATTAGTCAAAATACCCAACAAAGGGTAGAGACCATCTATAGTAGATAGGCACAGCCCCCAATTGACGAATAGGGCCACACACCCATCTCAAAAAGATTAACCTAGAATTGATCCTATCTAAAGGAAATGCAGAGACAAAAAATGGAGCAGAGACTGAAGGAAAGACCATCTAGAGACAGCCCTATCTTGGGATCCATCTGACCTGCAGATACTAAACTCTGATACTATTGCTGATGCCAAGTAGTACTTGCAGTACTTGGTATAGCTCTCCCCTGAGAGGCTCTACCAGCATCTGACCAATACAAATGCAGAAATACTCACAACCAACAATAGGACTGTGCCAGAGGAACAAAATGAAGGCGTTAGGGGAAGGACTGAAAGAGCTGCTGGGGTTAGCAACTAAATAGGAAGAACAACAATATCAACCAACCTGACCACCCAGAGCTCCCAGGGAATAAACCACCAATCAAAGAGAATGCATGAAGGGACCCATGGCTACAGCCACATATGTAGCAGAGGATTGCTTTATGTGGCATCAATGGGAGAGGAGGCCATTGTTCCTGAGGAGGCTGTATACCCCAGTGTAAGGTGACACTAAAGTGGTGAGTCAGGAATGGGAGAATGGGTGGGAGAGCTCTCTCATGGCAGCAAAAGAAAAGACAGATGGGATGGGATTTGAAGGTGGGGAGTTGTGAGAAGAACACAGGAATGGAGACAACTTTGAAATGTAAATTAAAAAAAAAAACTAGAATACTTCAAGTTGTATCTCCATAATGTAATAAACTAATATGACTATATGGGAGGATGTCTGGGTGTTTCTTATAAAGCCAGGAACTAGATGCATATAACTATGCTCTGAAATCTGTCCCTGTGGAATAGTTTTAGTATCTTGGTTCCTAAAACTTCATGGTCCAGTGGCAGAGTAGCTGAGACAGGCTCCGTCCAAGCTCTACCTACACCCAGGAACTAAGCTGTTCCACAGCCATCTGTGTACTGATCCTGCCAGGGGAGAACTGGTCTGCAGGGTGTGCTTTGACTCTCAGGTTTGGAGGTGAGACTCCATTTTCTCTCGGGTGACTGTGCAGGCAGGTAAGGCCAAGAGCACAGGGAACATAGGAGTGGCAGAGCTCCTTGGACTGGCTCAATATGGAGCTGGGCTGAGTTACAGCATTCTATGCCAGAAGAGAGTTGGTTACCTAGGGGTGTTAAGACAGGCTTGCAGGGCCACAGTAGGGACAAGCACCAGCCAGAGACAGCAGGACAAACTAACACCAGAGATAACCAGATGGCAAAAGGCAAATGCAGGAACGTTACCAACAGAAATCAAGGCTTCCTGGAAACCAGTTCTCCTACAACAGCAAGTCCTGGATATCCCAACACACCAGAAAAGCAAGATTTGGATTAAAAATCCCACCTCATGATGCTGATAGAGGGCTTCAAGAAGGACATAAATAACTCCCTTAAAGAAATACAGGAGAACACAGTTAAAGAGGTAGAAAGCCTTTAAAGAATTTCAGAAAAGCAGAACCAAACAGGTGAAGGAAGTGAACAAAACCATCCAGGATCTAAAAAGGGAGGTAGAAACAATAAGAAACCACAAAGGGAAACAACTCTGGACACAGAAAACCTAGGAAACAAGTTAGGAGCCATAAATATAAGCATCAACAACAGAATGCAACAGATACAAGAGAGAATCTCAGATACAGAAGACACCATAGAAAGCATTCACACAACAGAAAAAGAAAATGCAAAATGCAGATGCTCCTGACCCAAAACATCCAGGAAATTTAGGGCAAAATGCTAAGATCAAATCTATGGATTATAGGTATAGAAGAGAGTGAAGATTTCCAGCTTAAAGGGACAGTAAATGTCTTCAGCAAAATTATAGAAGAAGAATTCCTTAAACTAAAGAAAGAGATGCCTATCAACATACAAGAAGCCTACAGAACTCCAAATATATTGGACCAGAAAAGAAATTCCTCCCATCACATAATAATTAAAACACCAAATGCACTAAACAAAGAAATAATATTAAAAGCAGTAAGGGAAAAAGGTCAAGTAACATAAAGGTTGACCTATCAGAATTATACAAAACTTCTTGACAGAGACTACGAAAACCAGACGATCCTGGGCAGATGTCATTATAGACCCTAAGGAAACATATATGCCAACCCAGGCTACTATACCGAACAAAACTCTCATTTACCATAGATGGAGAAAACAAGGTATTTTATGACAAAAACAAATTTGCACAATATCTTTCCACAAATCCAGCCCTTCAAAGTATAATGAATGGAAAACAAGGACACCCACATTCATAAAAGAAACTTTACTAAAGCTCAAAGCACACATTGCACCTCAAACAATAATAGTGGTTGATGAGTAGTGATGAGACATCAACACCCCACTCTTATCAATGGACAGATCAGGGAAACCAAAACTAAACAGAGAAACAGTGAAACTAGCAGAATTTATGAACAAATGGTTTTAATAGAGAGCTATAGGACATTTTATCCTAAAACAAAAGAATATACCTTCTTAGTACCTCAAGTTACCTTCTCCCAAACTGACCATATACTTGGTCACAAAACAGACCTCAGCAAATGTAAGAAGATTGAAATAATTTCACGTACCCTAACAGATCACCCCGGACTAAGGCTGGTCTTCAATAACAACAAAAACAACAGAAACTCACATACACATGGAAACTGAACAGCATTCTACTCAATGATAGCTTGGTCAAGGAAGAAATAAAGAAAGAAATTAAATACTTTTTAGAATTTAATGAAAACAAAGGCACAGCATACCCAAATATTGGATACAATGAAAGCAGTGCTAAGAGTAAAACTCATAGCTCTGAGTGTCTCCAAAAAAGAAACTGGAAGGAGCATACATGAACAGATTGACAGCATATCTGAAAGCTCTAGAACATAAAGAAGCAAATACACCAAAGAGTAGTAGACATCAGGAAATAATCAAACTCAGGGCTGAAATCAACCAAGTAGAAACAAAAAGAACTATACAAAGAATCAACCAAACCAGGAGATGGTTCTTTGAAAAAAATCAACAAGATAGACCCAACAAAGAAAGAGAACTTTAGATCAATGCAAAAATACTCAATAAAATTCATGCCCACTGAATCCAAGAACAAATCAAAATGATCATCCACCATAATCAAGTAGGCTTCATCCCAGGGATGCAGGGATGGACCAATATATAGAAATCCATCAATTGTAATCCACTACATAAGCAAACTCAAAGAAAAAAAACCCATATGATCACTTCATTAGATGCTGAGAAAGCATTTGAGAAAATCCTATACCTTCTCATGGTAAAAGTCTTAGAACAATCAGGAATTCAAGGTCCATATCTAAACATAGTAAAAGCAATATACAGGAAACCAGTAGCCAACATCAAACTAAATGGAGAGAAACTTGAAGCAATCCCACTAAAATCAGGGACTAGACAAGGCTGTTTACTCTCTCCCTACCTGTTCAATAGAGTACTCAAAGTCCTAGCCACAGCAATTAGACAACAAAAGGAGGTCAAAGGGATACAAATTGGAAAGGAAGAAGTCAAAGTATCACTATTTGCAGATGATATGATCATATACTTAAGTAATCCCAAAAATTCCACCAGAGAACTTATAAACATGATAAACAACTTCAGCAAAGTGGCTGAATATGTAATATAAAATTAAGCAAATCAGTAGCCTTCCACTACTCAAAGGATAAACAGGATGAGAAAGAAATTAGCGAAATGACACCCTTCAAAATAGTCACAAATTATATAAAATACCTTGGTGTGACTCTAACCAAGCAAGTTAAAGATCTGTATGACAATAACTTCAAGTCTTTGAAGAAAGAAATTGAAGATCTTAGAAGATGGAAAGATCTCCCATGCTTATGGATTGGCAGAGTTAATATAGTAAAAATGGACATCTTGCCTAAAGCAATCTACAGATTTCAGTTCAATCTCCATCAAAATTCCAACTCAATTCTTCATAGAGTTAGAAAGAGCAAATTCTAAATTTTTCTGGAATAACATAAACCCAGGATAGGGAAAACTATTCTGAACAATAAAAGTACTGCTGGTGGAATCACCATCCCTGACCTCAAGCTATACCACAGAGCAATAGTGATTAAAAACTGCATGGTATTGGTACAGGTACAGGCAGGTAGATCAATGGAATAGAATTGAAGACCAAGAAACAAATCCAGACACCTATGGTCACTTGATCTTTGGCAAAGGAGCTAAAACCATCCAGTGTAAAAAAGACAACATTTTCAAAAAATGGTGCTGGGTCAACTGGCAGTCTACATGTAGAAGGATGCAAATTGACCCACTCTTGTATCTTTGTACAAAACTCAAGTCCAAGTGGATCAAGGACTTCCACATAAAACCAGATACCCTAAATCTAATAGAAGAGAAAGTGGGGAAGAACCTGGAGCACATGGGCACAGGAGAAAATTTCCTGAATAGAACACCAATAACTTATGCTCTAAGATCAAGAATTGACAAATGGTACGTCATTAAATTACAAAGCTTCTGTAAGGCAAAGGACACTATCTATTGGACAAAACAGCAACCAACAGATTAGAAAACTATCTTTACCAATAATATAACTGATAGAGAGTTAATATTAAATATATACAAAGAACTCAAGAAGTTATACTCCAGAGAACTAAATAACCCTATTCAAAATGGGGTACAGAGCTAAACAAAGAATTCTCAATTGAGGAATACTAGATGTCTGAGAAACACCTATAAAAATATTCAATATCCTTAATCATCAGGGAAATGAAAATCAAAACCCCGGTATTCCACCTTACACCAGTCAGAATGGCCAAGATCAAAAACTCAGGGGACAGCAGATGGTAGAGAGGATGTGAAAAAAGAACACTCTTCCATTGCTGTGGGATTGCAAGCTGGTAAAACTACTCTGGAAATCAGTTTGGCGGTTCCTCAGAAAATTGGACATAGCACTACCTAAGGACTAAGATATACCACTCCTGGATATATATACCCAGAAGATGCTCCAACAAGTAATTAGGACACATGCTCTAATATGTTCATATCAGCCTTATTCATAATAGCCAGGAGCTGGAAAGAACCCAGATGTTCTTCAACAGAGAAATGGATACAGAAATTGTATATATTTATGCAATGTAGTACTACTCAGGTATTGAAAACAATGAATTCATGAAATTCTTAGGCAAATGGATGGAGCTAGAATATATCATCCTGAGTGACATAACACAATCAAGAAAACACACACATTGTATGCACTCTCTGATAAGTGGATATTAGCACAAAAGCTCAGAATGCCCAAGATAAAATTCACAGACCACATGAAGCTCAAGAAGTAGGAAGATCAATGTGTGAATACTTTGATCCTTATTAAAAGGTGGATCAAAATACCCATGGCTCACAGCCAAAAAATAGACTGAGCTCAGGGTCCCCAATGGAGCAGCTAGAGAAAGGACCCAAGCAGGTGAAGACGTTTGCAGCCTCGCAGGAGGAACAATAATGTGTACCAACTAGACACCCCCAGAAATCCCAGGGACTAAACCACCAACCAAAGAGCATGCATGGAGGGACTCATGGCTCCAGCTCCACATGTAGCAGAAGATGGCCATTTTTAGACATCAATAAAAGGAAAGGCCATTGGTTATATAAAGGCTTGATGCCCCAGAGTAGTGGAATGCCAGTCAGAAACAGCAGTCAGGTGGGGCGGGGTTGGTGAGCAGGGAGAGGAGGATGGGGTAGGGGGTTTTGGGAAGGGTAATGAGGAAAGGGGATACCATTTGTAAATAAAGCAAATATGTAATAAAAACATTTATGGTCCATTACTTGTGTTATAGATAAGCATAAATGAAATCCAAAGTCTGTAAAAAGCAATGTAATTTTCTCATTTAAAGTAAAGGAACTGGTAAAATACAAATTGAATTTACTAAAGAGTCAATGGCAAAACAGAGCAAACTTCATCATCAGAAATGACAATGGTCACAACCATGGGTAGACTGAGGAATATTTGCTAGCAGGCATGGTATAGTTGATAAATGATTGCATTGCAAAGTGGAATTTCTTCAAAATTTGAGATATTTATTACAATTCTGATGATGGATAGTATTATTCTATTTTTTCTAGATGTAAACTGACTCTCAGAAATATTGATAGTTTGTTAAAAAATCATACAATTTTCCAATATCCCTTACATTTCTTTCTTTTTCTTTTGATCACATTATTTTATTGTCAAAGTTATGAATACAATTGTGAAGATGCTTAGAGATGGTATTTTGAGTTATCTCTGCTCATTTTGTGTGAAGGTGACTGGGTATGGTGCTGAAGGATATATCTTTGTATCCTGCTGACAAATATCTCTATATCTATATTCATACTTTTGACAATTTTTCCATAAAATCCAAATTTGAAATTTCCTAAAGAAAAAATTATGACTCTTAAGAAGTTCTGGTGAGTCTTCCATCAATTTATGTACAGAGAGATATGACCATGAGTCACCTCAGATGACTATGGTCCCTGAGTGAAATTTGCAGAAAAATTTCTTGTTACTATAGTTTTATGCTTTTCTGTGTGACCAGTTTATTGACAAGATTATAGTGCTTTTTGTGAAAGGCTGTGCTAAAGAGTGTTAGAAAAAAAACAAGGAAAAATCTGTACCCATTATAAATCATAACATCTTCACCTATATTACTCAGGAATTTAACTTGTTCTGTTATTTCAAAGGTTACCTTCAACTAAAGTTCAAACACAAAAGACAAAGAAAAAGGAGAACCACTTATGTATCACTAACAGATGCTTGTGAGCATCAGTCCTGGAGGATGCTGACTCTTGGAGGACATCGAAACATAAGGATTGCTTCTGGGGTTTTGCTGTGAGGAATATTACCAAGTACTGCATGTTTATAGCTTTCCATTTTGCTGACAATTAGTGAACAGAAAGCTAAGTTTTTTTTTGAGTGCTTTTGCAGCAATAATGGACTCTGCATCTTCCCCCAACCATAAAACAGTACTCACGGAGAGATGTACAAGGTCAGACCACAGAAAGCACTCAGGTTTTTAGGCTTCCCCAAGCTGTTGTGTTTTATATTTATTATCCCTGTTTAGTCATTAACAATAGGGTGATGGATATATAAGGGTTCAGATAAACTACAGACTTAGATGAGCTTCAAAGCTCCTCTAAGTAGGGAATGTTAAAAATAAGTAAAATGTGGTACATGAGTTTGACGGTCTAGAGGAATCATTAATTGAGAGTAAAAGACCCAATTTTTGTAAGAGATACTTTATGAGTGATTAGTAACAGTCCTTTCCATAAAAAATTAAAAACAAGTATAATAAAGAGTATTGATTTACAAAAAATAAAGACCATACAATGGTTAACTATTTTAAAACAATATGGATAATTTCAAATTCATTTACTTGATCATAGGAAGGAAAAATTGCAAAATGTATTGATAGAAATGATGATGATGTTTTCTTAGTAAACCATGGGAGGAAGTTAAAAGGCTCTAATAATATCATTACATAAAAGCTATAAAGTCTGGCACAGGGGCTTATGAATGGTTGGCGTCAAATACTATTGAATCAATGAACAAATGAGAGTCAGAGCATTTTGTTATAAGATGCTCTTGAAATTAGCAGTTCTGGAAACTTCAGAAAGAAAGAAAGACTTTATTTAACATCCGTACTGCATCTTAAAATGCTATGGAAATGCTACCTGTTATCCTTATAGCAAGCAGGTAAGAAATAATTCCTTGCTCTATTTAAAGATGTACAAAATATAGTTCATTGATAGTAAACTCAATGGTCCGCACATACTCGAGATATATGAAGTAGGACACAGACTTGTTTGGATGAAAGATTTCAACAGAAGAAAGACAGGATTAGACATTCAAGTAGGGGGTTAAACAGACTATATTCATTATAATGGTATATGGAACTATCAAAATCACAAAAATCATCCAATCCTCCTTTATACTATTTTCACCTCCATCCCCCAACAAAAATTTTAACTTTTGATGTTCAGGGTTATTAAATTAAAATGTATGTCTCTATCATTCTCTAAAATTTAGGAACCTATCAAGATTATAATATCTCTCACCTCTTTCTTTGAATTATCTTCCTTCATAACACTGAACACTGAGCCTCTTTGAACACAACACATTTATTCACTTTGCTCCTTGCCCTTTTTATCTTCTGGAATTTTTCTACAATTACAGACACAGAAGAGTAGATATCTTTGTTTATCCACTACTTTATTACTAGTGTCAGCATATGGGAACCCCACAATAAACATTTGCTTTATTAATAAACTTACAAGGACATGTGTTTCTTCACATGGAAAATTTTAATAATGAAAGTACAAGCTGCTTATATTAGTCAAATTATTTTCATTTTGATAGTAACTTCCTGGATAATGAAAGTCTACACCTCATAGTTTTTAACGGGAGACATTTTAAGATGATGTCCAAAGACCACTCAAAATATTTATAAACTAGTCTTTAATATCTCACTAACAATTCACAAATGAATACTTTGTGACCTAGAACATTCAAACCATGAATTACTAAATTAGGCCACTGGTGAGGATGATTCTGTAGAGCATGTAATATTACTTTTGGCGTTCTTTTTCTACTGCAAGGAGTGGGTTTGTCAATGCAAATAAATAGTAAGGAAATATATCTAACAAACAACAAGTCAAATTAATTAGAACTTTGTTGATAGTGTCCTCAGGAATCTAATAGAAGTAAATAGCAATACATGGCAAGATAAACTTGGAGGTAAAGGGTGTAAAACGCAGTGGTAACAATACATACTAGACTTAGAAAAATTTAATAAAACTCATTATTAGAGATCAGAAGAGATAGAAACATAGTTAGTGTGATATTTTTGACTACCAGCATCCCACAAATATGTGTGTGTTAATTTGCAAGTGCACTTAGATATCTCTGATTTTGATAATGATATCTTATAAAATATTTTGCAAGTCACTACTGTAAACAGATGGTTATATATTGAATAGCAAAAATTTAATTGTACATATTTTGGATATTTTTTCCTTTTTAAAATTTTTTTTAATCCAAATACATTTTCCCATTCCTCTACTCCTCCCAACTGATCCTTACATCTTCTCCCATCTAAACCTACTTGGTTTCCATCTCTCATTACAAAAGAACAAACTTCTAGGAGATAACAACAAAACATGACAAAAAGTTGGTAAGTTAAATTGAAAGCCATCATCTCAAAGTTGGACTAGCCAAACCAAGAAAAAATAAAAGAACCCCAAAAGAAAGCACAGGAGATCCACAGTTTTCCTCATTCAGGAATCCCATAAAAGTAGAAAACTGAAAATTATAGCATGTAGGCAGAGGACCTGGAGCTGGTGTAGACCTGTGTAGGCCATGTGCATGCTGCCTCAGCCTCTGTTAAGAGGTTTGCTCAGTTGTTTTGGAAGGCCTTGTTCTCCTGGTATCCTCCATCTCCTCATTTAGAAACTTCATTAATGTTGCCTCCTGTATTATAGAAAGTTTCCACTACACAAGGATTCCATATAGCCGCTCAAATGCTTCCCACATATTCTTCAATTCTAGTTGCCTTTCCTTCATTTCTTTCCTCAATTCCATCTATCCTTCCTTTTCCTCTGTTGAGGGACATCTGGGTTCTTCCCAGCTTCTGGCTATTATACATGAGGATGCTATGAACATAGTGGAGCATGTGTCTTTATTATGTGTTGGAGAATAATGTGGGTATATGCCAAGGAGTGGTATAGCTGGGTCTTCTAGTAGTACAATGTCCAATTTTCTGAGGAACTACCAAACTGATTTCCAGAGTGGTTGTACCAGCTTGCAATCCCACTAGCAGTGTCGGAGTGTTCCTCTTTCTCTGAATCCTCAACAGTGCCAGCTATCACCTGAGTTTTTGATCTTAGCCATTCTGACTGATATGAATCTCAGTCAGGTAGAATCTCAGGGTTGTTTTGATTTGCATGTCCCTGAGTAAGGATGTTGAACATTTCTTTAGATATATCTCAGCCATTCAATATTCCTTAGTTGATAATTCTTTGTTTAGCTCTGTACCCCAATTTTAATAGGGTTATTTGGTTGTCTGGAGTCTACCTTCTTGAGTTATTTGTATATATTGGATATTAGCCCTCTGTGAGATGTAGGATCGGTAAAGATCTTTTCCCAATTTGTTGGTTGCCATTTTGTCCTATTGACAGTGTCCTTTGCCTTACAGAAACATTGTAATTTTATGAGGTCCCATTTGTTAGTTATTATTCTTAGGGCATAAGCTATTGGTGTTCCGTTCAGGAAATGTTCCCTTGTACCCATGTGCTCAAGGCTCTTCCACAGTTTCTTTACTATTAGTTTCAGTTTGTCTGGTTTAATGTGGAGTTCCTTGATCCACTTGGACTTGAGCTTTGTACAAGGAGATACGAATGGATGGATTTGCATTCTTCTTCATGCTAACCACCAGCTTAACTAGCACTGTTTGTTGATACGTCTACCTTTTTCCAATGGATGGTTTTAGCTCCTTTGTCAAAGATCAACTAACCATAGATGTGTGTGATTATTTCTGAGTCTTCAATTTTATTCCACTGATCTATCTGCCTGTCACTGTACCAATATCATGTTGTTTTTATCACTATTGCTCTATAATACAGCTTGAGGTCTGGATGCTGATTCTCCCAGAAGTTCTTTTATTGTTAAGAATAGTTTTTGATATCCTATTTTTTTTCCAGATGAAGTTGAGAATTGCTCTTTTTAACTGTGAAGAATTGAGTTGGGATTTTGTTGGGGATTGCATTGAATCGGTATATTGCTTTTGTCAAGACGGCCATTTTTACTATATTAATTCTGCCAATGCATGAGCATGGGAGATCTTTCCATCTTCTGAGATCTTCTTCAATTCTTTTCTTCAGAGACTTGAAGTTCTTGTCATACAGATCTTTCACTTGTTTGGTTAGAACCATGCCAAGATACTTTATATCATTTGTGACTATTGTGGAGGGAGTAGTTTCCCTAATTTCTTTCTCAGCCTGTTTATCCTTCATGTATAGAATGGCTACTGATTTATTTGAGTTAATTTTATATCTGGATATATATATATATATATATATATATATATATATATATATATATATATATATATATGGCTAACTATTCAGTTTTAAGAGTCATGCTTTACTGGATTCTTGGAAATAGTGGATAGTGGGCATGAGAGTGGGACCCACCAGGACTTGGAGCAGAGGCATGGCAGGCGGAACTGTTTTAATCGTTTCCCAATATACTTCTTCTTTTCCAATTTGTATCCTTTGACTTCCTTTTGTTGTTTAATTGCTCTAGCTAGAACTTCAAGTACTATATTGAATAGGTATGGTGAGAGAGGGCAAACTTGTCTAGTCCTTGATTTTAGTAGGATTGCTTCAAGGTTCTCCATTTAGCTTGATGTTGGCTACTGGTTTGCTGTATATTGCTTTTACTATGTTTAGTTAAGAGCCTTGAATTCCTGATCTTTCCAAGACTTTTAACATGAAAGGATGCTGAATTTTGTCAAATGCTTTTTCAGCATCTAATGAAATTACCATATGTTTTTTTTTTCTTTGAGTTTGTTTATGTAGTTAGAGTACATTGATGGATTTCTGTATATTGAGCCATCCCTGCATCACTGGGATGAAACCTACTTGATTGTGGTGAATGTTTTTGATGTGTTCTTGGATTTGGTTGGCAAGAATTTTATTGAGTAATTTGGATCAATATTCATAAGGGAAACTGGTCTGAAGTTTTCTGTCTTTGGTGGATCTTTGTGTCGTTTTGGTATCAGCATAGTTGTGGCTTCCTACAACGAGTTGCTATCATAGTTTCTGGTGAGAAGTCTGGTGTAATTCTGATAGCTCTACCTTTATGTTACATGAGCTTTTCCCTTACTGCTTTCAATATTCTTTCTTTGTTTAGTGCATTTGGTGTTTTGATTATTATGTGATGGGAGGAATTTCTGCTCTGGTTCAGTCTGTTTGAAGTTCTGTTGTCTTCTTGTATGTTCATGGGAATCTCTTTCTTTCAGTTAGGGAAGTTTTCTTCTATAATTTTGTTGAAGATATTTACTAGCCCTTTAGGATGTAAATCTTCACTTTCTTTTATACCTATAATCCTTAGGTTTAGTCTTCTCATTGTCTTTTGGATTTCCTGAATATTTTGGGTTATAAGCTTTTTGCATTTTTGCATTTTCTTTGACTGTTGAGTCAATGTTTTCTATGGAATCTTCAGCATCTGAGATTCTTCTATCACTTGTATTTTGTTGTTGATGCTTGCATATATGACTCCTGAATTCTTTCCAAGGTTTTCTATCTCCAGAGATGTCTTACTTTGTGATTTCATTATTGTTTCTACTTCCACTTTTAGATCCTGGATAGTTTTGTTCAGTTCCTTCACTTGTTTGAAATTTTTAAGGGATTTTTGTGTTTCCTCTTTAAGGGCTTCTACCTGTTGACCCATGTTCTCCTGTGTTTTTTTATTATTACATGTGATATAATACTCACGTACACTGTAGCTGTCTTCAGACACTCCAGAAAAGGGAGTCAGATCTCATTACAGATGGTTGTGAGCCACCATGTGGTTGCTGGGATTTGAACTCAGAACTTTTAGAAAAGTAGTCAGTGCTCTTAACCACGGAGCCATCCCTCTAGCCTTTCTCCTGTATTTCTTTTAGGGATTTTTGTGATTGCTCTTTAAGGACTTCTGCATGTTGACCCATTTTCTCCCATAATTCCCTATGGGATATTTGTGTTACCTCTTTTAGGGCTTCTACCTGTTGACCCATGTTCTACCATATTTATTTAAGGGATATTTGTGTTTTCTTTTTAAGGTCTTCTACCTGTTGACCTATGTTCTCTTGTATTTCTTTAAGGGAGTTATTTATGTCCTTCTTGAACTCCTCCATCAGCATCATGAGATGTGATTTTAAATCTAGCTCTTGCTTTTCTGATGTGATAGAGAATCCAGGATTTGCTGTTGTGGGAGAACTGGGTTCTGATGGTGCCATGCTGTCTTTGTCTCTGTTGGTAATGACCTTACGTTTGCCTTTGGCCATCTAGTTATCTCTGGTGTTATCTGGTCTTGCTGTCTCTGACTGTGACTTTTCTGTCCTGAAGGCCTGTGTATCTGTACTCCTGGGATGTCCTTTTTCTCAAATGCCCTTCATACAGCCGATTCTCTAGGAAGTATCATGAGGTGGGGTCTTTCCTGTGGCAGACTTGACAAGGGGTCGAATGCCCTGCTGCTGCTGGTTCTTGAATGCCCTGCTGCTGTTGGTTCTCTAAAAAACATCAGGAAATGGGGCCCTTCCCATGGCAGAAGTGGCACTGGTCTGCCAGACTGGAAGGAATGGGGCAGGTGGCCATATTTTGGGAATTTAATATCCTTTTTTTTAATATAATTTTTCTTCTTTAATTTGATAATTTCATTCGAGTCTTCCAATTTTTGTATTATTATATTGAAATCTGTGTTCCAGATCTTCTACTTGATTTTTTTAAGTGTAGATATGTTTGTTAATATTATAATTTGGGTTATTAGTTTTCTGAATTTTTATTGTATCCTTGCATTCTTCTGTAATTCATTAAACCTCCTTAACATAACTACTTAGACTTTTCAGTTTGGTGGAATGTTCTATTACCAGTTACATCATTATACATGGAGCAAACATTCATTACATATACCAAGCATACTAAAATGCTTTCCTAGAAATTTTCCACTCCACTAAATTTTTTCCTGTGATTATTTCTTCTCTATCATTAGGAGAACTATGTATCAGGACCTTGGAGAAATGCTACTCTCTTAAATTCTATGCCTCAGTTAATCTTATTAAGCTAGAGTGGGAATGCCTAGGCTATTAGCTGCTTTTAGCTATCTTCATGAATTTATTAGGACTTTCACCAGCGCCACAGGTAAGGTGAGAAAAAAGCAGAGCATTGGTAGCTCACTAAAACCTGTACAGTAGGGAACTGCTGAGCTCCTTTTATTTACTCCAGGGACAATAGACTGGGCTTCTGCATATTTTCTCCCTGTTCCAGAGACTAGGTGGCCATGGGAATCTTACTCCCTATTTTTTTTTCATTTTAGCTTTGCTAGCTACATTAACCTTCTTGCCTAATTCTTCATTTCTAACTGCTTTAAGCCATTTGGTTCAGTCAACAAATCATTTCACTCTTGTACCAAATTATCTACATGTCAGGAAAAGTAGAAAATTCTTTACCTAAAGCTTTAATCCATGTACTAAAATAAAAAGTCATTATGAGAGAAAAAAACATATTTTTTGGTTTTATACTAGAACCCAAAGAAGAACATGAGCAGATAACATCTAATATGTATTATAAAAGTCAAATTTGGTTGGATTAGGTATGCTTCCTATCTGAAGGAATGGTTCCAATTTAGGAAATATAAGAACATAATTAAATATATTAAAAATAAAAAGTCAAATCATGTCATCAACATGTTGATGATAAAAAATATTTTCTAAAATTCATTCACAGTAAAAAAAACAAAATTCTCAGTAAAAATAAACTATATATTTTGTCTAATATCTACTTATTAGTGAGAACATACCACACATGTCCTTTTGGGTCTGAGTTACCTCACTCAGAATGATATTTTCTAGTTCTATCCATTTGCCTGCAAAACTCAGTACATTCTTGTTCTTAGTAGCTGAGTAGTATTCCATTGTGTAAATGAGCCACATTTTCTGTATCCATTCATCTGTCATGAGACATCTCGACTGTTTCCAGCTGCTGGCTATTCCAAATAAGGCCTCTATGAACATAGTGGAACACATGCTAGGAGGTTGGGCATCCCTCCAGAAGGACATGCATGGCATGTATTCACTAATAAGTGGATATTAGCCAAAAGAAAAAGTAAAGAATACCCAAGACAGTCTACAGAACTCAAAAAGCTCAACGAGATGAAGTTCCCAAATGAGAATGCCTCAGTCCCACTTGGGAGGGAGAAGAAAGGAATCAAGTTGGGAGGAAGGGAAGGATCTGGGAGGGAAAGTAGACAGGGCAGGGGAGGGGGGGAGAGGTGGGGAAGAGTGGAACTGGATCTGACATAGGGGGGAGACAAGGATTGAAGTTGTAAGGGCCAGCAGAAAGAATGGAAACATGCTGACCTCCTGTTGAACCAGCATCATTTGTTGAAAAGGCTATTTTTTCCCCACTGGATGTCTTCCTCTCCTTTGTCAAAGATCAAGTGACCATAGGTATGTGGATTTATTTCTGGGTCTTCAATTCTATTCCATTGGTCCACTTGCCTGTCACTGTGCCAATACCATGCAGTTTTTAACACTATTGCTCTGTAGTATTGCTTGAGGTCTGGGATACTGATTCCCCCAGAAGTTCTTTTACTGTTGAGAATAGTTTTAGCTTTCCTGGGTTTTTTTGTTATTCCAGATGATTTTGAGAATTGCTTTTCCTAACTCTATGAAGAACTGAGTTGGGATTTTGATGGGGATTGCATTGAATCTGTATATTGCTTTTAACAAGAAGGCCATTTTAACTATATTAATCCTGCCAATCTATGAGCATGGAAGATTTTTCATTTTCTGAAGTCTTCTTTGATTTCCTTTTTCAGAGACCTGAAATTCTTCTCATACAGATCATTTATTTGTTTGGTTAGAGTCACACCAAGATACTTTATATTGTTTGTGGCTATTGTGAAGGGTGTCATTTCCCTATCTTCTTTCACAGTTTGCTTATCCTTTGAGTATAGGAAGGCAACTGATTTTCTTGAGTTGATTTTATAACCAGCCACTTTGCTGAAATTGTTTTTCAGCTGTAGGAGTTCTCTGGTGGAGTTTTTTGAGGTCAGCATGCAGAAAAATTCAAATGGATCCATTCTCATCTCCTTGTACTAAGCTCAACTCCAAGTGGATCAAGGACCTCCATGTAAAACCAGACACACTGAAACTAATAGAAATCCCAACTCAATTCTTCACAGAGTTAGAAAGAGCAATTCTCAAATTCATCTGGAACAACAAAAAACCCAGGATAGCTAAAACTATTCTCAGCAACAAAAGAAAATCTGGGGGAATCAGTATCCCTGACCTCAAGCAATACTACAGAGCAATAGTGTTAAAAACTGCATGGTATTGGTACAGTGACAGGCAGAAGGATCAATGGAACAGGATTGAAGATCCAGAAATGAACCCACACACCTATGGCCACTTGATCCTCGACAAAGAGGCTGAAAACATCCAATGGAAAAAAGATAGCCTTTTCAACAAATGGTGCTGGTTCAACTGGAGGTCAGCATGCAGAAGAATGCGAATTGATCCATCCTTGTCTCCTTGTACTAAGCTCAAATCCAAATGGATCAAGGACCTCCACATAAAGCCAGACACTCTGAAGCTAATAGAAAAGAAACTGGGGAAGACCCTTGAGGACATCGGTACAGGGAGAAAGTTTCTGAACAGAACACCAATAGCGTATGCTCTAAGAGCAAGAATTGGCAAATGGGACCTCATAAAATTACAAAGTTTCTGTAAGGCAAAGGACACCATCAAGAGGACAAATCGGCAACCAACAAATTGGGAAAAGATCTTCACCAATCCTACATCAGATAGAGGGCTAATATCCAATATATATAAAGAACTCAAGAAGTTAGACTCCAGAAAACCGAACAACCCTATTAAAAAATGGGGTACAGAGTTAAACAAAGAATTCTAACCTGAAGAACTTCGGATGGTGGAGAAGCATCTTAAAAAATGCTCAACTTCATTAGTCATTAGGGAAATGCAAATCAAAACAACCCTAAGATTTCATCTTACACCAGTCAGAATGGCTAAGATTAAAAATTCAGGAGACAGCAGGTGTTGGAGAGGGTGTGGAGAAAGAGGAACACTCCTCCACTGCTGGTGGGGTTGCAAATTGGTACAACCACTCAGGAAATCAGTCTGGCGGTTCCTCCGAAAACTGGGCACCTCACTTCCAGAAGATCCTGCTATACCACTCCTGGGCATATACCCAGAGGATTCCCCACCATGTAATAAGGATACATGCTCTACTATGTTCATAGCAGCCCTATTTATAATTGCCAGATGCTGGAAAGAACCCAGGTATCCCTCAACAGAAGAGTGGATGCAAAAAATGTGGTATATCTACACAATGGAGTACTATTCAGCCATTAGAAACAATGAATTCATGAAATTCTTAGGCAAATGGATGGAGCTAGAGAACATCATACTAAGTGAGGTAACCCAGACTCAAAAGGTGAATCATGGTATGCACTCACTAATAAGTGGTTATTAACCTAGAAAACTGGAATACCCAAAACATAATCCACACATCAAATGAGATACAAGAAGAAAGGAGGAGTGGTCCCTGGTTCTGGAAAGACTCAGTGAAACAGTATTCGGCAAAACCAGAACGGGGAACTGGGAAGGGGTGGGAGGGAGGACAGGGGAAGAGAAGGGGGCTTATGGGACTTTCGGGGAGTGGGGGGGGCTAGAAAAGGGGAAATCATTTGAAATGTAAATAAATTATATCAAATAAAAAAAATTAAAAAAAAAAAAAGAAGAAAGAAAAGAAACTGGGGTAAACCCTTGAGGACATGGGCACAGAAGAAAAGTTCCTGAACAGAACACCAATAGCTTATGCTCTAAGATCAAGAATTGACAAATGGAACCTCATAAGATTACAAAGTTTTTGTAAGGCAAAGGACACTGTCAAAAGGACAAAACGGCAACCAACAAATTGGGAAAAGAGCTTCACCAAACGTACATCCAACAGAGGGCTAATATCCAATATATACAAAGAACTCAAGGAGTTAGACCCCAGGGAAACAAATAACCCTATTAAAAAATGGGGTGCAGATCTAACCAAAGAATTTTCACCTGAAGCAATTCGGATGGCCGAGAAGCACCTTAAGAAATGCTCAACATCATTAGTCATTAGGGAAATGCAAATCAAAACAACCCTGTGATTTCACCTCACACCAGTCAGAATGGCTAAGGTTAAAAACTCAGGAGACAGCAGATGTCGGCGAGGATGTGGAGAAAGAGGAACACTCCTTCACTGCTGGTGGGATTGTAAGATGGTACAACCACTATGGAAATCAGTCTGGCGGTTCCTCAGAAAACTGGACATGACACTTCCGGAGGACCCTGCTATACCTCTCCTGGGCATAAACCCAGAGGATTCCCCTGCATGCAATAAGGACACATGCTCCACTATGTTCATAGCAGTCTTATTTATAATAGCCAGAAGCTGGAAAGAATCCAAATGTCCTTCAATGGAGGAATGGATGCAGAAAATGTGGTATATTTACACAATGGAATACTACTCAGCAATTAAAAACAATCAATTCATGAAATTTTTAGGCAAATGGATGGAACTGGAAAATAACATCCTAAGTGAGGTAACTCAATCACAAAAGAATACACATGGAATGCAATCACTGATAAGTGGATATTAATTAGCCCTGAAGCTCTGAATACTTAAGATACAATTAGCATATCAAATGATTCCCGTGAAGAAGGAAGAAGAGGGCCCTGATCCTGGAAAGGCTTGATCCAGCATTGTAGGAGAGTATCAGGACAGAGAAAAAGGAGGGAGGTGATTGGAGAATGGGTAGAGGGAAGAGGTCTTATGGGACATATGAGTGGGGGGGACCGGGAATGGGGAAAGCATTTGGAATGTTAACAAAGAATTTAGAAAAAAAAAAGAAAGAGAGAATGGATACAGGCAACCCTGGGAGATAGGAGGTTGGGAGGACTCTCCAGAATGTAAGAGAGGCCTGGGAGGTGAGAGACTCACAGGACTGAAAGGGAGGGACCTTAGATGAAATGCTTGACAGTAGGGACAGGGAACTTATAGACCCTACCTCCAGCAGGAAGACAGGGCTTCAAATGAGGGAGAGGGGGGCCATCCCATAGTTATCACTCTGACCCATAATTGTTCCTGTCTGAAAGAATTACAGGGATGGAAATGGAGAGGAGCCTGAGGAAAAGAAGGTCCAGGGATGGGCTCAAAGTAGGATTCAGTGCAAGGGGAGATCCCAAGGCCTGATACTATTTTTGATGCTATGGAGAGCTCACAAAAAGGGACCTAGCATGACAGCAATGTGGAAGACCCAACAAGCAGCTGAAAGAGTCAGATGCAGATATTTGCACCCAACCAATGGACAGAAGCAGCTGCTGATCCCTGCTCTTGAATCAGGGAAGGCTGAATGAAGCTGAGAGTGATCCTGTAGGAAGACCACAGTTTTAACTAATCTGGACCCCTGGGCTCTCTCGAACACTGGCCTACCAAACACGCAGCTGATATGAGGCCTCTAGCACATAGGTAATAGAGGACTGCCAGGTCTGTGTTCATTCAGAGATGATGCGCCTAACCCTCAAGAGACTAGAGGTCCCAGAGGGTTCGAGGTCAGGTGGGGTGGGGGCTAGGGACATACCCCTGGAGACAAGGGGAGGGGAAGGGGTATGGGATGTGGAAGAGTGGAGGGTGGACAGGGGTTGGTGGGTAGGGAATAAAATATGCAGTTTATAAAAATGACAAAAAAATATGCTTAAAACAAAACAAATCTAAAATAAATTATTTAGAATTAAATAGTTTACCTAATAAATGGATTATATTTTTTAAATATTTAATTCTTATTCTAAATTTGGAAGAGTGAATACATTTATTTGTAATCAATACTCACTGCACATATTAACTCCATATTATACTAGGATAAAGATGATTGGGAAAGAAAAATTCATAGACATACATGCTATGTTTATTTATTCAGAAATATTTTAAAACTTACTAATAAATTGTTGGAGATAAAAATTTATCAAAATGAATAAACATAAGATTAATATTATAGGGTGAGTAATATTAAATATATTAGAACATTTTAACATCAAAATTATGCTTTATTTTCATATAAACCTAGTGTGAATACTAGAATGAGTAATAAGCATTTATCTGTAACAGCACTTAACATATTAATAAATAATATTTAATATCTCTAAATGCAGTTGACACACAGTCAATATAATAGTGTTAAGTATCACCCTAACAAATTATAGAGTCACTTAAGTGACAAGCCTACAGACATGTCTGTGGACAACTACCTTGATTACATTAATCTTTGTGGGATGACTCTGACTATGAAAGAACCATTCCTCTGAGTGAAGAATTTGAGTTGTATAAAAAAAAGAGAAAGGGAGTGAGTAGAAATATGCATGTATCTTTCTCTGGTTCTAAGATCACATAAATATTAACATTTATTTCTTCAAACACTAAGAAACATTTTTGTCAACACTACACGATATCTCTACACCTTTCTATCTAAATGGTCCAACAAATATTGTAAATGGTCTGGTATATGGAAGTTCCCATTATCTATGGGGTTACATTCCAAGCTCTTCAGTGAATGCCTGAAATCACAAATGGCATCAAACATACATGTGTTGACTTTCTCTTTTGAGTAATTTATTTAGGGCTTCTTATTTCAGAAAAAAACCCATGTTAAAGCTTTTTTAATCTTTTGGGTGCATAATGTTAACAATCAGAAAACATTGTTCATTTCATCCACCAGAAATTTAATGCATTCTCTATGCCAACTTTAACACTTAGTATACACTGGCTATGACTTTTGTAGTGTGTGATGTAATTTGAATAAGAATAACCCAAGTGGCACTATTTGAGAAGGATAAGGAGGAGTGGCCTTGTTGGAAGAACTGTGTCACTGACAGTGGGGCTTTCAGGACCAGTTTGTGGTCTTGTCTTACTTCTTCAAGACCAAGGTATAACTATCAGTTACTGCTTCAGCTCGATACTTCCACCATGCTTCCCACCATGATGATAGTAAGCTAAACCCTGAAACTCTAAGCACATGCCAAATTAAATATATTCTTTTGTATGACTGGTCTTAGTTATGGTGACTATTCACAGAAATAGAACAGTGACTAAGATAGATATGATACCAAAAAAAAAAATCACTTTTTATTCCTTCTTGACAATTTTGAAGATAGGGGTTTCATTCTTACTATGGAGCTTAAAAATTGCTGCATTTGATTTTTTTTTTTTCGAGACAGGGTTTCTCTGTATAGCCCTGGCTGTCCTGGAACTCACTCTGTAGACCAGGCTGGCCTTGAACTCAGAAATCCACCTGCCTCTGCTTCCCAAAAGCTGGGATTAAAGGCATGTGCCACCACTGCCCTGCTGATTTTTCTCTCTTTTATAATAAGCTCAAAAACTCCACCTTTTTCAATGCTTTCAATTCTTCTGCTCTGAAGTTCTCCTGAGCATGTCTAAATATCCTGTCATATGTAAATTAGATATTTAACACCAGTAAGGAAGTGGTCATTACTTGACAGAAGCATAGCAATGCTGTTATGAAGCTCTGATGATTAAATAGCTACAAAGAATTTGTTATTTCTGGAAATTTCCATTTAATATTTTCATATTGTGCCTTACCACGAGAAGCTAAAAGTATAGGAAGCAAAGTATTAAATAAGACACAGCTGTTACTTCATCTCAAAAATGTAGATGGTCCCTGACCACATGAAGCAATTAACAGATTCATATTCAAGGGAAAACTTGCAACTATACGGAGGAAAGGTGCACAGCTGCCTCCACGGTGACACATCTCACAGTTCCAGCAATCTGCAAAGAGAGAATGGTTGAGCTCGTCAGAAAGGTTATGGAGATTTTGTTTAGATAGGACAGGAAAAAAAAAAAACCACAAAGAGCATTACAGTTGCTGATGTTCTTGTTTTCCAAGGCTTCAAACTTTTATGAAAAAGTAGGAAGGAAAATCCAAAGCAATGGAAAACAAATTAATTGATACTGAGTTTCTGTATGGTTTTCTTAATAAAATTTATTTAAAATTTGAAGGTTCTTCCTAAATTTGTGTCACTACTGTGATCATGAAGAATGTCTAGGTAAAGGAAGTAGGGTGGAGAAGTAGTCTATATCAGGTTTCCAAAGCATTTCTGTTGAGCTTATGATCAATATTCATTAAGCTGGTTAAAGTATGAATATACATGGAATACTATCAAAATGAGTGACTTATAAAATGATTTATAAATTATAAAAAATACTAAAAAGGAAAAAAGTTATTCAAAATCATTAGAGATGATACTATAAACAACAGTAACAGTGATTGATGGGGTAGAGGTGTGGCTAGCAGGAGAGCATCTGCTGAACATACCGTGATTCAATATTTATTCCCTCAGACCAAACCTTTGGAAATAAGTTTCTGATTGATGATTATTGACATCATAAATGGTGTCCATCTGTTAAAAGGACAAAATGGCAACCATCAAATTGGGAAAGGATATTCACCAACCCTACACCTGATAGAGGGCTAATATCCAATATATACAAAGAACTCAAGAACTTAGACCCCAGGGAACCAAATAACCCTATTAAAAAATGGGGTACAGATCTAAACAAAGAATTTTCACCTGAAGAAATTCAGATGGCCGAGATGCACCTTAAGAAGTGCTCAAAATCATTAGTCGTTAGCAAAATGCAAACCAAAACAACCCTGAGATTTCACCTTATACCAGTCAGAATGGCTAAGATCAAAAACTCCGGAGACAGCAAGTGTTGGCAAGGATGTAGAGAAAGAGGAACACTCCTCCCCTGCTGGTGGGGCTGTAAGATGCTACAGCCACTTTGGAAATCAGTCTGGAGTTTCCTCAGAAAACTGGACATGGCACTTCCAGAGGACCCTGCTATACCCTGGGCATATAACCAAAGGATTCCCCAGCATGCAATAAAGACACATGCTCCATTATGTTCATAGCAGTCTTATTTATAATAGCCAGAAGCTGGAAAGAACCCAGATGCCCCTCAAAGGAGGAATGGATACAGAAAATGTGGTATATTTACACAATGGAATACTACTCAGCAATTAGAAACAATGAATTCACAAAATTTTTAGGCAAATGGTTTGATCTGGAAAATATCATCCTAAGTGAGGTAACCCAATCACAAAAGAATAGACATGGAATGCAATCTCTGATAAGTGGATATTAATTAGCCCAGAAGCCCTGAATACCCAAAGCACAAATCGCATAACAAATGACTCCCATGAAGAAGTATGGAGAGGGTCCTGATCCTGGAAAGGATTGATCTAGCATTGGAGGGGAATATAAGAACAGAGAAAAAGGAGGGAGGTGATTGGAGAAGGGATGGAGAGAAGAAGTTTTATGGGACATATGGGGAGGGGGGTTCCGGGAAAGGGGAAATCATTTGGAATATAAACAAAGAATATAGAAAATAAAAATATTTTTTAAAAAAAAGTAAAAAAAAAAAACGAAAATAAAAACATCAAAAAATAAAAAAATGGTGTTCATAAACATACACACTCTCTCTTTATATATATATACATTCTATATATATTCTATAGTATATAATTATATATATTATATAGTATATATAATATCACACATATAATATATGATAAGTTATTTACCACTAATCTTTGATGTAATTTACTAATGTAAATTAAGAAGTAATATGTAATGATCCACTCACTGTATATTGGGTATCATCATTTTTGTTATTTTTCTGAGTTTTTCTTCCTAAGAGGGAATTTCACTATATATTCAGGCTGCCACTGCACTTGCTATGTAGCTATGCTGACATCAAATATGCCACTCTCTTGCCTCGGGCTCCTGAGTACAGGTATATGCCACCATCCCTGGCAGGTTTGCTTTTAAAACCAGTTTTGTTTTAACTGACACTTTTATTATGACAAATACTATGATGAAATCAAATTACTTATATATTATTTTATTTATTTATTTATGTTTATGTATGTATTTGTGTTGTACGTAGATTATGGTATTGTTTCCCTAAGTTTTTTCAACCTGTAAACAGGCTATATTTGTATAAAGGAGGGCTACTATTTTTTTTTTGAGTTAATTTTATATTCAGCCACTTTGCTGAAGGTGTTTTGCCAGTGATAGGAGTTCTCTGGTAAAGCTTTTTGGGTCACTAATGTATAGTAACGTATCATCTGCAAATAGTGATACTTTGACTTCTTCCATTCCAATTAGTATAACCTTATGCATGCACAAGTGTATGCAAACTTGTGAAGGTCAGAGGACTCCTTTCACCGTGTGGCTTCCAAGGATTGAACACAGAACTCAGGACTTGGTAGAAAGTTTCTTTATTCCACGTGCCATTCCATTGGTCCTCCTTTTATATTAAATTTAAAATCATACAAATTTTGAGGATTTCCCCCCAAAACTGTAAAATATACTAACCAGTAGTAAAGAAAACACAGCTTGAGGTGTAACTCAAAGATAGTGTGCGTGCCCCTGTATTGACCTTTCATAGTAACAATTGTTGTTTCAATCTATCTTGACAATAATAATATTTTTTGGTTTATTTTGCTCTGCCATTATTTTTCAGCCTAAAAGAGATATTTGATTATAATGCTGACACTTTCTTAAAGATTAAGAAATTATTTTAAAACACAGAATTGTCTCTTAATGATACATTTAAATTTTAGATTATCTTGACTTTGTCATAAGTTGAAGCTTTTATATATGAATAATATATACAACATATATATATATGCAAAAGGAAAATATTTTCATCCAAGTAATATATATCTTAGAAATATCAGACCCTAACTACATTTATCTAGAACACTGAATACAGAAAATCTCAAGGAATCATTTAAGCTGAATGTAAGTTTGCAAGCCCAACTATGTAATTATCTAATTTGACTAATTAATTATTTGTTTTTAAATAATAAATCTCAGGTACAATTATTTTTTATAACTACAGGCTATCAAAATTTAACTCTAGTTAGTTTGGAACTTGCTATGTAGACCTGGGAGGTCTTGAAATCCTAGAGATGCATTTGCCTTTGCTTCCTGAGTATTGGGATTAAAGGCCTATTCCACCATGCCTAGCCTCAGATACAAAATAACACAGAAGGTAGAAAGGTTAGGAAGTGTATAATTTATGAATATTGAAATGAAGAAGGAGAAATATAGGATCTGCCTACTTTATTTTTTTAAGTTTTTTTTATTCGATGTATTCTTTATTTACATATCAAATGATTTCCCCTTTTCTGGGTCCCCACTCCCCACAAGTCCCATAAGCCCTCTTCCCTCCCCCTGTTCCTCCATCTACTCCTTCCCACTTCCCAGTTCTGGTATTCCCCTATACTGTTGCACTTTCCAGAACCAGGGGCTACTCCTCTGTTCTTCTTGGACATCATTTAATATGTAGATTATGTCTTGTGTATTCCAAGTTTCTAGGTTAATATCCACTTATTAGTGACTGTATACCATGATTGATCTTTTGAGACTGGGTTACCTCACTTAGTATGATGTTCTCCAGCTCCATCCATTTGTCTAAGAATTTCATGAATTCATTGTTTCTAATGGCTGAATAGTACTCCATTATGTAAATATACCACATTTTTGTATCCATTCCTCCGTTGAGGGACACCTGGGTTCTTTCCAGCTTCTGGCTACTACAAATAGGGCTGCTATGAACATAGTGGAGCATGTGTCCTTATTGCATGCAGGGGAATCCTCTGGGTATATGCCCAGGAGAGGTATAGCAGGGTCCTCCACAAGTGTCATGCCCAGTTTTCTGAGGAACCTCCAGACTGATTTCCAAAGTGGTTGCTCCATCTTACAATCCCACTAGCAGTGGAGGAGTGTTCCTTTTTCTCCACATCCTCGCCAGCACCTGCTGTCTCCTGAGTTTTTGACCTTAGCCATTCTGACTCTACTGTATTATCCTGAGCTTAAGATCTTTGGGGGTGCAAAACTCCTGGGGTCTGCCTGCGCCCAGGACCTTTTTTTTTTTTAAATTTTCTATATTCTTTGTTTACATTCCGAATGCTTTCCCCTTTCCTGGGGAAAAGGGGAAGGGGCTCATAAGCCCTCTTCCCTCTGCCCATTTTCCAATCACCTCCCTCCCTGCCCATTTTATTTTAAAAGATTGTTTTATTTGTCTTTGCAATCCTTTTGATACAGAAAAGTATGTATCCCAAGGTACCAGACTTCTAATATCTTTTAAATAAACACGAAGGAATAAAAATGCATGTTAAATAATAATATTGAGTATTGAAAATTATAAGTTGTTCTTTGAAAATATCTAATTACCAGCATTATATAAATGAAAGAATATGTAAATATGTGAATGACAACACCCAAGACTGCATGACAGTGGAATACAAGAATGAATATTTTGTGATTCAACTGCTAATATTAATAGATCAGTCAAGCATGATTATGGGAACTTTTCCATTTGGGAAAACTGGAGCAAAATTTGAATATTACAGCAGACATTTATAAAGAAGACAGACACAGCCAAAAAGAAATCCTTGTTATTTTATTTGAGAAAAAAGCCTAAGCAATTTGATGATAGTGAATGTGCCTAAAGAAATAACAATGGATGAATAGAGAATTGATTAAAGTCAGTGGTTTTACATACCTTCCATGTATGTATTAAGTATGTGATATGCACATTAGCATATGATATGTTTAATTAATTACTATGATGTGCTTGAAAAATCTAAAATGCTTATTTTGTAGGTATAAACATTTTATTTTGGGCTGGGAGGGTTCTGAACTTACTCAGTAGATAATGAAATAGGATAAATAATGCAAATAATTTTTCTTGGATACCATAAAATCTGAATCTCACCAATGGCAATCCAAGGACCTGAGATAAAACAGTACATACGAAAACACAAGAAAGCAAAATGCAGACATTGGATGTTTAAGTCACAAATTTATGTTGCTACAGAAGGGTTTAAATTACACAAACCAACCTGCATCATTTGATATGTCTTGCTTTGTAAATGCTTAATATTTTTTCTTAGCGATAAATGCTGTCCAATCTATTTTGATACCATCAATTTTTCTTTGTGGGAACATTTTGTTCTCCAACTACTTTTTTTCTGCCTCAAAAAACATTGGCTCATGTGACATGTTGTTTATGAGATTTCTACCATGGCAATGACTATTCATTTTTCACCATGCATCTAAATTTTAGATAATATATACCCTGACATGAAGTCCAAAGTCTGCTTTCTGCTTCCTCATACTGGAGTCTCATGATTTTCGTTTTGTCTCATTTTCTCAAGGTTTGTCACACTTAGAATGTGGCCTGCCACTATACAACTGATTTGTTTTTATTCTGTGTTTTCGCTGAAGAACCATTGTATTGAGTAAAAAAAAAAAAAAAGGAAGATCCAAATTTTTGACCTGGAGAATAAAATCTTTCCTAGTCAAAAGTAGCAGGTGAGCCATTAGTTTTGGAAGGACGTGTGGAGGTAGAGGCAAATGGAGCTCTCTGAGATCAAGGTCAGCCTTGTCTACATAGCATGTTCCAGACTAGCAGGAGTTATATAATGATCGCCTGTTTCAAAAAGCAGAAAGTTCTTACTGGGTGTCATGAGCATGAAGACTCATTCCTGAGGAGCTTAGGGGTCCAGTGCCACGATGAACCTATATGGCACTTCCAGCTCCACATAGGAATGTGCATTTATATTTTGGTTGCTCAAATATCACCTGTTTGGTCACAAAAGATAGAAGAAGAAGCCAAAGAAGCTACTTAACTATCATCATAATTAGGCATATAACTCAATCTCTGATATCATCCTTAAATATAGTGAAGACAAAAAGGGAATTTGCCTTGCCTGCTTCCTGGATAGACAACAGGAGACATCCAACAAATGTTCAGAGTTGTTTTTCAAGCTGAGGTGGAAGAGGTGGTTCATCAAACCTAAATCCTTCAGTGCCTACGCGAGTCCCCTGGAATTGAAGAAGAAAAAACTGTCATGGCTTTAATCTCCCTTCTTAGCTCGATCGAATCAGACTGAGACTGTGAGGTTTCCACGTGAAATATATATAAACTGTGTATAACGTGATGAAGGAATCAGGCAGAATGCAAAACTGCGGAAAAGGGCGGAGAGCTGCGGAGGAGCGTGCTTGGGTGCACTGCCTGAGGAGGCTTCAGTTTCATTTTTCAAAACAAACAAACAAACAAACAAACAAACAAACAAACAAACAGAAAAACCACTGCATCTGCAGAGACATTTTGTGGAATAGACATATATAGACTGCTCTGCCGTAATTTGAAACCCGACCTTTAAAGAAACTACCAAATTCATTAAGATCTGCAGTTTAAAACTTATTGAAAAAGGCAAAATTAGCTAGCTGGGCTCCACAATCCCCATGAATTTTTCTGTGCATGTACAGAATGGACAAGATGTCAGCAGTCCGGAAAACTAACTTTTCAACCTAATGCTTGTCCTTTCTCAGACTGTGTTCATGTGATCCTTGATAACCTCTGCTGTCATACTGCATTGTGAAGCCAAGTGACATCCTTAGTTGCTTCGCTCTGTTGCCCTGCTGCATTTCCTCACATCTCCCTGCACTCTCCCTCTGGCTCTTGAAACGAGATAATATAGGTAATTTACTTGAGAGAACAGCAGAGGTTAAGTAAGGACAGGAGATGATTAAATCTGCCAGTAGAAGCTGGACCAAAGGCTTCCATTTCCATACACTTCTCCATCACTGTTTTCAAACACAATTTGGTTTTTTCTACCCCTGTGAGCCTGATGGCCTCTTATCACTTTCTAATGGACTGTGAGTGTCTAGTGAGTTTAGTTTCTTTTCATATTGAGCTTACAGTGAGAACGTAATAAAAGGGATGGGAAAATCCAAGTAGAGGCTAGATGCAGAGGAGACTGATATTTTCAGAAACATCCCAGTGATAGTGCAGAATTAGGAAGGATGATAAAAGGACTGATACCTCATAATTGAGGTATCAAAATGGTATCAGGCAAGGAAACATTTTTCGGGGGTAGTATTTCTGTCATTTTAAATATAAGGACAGGATTGTTTTAGTTGGTTTTGACCACCACACACCTAGTCATGATCTTGGTCAAGTTTTTCTTTTCTTTCCAAACTTACCATTCCTTTTCATGTTTTAAATTTTTAGTGTCTATTATGCTAAACCCCAAATAGGAATATAGCATGTTTGTAAAATGTTTACTTTTAATTGTCTATTTTACAGACTAAGAAAGGTAGTCTAAAGACTAGGTCCCATTTTATAAATGGAAGGGAGAGAAGATGTTGTTCCTATATAGTAAATGAAGAGTTTGTTTTCTCAGCTATTAAAAGAATCACTTTGAGATATATACAGCAAATAGTTTATTATGATTAATAAGGTTTTCACTTAGGGAAAACATAGTGACTGATATGTTTTATTTTTGAAAGTTATGCTGGCATAGTGTTTTCTTTTGTCCAGTTGCTCCTGCTTTATTTCTCCTTCTTTTGTGAAGGACATTGTGATGAAAAACATTGTCTTAGGTTGTAGTTCTTCAGCATCATGAATAACACAAAGCTTATTTTCTTAACATGCTTTATTGTAACTGGGTATACTGTGATTACTGACAAAGGTGGGCCATTTACGTGGTTCAAATATTTCATTGTGCTTCCACAGCACCAGTGAGATGACACAGGACTTTCAGCATCTTAGAATCCAAAAATGTTCTTACAGCGTTCCCAGTCCGATTTTAAAGAGGGACGTCAGAATGAGTTTCGCTGGTTAAGGAATCGTTTAATATAAAAACTACTCTGAAAAGCAGGCCTCTTTTCAATGAAAAACTGAACAGCAACATTCATTTCTTCCCCAAATATGTGATCGTAGGATGTAAATTTTATGACACTATTGTGAGAAATTTTAAATGAAACTTTTGTCTTTTTTCTTTTGTATTCACTGTACCTGACTTTACCTTGAATACTTTGAGTCACTAGTGAAAATCAACTACCTTCTACCTTCAACAGCATTTAATTTGTCACGCGTAATGGAGTGGCATTATCTGGTGTCTGCACAACCTTACTTCCCCCTGTGTGATAAAGAGAACAATTAAACCAAGTTTACATAATGTGGCAATGTTAGGTGTGAGAAGTTTTAAAAGAGTGTCTAAATTCTTTATAAATATAATCAAAATTGCCTTAACTTGAAGTTAAATATTCCTCGCCCAAAATATATTTCTCAGGGCCTGTAGTATTAATATATAGAATCTCTTTCTATCTCCTATTTCTCTGCCACTCTTTTCCTGCTGGGTTCCAGCTTGGGGGTTGCTTCACCATTAGACATGCATGCTATTGCTTTAATTAAATATTAATATAGGTGGGAAAGAGCTCTTGTCAAGATCCAGAACCACATGCTGCCCTTTTAAAACATCCACAGATGCCTCTCAGGGAGAAATACTTTATCTTCTCTCCATGCATGCATCCCTGTCTTCCTCACATCAGTTCTCTAGGCAGGCAGTCCCTAGAGAGGCACAACGAGCCAAGTTCAATGCTGCCAACCAACTGAAACCTTCCTTTGCTGCCCCGTCCTGCAAATATAACAGCCTATGTTTGTCCTTTGGCATTCTCTAGGATCTGCCCCACCAACTGCTTCATGGGAAGGAAGGGAAGGGGAAATGGTGGAATTATGCTATCTTAAAGATTAAACCAATTTCAAAAGTAAATAAAATCAAAGTGAAAAATACTGTTTTGAAGAGGAGTCTTTATATCCAGAGATAAAATTTAAACTGGATTATTATGAATATTAAAAAAATTAGAATGGATATATTTAGTGTTGGATGGAATAGGAAAGGTGACCTCAAACATTTGGTGATGTAGAACTAATGAGATAGCAAGTAAATATGAAGCAGGATGAGTCCATGGGGAAGTTTTGGTTAACTCTACTGAATAGTGAGAGGTGGCCCATGGAAATATAGAGTCATTATCACTGTCTTTGGATGACAAGGAAGTAATTGATGACCTTGACAAAGATTTGGAGTGGCAAGAAAAGATATTCTACATCCAGGAATTTGATGATATCACTTGCAAAATGTCTACTACTAGAGTTGAAATCTTTTAGTAAATCCTATGAGTCTAAAACTTATTTATTGATGTTTTTCTCAGGCTGGTTTTCCCATGACACTATTCAATGTTTGTATTCATAATTATATTTAATTATGGGTATTATAGTAATAAAAACAAACTGACTTCTCTAAACTAGGAGAAAACCTCAGACTTAAGTTAACCTATTAATTAAACATTTAACTAGTTAGCTGTAAAATTCAGAGTTAAGAAGCCCATTGCATTTGAAAGCAAATCAGTTTGGGTGAGAGTTGTGTTTTGCCTGATAATTTTATTATCACAAATATTGATATGTATACTAGAACACCAAATATTTATTTTAAAAGATGTGGGGAAGTTATAATATCTGGAGGGAATACTTGTAATTTTTCTCTTTCAATACTTGGCAGATGGCAAATCTAAATTTGAAGAAACGAATTCATTTCTTTAACAGTATGTTTGTTCTTTAATCAAGCTCAGCTTAAATCTCTCACATGCTGTGACTGACAGGGTCCCTCTACTTCCTATGGATGAAGACCATCAGGAGAGCATCAACATAAGGCACAATGACACTCTGAGAAATGAATATTTACTGTTTAACTGAAGGTAGAGAGATTCAGGTTTTGAGCTCATCATGGCAGATTAATACTTCTTTAATGGTGGACAAGGGATAAGAGGAGGAGGACGCTATCATGTGTTAATTCAGCCTATCAAACCCTCCTGACATACATATGCACAATAAAACCTGCTGCTTCAATTGTTTGCTGGTTTCCTGCTTGCGGTGTTCCTTCTGTTCAGGAAGGACTCTTTAAAATGCTTTAGCTAAGAGAAAGAGAATGTCAGCGCACTTCCTGAAAATTTCTTTTAAGGTTTTGTGTACAGTATAGTGGTGTTCAGCACAATACATTGAAACAAGGACTTTACAGACATTTTTTTTGTCTTTTTCTTTTAAGCATCGCAGCTTGAAAATGCTCAGAACATAGAAAAATACAGCACAAAGTGCGTTATGCAAATGAATTGTGTAGGTGGAAAAATACCCTGCTCCAGGGGGCAGATAGCTACTGTGGACTAGCCAAATATAATTACAATTCATCTCTCAATTATAAATATGTTATTTTTTCTCAAAGGGGATATGTTTGTAAAGTGTTTTTAAATATCTTAAGAACAAACCAACCTATTCAATAGTGAACAATGGTTTTCAAAGGGTGAATTACAGCATTTAGCATATAAACCAAATTAGAGGAAGATAGACAAGGTCTAGTGTTCTCCAGGCACGGACTGTACATATACTAATTTCTATACAATTTAGTAAGCAATTCCCCTTTTCTCAAAATAGTGCCTATAATCATAAAACAAGATATGTTTAAGTTAATTCCAAAAAGCATCCATGTAAAACTTAGTGTTTAGTTAGCAAAGATAAATATGCAAAACCAATTTGACCAATAAAATTTCCTTTTCTTTTCCATTTAATTTTTAAAACATGTTTTATTTTATTTTGTTTGAATTATATATTGTGCTTGTTATATGTGGGCATGGTGTATGCCTATGAGTGTTTAGTTGCCCATGCACATGTGTCTACATAAGGAGGCCAGAAATATCCTCAATGAAGTCTTTAGTTACCCTCTTCATCCATTTCCCCTTTATTCCCACAAGAAGGGATTCTCACTAAACTTTATACTTGCTGTTTCAGCTAGTCTAGCTACCCAAGCAAGTTTTGGGTATCCAACTGTCTCTGTTTCCCCACACTAGAGTTACAGATATCCACAGGCATTACCATAAAAGTATGTGTTCTGGGGCTTTGAACTAAAGTCCATATGCTTGCATGAGAACTCTTACCCACTAAACCATGTCTCCAGCTCCTCATGCATTTAATTTCTACAAACACTTTCTAAAAGTTATTTTCTAGAACCCCACACTGTCTCTGGGCCTGGTACCACATATTAAATTTAACAGACAATACAGAGAAGTAGCCTCAGAAAGGTTGTCAGTGTTTCACTGGGATCTATTATTTTTGCCAAATATGCTTCTGTAATGTAAAAGTTATTGCAAAAAGAATACAAACTATTTCAAAGGTATTGCCATGTTGTGACTTTCAAGGCTTTTTCTTATCCATATGTCCTTCTTAGTGTTTTTTTCCCCTAAGTCTCTGGCTGTTTGATTGTCTCCAATCCCATTCTATGATCCCCTTCAATGGAAATAATCCAAAGCAGTGAAACAATTAATTATATTTGTTTTCAACAAGAAGTGATTCATGAAGTCACACTACTATGTCTTTGTGAGTTGTCACTGCAAACAGAAATAGAAAAGGAAAAGTTGTTCTTAATTTGCAAACAAGTTGCATAGAATTGGTGAAATGTACTGTTCAGAGAATGATTTATAAAAGCATTCTATGCTAAGCAGAAAAAGAAACTCTGATCCTTTCATAATGGGAAACCCATGACAATTTTTTGATAATATGAGTATCTCAGCATAAAATTGCATTTTCTTAATCCTCACTTTATTTTCATTTCTTTTACACAGTTTTCCACTTGGGTATTTACTTTAATATATTTACCCCTTAAAGACCTGATCTATGATTTAGAAATGTTCAATATCCATGATGTTCAAAACTTTTGATAAAAAATCCAATAAATTTGTCACATATATACAGGCATTTTAGAAATTAATTAAAAATTTCATATATTGTTAAAATGTTTAAATTAAACAAAACTTTGTTTTATACATGAGTATCTTGAAGCATAGTGGCTATGAATTCCAGAAGATTAAGACAAGGAGATCTCGGGAGACGGGCGGCGGCGGCGGCGGCGGCGGCGGCGGCGGCAGCAGCAGCAGTGGCTGCTCCAGCTGAAGGGCCATCAGCAGTGGAACCAAGGCGTCACAGGGACCAGTTAGGCCCTGCGCCCACGACCACTGACCTTCGCTGACCAGCCGGGCAGCAAGCAGCTGCAGTTGTGCTGCGCCTTTCCTGCACGGAGGCCACTTCAGAACTCGGCCTCCCACCAGTCAGGAGAGGTGCATCCATCTTGGTTCCGTACTCCAGGGATCGGACAGACTGAGGTACACAAACATAATCCGAGGCCAACACCGCGGTGGTCTGAGCCCGACGGGCATTGGCCTGCACCCAGGCCCTGGGTGGGTCGGGGGGCCATCGGGGTGCCAACCCAGCCAGGAGGTTTTTTGCCCAGGCCTGCTGCCGCCATTTTGCCTGCAGGACGACAGAGAGCTCAGGCGGGCAGACCTGTAACAGGCATAGCCTAAGGCTAACAAAGCGGGGGTCCAGGCCCCAAAAGGCACAGGACTGACCCCAAGAACTGGGCGGCTTGGTGGGCCATCTGTGAGTCAACCCGCCCAGGTGATTGTTAGCAAAGCAGACTCTCCCAGCGCTTTCAGGGAGCTCGGGCGCGCACGCCCGCCATCCTAGTCACCTGGCAGACCCAATTAACAGTCATAGCCCTAGGGGAACTTTGCTCGGACCTTGGCCTCCCAGGCTTTTGCCTGGACTCAGGGACTGGGCGGCCAGGCTAACCTTGTGTGCGACAGCCCGGTTGGAGGATCGGCTGCCCAGCGGAGTGAGCAGAACACAGGGGAGGTCACAGTAGCATACACCGTCGGCACTCCCTGGGGGTGCACACAGGCTCCATCTGGTCCACAGACACAATCTGGGGCAAGGCCTCAGGCAGAAGCCCTTAGCTCTACTCTCTCCGCTTCCGGATCCAGATCAGTCTGGGCGGCAGCATTACATCTCCAAGTCCTGCAAGTGGCTAGCTGGGCTTCCGGGCGGCCAGCTGGGAGAAGTCAGGGTGCTCCAGTGAATCCAGCGGGCCCCAGCGGGAGCCTTCGGGTGCCTGCTTTGGGATCAGAACAGCCTGGGCAGCAGCACACTGTCTACAAGCAGTGCAGGAGGTAAGCTGTGCACCAGAGGCCAACTGGGAAGGGGCAGCTTGCACTGGTGAGTCCAGCACTGACAAGATAAACTAACACCAGTGAGAACTAGATGGCAAAAGGCAAACGCAGGAACGTCACTAACAGAAATCAAGGCAATATGGCAACATCTGAACCCAATTCTCCTCTACCAACATGTCCTGGATACCCCATCACACCAGTAAAACAAGATTTGGATTTAAAATCACTGGTCATGATGCTGGTACAGGAACACATGAAGGACATACATAAAGAAATTCAGGAGAAAATGGATCAAAAGTTAGAAGCCCTTGCAAGGGAAACACAAAAATCATTGAAAGAAATCCAGGAGAATACAAAAGCCAACAAGGAGGAAATGCAAAAAACACTTAAAGAAATACAGGAGAACTTTGGTCAACAGGCTGAGGTCATGAAAGACGAAACACAAAAAGCTCTTAAAGAAATACAGGAGAACTTTGGTCAACAGGCTAAGGTCACGAAAGACGAAACACAAAAATCTCTTAAAGAATTACAGGAAAACACAAACATGCAAGTGAAGGAGCTAAGCAAAACCATCCAGGATCTAAAATCAGAATTAGAAACAACTAAGAAAACTCAAAGGGAGACAACTTTGGAGATAGAAAGCCTTGGGAAGAAATCAGGGGACAGAGATGCAAATATCAACAACAGAATACAAGAGATAGAAGAAAGAATCTCAGATGCTGAAGATTCCATAGAAACCATGGACTCAACAGTTAAAGAAAATGCAAAATGCAAAAAGCTTGTAACCCAAAATATCCAGGAAATCCAGGACACAATGAGAAGACCAAACCTAAGGATTATAGGCATAGATGAGAGTGAAGATTTACAACTTAAAGGGCCAGCAAATATCTTCAATAAAATTATGGAAGAAAACTTCCCTAACCTAAAGAGAGAGATGCCCATGAATATACAAGAAGCCTACAGAACTCCAAACAGACTGGACCAGAACAGAAATACTTCCCGTCACATAATAATCAAAACACCAAATGTTCTAAACAAAGAAAGAATACTAAAGGCAGTAAGAGAAAAAGGCCAAGTAACATATAAAGGAAGACCTATCAGAATCACAGCAGACTTTTCACCTGAGACTATGAAGGCTAGAAGGTCCTGGGCAGATCTCATGCAGACTCTAAGAGAACACAAATGCCAACCAAAACTACTATATCCAGCAAAACTCTCAATCACCATAGATGGAGAAACTAAGATATTTCATGACAAAACCAAGTTTACCCAATATCTATCCACAAACCCGGCCCTAAAAAGGATAATAGGAGGACAACACCAATACAAGGAGGGAAACTTCACCCTGGAAAAAGCAAGATAGTAACCTTTCATCAAACCCAAAAGAAGTTAAGCATTCAAATTTAAAAAATAACGTCAAAAATGATAGGAAGTAACAATCACTATTCCTTAATATCTCTTAACATCAATGGACTAAATGCCCCAATAAAAAGACACAGACTAACTGACTGGATACGTAAACAAGACCCTACATTTTGCTGCTTACAGGAAACACACCTCAGGGTCAAAGACAAACACTACATTAGAGTAAAAGGCTGGAAGACAATTTTACAAGCAAATGGTCTCAGGAAACAAGCTGGAGTAGCCATTTTAATATCAGATAAAATTGACTTTCAACCCAAAGTCATCAAAAGAGACCCTGAGGGACACTTCTTGCTGGTCAAAGGAAAAATACAAAAAGAAGAACTGTCAATCCTGAACATCTATGCTCCAAATGCAAGGGCACCCTCTTTCGTAAAAGAAACTTTATTAAAACTAAAAGCACACATTGCTCCTAACACAATAATTGTGGGTGACTTCAACACTGCACTTTCCTCAATGGACCGATCAGGAAAACAGAAACTAAACAGGGACACAATGAAACTAATTGAAGCTTTGGAACAATTAGATTTAACAGATATATATAGAACATTCTATCCTAAAACAAAAGAATATACCTTTTTCTCAGCACCTCATGGTACCTTCTCCAAAATCGACCATATAATTGGTCACAAGACAGACCTCAAGAAATATAAGAAGATCGAACTAATCCCATGCCTCCTATCTGATCACTATGGAGTAAAAGTGGTCTTCAATAGCAACAGAAACAACAGAAAGCCCACATACACGTGGAAACTGAACAATACTCTACTCAATGATACCTTGGTCAAGGAAGAAATAAAGAAAGAAATTAAAGACTCTTTAGAACACAATGAAAATGAAAACACAACATACCCAAATCTATGGGACACAATGAAAGCAGTGCTAAGAGGAAAACTCATAGCCCTGAGTGCCTCCAAAAAGAAAATGGAGAGAGCATACATTACCAGCTTAATGACACACCTGAAAGCCCTAGAACAAAAAGAAGCTATTTCGCCCAGGAGGAGTAGAAGGCAGGAAATCATCAAACTCAGGACCGAAATCAATCAAGTAGAAACAAAGAGAACCATACAAAAAATCAACAATACCAGGAGCTGGTTCTTTGAGAAAATCAACAAGATAGATAAACCCTTAGCCAGAATGACCAAAGGGCACAGAGAAAGTATCCAAATTAACAAACTTAGAAATGAAAAGGGAGATATAACAACGGAAACTGAGGAAATCCAAAAAAGCATCAGATCCTACTACAAGAGCCTATACTCAACACAACTGGAGAATCTGGAGGAAATGGACAATTTCCTTGACAGATACCAAATACCAAAATTAAATCAGGACCAACTAGACCATCTAAACAGTCCCATAATGCCTAAAGAAATAGAAGGAGTCATAGAAAGTCTTCCAAACAAAAAAAGCACAGGACCAGATGGCTTCAGTGCAGAATTCTACCAGACCTTCAAAGAAGAGTTAACACCAATACTCTTCAAACTATTCCACAAAATAGAAACAGAAGGAACACTACCCAATTCCTTCTACAAAGCCACAATTACGCTGATACCAAAGCCACACAAAGATCCAACAAAGAAAGAGAACTTCAGACCAATTTCCCTTATGAACATCGATGCAAAAATACTCAATAAAATTCTTGCCAACCGAATCCAAGAACACATCAAAACGATCATCCACCATGATCAAGTAGGCTTTATCCCGGGAATGCAGGGTTGGTTCAATATACAGAAATCCATCAATACAATCCACTACATAAACAAACTCAAAGAACAAAACCACATGATCATTTCATTGGATGCTGAAAAAGCATTTGACAAAATTCAGCATCCCTTCATGCTTAAAGTCTTGGAGAGAACAGGAATTCAAGGCCCATACCTAAACATAGTAAAAGCAATATACAGCAAACCGGTAGCCAGCATCAAACTAAATGGAGAGAAACTTGAGGCAATCCCATTGAAATCAGGGACCAGACAAGGCTGCCCCATTTCTCCTTATCTTTTCAATATTGTACTTGAGGTACTAGCTCGGGCAATTCGACAACATAAGGAGGTCAAAGGGATACAAATTGGAAAGGAAGAAGTCAAACTATCATTATTTGCAGACGACATGATCGTCTACCTAAGTGACCCAAAGAACTCCACTAGAGAGCTCCTACAGCTGATAAACAACTTCAGCAAAGTGGCTGGTTATAAAATCAACTCAAGCAAATCAGTGGCCTTCCTATACTCAAAGGATAAGCAGGCTGAGAAAGAAATTAGGGAAATGACCCCCTTCACAATAGCCACAAACAGTATAAAGTATCTTGGGGTGACTCTTACCAAACATGTGAAAGATCTGTATGACAAGAACTTCAAGACTCTGAAGAAGGAAATGGAAGAAGACCTCAAAAAATGGGAAAACCTCCCATGCTCATGGATTGGTAGAATCAATATAGTTAAAATGGCCATTTTGCCTAAAGCACTATACAGATTCAATGCAATACCCATCAAAATCCCAACTCAATTCTTCACAGAGTTAGAAAGAGCAATTATCAAATTCATCTGGAACAACAAAAAACCCAGGATAGCTAAAACTATTCTCAGCAACAAAAGGAAATCTGGGGGAATCAGTATCCCTGACCTCAAGCAATACTACAGAGCAATAGTGTTAAAAACTGCATGGTATTGGTACAGTGACAGGCAGGAGGATCAATGGAACAGGATTGAAGATCCAGAAATGAACCCACACACCTATGGCCACTTGATCCTCGACAAAGAGGCTGAAAACATCCAATGGAAAAAAGATAGCCTTTTCAACAAATGGTGCTGGTTCAACTGGAGGTCAGCATGCAGAAGAATGCGAATTGATCCATCCTTGTCTCTTTGTACTAAGCTCAAATCCAAATGGATCAAGGACCTCCACATAAAGCCAGCCACTCTGAAGCTAATAGAAAAGAAACTGGGGAAGACCCTTGAGGACATCGGTACAGGGAGAAAGTTTCTGAACATAACACCAATAGCGTATGCTCTAAGAGCAAGAATTGACAAATGGGACCTCATAAATTACAAAGTTTCTGTAAGGCAAAGGACACCATCAAGAGGACAAATCGGCAACCAACAAATTGGGAAAAGATCTTCACCAATCCTACATCAGATAGAGGGCTAATATCCAATATATATAAAGAACTCAAGAAGCTAGACTCCAGAAAACCAAACAACCCTTTTAAAAAATGGGGTACAGAGTTAAACAAAGAATTCTCACCTGAAGAACTTCGGATGGCGGAGAAGCATCTTAAAAAATGCTCAACTTCATTAGTCATTAGGGAAACGCAAATCAAAACAACCCTAAGATTTCATCTTACACCAGTCAGAATGGCTAAGATTAAAAATTCAGGAGACAGCAGGTGTTGGAGAGGGTGTGGAGAAAGAGGAACACTCCTCCACTGCTGGTGGGGTTGCAAATTGGTACAACCACTCTGGAAATCAGTCTGGCGGTTCCTCCGAAAACTGGGCACCTTACTTCCAGAAGATCCTGCTATACCACTCCTGGGCATATACCCAGAAGACTCCCCACCATGTAATAAGGATACATGTTCTACTATGTTCATAGCAGCCCTATTTGTAATTGCCAGATGCTGGAAAGAACCCAGGTATCCCTCAACAGAAGAGTGGATGCAAAAAATGTGGTATATCTACACAATGGAGTACTATTCAGCCATTAGAAACAATGAATTCATGAAATTCTTAGGCAAATGGATGGAGCTAGAGAATATCATACTAAGTGAGGTAACCCAGACTCAAAAGGTGAATCATGGTATGCACTCACTAATAAGTGGATATTAACCTAGAAAACTGGAATACCCAAAACATAATCCACACATCAAATGAGGTACAAGAAGAAAGGAGGAGTGGCCCCTGGTTCTGGAAAGACTCAGTGAAACAGTATTCAGCAAAACCAGAACGGGGAAGTGGGAAGGGGTGGGTGGGAGGGCAGGGGAAGAGAAGGGGGTTTGCGGGACTTTCGGGGAGTGGGGGGGCTAGAAAAGGGGAAATCATTTGAAATGTAAATAAATTATATCGAATAATAAAAAAAAAGAATATTCAATAAAAAAAAAAAGACAAGGAGATCTCCAAGTTCAAGGTCATCTGGGATTAAAGGCAAGTTCAAGGTCATCTTGCATACCCTCTGTTGGAGGCCTGCATAAGGACAATGGAAGAAGGAAGACTCACTCACTCTTCCTTCCTTGTCTACTTGCCTTTTGGGACTGAGCAACTGCTAAATCCTTGGACTGCCATCCTCAGCTGCTGTTGACCATTGTTGGGGAGTTGGACTACAGACTGTAAGTCAACAACAAATTCCCTAACTATGTAGAGACTACCTATACGTTCTGTGACTCTAGAGAACCCTCACTAATACACAAGGGATGGAGGGAAAGCCCAGAGTTTAAGAACAGATGACAAACCATCTATAACAACTCTAGCATCAGGGGATCTAATACCATCTTCTGGCCTTCTCAGACACCTGCACGCAGGTGCACATACATAGTCTCACAACATAAAATAAGAAAGTCTCTTTTTTTTTAAGGACAACAATATAGGGGTTCACCAAGATTAAAAAATGCAAAGAAAACAAAAAGCAGACCTGTTGATGAAGGGCAAGTAGCAATGTGACTTTCCTGTGGTGGGATGGGACTTGGGAATCCATGTAAAAGATAAACCAGGAGGTCCCAAGGAGAGAATACCAGGCACAGCCACAGGATAAACTAACTGTTCTAAAAACCTGTAATTCAGCTAGGAGTGCTATTGAGATATGGGCATCTCTAGTATGAATAGTTAAGAAGTATATTTTGTAGGGCTATGAGTGGGTACTATTCTGAGAAGGAATCTGCCATTTAAGGCTTAACTACACTGGGGCCACTTACAGTTAGGAAACCTAGAGTTAAACTGTCATGTCCTTGACTAGAAACTGACTGAACAAGGCAGTTAGGGATTAACAAAAAGGCAAGAATTGAAACATACAACAAAAATCAGGTGACAAGCAGCTGAGGTGATGAAAGGTTTGGTGATAATATTCCCAAGCCCTGACCACCTTTAGCAAGGAGTTAGATAACCTTGGAGACTGATAACATTAACCTTATAGTATTGTGTAGTACTATTTCTAGGGAGGTGAAAATAAACCTCTACTCACCTCAGATAGGGAAAAAATGATTGACCAAGGGTAAAGATGCTACAAACATCTAACTCTGACCAATACATTTTATTAGGGTAACTTGCAGAAATATGGTAAAGGATTACTTACAAAACCAGGAAATTCTCAAATACAGCTTTATCATCAAAAGTCAACCCCGGGATGGGTATCCATTCATGAAAAGCAGAAATCCTGAACGCATTGTACAACTCTAGGCAGCTCAGCCATCTGAACCCCTTTCATCTACAGATTTCAGACCACTTAGCAGCTCTCTCTTTCTTCCAGGTAGCTCTGCTAATCTGCTAAACTACTCCAGCTTTGATCGTGTGTGTGTGTGTGTGTGTGTGTGTGTGTGTGTGTGTGTGTGTGTGTGTATGTCTTTTTGGAATCCCTGAAATTTATATTTGCTTGAGCAGTGAAGGGTCTGTATCTGGTTAGTTTCAGGAACTTTCTGACACTTTCCAGTTCACTTCCTGAGCTTAAGGAGTGACCCTTCAGGGTAGAATGTTTTACTTTCCTTTAGGACATCCTATTCTTTCTTTCTGCATCCCATGTCTTAAAGAGCCCCCATCATATTCAAAGTAGAAGCTTTTAATCTCTACTATATATTGTTATACATCACAAAATCAAAGATCAGAAGGTAGATTAAACAGCATATAAAGTCATTAAGTTTCCCCCTCATATGAGTGGAAACATTGAACTAAGATCTACTGGAGTCTACTCACAGTATCCTCCTTCCTTCAAAGTGTTTAATACCAAATAAGATAAGGAAGAACTGAGATAGGCCTTTAAATCACAGATCCTATTTTCTAACTGCCTTTCTTAAATCTCAGTATACTTTGGAGAAACTCATTTGAAACAAATAATTGAAAGATAGACAATTGGAGAGTATCTGGAACAACTGAGAACCTTAAAGGCCCACAAAGAGAAGGGAAGACCCCAAAGTCATCGTAGGAGCAATAGATTTATGACCATTTTGGGCTTAATACCAGTTGAAAAAATATTCTAAATAACTGTTAATCCTGATTTATAAATATTACAAAACTATCTATTAAAATCAACACAGAACTAAACGTATCTCAAGAGAAAGTAGATTAAATAAAAAACTAAAGCAAATGGTGATTGCAAAGCCCACATTACTGAAGAAAGTTTGTAATTATATGGAGATTAAACAATACACTCACAAAAGACCAGAGGTCTTTAAAGAAATCAATGAATAAATGTAAAATTTCTTATAATTAAATAAAATGTAAGTACAACTTTTGTGGTATATCAAATGCAGCTGTAAGAGGCAACTTTGTGGCTATGAGAGATTATATTGAAAAATCAGAAAACCTCGAATAAATAACCTGAATAATACAAGTAATAGTCTTAGAAAAATATTAACAAGACATACTTCAAAGTATTAGAAATTAATAGTAAAGATTAGGATAGAAACTAAGGAAATAGAATATTTTAGTTAGGGTTTTACTACTGTGAACAGGCACCATGACCAAGTTCACTCTTATAAGGAAAACATTTAATTGGGGCTGGCTTACAGGTTCAGAGGTTCAGTCCATTATCATCAAGGAGGAAGCAGGGCAGTGTCCTAGCAGACATGGTGCTAGAGGAGCTGAGAGTTCTACATTTGTTATGAAAGCAAACAGGAGAAGACTGGCATTCCCAGGCAGCTAGGAGGAACCTCTTTAAACCCATCCCCACAGTGACACAATTCCTCTAACAAGACCATACCACCTCAAATAAGGCCATGCCTACTAGCAGGCCAATCATATTGAAAATGCCATAGAGAAAAAAAAAGAAGTAAAAGTTAAAAACAACAAGAAACTGAGTTGGTTGTTTTAAACATAATGCATAGTATGATGAAATCTTTAACAAATCATCTAAAAGAAATATAAATAAGGCAAAACTTAGTAAACTAGAGACAAAAAGAGTTGTTATAACAAACTTCAATGAAATTCAAAGTACCATTAACTTAAAACCTTACCTCCTCAATATTTGAAAAAATTTTGAAATTTCTATATGTATATGACTGAAAATAACTAAATCAGAAAGTTGCAAATGGCTTAATCATAATAACATTAATGAGACTAAAGAGTTCTCCAAATGGAAAACCCATGATGAATGCAATGCCAAATTCAATGCCAAATGATGAATCTTGCTAAAGTTTTAAGGAAAGCTTAATATCTATACTTCTGAAGCATTTTCACAAAAATAGGAACCGAAATAGGGACAGAAATTTGGTACCAAACTAAAGCCATGATCACTCTATATCAAAACTTGGTAAAGATACAAGAAAAAATGAAAATTTTGGTCCAATATCTCCAAGTAACAGATAGAAAATTTCTGAACAAAATATTTGCGACTTGAACTTAAGAGAAGATTAGAATCATACATTGACCAATTTGATTTAGTCATAGAGATGTAAGGTTGTATGTAACCTATGGAAATCAATAAACATAGTATAACATAGAAATATATTGAAGGACAGAAAAAAATCACATGATCTTCTCAGGGTAAAAAAGGTAGTTGACAACATATTTTATGTCTTCATAAGTAAATAAATAAATAACCAAACCAAAACAACATAAAAGCATACTAAATGGGCTAAGAGTAATAGGAAGATATGTCAACATAATAAAAATTATAGACAACTTATAATTTTTAAAATTTTAATTACAATATCATCACATTATTTCCACCAATTATTTTCTTTCTTCCAACCTCTCTCAACTCCTATTACTAACTCTCAAATTCAGGGCCTTTTAAAAAATATTGTTCTGTATATGTGTTATGTACATACACATCCACACACATCCACACATGCAAACTCATAATTCACATAGATATGGATTTGTTTAGCTTAACTTCTATGTATATGATTTCAGGGCTGACCATTTGCTATTATGTAATAAAGGTTCTCAACCATGGAGAGCTTCTTCCTCCCTTCACTGTATTTAGTCACCTGTGGTTCTTTGTCCAAGGGTGAGCTGCCTGAGGCTTATTCCTTTTATATAGGTATGTCTGTCAATGCTGTGTGACTTGTGACTCATTAAGGCAGCTACGTTGATAAAGTATCATGAATATAGTAGCTTCCCTGTCATTTCTAAGAGATACAACCTCACTGAAGTTTTGCTGATATTTTTACTAATATCTTTTTTCTCCTCTTCTTTGATGTTCCCTGAGCCTTATGCACAGAGTTGTTTACCTATTTGGGTAAGGCATATCACCAATTAGTTTTCTCTGTATTTTGACTAGTTGTCCTTTTCTGTCATGGGCTCTGTCTGCAAGTTTCTTTGATGAGAATTGTGAACTACATTTATCTGTTGATAAAAAAAAATAGACATTTAAATTAAATTTAGGAATTATTCTAGTCTAATGAAGTGACTGTAGGAGGTTCTTCTCTAAGATCCATGATATAGTTGAGCATAGGTAGGTGGTTGATTTCCAGTACCAGACACAATTTTACTCCTACTGATTAGGACTTAAATTCAATTTCGATGCTGTTAGTTACCACCATGATATGAATGCCATTATTTCAACTTTAGAGATGTCTTTTTATGGTGGTCATTGCTGTGGTTTATAGACATCACAGCTGGATAGGATTATTTATTGTTTGTCTGATGTGGTGACTTAAATAAAACTTAGTGTATTGTGAAAGCTAGTCCTCAGGGAGAAGGCTTTCAGGCCAGATCCAGTTTGAGTCTTCTGAGTCCTCTTACAGAAACATGTTATTTTATATTTACTTAAACTCACATAAAAACACACAAATATTTGTGAAGTTAAGCCACTTAGGCTTACAATTTGCCTCCCAAGAGCGTTAGACCATCTAACATAAATCTAGCATCAGACATGAGAAGCCTCTTTTTGTGTAGTAGGTGAGTGTAGCCAGAGACTTCTAATACAGTATAAGCATTTCTGTT